>NW_025333796.1:712500-1425000 GCF_019186645.2 Phyllostomus hastatus
CCAGGGGCTGAAGGCCCGGGAGCACGGGGAGTGACTGCTGACGGGCGCAGCTTCTTCCGGGGCGACGAGGGTAAGTATGGGTAAGCAGATCCTACAGGGACAGCCACGTGACGCACAGCACTGAAGAGTCATAACCATGAATGCGCGCTCTGATCTTTCTCTCGTACGGAACAATGAGTGATATATGAGAGAGAGAGACAGACAGAGAGAGAGAGACAGAGAGAGAGAGAGAATTTCAAGCTTCAACCAAGGTGACCACTACAGGATGTCCTGAAGCACTTGAACGTACAATTTCACATACTAAAAGATTTTATAAATGGCAAACAATGTTTTGCCTTTCAATTTTCAGTGAACTGTGTCAGAAAGGGGTAACTTAAAAATAGTACACCGGGTCACAACTGGACGGTATTCCACCTGGAACAGATTTAATGATGGCTCCCCTCACGAAGCGCCCCAATCAAAGGCTGCATCTCCCTCACTACCTAAAACATTTCACAAGGCAATAACCGGAGCCACTTTTGCTAAATTGCCTTTTACCAAACCAGGCTTGTTCCATTTTCTCCCGTGACTGTGCGAGTTCCTGTGATCCCCCTCTCCCTCCGTAACCTCAGAGGCCTGCAGACAGCCTCCGATTGTGCGCTACGGCAGGTGAACTAGAGCGTCCAAGCCTCTGGAGAAAACTCCAGGGCAGGATGCACCAGATTTTACTCCAAGATAGTTACCCGACACTACAACTTTAGCTTGGTGAGGCTGAGTCACCTCCTACCATGGGACCACTCACCTGTACCGGAAACAATGGGCGTGAGGGACGCTCGGCCACCGTGGAAACAATGAACACAAAGCACTCTCAGAAAGCCAGCCTGCGTTACAGGTGACGTGTCCTTAAAAAGATTAACGTTGTAAACAATAGGAAAAGTACTTTAGGGAAACAAAAGGAGTTGTACACATAACCTGAGAATTGTCTTTTCCTTACCTGTATTTCATCTGTGTTTTAAAAAAAAAAAATACAAAATTTGAAAGCCAAGTAGTAGAACAACCCTAACATTTAGTAGTTTTATCTGGAGACAAAATTTTAAAATAGTCTGTGGCGTGACAAGTAGTCACTTGTCATGCATGAGATATTTAACCAAGAGAACATTCTAAGAAAGCTATGGTTTCTAGCTGTGCCTCTGCCCACCACTCTGCCCTGTCAGTATGACACATCAGCTCAACCTCCCCAAACAGCACAAGCCAGAGACACGCGGACTCAGATTCCTCCAGCACAGCAGCACCGCCTGCAAGCACACGCGGCAGTGGACTCCCGGAAGTCCCGCCATCCAGCCCTCCCCCACCAAGAGTGGCTAGTACATGGGACCAGGGAATTCCTCCCTTTTCTGATGCTGGCAAGACAAAAGACCCCGCAAACTACAAAGTGTCCTGGCTTTCAAATCAAAAGCAAAGACTGGGAATAATTTAACCTCTTCAAACTGCCTTCACTTCACCATTGCTCCACTCAAAAATAAACTCGGAGAAAATGAAATAGGGTAGAGTAATGACATACCCAGGGCACAGAAAATAGGGACTAGCACCCACTGTGTCCCAGTGGAGAATATTTACGACAGTGGCTACCTGACAGCAGTTCATACCAGGTGCCTGTGCAGAGAGGGCGGAGGGGTGACCTGTCACATCTGGGTCTCTAGCAGGGGGACGACTACCAGGAAGATAAAACAGGAAGACTTTAGCACAAGAGTGATAAAACATTTGGCTTGCTTACTGGAGACCGGAATGACCAGCTCAAGAATGTCAAGGGGCGAGTCAGCCAGGCGTTGGGGACAGCTGTTTCAGAGGAGGGCAGGTAGTCCAAGCACATGCCACGTGGAGTCTGGCCACCCGGACATGCTCTCCCCACTGAGTGGGCACTCAGGGGCAGCCAGGATAGGCCCAGCCCCAGTCTTCCGAACGCACAGGAGGACCCAAAGCTGCCCACAAGCAAGCGCTGGGCGACTCAGGCTGCCAATCAAGGGGGACTGTCCGGCTCCACGTGGGCTTTCGGGAGCGGACTGTCAGAGGCTTCAGAAGCCTCGCTCGGCGCAGGGGCACTTTGCGCCGCAGCTGCTGGGGCGGCCGCCTCTCCTTCCCTGCGGGTACCTGTGCTTTGGCGCTGCGCCACAGGAGAGTTACTCCCAGGATTCTCGGAACTTCCTATCTCAACACGAGCGCCTATCTCGCACCCCCCGCCCCCTCCCCCAGCACTTCGACGGAGGGAGATGATAAAAGGATGAGTAAGCAGGCTGCTGCCGATCTCGGTCAAAGAGCAGACCCTGGCGCCGGCGCTGGAAAATGGGGGGTGGCGCGGGGGAGGAAGCAGAACTGAAAGTGGAGTCGGGGCGTCTTCCAGGGAGCTGCAGGCGGCCACGCGCCTTCCCACGGCAGTTACTGCTGCCTTCTGCGGCCACCGGAACCCCAACCTCGCTCTCACCGCCCTCCTCCCGCCGCGGTCGGGCGCACATTTCCTTAGACATTTACTTCTGCGAAACGACACACGACGAAAGGCTTCTGTTGTCAAAGACAACAACGCCTCACCCTGAAGCATGGCTTTAAGTTCAACGGTTCTGCTTTCTCACTTTTTTTTTTTTTTTTTTGGCGCCGTGTCCGCCCCGCACCCCACCAAAGATCACTTCGGGTCGGCAAAGAGGCGACTGACACCAAGTTTCAAATATATCAACCTCTTGGGGGGAAAAAACCCGGATACAAAACAAACTTTTGAATTACTTTACCAGCCTGGTTACAAGTACCTGACCTTATTTTTTTCCCCAAAGAAAAATAGGACACCGAGACATCAGAAATTTATTTTCCCCTGCCTTCCTGCTTTGGTCGCTGGCAGCATCTGGGGGCTCTTTTTAGAGTTCTCCAGAGGAAAAGTGCCCTCAGTAGCCAAACGTCCTATTGGTCCCCGGTTTCCTTTAAATGCTGAAGTTCACAGATGGGGGGGGAGGAAAACCTAGTGCCGTTTCCTTTGTTAAAATCCCACGGACTTGATTTAATTTGGGGCGGAAAGGCTGCTTAGCAGCGAGGAAGACAGCGAGCCGCGCAACTGCGGGGAGACAGGTGCGATCCCCCCGCCCGCGGGTGCCCTGCGGCCGTTCCGCGAGGCAGCAGACCCCTCCGGCGCCACCCCGGGCCCGGCCTGGACCCAACTCCCCGAGCGTCCGCGGCCTTCGTCCTCCCGCGCCCCGGACGCCCCGCAGGGCCTGGCCTCGTCGCCGCCTCCGCTCAAAATGGAGGTGGTGGCGGCGGCGGGCGACTGGTTCGGCTGGTTACGAAACGCGCGGCCGCCACATGGCCGCGCCGGCCCCAAACTTGGCCCGGCCCGCCGAGTCTGGCGCCCGGGCGAGGCTGGGCCCGGGCGCTAGGAGGCCGCGCAGCGTCCGTCACTCACCCACAGACCGGTAGCCCAGGATCGCGATCTTCCGGGACTTGGACTGCGGCATCTTGGCGGCCTCCTCAGCCCCAGGCCAACCACATCAACCGCGGCGGCGGCGCCTCCTGTGCTGCGATCGGCGGCCGCGCCGGGGCAGAGCGGCATCCAGGGGCGGGGCGGGCGGGCGCGGCTGCCTCCGCTCCAGGCTCGCGCGCCCAACCGCCCGGATCCGCCGCGTGGCCCCACCCCCAAACACACCCACGTGACCGCCGCTGCCGCCGGCCCCTCCCTCCCTCCCTCTCGTGGTCCGCGTCAGCACGGCCTTGCCCGCCGCGGTGTCCGCTCCTGCCCCGGAAACCCACGGGAGTGCGTCGGAAGACGTTTTACTTTTAAAGGGGAAAAGAGGGGACGCCAAGAAGCTTCCGGAAAAGTCACGACTAAAACTCGCTGTGTCATGACCCACCCACAGCCTTCCGCCGCTTTTTAATTACGCCAGTTCTCCCAGAGCGCTGATTGGACAACTGCCGCCCGCCCGCGCGGTGACACAAAATCGACTCCGGCTTCCATTGGGGGTGCCGAGGAGGCGGAGCCTAAGCGCGGGCAGCTCCTGCCGAAGCTAAAAATAAAATCCGGCTGCAACCGCGGGGTTGTGCGCCACTGAGGTTTGAAAGCTTCGAGTGCCGCAGGGCTGGGGTGCTGGGGGTAGGGCTGGGAGAACCTAACTTCTCGGTGATTGGCGAGAGCAGGATGAGGGGCAGGGCAAGCTGCGGAAGGCGCGGTCATTGGCGAAGTGCAGAGAGGTGGGTGGGCTGGCTCCCCCTGAGCCCTTAAAAGGCTGGATAGGCCAGGCGCGTGGTTACTCGCTAGCCTTTGAGTTTCCTGGGTTTTCCATTTTTAGCTTCTTTGCTGTGACGGCGTTAGTAAGTCTGGGTTGGAGGATATAGCTGGTGATTAAACGCCATCTGCAGTGAAGAAGCATGAGAAGAATGGAGTATGTGTTAATTCAAAGTGTTTTGCATTTCATTCAAAAAGTGTGTGCCTCGTCAGTTCTGCTCCCAACTCTGGGACAGGTGGACCCCTGCACACCTTACAGGTCAACATACCTTTAATTTTCAACACTAGGCATGGCTAACTCAGTACTGAAACTTAAACACCAGCTGTTGTTGCCCGACACCACTCCAGAACCAGGGATTTTAGTCCACTGGGCTGGAGCTCCCGTGTGGCCTGACTTTTCCAGGAATCACTGTTGCCCACAGAGGGCGCACTGACAACCCCTTTTTCCTGGTGCCAGTGAAGACCTGTTAGGGTGGCACCAATATCGAGGGCAGGAGGGGACACTGGCCTGGGAGGCCTTGGTCATGGGAAAGGAAGGCCTGAGAAGTGAGGACGTGAACTGGGAGATTTCCGGCCAGGGAGACTTCCATCATGGGAGACATTCTGCTCTTGGTGGTTGCTGAAAAAGCATCCTGCCATGCCTACGGATGCCCTTGTTGTTCTTGGGCGGTTGGGCAGCGTTGACTGGCCGAGTGGTCAACTGGCCCTCCTGGCCCTTGGCCAAATTTTCCCAGTGAGCAAAGAGGAAGAACCCTGGAAGCTGAGTGACAGGGTTGGATTTCTGGGTATGAAGAATTAGAAGGGAGTGTCCCATCAAGATAACCTTGTTGAGGACTTCCGGCCAAGATGGAGGCAAAGGTAGACGCACTGCGCCTTCTCGAGCAACGAAAAGAAGGACAACAATTAAAACAAAAAACAAAAAACACAGAACTGCCAGAAAACCGAACTGTATGGAAGTCCGACAACCAAGGAGTTAAAGAAGACACGCTCATCCAGATGGGTAGGAGGAGCGGAGACGGGCAGCTGGGAGGAGAGGACTCACGGCCATGTGGCGGCTGAAGACCGGGGTAGGCAAGGCGGCGGCTGGCAGACTCATCGAGGTGGCAGATTGTGGAGCGGGCGGTCCCACATTCACTCACAGATAAACCGGGAGAAACAACTGGGGAGTGGGACGGACTGCATGACCCAGGGTGCCAGTGCGGGGAAATAAAGCCTAAAAGCACCGATTGAAAACACCTGTGGGGGTTGAGGTACTGGGAGAGACTCCCAGCCTTACAGGAGAGTTCATTGGAGAGACCCACAGGGTTCTAGAATGTGCACAAAGCTACCCACCCGGGAATCAGCATCAGAAGGGCCCAATTTGCTTGTGGGAAGCAGGGGAAGTGACTGAAATCTGGCAGAGAGCAGAGCAAGCGCCATTGTTCCCTCTCGGACCCCTCCCCCACATACAGCATCACAACATAGTGACATGAGTTGCCCCGCCCTGGTGAACACCTAAGGCTCCGCCCCTCACTACGTAACAGGCGCGTCAAGACGAAAAAAAATGACCCAAAGGAAAGAGCACATCAAAGCTCCAGAAAACATACAACTAAGTGACAAAGAGATAGCCAACCTATCAGATGCACAGTTCAAAACACTGGTAATCAGGATGGTCAAAGAATTGGTTGAATTTGGTCACAAATTAGATGAAAAATGAAGGCTACGCTAAGTGAAATAAAGGAAAATTTACAGGGAGCAATAGTGATGGGAAGGAAACTGGGACATAAATCAATGATGCGGACCAGAAGGAACAAACATCCAACCAGAAAAAAATGAAGAAACAAAAATTTAAAAAAATGTGGAGGGGCTTAGGAACCTCCAGGACATCTTTAAACATTCCAATATCCAAATTATAGGGTTACCAGAAGGGAAAGAGGAATAGCAACAAGTGGAAGAGTTATTTGAACAAATAATAAAGGGGAACTTCCCCAGTCTGTCAAAGGAAATAGACTTCCAGGAAGTCCAGGAAGCTCAGAGAGTCCCAAAGAAGTTGGACCTGAGGAGGAACACACCAAGGCACATCATAATTACATTACCCATGATTAAAAAGAAAAAGAGAATCTTAGAAGCAGCAAGAGATAAGGGGACAGTAACCTACAAAGGATTTCCCATCAGACTGTCAGCTGATTTCTCAAAAGAGACCTTGCAGGCAAGAAGGGGCTGGAAAGTAGTATTCCAAGTCATGAAAATCAAGGACCTACGTTCAAGACTGCTCTATCCAGCAAAGCTATCATTTAGAATGGAAGGACAGATAAAGTGCTTCTCAGATAAGGTCAAGTTAAAGGAGTTCATCATCACCAAGCCTTTATTATATGCAATGTTAAAGGGATTTATCTAAGAAAGAGAAAATAAAAATATGAACAGTAAAATGACAGCAAACTCACAATTATTAACAACCACACCTAAAAAAAAAAACAACAAAAAACCAAACTGAGCAAACAACTAGAACAGGAACAGAACCACAGAAACGGAGATCACATGGAGGGTTATGAACAGGGAAGTGGGAGGGGGGAAAGGTACTGAGAATAAGCAGCATAAATGATAGGTAGAACATAGACAGGGGGAGGGTAAGAATAGCATAGGAAAAGTAGAAGCCAAAGAATTTATATGTATGACCCATGGACATGAACTAAAAGGGGGGGAATGTGGCTGGGAGGGGGTGTGTAGGGTGGAGGAGAGTGAAGGGGGGGAAATGGGACAACTGTAATAGCATGATCAATAAAATATATTTTTAAAAAAGGTACCTTGTTGAGTTAGAATGCTGGCGTTAAGGTAGACTCCTTTCATGTCGATTCCAGAGAGGGCATGATTGGTTCAGTAATGACCATCATTCTCTCTCTCTTTTTTTCCTAAATCCTCACCTGACGGATATGTTTATTGATCTTAGAGAGAGAGAGAGAGAATCATTGATATGAGAAATATCAATCAGCTGCCTTCTGTACACACCCGCACTGGGATTGAACTGGCAACCTTTTGGTGTAAAGGTGTTCAGGGACAACGCTCCAACGAACTGAGCGACCCGGCCAGGGCACCATCATCTCTTGAGTGAGAAGTCATGCTTTACCTGTCAATCAGCCAGTTAAGCACCATTGGTGGGTAAAGCAGTTCATGGCAGCTATCTGTGAACTGTGCACTATTACGGGATCACTATTAACTTTCTGTGAGTTTTTTGTTTTCAGGGAGAGGGGGAGGGGGAAAGAGGGAGAGAAACATCAGTGTGTGAGAGACAGACCCTGCCCATAACCCAGGCATGTGCCCCGACTGGGAATCAAGCCGGTTCTCGGACCAGCACTCAGCCCACTAAGCCACACCAGCTGGGGCAGCTTTCTGTGAGCATTAGCAAGTCCAGTGACCTCTGATTTGCAGTTTCGTTGGGTTAGACTAAGGAAGAGAAGAATGAAACCCACCGCTATGCTTACTTTTAGGAAAAGGACGTTTGTGAAATTATTTTACCTTTTTGCACATGAGAGTGACCCTCGATGAATGCAGACATGAAGGCACTTAGCTTTTACAACAAGTGATGGAGGCAGACTGGGAAAGAACTGGGCTCCCCTTGACCTTGGCACAAGCCGAATGAGACCGCTCTGTTATGTGCCACAGGGAGTGCTGTTCAAATCGAAGGGTGCGGGTTGGGGAAACGTGCCAAGGTCGTGTCATTGTGCGGTTGCCTTGCTGGAGCCGAGGGGACAGGGCCTGCTCTTGTGGGCGGGACGTGGTTTTCTCAGTGGGGCCTTAGGAGCCTGCCCCCAGCCTCCTAGCATGAGGCTGTCCTAGCAAGTCCCCCACGTACACTCGGGTGACAGAAAATCCTCTTCCCTCTGAAGCCGGGGGTCAGTCTGGCCTGAACCCCGAGGTATGGAGATGCGTGGAGGGCTCCCAGCAGAAGGAAGTGGAGTAAGCCCACCCTAAGCCCATGGACGTAAGCCACGCACGAGGGCGGAAGTTGGCTCAGCGAGGAGCTCTCAGGACAGGGCCCATGCAGTGGCTGTAAACGGTTCTTGACTCTTAGGGTTGGAATGTCCCCTAACAGGCGAAGTATGGCCCTGCTCAGAAGGGGATGTCACGTGGAAGTAGGGCTGCTGCAGAGGTAACCAGTTATACTGGAGCGGACCAGGCCCTGATCCGATATGACCCGTGTCTTCAGAAGAAGGAGGGACTCAGGCACACAGAAACAAAGGGGAGGTAAGAGGCAAGCCACGTGATGACAGGGGCGGAGACTGGAGCAGTGCTGCCACAAGCCAAGGACACCTGGGGCTGCCGCTGCAGAGGGGGAGGAGAGAGTGTCTTCCAGAGACTGCGGGGGTGGAGCCTGGCCTTGCTGGCACCTTGACTTTGGACTTCCAGCCTCCAGAACTGTGAGACAATCCATTTACGGTGTTTTAAGCCCTTAGTTTGCGGTGTTTTGTTACAGCAGCCCTAGAAAACTAATATATCAATCGTGAAATCATCAGCAGAGTGTCACTGAAAGTATAAATACAGATTGTGCTGGGCTGTGTGTGGATGACATGGGCCTTCTCCCCAAGCCCCAAGCCAGCGTGCCCCTGACAGGCGCTCTCACCAGCAGGGGCTGGAGCAGAACACCTGCTCCCGAGAGCCATGTGACACACCTGGGGGACGCTCAGGAAGAGCCACGTGGCTAATTCCTTGCAATAAAACAGGGGATGGCTTCGGCCGATGAGGCTTGGATTGCATACAGCCTTCAGATGTGGCATTTAGTCGCCGTGTTCTTAAGCCACCGAAAGACATAATTACCGTTTTAGGGACATACGCAGCATTGGTTCCTCCTCCTGTGTGAAGAGTTGTCTTGGTGCTGGAGTTTCTCCCAGTGGTGTGCAGAACTTCTATTTAAAAGCATGTTTGCTTTCAAAGTAATGGAGCTTTGCTAGTACGTAGTGTATGGATTGACCATGGCACCCGTGAGGCCGGTGTGACAGGCGGTGGCATGTGTTGACTGGTCCGAGAGGTGTCCTGGGGGCCTTCCACGGCAGCGGGGACTTGGCAGTGCCGCCCTCGCTGTCGGGGGCTCGGAATATCCTCATGCACGGCCTTCCGAGTATCTCTTCCTGAGGGGTTGCAGAATGTATCACCCCAGTTCTGCTAAACACAATTCAATCTCACAAAAAGGTCACCGGTCTTAAAAGAGTCGTTCAAAGGGACCATGAATTCATGAGGATAAAAATGTAGTATAAGCATTTTATTTTCTGTTTTTTTAAAGATCTTATTTATTTATTTTTAGAGAGAAAGGAAGGGAAGGAGAAAGAGAGGGAGAGAAACATCCATGTGTGGCTGCTTCTCACGTGCCCCCTACTGGGGACCTGGCCTGCAACCCAGGCCTGTGCCCTGACTGGGAATCGAACCTGCGATGCTTTGGTTGACAGCCCGAGCTCAATCCACTTAGCTATGCCAGCCGGGAACATTTCATTTTTATATCCTAAACAAAACCAATGAAGGAATCCTTAATACCTGGCTCCTGGCAACACATTCACAACCGATTTATCTGAAAATTGTCTTTATTTCTCCACTTTTTTATTTTGAAGTAATTACAGATTAGCGGGCACTTTAAAAAATAGCGACAGTACTGTTCTCTGGGTGGTAACATCTTCCATGAATACAGCACGGTATCGAAATCAGGAGGCTAAAATTGGTCCGACTCTCTGATCCTGTTCAGGTTGCACCAGTTTTACGTGTGTGCATTTGGTGCATGTGTGTGCATGCGTGTGTGTGTGTGTGTAAGAGTGTGTTTCAGTCCTTTAACAGTTGTTCCATTTTCTTCTGGCCTCCGCCTTTTCCTGGTGAGAAGTCAGCTATTATGTTATTATTTCCTTTATGTGCTATATCCCCTGCCCTGTCTGCCGTAAGGTTTTCTTCTTATATTTGGTGTTCAGAGTTGACTATGATGCGTTTGTGAGTCATTTTCTCTGCTTTTATGCTGTTTAAAGTTTACAGACCTTCTTAGATTTGTGGCTTTGATCCAGTTTGGAAAACTCCCCAAGCGATACTTCTTTAAGGAATTTTTCCTGCCCATCTTCTTTCTCCACTCCTTCTGGGACTCCCGTTTTACATATCCGACAGTCTGGTAGCTTTCTACCAAAAAAGCCTTTGTTTATTCTTTTCTCTGTTTTCCCCTTCTGGTTTAATGATTTAAAATTTTTTGGATAACATATTTTTCAGGATTTCTATCTGGTTCTTTTACAGTTTCCATCTATCTCCTTAAATTCTCCTGTTTTTACCCAATATACTCATGTTCTCTGTAGGTGTTTCAACATTCTTATGGTTAGTTTTAAATCTTTTTGTACTAATTGTAACATGGGGATCATTCACGGGTCTGCTTTTAGTGGATGACTTTTCTCTTGACTACAGGGCATATATTTTTGTGTCTTTTCACATCTAGTAATTTTTATTTTACAGTGGACATTATGGGTGTGTTATAAAAATTCTGGGTTGTGTATCTTCTGAGAACCGTTGAGCTTTGTTTCCATATTTGCGTGCGGTGAAAGGTGTGGACCAAAGTCCTTTTGTGCACGTGGATACAGTAAGTCCTCACTCAGTGTCATCGACAGGTTCTTGGAAAGTGTGACTTGAAGCAAACTGACATGTAGTGAACTCAGTCTTACCGTGACTTATTGATATAAACGTGAGTTAAGTTCCTATGGCATATTTCTGGTCACAGAAACATCACCAAAGCAAACACACAAAGACCCAAAACACCTCTAATATTAAGCATTAAAGTCAGCGTGAGCCTCACATACATTTAAGAAAGATGAATAAAAACAGGATAACTGCAGAACGTACCCAAGTTTTGGTGACTCAGTGAGTGACAGGGTCGTAGCGGCCACTCACACCCACACTCAGACGAGGTCACTGGAGACACTCAAGTTCACCTCACTGCATATTGTTGGGGTGTGGGGGGAACCAGGGTCCCCAGGAAACCCCACGCAGACACGAGAAAAGTGTGCCAACTCCACATAGACAGTGGCCTTGGCCCGGAATCCTTTTTTTTTTTTTTTTAAATCTCATCAGCGCTGTAAGGAAATGCTATTTGAGGGCCTGCCGGTGTCCAGTGGCTCCAGCGCCATATGCTGAAATGATTCTCCTTTCTCCGCCTTTGTGTTTGCCAAACTTCAGTCGCCCATGTAGGGGTGGCTCTGTTTCTAGACATGTGTCTGGTCCACGGACGTATTTGCCTGTGTTTACAGCCACAGTATATACTGTCTTGATGACCGTGGCTTTCTAGTCAATCTTGAAATCAGATAGTTTTCTCCCTCCAGACTTGCTTTTCTTTTTCACAGCCCTGGATAATCTACGCACTCTACATTTTCATTCAAATGCTAGAATCTGCTTGACACTTTCTGCCAAAACAGCCTGCTGGGATTTTGACTGGCACTGCCCACTCTCTGGAGGGCCGGGGGCTCCCTCCCAGGTCCCAGTTGCTCTGGGCTCTTGACCGCTGGGCCCGCTGGCACCCCTCACAAGAGGGCAGCTCTCTCCTGACCCTGGCGCTGCCTGGGGGCCCATGGGCACTCCCGTCCCCTTCCCTGATAAGGAAGTGCGCTTTGTGGTGGGGGCAATAGCTTCGCCCTCAGAGCCCGCCGTCAGCACCTCCTGGTGGGAGCCCTGGACTGCTGGGAGGAGGGGCTGCCTCTGAATTTGCGGACGACCCTGCACGTCCTGATTTTATCAGGGGGCGATCCCGAGGGCAAAGCTTTGTGTGACCCGAGCATCTCACTAGCCCCATCATCCTCCTGGTCGTCCTGGCCTCCACCAACCAGGTGCCAGAGACCTTCCAGGGTGAGTTTGGAGACGAACAGGGCATTGTTACCTTCCTGGAGGGGCTCAGCAGACGAGGGCGTTAATGCGACCATGCCCGCTCCAGGCGTTTCCAGACTGCGCATGCGTGTACCCACCCGCAGGGGATCAATCAGAGCAGACGTGGGCCCGCAGGTTCCCGGGCGCGCGCGAAGCAGGAAGCCGGCTCTGGCCCCGCCCCCTCCGGCCCTGTGCCCGCCCGGAAGTTGCCAGGCTTCGTGGGCCGAAGTTCGAGGTTCCCGCTCGGTCTTGCAAGCTGGGGCCGTGTCCAAAGCTGCAGGGTGCTCAGCCTGGGGCCTGACTGCCCCCGGGCCCCCGGGGCTCAACTCAGAGCAGGGCGGGGAGGGGACATGGCGAGCTAGGCTGGGAGCCAGCTTAGGCGGCCTTTCTCACCAGGGCCAGGGGGCGCTGCAAAGCACGGTGGCCTCGGGCCTGTGGCGTGTGGCAGGGCTCGGCTGCGGTCTCAGACTCCTCGCGGTGACCGCTGTGCTGTCTGCCGAGGGCCCGGGACTGCATGGGGGAGGGCGAGGTGTTGGAGGTGCCTGACAATGGCGAGCGGGCACAGCTGTGAGACCGGTCCTCTAAGGGCCGTGGCCTCAAGCGGAATCCGGGCTCGGGATGGCGCTGCGGGTTTGCGGGTGGGGAGGAGCCGCGTTTCCGCGGGTTTTCAGATTCTGGGTCGCGGTCCTCGTAGGGAGAGGTGAGCAGCACTTCAAGCGCAGTGGACAGAGAGTTGGGTGCCGGCTGTTCTCCTGCCCTTCCCGCAGGAAGGAACCTCGGTACGCTCTGGGGGCTGAGCGGTGACGTTCCACGTCCTTGCGGAGGCCGGCACCGGTCGGCCGGTCTGTAACACCCTGTGTTAAGAAATAGGACGGGCTGTCCACGGGAGACGGATCTCACCGGCTCCGCGTGACGGTGCTTCGAGCGTGATCTACACGTGGACTTAGAACTGTGCCAGCACTGTGGGGACTTTTATGTGAAAAACAGGGAGTGTGTTTCAGATTTGTGAGAGTAAAATGAGTAAAATCCGCTTTCTGGGTATCCCCCTAGGGGCAGGACTTTTCTCCCGAGAGCGCCATTATGCAAAGGCGAGTTCCCCCTCGGGTGAAACGCTTTGAAGGGAACTGGCCAAGGTCAGATAGACTGTACTTATTTGTGGGGGAATGTGTCCACTGTTGCTTTTTCCAGAAAATCTGCGGGCTTGAGTTTTTCTCCCAAGAAGGGTGCAGTCAGTTAGAAAGTAACAAACGTTAAGTGGAAATATATCCTTAACATTCTAATTGTTTAGGGCAGGTTCCTAACTGCAACATTAAGTACCTCCGGCTGGATACTGGTTGGGAGGCCGCTGTGCCATTTGAGTGGTTTTGCGGCATCCTCAGCCTCCACCCACCAAGAGGCCAGGCCCCTCTTCCTGCCCCCAAGGGTGACAACTGCCCCCCAGGGTCAGATGTCCCCTGGTTAACAGTTAAGGGGACTGCTCATGCAAATGTGTCTCAGAGAAAAACACTCTAAGAAGTGAGATTAGTTGGATACATGTTCTTTCAGCCAGAGCAGCCTACAACACAGAACGGACGCCCTCCGTCGCTGGGGCAGGCGTGGTGTTTCCAGAACGCTCCTGGGTTTCGGTCGTCACTCGTGTTTGTTCACAGCAGCCCTTTGAGATGCCCACAGCTCCTCCTGGGTGCGAGGGCCACCAGAGTCCCCGCTGGGGGCGCCACGGGTGCCCAGTGAGCCCGCTGCCCACAGGCCCCGGTGGGTATCACGGTGAGAAGGGCGAGAAAACACCTGAGGCTTAGCCAGGGTCTCCAGGGGGTGGGCTTCCCTCTCGAACCATCTCCAGGGGTGTCCAACCTGCGGCCTGGGGTGGCTCTGGATGCAACCCCACCCAAAACCATACATTTACTTGAAACATTATGAGACTTTTTTTTCCATTGGTGTTTGTGTATTTAATGTGCGGCCCAAGACAACTCTTCTTCTTCCAGTGGGGCCCGAAGACGCCAAAGGTTAGACATCCTGGTTAGGCCTTTCCCTTAGAAGCCTTTCACTTGGACTTCTTCATGTGCCATGTGCTTTGTTCCCAGGAGGGCACCGAGCAGCACACCGACCCCTGGGGAACAGATGTGGACCCCGACAGCAGCAGAGGACAAGGGGCCTTTGAGAGTGGCCGTCTAAGGGCCAGGCGGGGCAACACTCACAGGTCCGCTCCAAACCCTGGTGTGTGTGACGGACCCACAGGGCTCCGAGCCTTTCAGAGGTCCTCTCAGGGAGGGTCAGAGCGTGCTGGACGTGCGTGCATGTGTGTGTGCTGGCGCCCTTCGGGGAGGGAAAAAATGAGGACACATTTCTCTGCAAGTGGCCTCACCCAGACTCTCTCGGGGGCAGCAGATACACAGCCCGACCCCATGCCCTGTCCCCTGGGCACTTGTGTGGCTTCACAGACAAGGGGCCAGCCGAGAAGATGCTTTGTTTCAAAACTGCATGGTTTCAGCAGCTTTGTGACTCTGTCCCCTTCCCCCAAGCAGTCCACCGGCCTAAGTCCCAACCACTGCTGTTTCAATGGGGTGACGCGCGCTCTCGTATCTGGCCGACTAGGAATGAAAAAACGGACATCCGAGCACAAGGAAGTCCGCCTGGCCGTGTTAAACTAGACGCGTTCTATTTAACAATGGAGGGATGTTACGTTGAGGAGTCCAGTCATTAAGGTTCCCCCCGCAACTGCTCGATGATGGAAGGAGGATAATGAGAATTCACATTCTCCTTTTTTGGGGGAGGAATGGTTTAAGTGGGGCACGGCACATGAAATTTTAATAAATGTATGATGAAACATGGTAAAGAACTACTTTCACAAAATGGTAGATAGTAAGATTTATTTTAATTTTTCAATCTGAAAAAAAAAAAAAAAACAAACAAACCCCAAAACAAAACAACTATACTCATATGTACAGTGCGAACACTTCCGGAGCACGTACACTCGGACACGCCGTGTTTCTCTCACTCCCGTGACAATACTGTATTTGCCACCAGCAGATTTACAGAAGCGACTGCGTTGGCGGTCGCCCAGACAGCACGGGTTAACATTTCAACACACAAGGAAACACTCGCCTCTTCCCTCCCGGCAGGTGGTCTCCTCGGACCCGCCACCTGCCTCCGGGCCGGCGGGGCGCGTTTGCGTGCCCGCCCGCCCTTCCAACTCCGGCGCCGCAGACCCGGCGGCTGTCTGAGCCGTCGCCTGTCCTGGCCAGGCCCAGACTTAAATGATGAGCCACTTGCCGTGGAAAATGACCCCCCACCCCCGGCGGTTTATCCGCGGGCACGGTGACGCTCACCCCCGAAAGACGTGTACAAAAATCGCAGGAAAGGGAAAATAAATAAAGCTCTTGTGCAGCAGTCTCGCTCACGCTACAGTCCGGAACACTTAAACGCAAAACTGTCCTCAGAATCTTATAAAGTCATCGTTTATGCTCAGGGTACAAGTGCTTGACAAATCTAACGAAAAAGAAACTGGTTTGGTGAAGGTTCAAAGACTCGCACACGCCAGCCGTGTCGTTTCGCACACGCACACGCGGTCCCCGGCAGGAGCGGGGCCGTGTCGCTGTCCTGACAGAAGGCACTAGGTCTGAATATGCCACACGCTCGCCTTATGTCTGTCACGTTCCCTGTCCCCATACCATGGATTCTCGGAAAGAAAAGTGATAAACGTTTCAGGACACAGCGCACTTTAATTAGACGTACGGCATTTGAAATCTTTCAGACAGAGGCCCGCAGACAGCCTTGACGATGCGGGCCTGACTCTTCAAACACACACAATCTTTTTTTTTTTTTTTAAAACGCTTAGTTGCAACATCACTGGAAAGAACAGCCGTCGCTAAGCCCTGACACCCGTCCTCGGCCCTCTGGCTCTCTCCTGTGGCGGTCAGTGTGGGTGAGGCAAAGCGTGACCCAGAGCCTTCGCTCAAGTCCTGTAAGGGCGCTCCCGTCCCGCGGTCATTCAGCGTCCGGCTCCTTCTGTTTGGCACCTGTCGGAAGAGGGGAAGGGTCAAAGCGACGTCAGAACCCGTGACTCGTGTGCTCTGCGTTTGGGGCACACGGAGCACCTCGGCCACAGGGACAGGTGAGACCTGACTCCACAGGGACAGTGGTGCGCCCTGGCCCGGGGCCAGCCTGGAAAGGGGCATCTTTTCCCGAAGGCGCCGGGTTCTGGGCCTGCGTGGGCGGTTCTGCCCTGAGAGGAGGCCCCTTCCTGCCGTGCAGGAAGGAGCTGTTCAGTTATCTGTAACTGCCCCCTCTGGGCTGGGCCTGCCCTCGGCTGCACGCTGTCTGGGGGGTCGCCCACCGCCCATACTGCGGTGTGTTCGGGGTCAACGCCTGTAGCATTCCCCTGCATGAATGGAACAAAACCACCCATTCTGCTCACAGACATCTGGATTACTGCCAATTTTAGGTTATGACATAATGCTAGGAACAACCTCACATTCGCTTAGTCCCTGTAGCAGCATTTCATGATTATAAAGATCATCATGAGTTTCACATTCTCTACTATCTGAAATGTTAAAGTGACCCCGCCGGGTCTCGAGTCCAGTTCTGGATTCGGCAGCTGTGGGCGGGGCCCGCAGGGCGCCCTCCTGACCAGGCCCAGGTGCGCTCCCTCCGGGCCTGCGGGTCCCTGCGGTCCTGCGGGGACAGCCCTGGTGTCCCCACTCGGTGGTGTGGCGGCGGGCGCTCCTGCAGCGTGGGGATCTTTGGGTGACAGGTCAGCTGAGAAAACCAGTCTTAGCTAGTCTGACTTCCGAACAGAAGAAAAATCAATACCATAGTACACACACTGTAATGTTTAACTTCCAAGAGCTCAAAGTGCACGTGAGTTAGTCTGCCATCTTGGCCTTGGCCTTGGTCTTGGCCTTGGTCTGTGTGGCCTGTGCACTCGGGGCAGGGAGGGGAGGAGGAAAAAGAGGAAAGCAGGGAGAGCTGCTGGTTCTAGGACCCGTCGGCTGCCCCACAGAGGAGACACGCCAGCTCCTCCCTCCCGAGGCCTCTCCACCTGCTCCGGCTCCGCTCCCGGCTGCAACCCCTGGGCGGGCTCAGAGTGAGCCTGGCGAAAATGAGTGAGCCGTCGGTGCTGTGTGGTAGTCAGTGTAATTTCCACACACTATTCACAGGCAAAGTTGTGTTGTGGTCTTTGTTTTATGCACTCAAAACACCGGAAAGCTTCTTTTCTTTCTGAGGCGCAGGTGAAGATTCCAACAGTTAGAGCCCAAAGACTTTCCCTCGTGTTTTCCAGTTAGTGGTCCTAAAACTAAAACAAAACTGGGGAGGGCTTAGCTTTTTAATGGAAAAAGTTATGATGACCTTGGCAATGAATCCTTGGTAATTCGGGCACAGCGGGGCAGAGACAGGCTAAGTCAGAATGCTGTCCATAAACTCCTCTCCCTCCCCCAAGTGCAAGAGCAGAACCTCACAGCCACAGAGAACAGGACAGTGGTTTACGGAGGAAGGCGCAGAGGGCCGCCCTGCGGGGCGCACCCGGCGGCGGCGGTGGGCTGCGCCCGCTCCTCCGTCCCAGCGGGAGGAGGTCAGACACGGACCGGTACCTGGCGGGGTGAGGATCAGCGCCTGCAGGATGTCCGACAGGGAAATGATGCCCACGATGCTGTCGGCTTCGTTCACCACCACCAGCCGATGGACCTGCAACCGAGACAGGCAGGCTGCGTGAGCACGCCGAAATACAGAGTTTTAAAATGGAAAATAGAGAAACGCTGCCTTTCGTATGCTTTACAATGACTGCAGCCCACACGTGCGAGAGAGAAACAGTACAGAACCACATAAAGGTCTTTGGCGCTAATGTTCAAATGCAATGCTGATTTGCTCGACTATTTAAAAAAATTTTATTTATTTTTGAGAGGGGGGAGGGGAAGAAAGGGGGTGAGGGAGAGAGATTGAGAAAGAAAGAGAGAGAGAGATTGATTGGTTGCCTCTCATACACGTTTGGCAGGGGCCCAAACCTGCAACCTAGGCATACGCCCTGACCCGGAATCGAACCCATGACCTTTTGATCTGTGGGACCACACCCAACCTACTGAGTCCCACCAGCCAGGGCCATGCATAGCCTTATGGGTTTCCTTTGCATGTAACTAGCTGTTTTCCTCTTGCTGCCTAAACATTGTCTCTTCATTTCTCGAGTTTCCCGTTTTGATTACAAGACTTGGTGTGGGTCTCTCTGTGCTTCCCGGGGCGGGGTATCTGTTTCCTTTGCCAGGTTAGGAGTTTTCAGCCATTATTTCT
This sequence comes from Phyllostomus hastatus, assembly GCF_019186645.2. Lineage (NCBI taxonomy): Eukaryota > Metazoa > Chordata > Mammalia > Chiroptera > Phyllostomidae > Phyllostomus > Phyllostomus hastatus. Next base: position 730,859 of record NW_025333796.1, read on the forward strand.
TCAAATCAAGTTTCGGTTCTTTTCCCTTTCTTCTTCTGCTGTGATCCCTGTAATGTGAATGCCTTTGTGCTGGCTATTTCCCTGGAGCTTCCTTAAATTGCCCTCATTTTTAATTTATTTTCTTTTCTGCCGTTCTGATTGGTTGACCTCCACTAGCCTGTCTCCCCAGTCCCTACTCCCGTCTTCTGCAGCAGCTAATCTGTGGCCGAGTCCTCCCCTCCAGAGTACTTTTCACTTCAGCTATTGTATTCTTCAGTCTGCTTAGTTCTTTATTCCGCTAACTCCTTGTTGAAGTTCTTCTGTTCCACTCCCAAGTCTGGTGAGCACCCTTATGGCTGTCTCTGTATCAGAGAAATGACGTATCTCCGTTTCCTCAGGTTATTTTTCTTCTGGCTTCATTGGAGAGAGCCTTCTCTCTTTTCATTTTGTTTGACCTTCTGTGTTTGCTTACATGAATTACACAAAACAGAGTGCTTTCTCAGCCTTAGAAAAGTGGCCGTGACCTCCGCGCAAGCTGTGAGCCAGGTGGTTCTGGCAGGCAGGCTGGAGCCAGGCGGGCACCTCCGGCACCTGGCGCTGGGCCTGCCGGTCTGGAGGGGCTCTGGGCAGGGGCAGGAGGGCCGGGGGCATGTGGGGACGCCCGGTTGATGCTGCGTGCTCCCTTTCTGGGGGGCTGAAATGGGCTCTGGGCATGTGCGTGAGGATGCGCTGTGGTGCTCTCACAGGTGGGCCAGAGCACCTGGGTATCAGGGTGGACGGGGGTGTGAGCAGAGGTGCTCACGGGCCCCCCGACCCTGGAGAGCCGCTGCGATGTCCTGGCCTTCTCTATTTGCGCCCTGGCTCTCGTCTGCTGGGCAGAAGCTGCTCTGTATGCGGACCTCGTGTACCAGGTCTGTCCGGGAAAAGTCCAGCCGTTGTTAATATACCGAGAGCAGTTTGTGCAACATCCACCACGTAACCTGGCAGCCAAGGAGAGTGGACCGGAATGGGTACGTGTGAACAATGACGACTTCACTGTGCTTGTCAGTGGGGGCAGCAGACACCATTGAGTGAGCATGTGCCCTGTGTGGCCGTCACATTCAAATTGAGCAAGTAGAACAGCAGATCTGCGTCGAATTTTATGTTAGGCTTGAACGTTCCTCCGTGGAAACTATTTGGATGACTCAGAAGGCCGCAGCCCCGGGCAACTGGTGATGGACAGCTTCATCTCACCAATGTGTCCGCTCATGCATCACGTCTCCTGCAGAGGTCTGTGGTGAGACATCACATCACCCGGGTGACTCAGCTCCGCTACAGCCCAGATCGGGCGCCCTGCGACTTCTGGGTTTTCCCAAAACTGAAATCACCTTTGAAAGGGAAGAGATTTTAGACTGTTGATGAGAGTCAGGAAACTATGACAGGGTAGCCGAGGATGATGAGGAGAACTGTGTGAAGCCCCAAGGTGCCTGCTTTAAAAGGGACTGAGGTGTCATCGTCCTGTGTGCGATGTTTCTTGCATCTCCTTCAGTAAACGCCTCTATTTTTCATGGCACATGGCTGGATGCTTTCCGGACAGGTCTGTCGTGCACTCGAAGGTGTACATTTGAGGGTGCCTGTGGGAGGGGCGACTTCAGGTTCCCCCGAGCTGCCACCACCTTGGCACGGTCTCTAGTTTGTCCGCAGTGACACTTCCGGTGATCCTCTGGATACCCTAGCTTGCTTTGGGCTACAAAAACCACTGCCATCTTTCTCACACTGACCAGCATATATTCCTTTTATAAGTTTCTCTAAAAAACTTGGGTTCTCCAATAATCCTATGATAGAACTACACATTTAAGAACTGTAAGTTAAAATAACGGTTTACCTCGAGGACAGAGGTCTACATTCCATTAACATTAACTAACTCTTGAGCTGCTGAAGGTCAAGGGGAAGCCCTCTCACCTGGAGAACGAATCCTACTAGACAGACATGACCGCTGAAAGTATTTTCTTGTCCTCTGTGGTTGGGTCTAGACTTTACGAATGTCCCTTCTCTGAGATATCTGAAAGCCAGGGCGACACTTAGGTCACACAAATAAACCAAATCATTGCTGATACTGCATACCCTTCTCCTACTGAACTATCCAACATGTCGAAGATAAAAACCGGTCCTGGCTCCTCACCAAGAAGTCATCTGGTGAAAGGAATTATTTTAATGAAGAAAAAAGCCCGGATGGTTAACTTGAGAAACTGATGAACTGCATCTTTACTTTCCTTGATGACCTGCTTCGTATTGTAATGAAATTTCTGTTTTTCACCAGATGAACTTCAAAAACCAGCCAGCTACCTGTTGGGAACCGCCCTGCCTGGTATCAGAAGCTGTAACCCCGCCAAGGCTAAGGCTGAGGGAATGACCTTGGACCATAAGGCACCAAGGAGACAAAAGCTTATCTCCCTGGCAGGAGCGCCACTTCTGCTCTTTTTACTTCACCCTGCCCGGCCCCCAAGGCTTGGTCGGTTAGCCAATGACGGGTAAGATTCCCCAAGGGGGGAATGATCTAAGACAGGCACGATCACGTGGGAGGCCCCCAAGGAAGGACTTTGGGGGCTACAGCAAAAGGGGGTGATGGACCCTCGCTCCTCAGCTTTGACATAGCCCGAGTCCTCATCATCTGGGAGAAAATCTCCTTATCTCTTGGCTGCCTTACTTCCCTTGCTCCACCTAAGCCTGAAACAATGACAGGGTGGTGCAGCTCTGTGCTGGAAAGGGCGGGTTCCCCCTGGGCAATCAGGCCTAAGAAAGAATGTGTAAAATCCTGTGAAACCTGCTTTGTTTAGAATGCTCTCAATGAAATGATAAGGGTCCAAGCAAGAAGTAAGTTTGTTCCTTAAAGTTTTTTACAGCTCTTTAGCTGTCTGACCCTGACTCAAAATGGGCCCTCAGACTTCCTTGTTATTTGATCTTTCCTTCCTGGCAATGTTTAATGAGCTTTACAACGTGATTTTTACTCATCATAAAGGATGCCACCATCTGCATGTGCACTCTGCTTACAAATAGGAGGGAATCCTGATCTATTTCTGCTGATAATCTTCAGAAGGCACATAATTCTAAAGACCTTCATAAAATTATATATTCCTAAGTCAATTAAACTCCTTTGCAAAACAAGGAGTGACGGTGCTACATTCGGTAGAAGAAGGAAAGACTTCCTATTGAGATTCCAGGGAAACCCATCAGTAGCCACAGCAGGTGAGGCTGGGTGGGGCATCACCTCCGCAGAGGCCAGGGCAGGGCGGGGCTTGTCTGTGTGCAGAGGGCACAGGGCTGGGTGGGCTCGTGACGGCTCCCGAGAGGGAGCATGGCGCCCTCCTTCATGGGAAGCGGTCGGAAAGCAAGCTGGCTGCCCGTCATTAGCCTAAGGAACAATCGGGCACTCTGCTTCCTGGGCCGTGTTCGTGCGTTCTGCCGGAGCAAGCACCCGACACACTGATCAGAGGGGCTGATTCTGCCCAATCAGGGCGTGTCCCGGGAGGAGCACGGCTGCACCCTTCAGCCCTGAACAGTGATGGACGGGACACCTCTCTCCCTGTCTACCGAGGAGGAAAAAATAAGGGTTTGGGGTGGGCATGCCGAGTTCGGTGTGCTGTGCAATGACCTCGCTCACCCTGGACTGAGCCAGTTATGCGGCACACAGGGCAACCCTGCGGGGTTGAGCGGGTCGTGGAGTGGATGGAGCGGGGGGTGGGGGGGCAGGAGATGAGGTCACCAGACATGTACTGTTCGCCTGAATCAGGAGACAGAGGTACCAGCGGGAAGAGAGAAATTGTACTTTACTTAAAAAAATCAGAGTACATTCTATCATTTACTTTGTTAAAACCATGTAATTGAGCATTTTTAGCTTCCCATTCATAAATACCCAAAGGGAACTTAAAACTCTTGGGACTTCGGTTTCCTCCAGTAGGCCTTTTTTAAACCATGGGAGTAGCTTACCAGCTCACCTGATCCAACTATGATATCAGGACTTAAAAATCCCATTCAGTGAACATTTAGAGAAGACCTACTATGTGCCAGTAACACGCTGGGTTCTGGCACTGGGAGACAGCACCGTCCCAATGAATCCCACAGGCCGTTCCAAGAGTCCCAACCCTGGGGCCCCCTTCACTCACCGGCTGGGGCTTGTGTGGCCCGGGAGGCAGAGGTGGGGGGGGGGCAGCAAGGAGCCCGGCACAGCCGTCTCACTCACCTCGGCTCGCACTATTCTGTCCACGATGGTCTCCAGTATCTCCAGCTTATTGCACTTGACAACGCCCTCGAAATACTGGGAACGGTGCTGAAGCGCCTGGGTCACCGTGATGTCTAGGTTGTTGTATGTTTTTTCAGCAGCAAGGTTCTGTGATAAAGCAACAGAAGGAATTAACACGCTTTCATTTAGGTTCACGCTAATGACCCAAATGAGCAAGGGTGTCAAACAGCCCGGTTTTAAACCCGTGAGAGTCTGTTCAGCCCCAGCACACGGAGCTTGTACGAGGCCATCTGTGCTATCCTCCTCCTCCCGGTCGACATTAAGGCTCAGGCTGTGGACCTTAATCAGGAAGCCACGGTGCTAACTTGACTGCATGCCCCTCTAAAGATCCCCGTCCCAGGCCCCCTGCTGTCCTCACCCTGCACGGCTCCCCGCCTGAACAGAGCCTTTCCAGAGGTGGGCTGACCTCGGGTGGGAAGCGCCACAGGGCTGGGGGACCCGCGCCGGGAGCCCCTCGGGGTTCTGATTAATCTGAGCAGGCCCCGCCCACCCAGTTCCAATGAGCAGATACACGTATGTTTCGGTGTCTGTTATGTCAAGCAGAACGGGATGAAACGGAAGGCTCTGAGACGGCTGGAGGGGGCTACCGAAGTTTCAGTCCCCTTTCGTCGAAACAAAGGGGATTCTCGGGGAGTGCATGTAAAATGAACGAGGAGAGAAAGCATCGCACGGAAAGATGCAGCACCAAGGTCAACCCAGCAGAGTTAAACCAGGGGTTCACGTAGGACTTCACGTCACTATTCAGTTCATTTGCTGTCTCCTTTAGGACAGTTGTCCGCAATCATCAAACAATGACACCAAGTTCGTGTGCACTGAGCACGTGCCCATTGGGGGAATAACTGGTGTCCCCGCACAGAAGAATGACCCTTCCAAATACACACACACACACACACACACACACACACACGCTGCAGTGACGGGTAAACACCACACGCACCGAAAAGACGGGAGAGTTATAAAGTGCTACGAACACATCATGTGTTTGCTACACCGATGGATATTAGAAGTGTAATTACTGGGGGGGGGGGGATATGGAATTCTCTTGATAAGATCTTTACACTCAAAAAAGCCAGAAATCATTAAATTACAGAAAACTACAAAAACAGATTATTTAATGTTTTAAACACATTCTAGCCCTGGCTGGTGTGGCTCAGTGGACTGAGCACAGACCTGCAAACCTAGGGTTGCCAGTTCGATTCCCAGCCAAGGCACATGCCTGGGTTGCAGGCCAGGTCCCCAGTAGGGGGTGCTCAAGAAGCAACCATACATTCATGTTTCTCTCCGTCTCTTTCTCCCTCCCTTCCCCTCTCTATAAATAAATACAATCTTAAAAAAATATAAAAAAATAAACACATTCGAGATGGCAGACCTAACAAAATTGAGAATACTTACAATTACATCAAATTTGGAATAAATATCCACAACTTTTCCTAAAAATGAAGATATATGTTAGCAAAATGTCTTAAGAGCACAAAATCACATTTAAAATTAGTTGTAACTAGGTAATGATTAAGATTTACATATTACTAAATAAAACAAACGTGTCTATTTTTAAATGCACGTGAACTTTAAATGCACATCTTAGTAAAAACGAGCCAGTTTATAATTCTTACTATCCCAAGTGCCCCCTGGCGCTGAGCTTATCCACCCGATTTAAATGTTTGCTCCCTCCGCTTAGCACCTAGGCTGGGGCTGGGGGTGTCCAGCCTGCAGACCGCCTGCGGCCCAGGGTGGCTGTGAATCCGGCCCAACACACAATCGTGAATTTACTTAAAACATGATGAGGTTTTTTTGTGATCGCGTGTCACAATGTATTTAATGTGCAGCCCGAGACAACTCCTCTTCCTCCGGAGTGGCCCAGGGATGCTGCAAAGCTGCCCCCCCCTCCCCCGCCCCCGGGAGCCTGGGCCGTGGGGCAGCAACCCAACGCTCCTGAGACACGCCGTCGCTCCTGTTCCAGGCCGGACACGGACCTGACTCGTCCACGACGGGCAGGGCGGACACCCGCCGCTCCACGAACACGCTCAGGGCCTTGATGATGGGCGTGTCCGGGTGGATGAAGGCGATGTTGTGGTAGGTGCCGATGCCCAGCGCGTCCAGGTTCTGCTTCATGAAGGCCGGCTTTGGCATGTCGGACATCTGCATGGGGGGGGGGGAGGGGGCGGGAAGGGCAAGGGCTGTAGCGGCTCCCCAGGCCCCCCTGGGCGTTCACACGTCCGCACGGATGAGGAACCCGTGCGGCACACTAAGGGGAGTCTTCCCCAGCTGTCCACCCGGGCGCCGCACGAGTGCGGAAGCGCCCCAGGTGCAGAGCTCTCTCCCGTCCCCACCAGTGTGCACGTCTCTTCCATGTGACGACTTAGTCGAGTGCCGCGAAGCACTAACACTGTAGCGTTTTTCCCCTTCTCCGCACCCAGTGGGAAAGAGGACGGGAGGGAACAACAGGCCTTTTTCAAAACTAAAACCCAGAAGCCACCAAGAACGCTCTGCTTTTAAGTATCCGCATGAAACCCCGGTCCTGCGGCCCTCGCTGGGTCGCGTACTGAGAGCCCGTGTGTCTCCAAAGCCCGCGTGTTGGATAGGGCGCCCCTAGTGGCTGAGCGCGTCCTCACACCGTCCCGCCTCCGTCCACATCCGGAACTCTCCCCCTTGGGGGGGCGCGGGGGGCTCCCATGTTGGTCTACTAGGCATGAAGGACAAGCCAACCGCACAGAATTAAAAGAACCTTTAAAAGTTAACTTTTTTTTTTTTCACGGATGTTTTAGAGGAGGAGGGAGAAGGCAGAAGAGAAGTGTAGGATCACGTTTGACTAAAACAAAATTAAGGTGTACAGTTTCAAAAATCCACCTTTTAGAAAGGGTATAGTCGACTCCATCCTCCTGGTGTACCTTATAATTATCAGGAAAAGATGAACAATTAGGAGAAACAAAATGTTCAAGTCAAAGAGTTCATCAATATTCAAATCATGAGACTCCTAGAAATTTAGAGAAAAAAAAAGACCTATTAGGTCACCTGGCCCACGGCAGGGCCACCCCGGTTCCATCCTACGTGTGGAGGCTGACTATGGGCTGTCTCCGAGGGGAACGCTCCTTTTTCTCAGAACGGTAAAAACCAGGCTCTGAAACTCCTTTAAAACTCTGCACTGTGACCTGAACACCTCTAGCCATCAGGCTATTCTAACAGAATGACCATGTTGGCCCAAATAAGAGGCGGTCCCGGCAGGGCGACCCCCTCAACTTTTCCCGGGAGACAGACGCCACGGGCTGGTCTCACCCCGCTGCCCCTTTCCTGCGGCAGCAGAGCCATGGGGTGGGAGTGGGGCTGGAACCCAGCCATTCCGGGTCTGGGGACCAGGGGAGCTGGGTGCCCGTGTACACGGGGCAGGGCGGGGAGCTGGGGCAGGCTGCCGGTCAGATGCCCATGGGGACCGAGGCAGCCACCCGGCCTCCCCCCGGCTTCCTCCCTCACGAGACGGGAGGGACAGAAGCGCCCGAGAGAGCGCTGGCCAGGCTCGGACTGAGCACAGGACCTGCCTGGCTCACTGTGAATGTTGCTGTCAAGTGCTTTCTCTAGGGGACCCACGGGAGAGACCGAGGGCCGTTCACGCCCGCCCGGCGCCGTTCCAGCTCGGACCCAGGGCGGCGGCGTCAGACCCTGCAAGGCCAAGTCTCGCCCGCCGCCTCCCCACGCACGTCCCTGATCCTCCTTCCACGACTGTCTTTCTGCCGAACCGCACACTTTTTTTTTGGTAAATGACCCTTCTTCTTGCTACCATTTTTATCATTAATTTTCACGAGAAGAGTGTTACTTTCCCATGAAAACTATTACGATGTGGGGCTGGCGTGCTGGGTAGGAGACACCCCGGCTCCTCCCCGCCCCCACCAGAGGGCCACGCCATGGCCTTGCCTGAAGCTGTGGGGGGGGCCAATGGGAGAGCTAATTGGACGCACTTTTTAATGTCTGTTAAACTCTTTAAAGAAAAGACTCTTCAAATGGTCTCTTTGGCACCGTGAAACGAGGCCACCCACTGTTCTGGCTGATCTTACAAGGGAAAAAAGTCAGGTTCAGCGCCTGTCATTAAGAGGAGGAACTTGAAGGCTGTGGTCCCTCTGGGCCTCCGTGAAACCGGCCGACCGAACCCGCCGGTCTAAAGTTTGGCACGGCTGCGAAACCGCCTCGTTTCGAATGCGGCGGGGATCCTGCAGGGGACACAGCCCCCATTTGGGCCAACATGGTCTCCTCCTGCCGGAACTGTGTTCCCTTTGGGCTCCCCTCCCGCCGCTGCCGTTTGGGACAGTGAGCTGCTCCTGGGACAGCCCGTGGCGGCTGCGTGCGTCCAGCGCCGTGAGGTTGCACTAAAGCGCCCGACGGTGACAAGTGGCGATAAATCACCGGCCCGACCTGCCTCGGGGGGCACTCCTCCCCCAGACTGACTGGCACACTGCTTCGCCTTCCCTCCTATTTTAGGGGTAGAATAGTCTCACGTAAACAGAGGATCCCAAACGGTTTTGTCCTTTTGCCACTCGCTCTGAAAAGGGTGCCGGCTTTTTAACTGGAATCAGCTTTGGAAACGTGCAGTTCAGACAGGAAAGGGCCGAGAAGCCGAGGTGAGAGACAGAGGCCCCGACCCTGACCATTGCTCCCCCTGAGGGCAACGGGACCCGGCGCCCCGGAGTGGGTTCAGTTCGAGGGGAGGGGACTGAGTCTTTAGAAACGCTGGAGACTACTTACAAAGAGCTGGAGGAACTTGAGGATTCTTTTGTGGGTAAGGATATAAAGTGCATTCCCACTGATGGGGTCAATAACGGGCAGTCTGTGGATTTTATTTTTGATCAGCGAGCATACGGCGTCGAAGAGGCTGTGGGGAGAGCCGTGAGAGAGGTTAGGGGGCTTTCGGGAGGGAAAACGCGAAAACGTCGGACCACCCCTGCTTTCAAAGGGCTTCTCAGCGCTTCCTGTTACAACCACAAGGGGCTGACCGACTTGGAACGGTGTTCCGGAGAAGTCTTACATTGGAGATCGCACGCAGTAAATATTTGGGTTCCCCCCCCGCCCCCCGCCCCCCAGGCTGCGTCATTACTCAGCCTCCACCACGACTGCCAGCTGCGAGGCCCGAGCAGCTGCTCGGCAGCACATTTAGGGCTCTCACGGGAGGAATGATGGGACGCCGAGCCCCAGGAATGGCGCTAATGAACCCCGTGAGCGGCGCCTGTGGCCAGTGGGGCCCCCCTGGGCTGGCCGCTGGCCTCTCCTGGGACCGCCCACCCGGAGGCATGGTGGGTGTTTTTCACCTGTCTGTTGGGACTTGGACACGAAATACTACAAATCAACGCCCCACGTTTTTGCGCTAGCAGCCTACAGGGTTAAGGATGCTTTCGTACGGACGTGGAGGTGGACCAGAGCCACCCCAGAAGGCTTGGATCAAGATGTACGAGGGGGGAGACTTCTGAGAGTGCAGCCCCTCCCTTGGGACCCCCTTGGGCCGGGGTCTGACAGAGACTGAGTTTTCAACTGCGGGGTGCGTGGGAACCACCGGGGCGGGTGTTCTGTGGCGCAGTCCTGGGCACGGCTCCCCATCGACTGCTCTCGCTGCGGGGAGGAGGGCCTCGGGCCCCGCTGGTCCACCCCGCTCCCTGCCAGGTGTCCGCGGCAGGGGGTCGGGGTTTCCAGGCTGCAGAGTGTGACCGCCTCCCTGGTCCACGGCCGACCCCCTGCAGCAGCAGTGGCCGGGGTTTCTGCTGTCTCTCGCTTTCCTGAATTTACTACGTGGAATTAAGGGGGTTGGCCTTAATCTGGATGAAAAAAAAATCCACCAACCAACCCATCACGGTAACAAAACAGAGGAATCTGAAGGAAGGCGTTCAAAGGAGAAAAACTTCCCAGGTTTACCTTGCATCTGGAGATATATTCACTAAAGGCTTAAATGTTTCTTGTAAATAGAGCTCTGCATTCACAGAAAGAAAATACATAATTAGTAACACATTTGTTCTTTGCAATGATTACATAAATCAAGATACCCTGCAATTTATAGATGATAATTAGATTAAAAACCCACATCAAATTTAATTTAGCAGAAACTATCATCTTGGTTACATTTACGGCTATTTTAAACAACTTCCAAGCTGTTTTCAGGATATTGCCTTTGTGGAAAAACTGAGTGTTTAACAAGGAGTCCTACAAGAGATGCTGTGAAAGTCAGTCCAGGCAGCTGACAGAGGTGCTGCCAGCAGAGGTCACCCCACAGCCACGTCACCCACAGGAGACCAGCCTCCGAGACCCCCTTTAGGACTGGTTTTCCCGAGTTAAGGAATGAACCAGAAGCCGCAGCAGACTCCGTCCTTTAAGTGGTCTTATGTTTCTCGTGACCAAATGGATGCTCCAAACGCACGGCCTCCTGGGGGTCTTTCCAGTTGGGGGAAATGACCTTTGTAAAGATCAGCCAATTAATGTACTGAGCCTTCTATACAGAAGGCATTCGAGGACGTCTGACATTACTGCCATCACCACCGAACAGCCTTGTAGTGTCGACACGTACGGAGACTCGCCCCTGCTCTAACAGGGGACTCTGGGCACAGGTACCTGTGGGTACCGGGTGTGCGGGGGCTGGCACGCCCAGGCTTACAGCTGCAATGCAGGGAACAGGATTAATAAGCAGCAACACGAACATACACTCGGTGTTGCACAGTCACGGCTGTAGACCTGCGTCTGCCTGCCCCATACCTTCGCATCAGGACGGGCAGGGCCGAGACGCGGACCACGGCGCCGACGCCGTTTAGTCGGCGTTGATAAAGCCGTCACAAGTCACTCGGTGAAACTTCTGGGTCACACGGAATTAAAAGTCCCTGAGCCCTTCGGGGATTTCTAATTAAAAGTCCCTGAGCCCTTCGGAGAATCCTAACAGATGTTCAGATTTCCCGGCCAGTCACTAAGGTTGCTTATCAAACCAAGCGGATTACGGGAAGTACAAAGCTAAATTTCAGTTTTCAATTCACAACTGGCCTTCAGTGGGTCCCCCCATTTCCCGCCAGCACCTCCCCCGCCCCCGCCCCCACCCCCCAGAACAGGATCCCCGCCCTGGTTCCTGCCAGGCCCGTGTCTGTGGTCTTGCTGCCGGCAGGCGGCCCCCCTCCCCGCCCGCCCAGCTGAGCGGACCCACTGACACAGAGCAGCGCCCCAGTCGGGCAGTTCGGGTTTGAAAATGGCTCCGTTTCAGAACAGGGGGCTGTGGTCACGAAGGGTGAACGCCAGGGTCACAACCAACCAGGGGCAACCAGGACGCTGGCGTCCCGTCAGCTGGTCCCAGCTGTCTAGCTCAAGGGCCACTGGTTCGTGTTTCTCCCGATTTGTAAAGAAATGATGAGCAAATTCACAGAAGGACAGACCCTTGCCTTGGTTCATCTCAGGCATCCCTTGGTGCATTTTCTGTACCAAGGCAAATTATTTTGGGGGGTAATACTTCTCACCAAAACGGTGGATCCCGGGGTGTGGGGCGGGCAGAGATGTGGGCACAGGTTAGCTTACTCAGCCTCACGTTCCCGGCCTCACTAACACCTGCCACAGGGTCTCCATGGACTTCTATCACACAGAATGGACACTATGCATGGCAGGAGGGCAGGCTATCGAAACTAAGATAGAAACAAATGTTTGCCCTGCCTGACCGGTGTGGCTCAGTGCGTTGGGCATTGTCCCGCAAAGTGAAAGGTCGCCAGTTTGATTCCTGGTCGGGGCACAGGCCTGGGTTGTGGGCCAGGCCCGAGCTGGGGACGTGCGAGAGGCAGCCACACACTGATGCTTCTCTCCCTCTCTTTCTCCCTCCCTTCCCCTCTCTCTCCAAAATAAATAAAATCTTTTAAAAATACACTTTAATTAATGTAATTTATCACTAAGCAGAGAAAAGGGTCTGTGAAATTAAGAAATATTTTAAACACCGAGTAGAGCATTTCTGCTGATATTAAAAGATTTTAAACACCCAACGATACTTACCCCTCCACGTTTCAATCTTGTGTTCCTCTAATTCATAAATCTGTACCTGAAAGTAAGAATTCTTATTTACAAATGTTCATACAACGTAAGGACATTACTTGTCCTAACTACTTCCGGTCCTGTAACTCGGCAGGTGGAAATGATCAAGGAGACGCAACGATACTGGAACTACAAGTCAGAAACGAATGCTCCGCATTTCTTTGAGGATAAATGTTCTAGTAATTCAAAACATCGTAAACCAGCCTAACGTATTTTCGTTGATTTAACTTGAAAATTTCTGACACATTTAGCTTTTAAAACACACACAGACATACACACTCATTCCTCTGAAAGGTTTCTAGTGTCGCTAATTTAAAAGGGCGGCTGGTTGATTCCTGAGCGGAAAGGGGCGGTGGGGTCGGCTCACACCTGGGGCCGCCTCACCCGTCTTCACGAAGGGGGAGGGGACAGGGCCCCCACGCGGCAGGCCCCCTGGAGTCTCCAGCTGTCTCAAATCTCCACACCTGCTCTACCACTTCTCAGCTGCTATTCCTGGCCAAATTACTGAACCTCTCCGAACGTGTTTCCCTGCCTAAAGGGTGGGATAAAAAGCCACGCCCCCCATTTGGCTTCTGGAGGGGCTGTGGAGATCACGTGCCAGGTGCTCCCGACCCTGGAGCTCCCTCCTACCCTGCCTTCTGCAGCCCCCCCCCCCCCCCCCGCCGCTTTCAAAAACACAGCCGGGCCGCAACCCGGCACTCCATCAGGGCGCGTCAGGGTGCTGCGGCAGGAAACCTGGGCTCTTCTGGACGCGGCCAGTCCAGTGGGCAGGCGGCAAGGATACAGTCCTACAGAAGAGTGCCACTGACCGCCGAACACAGGATACACGCTCGGCCACTCTCCAAAGGGCTCAGTACGGGCCGTGGGAGCCGGAGGGGCACAGAGGTCAGGTAAGGAACCCTGGGAGGCAGAGCAATGCTGCACTGCCACTCATCAGGATACAGATCTCTCCCAGGTGAGCAACGCTGCACTACCACTCATCACAATACAATGAAAAGTGCCCCGAGGTTGTCAATTAGGCCCTGACTCAGGGACCCACGCTGCCCGAGGGGGACTAGTACAGGGAACCCCCCCATCAATCACTAAGGTGAGGCTCGAACAGGATTCTGAAAGAGCAGGACTTCACTGGCCGGGGCCAGCTTCAGGAGGAAGAGCGAGCGAGTGAAGTCGAGGAAGTGGATGAAGATTCCCAAGGAAGGGAAGTCGCACAGGGGAGGGCGGAGGCCAAGGCCACGCCCGAGACCACATCCACAGCAGGAGTTTGGAGGAGGAAGAGGAAGGACCTCCTGACTCAGGTTAGAAAGAGGACAGATAAGAAGTAGCCCGCACACTGAGTGTGAAAAACAGGCCACAAGGCTGCGCAGGAAGGTGGAGAAGCAGCAACCGCTGCTCCGTGCACAAAATGTAGCAGTTAAAGGAAAGGCATCCAGGACCCACGTTTGTGTAAAGAATAGTGTTTGATCGGAAAGGCAGCAGCCTTGGCTGCCATTACGAAGAGCAGTTCCTTCCACAATACACGTGAACGTTGTTGTTTGAAAGTTTCATTTCCATTTTGTGGAAAATCAGCCACAGAAGACTTTACAAAGCTGCTACATTCCCAAAGAAGCTTCATTTCAGGCTTACATTCCCAGTCTCACTGAAGATTCAACAGGAACGAGGTTTGAAAATAAGACTGGGGATCACCTGAGGAAGAATTAGCAAGTTTAAGGCCGACCAACGGATGATCTGATCTGAAGGTCAATGACCCCAGAGTCCCAGGGACCCGCGGCACAGGGTGACACGGTCTCACAGACGCGCACTGAGGTCCCAGAGGGGAGAGGACTGGGAGAATGAGACAGAGGCCTGCTCGAAGGAGCCGCAGCCGAAAACCTCCCCGATGACATGAAAAACCAACTTAGAGGGTCACACCAACTCGATGTACCCACAGCAGGATGAGCACAAAGGAAACCACGTGTGGGCATATCACCGTTACTGCTAAAATCCCGAGTTCAAGGGAAACTCTTGCCCTGGCCGGGTAGCTCAGTTGGTTAGAGCACCGTCTTAACATGCCAGTGTTGTGGGTTTGATCCCCGGTCAGGGCACACACAGGAATCAACCAATGAGTGCATGGATAAGTGGAACCACAATTTGATGTTTTCCTCTCTCTTTAAAAATCAAAAAATAAAAATAAAAAAAAGAAAGAGAAACTCTTGAAACAGAAGCAGCATGGGAGGGGATGGGTCAAAAGACAATGAAATTACATCCTTACAGTGTTAAAGAAAAAATGCTAACTCAGTTTCTGTCAAACAGCAAAACTGTCTTTCAAAAGTGGTGATGAAATTCTAACGACACCGTCAGACGGGCAAAACCGGAGGGAGCCCACCGCCAGCAGCGCCGCGGACCCACAGCCGCGGGGTTTTCTGCGGCACGGTGGGAAGTGCGGGGCCAGAGTTGATGGAACTACGTTTTATGCCAAACATGTGATGTCCACTCTGCATAGACTGTAGTAAGTTACAAGTGACAGGGAAACCCACTCAGCAGCCACACACACACACACACACACACACAGAGTGCAGAGAGGTACGGCTAAAGTATCGCCAGCGCTCTGTCATCCAAGATGGATTAGATGGGCCACACTCAGTCTCCTGCTGAACACAACTAGAAAACAGGAAAAAACAGGGAAAACAACTTTTTCCAGACACCAGATGACAAGCAGGCGAGACTCGGACCCCGCCGGGAGAAGGGAGGCGGCACGGTGGGCCCCGGTCAGCACACCGTCTCCAGGGGCCCCTGCGGACCCCACGCCGCGAGAACACGGCAGCCTCGCTGAGCTGAGACAGGCAGCGAGGGCTGGGAGGGCCGAGCCCACGGGAATGGACGAGGTGGGCTCCACAGGGCAGGGAGCTGTCCAGGTAACGCGGCGGGGGTGCACCCGGCACTCCTGAGTTCTTCTCACTGAACGCTCAGCTGGGCATGCGCGGCGCGGAAGCACGTGAAGCCAGGCCAGACCGACGCCGAGGGACGTCTGCGCTCTGACCAGGCAGAGGGCAAGTCCTGGTGAAGCAGCCAGGGGAGCGCAGGGGGCTCCTGGAAGCAGAGAACTAAACCAGCACTCTAACAAAGCCCGGACCCCCAGAAGCACATCGAAGACACAAAGTAAGCCCAAAAGCTGTCACTCCACACCCACAAGGGCGACTGTAACCAGAAAGACAGGCGGTAACAAGTGTTGGCGAGGACCCGGAGAACCCGAACCCTCCTGCATCGCCGGTGGGGGTGCCAAACGGCGCGGCCGCTGGAGACCAGCCCGGCAGCTCCTCACAGAGTTAACCATGGTACCGCAGGCCCCGTCAACCCCACCCCCGGGCATACGCCGGCCAAGGGAAATACAGACGCGGGTCCTCACAAACACTTGTACACGAGTGTCCGCGGCACCATATTCCCAGCAGACACAAAGGGGACACCATCCCCGTGCCCACCGACTGGCGAACGGACAAGTAGAACGTGGTACACCCACACCGCAGAGGACTGTTCGGGGGTAAGAAGAAATGAGTGCTGACTGGTGCTACGGCAGGAGGAAACCCGGAGAACGTTGCTCGAGGTGGGAGAAGCCAGCCACAAAGAGCTACTACGTGTTAGTTAGGTGACTCCCTTCGTAAGGCATGCCCAGAACGCGCACGTCTACGGACACGGGAAGCGGATCAGCAGAGGTGCCCAGGGCTGGGGGGACGGAGGGTTGTGTGCGGGGGGCTACAGCTAAGGCGTGCGGAGTGTCTTTCTGGGGGAATGAAAATGCTCTAAAATCGACGGTGGTGATGGTTGCAGAGAACTGTGAATATCCTAAAAACCATTGAATTGTACACTTTAAATGGGTGGAAAAAGGGTATATGAATTATATCTCAACAAATCTTAAAAAAATAATAAAACCCTCAAAAGCATCCAGCTGACCTGCCAGTTAAGTCCACTGCCTGCCCAAACAACTCGAATACTTTTGAATGGAAGACAGTACAGGTATTCAAGGACATGCTGACAATGTCTGCACCCACCGGAAACTATGAGATTTTCAAGAGGCAGGAAAATATGATCTGCATATAGGAGAAAAATCAGCCAACAGAATCAGGCCCAGAATAGACAGAGATGATGAAATTAGCAGAGAACTTTAAAACAACTGATATGTTCAAAGAATTAAAGATATGAAGAAGAAAAATGAAAAGTAAAAATAAAAGAAGAAACTTCTAGAGCAGAAAATACAGTATCTGATTGGAAAAACAATGAAGAGATTAGATATGGCAGAGGAGGAGAATGGTGACCCTGAAGTTACAGAAAATACCTGAAATGAAGCACAGACAGAAAAAACTGGAGGAAAAACCCTGCACAACAACAGAGTCTCAGCTGAGCAACTGGAACCCCCAGTGGCGGAGCAGGGGAGGGGCAGCAGAACAGCGGCTCCCCCCTGCGGCGGGCAACAAGGCGAGGTCTGCCTTGACTTCAGGGCTGCACTGGAGGTGCTGGCCAATGCAATAAAGCAAGAAAAATACTACGTTCATGGATGGCAAGCCTCAGGAGTGTTGAGATGCCAATTCTCCCCAAATTGATCTGCAGACTCTCAATAATATCAGAAGGCTCTTTTTTTAAATAGTCATCAAGACATCATGGTACAAGAGACAGACAAGGAGAACAATGGAACAGAACAGAGTCCAGCAACAGACCCACACCTAAGACAGTACAACAATGCTATGACAAAAAGGCTTATCAATAAATAGTGTGGGTACAGTTGACTGAAAAAAATCCTAATAAATGTACGAAAAGGTTCCTAGAACTAATAAGTGAATCTTATAGGATAAAAGGTCAATATACAAAAATCAATTGTTGTTTTCACTAACCATGAATACTTGGAAAGTGAAATAAGCCATAGCTTTCACAGTAGCATTTTTCTGCACATAATTAGAAAATGAGGTGAAATGTGGAGGGAAAAAAAATGTATCCTTGAGAATTAAGAAAATCTTTGGGCTGCATAATTTAGACACAACTGTGTTTCTAGACATTTTGATTTAATTGACTACTGCTGAGCTTTGTTAGACAGGGCTTGGCTACACTTAATAAAAATCTACCCACTTAATAATCAAACTCTGTGATTCTGCAAGCCCAAAAGCAGAGAGATGTCCATTATAAAGAAAATCAATATTTGCCCGCATTGGCGGCATTAAAGAAATCAGATCTACCAGGTGAAATGAATACGGAATAACTACAGGTCTTTGGTGGAATTGTTTTCTAAGAGTATGCATTATGAGGAAACTTATTTTCCCATTTTATGACGGAATTTAATTACTGGGCAATATTGACTATTACATGTAAAAACAGCAGTAATTGGCTTGTCTTTTTACCTTTTACGTACCCAAAATAGTGCTAGTTAAAGAAACAGTATACAATACTGTCCTTTCCCACCCTTGCCAAAATAAACAAAAAACCCCCCAAAACAACAAAGCCAAAACCCAGACCCGCTGGTAGAATCGGGAAGTCGGGGCGCTAGAGTTAGGGCCCTTTGTGGGCTTCTACACCCTCTCCTATAACGACAGGTGGGCCAGGGACCAGGGCGTCCGCCTTGAAAACGAGCCACGAGCAGTCTATTTTCAACTGGCGGGAGAATGTCAACACGGAATTTCTTCAATTTTATTTTTCACTTCTTTAAACGACGGAATGCCTGTCGTTCTTGTTGTAACACTTTGGGGTAAGTGCACGAAGCGGCCCTCCTGTCACCAGCCCCCCGGGGCAAGTCCCGTGGCGAGGGTCAGTCTCATCTCCCGGTGCACGTGCTCACCGGGGCGGCCACCCAGACGGGAGCGGCGTGGGGGCCACCTTCGCTGCCCGGCCCAGGCCGCCTCTCCACGCTGCAGTGTGCCCGTCCGGCTGTTCGAGGTCGTACACTCAGTGAAGCCCACTGACCACCTGGGCCACAGGCGGCAAACACAGGGCCAGTGTCTGCCCGGCACCTCGTTTCCACCCGGCGGCGGCACGCAGCTCTCGCTTAACTGTCAAGGAGTAGTTACACTGACACAGTCCTAAAGTTACATTCACCCCTGTGAAGGCAACCGCGAGGCTGACGTGGCCCCCGGTGAAGATGAGTCTGACACGCCTGATCCAGGCCATGAGTAAGCGCACAGCACTCTGCCGCCCCCGGGGATTCCTGAAGGCCGGATACCGACCACCTTCTCCGAGCTCCACGCGCAGGACTGATTTACACGGGGCCCCCTGTGCACCTCGCACTTTTGGGGAAAATCAACCCCTGGCACCACCCCTGCACCACAAAACCCCCAGACCCACAAAAATCTTCAACTGCGCACACACACGACCCTCACACACACCCACAGAACACAGCTCCAGCCACGGACACGAGGATTTCTGGCACTTACCATGGGTGATTTATAGTATCTATGTAGTATATTTATGAAATCTGTAATCGTTAGCATTCCTGGAACAGAGAATTATATGTTAAAGAGGAAACCCTGAAAACGTGAAAGAAAATTTCAAATAGCAGGCAAACGTGGAACAGTGGCTAGAAAAGTGCAGGCGTGTGCGCATCAAGCGCAGTGTAATACATCATTTAAAGCACTTCATCTGCTCATCGTCTACAGCCAAGGAAGATGCACAGATTCACCTGAAATTTAATCCAGCGGTAACTGGGTTTAATCACAGTATTGGGCACCTCAGCAAGGGAGAACTTAGTGACAGTTACAAAACATCGCACAGGATGGGCAGCTACGTGTAAATCACTGAAAATACTTTAAAATAAGATCAGGTATTCCAGCAGCTCTAGCAACATGATACTTCTGGGGGCTCCTGGACTGTTTCCTGGGAAGCATCTTGGAAACAACCCGCCTTACCAGTCATTACGTGGTAAGTGCCTACTATGTGGCAGGTGCCAGGACTACAAAGAGGAAACCGTAACCGAGAGGGGGAGGCAGGCACCCGGCTGGTCATTTCATCCTAACATGACGCACCCCGACAGGGACGACACCCCCATCTGCTCTGACTGCCAAGATGTGAAACCATGGAGTTTAGATGCTGTAGTCACACTGTGCTCAACAGTGCGACAATATTTAGAGAAGGGACTGGTCGCTTTCACATCACATCGTCTGCCCTGCCAAAAGGTGTTCGCCCACGAGGAAGAGGGGGTGGGGGGGACCCCAGGTGAGCAAAGGTGGCTGACGGACAGACGTCCAACCACGGCTTCCCCCTCGGACCCTGGGCTCACAGGAACTGGCACACGAGATCCTCCCGAGAGGCAGGAAACTCGATAAAAAAGCAGGGAAGTGGATTTGAGTTCACTGGCGGCCCCACCTCACCTGGACACATAAAAGCAAGCACGTTCTTTCATTTGCTACCATGTTTACGAGGGTGAATTCCAACCAGCGCCCATTAAAATGTCCTGGGCTTTGTGCTTTTCAGATTCCAGATTTTTCTCTGAGGCCACAATGCTTACCTACAAAACTTTGTTTTTTACTCTCCCACAGCGGCGCTGCTCGAACGCCATTGGCTACTAAGGCGAAGAAGGCCTTTTTAACCTGCGGGCAGAGAAGAGAAGCACAGTTTGAAAGTGTACACGTCAGGAGGAAAAACACCTTCGACAGAAACAGTCAACCAGCTCTTACCAGTTATCTTCAACATCAAGTTTTCTAAGTTTGATAAACTAAAAATAACCAAATTTATGAACATCAGCAGAAGTACTTGCGTATCATTTAAAGGCACGTAGGGACTGGGGATTATTTTTTGAAAGGGAAACAACACAATTAACTTCAAAAGTGTTTTCTTATTGTAGCGAAAGACTCTTGTCAACAGAAACTTGAAACAGTAATTAAAACCATATAAAAGAATTAAACTTCAGAGTTTAATTTCTCCTACACACGATTCTTTAGTTCACTTCAAAACACTGAAGTTCTAATGGGTTCCTTGAAGTGAAAATTTGTTTTTCACATGTTCACTAACAAAACAAACAAGCACACTTTCTCATGTCCCGAGGCTGGGAAGAGGTACAAAAGATGTCATTTAGTGGGACTTTTATATCTTTCAGACACGAACACCCGTGTGCCTGTCACAGGTTGGCCCGCCGTTCAGATGACATTTGCGTGAGCTTATCTCATGGCAACCACCTTCCTGACCAATGCCCCGGGAACCACGGCCGGTAAAGGAGGATCAGAGGTGCCCTGGCTGGTGTGGCTCAGTGGATTGAGTGTGGGCCTGCAGACCAAGGGTCACCAGTTCGATTCCCAGTCAGGGCACATGCCTGGGTTGCGGGCCAGGTCCCCAGTAGGGGGCGTGTGAGAGGCAACCACACATCAGTGTTTTTCTCCCTTTTTCCCTCCCTTCCCCTCTCTAAAAGTAAATAAAATCTTTTAAAAAATTTGAGAAGGATTATCAAAATAAATCATGACAATAAAATCTTTAAAACATTTTTAAGAAGGTTTATTAAAAGCTGAACGTCTGGTGCTGTAAACGAGTCTCTCCATACAGACAGCAAACAGGGGAAATGGTCCGACTTCACGAGGAGCCAAAAACACAAAAATCGAAGCAACTTCAGAGCATCACGTAGAGCTGCTGACTCAGCCGTGTTCCGTAGTCACGGCACCAGTAACCGTGACGCCGCGAGCCGCTGGCGGCGCCCAGAACCGCCAGGGTGTTTGGAGCCCCGGCGTGCGTCGGGAACCACTAAAATATTCACGCTCTCGGAGCGTCGGAGTGCTTGCTTGTTCTCTGTGGAATCATTTACTCAGACCAAAATTTCAGGAGCAGGATTCAGGAATTCAACCAATGTTGTTCAATGTGACACAGTTTCCAGTTCCGAAACTGGAAAAACACCCATTCCCAGCGAAAGCCAACTGGTTTCATACTGGTGTCCCAACGAGAAAGGTACCCAATAGAATGATTATGAAGACTAAGTTGCAGTAAAAAAAAGGTACATGATAGTGCAAATGCAAATTACAATAGTATACATTGATTATATAAAATATACATTTCAATGGAAAAGATAAAAGAGAAATAAGCAAAAAAAAAAAAGTTCTGATTCAAGAAGCTGGGACAAGGAAGTACCTTTCTTTCAAAAATGATTTATCGCTCCCTTGTTAACTAAGGAAAAAAACGATCCTTTTCTCGCTATGTTCTACAACCTCTGTTAACGTCACCACGGAAACACATGAGAGAATTACGGACACTTGGAGCTTCGAGTCAGACCAGGATTAATACCTCTGCACCTGTCTGCGCCCTGAAGGTGACAGATTCTGCCGTGACCGAGAATGACTTGTGCAGGCGCCTGAGGGGCAGGGGCGGGGAGCTCATCAATCAGTCTCAGTCTCAGCCGGGCCAGCGCTGTCCTGAGGGCCGCGGGGGGTCCATCCATCAGCTGAGTGACCCAGCGGCACTGGGGAGAGGAGGGCGTGGAGCCCACCCAAGGACACAGGGACACGCAGTCATCACACTGGCACCGTGAGCTGATGAAACAGTTCCTGAGCCACAGCCCATACCAAGAATTGCCCAAACATCCACACCGTTTGTGTGACTAGTAGTCACGGCACCCGGGGACGGCGGGCCAGTTTGAACGGGCTCCTCTGACCTGGAGGCTACTCTGAGAACCTCGGGTGTGGCCCTGGAAGCATCAGAAAAAGACTGGGGGAGAGGAGTCACAAATACGCAGATTTTAACACAGATGAAGTGATCTGCTGAGCTGGTTTTTCTGAACTGGCGGGAGCGGGTTCAGAAAACCAGCAGAGGAAACCAGCATTATCACTCATAGGATCACCCATCAGAGTCGCAGTGCCCGGAGCTGTCGAAAGGCCTTCCACTCTGAGAGCTGAGTTTGGCCACGATGAAATCAACAGTACAAGGTGGGCCAAACGCACCGCCATCTGAAAGCCCTGGTGTGCACGGACCGGGCCGGGCCAGATCGGCGGGGAGGGGGTGGGGGTGGGGAGGGCGCTGTGGTTCTTGAGAGGAAAGCAAATAGTGGCTGGAGCTCCGCAGGTGCTGCGGGACTGGTCTGCGGGCACACTCTCCAGGTCGCCTTCCGGTGGCTGAGCCTCAACAGGGATCCGCCATCTGTCCAAAGGAGTCAAATCCCAGGCAGGACAAGAACGGAGAAAACCACACCTTAGCACACCCCAGACAAGACGCTAAGAATCAGAGGCAAAGAGACCGTCCGCCAGAGGGAAAAAGACACTGACTTTCCCAGGAGCCGCCCTCAGAAGGACAGGGACCGATTTTCACACTGAAATATGATGACTGTCCTTTCAGAACCAGAAGAAACAAGAAAGCCCTGCCTCCCCACGAGCGCGTCTCGGACTCATCGGCTGCGTGAAAGCTCCACGCAGCCGCTCGCTGCTGCCGCGTCGCGAGCCCCACAGCCGGCCGGGTGCAGGAGCCGCGGGGGGGGGCGCTCTAACCGAGGGGGGGGCGCGTGCACACACACACACACGCGGACGTCGGGAACCGGCCGGGCAGGCTCACCCACCAGTCACTTCTGAGCAGACTGGCACTGCTGACGCTGCGCAGGTCAAGGGCGGGGAGGCAGAAACGCCCCAGGGAGCAGCCCCCAGCGGCAGAGGGCGGTCAGAATTCACTGGGAGACGTACCCTCGCTCCACTCGGGCAGGAGAGGCAGGACGAGCGAAGGCCAAGGAGGTGCCTGGGGCGAAGTGACACACCTCGGCCCGGGCCCCAGCCCTCTCTCTCCGGGCCTGGACGCCGCGGGACTCGCTGGGCCTGGAGGTGAAGGCGTTCAGCCTGGTACCACACGTACAGCCAAAAAGAATAAATGTTTTAATTTCCCACGGTGCTGACCCGACTGGAGGCAGGCAGAGGAAAATTCACGGCTTTCATTTCTCCGCCACGCACCGCTGAGGTGACGCGCCCACCCACCGCGGAAGGAGTGGCGGTTCCGTGCTCCGAAGACCTCACGGAATGTTCTATGGTGGCCAAGACACAGTCACACCGTCTTCACCACAGGCGTCCGGAACGCCCTGGCTCGGCGGCGTGCCCGCTGCTCCTGCGGCGTGGCTGCCCTTCTTGGCGATCACGGGGCCTCCTCTGGCTTTTAAACGTGTGCGTGGGGTTGCTCCAGGGCCCACTGAACAGTGTGGTCACAGAGTTCTTCATGGTGCTGGAGGGCACAGGGCGTTACTGACTCACCGACAAAAGGACAGAAAAGGGACAAGAACGGCCTCGCTCTGACCAGGAGAAAAGTCTCGAGGACGGCGGAAAAGTTGTTTCTCTTCTGCGGATGTGCAATTTGCTGAGACTGTTACCGATTTTCAAATGTACTCCTTAATGGGGGCGCCAGACAACCAAAGGGGACGGTCAGATAAAATGGACACCTGGGGCACAGACAGATCAAGCGGGGCCCCCGCCGTGCGAGGCGTCCTGACAGCCGAGCGCCCGGCAGCACACCGCGTCCCAGGAAACGGGAATCTGGTTCCGCTGATGCTTTTCACATGGTTTCACCCTGCTTTTCAGTAATTCAACCGATTGTGAGGTTTTTGAAAAGTTATTTTAAAACAGATTTTGTGTATTCGTTTTTAGAGAGAGGGGAAAGAGATGGAGAGAAACATCGATGTGCAAGAAAAACATGGATCAGTTGCCTCTCGCATGCCCCCAACAGGGGACCCGGCCCGCAACCCAGGCATGTGCCCTGACTGGGGATCGAACCTGCAACCCCTTGGTCTGCAGGCCAGCGCTCAATCCACTGAGCCACACCGGCCAGGGTGATCGCAGGGCTTCTACAACTCATGCTGATGAACGGCTAAAAGCTCTTTCAAGTTGTCTGATTTGGTTTCTCACTAAATTCCGACGTCAGGGCTCGTCCAAAGGATTCACGTCTGCACGGCTCTCCACTGTGTAAAGCAGGGCCGGGCTCTTGGGAATGGGATCTAAGCCCCCGCAAAACCAGCCCCAGCGCGATCCCTACAGCCCCAGCCGACTCTTGGGTCCTGCGCTGGGGTCAAGTAAGCCGGAGGCCCCCGTGCTGGGCTGAGGCGGGCGGCGGCTGGAGGAACAGGTGGCGTGAAATGGCCCCCGGGAGGCAGCCGCCGCGACCAGCAGCCTGGCTCCAGCTGACAGAGACGTAACCCACATTCTCCTCGGGTCCAGGCGAGCCGCCCGCTCACCCACTGGGCCCCACACTCTGCCTCGTGCCCGTGGGGACACCACGCGGGGCTCCATCAACCGTCTGGCTGAAACCCAGACAGGAGAGGTTCACCTCCTGTGGCTTTTACTTTCGGTCAGTTCACAATAGGCTCCTGGAGGTGACCACTTCTTCTGTTTTTTGGTTAATCGTTCATTCAAGCACCTCGGCCGCCTCCCCCACCTGCTGCCTCGGGACCAGACCGTCTCACCGTCCGCAATCCCGACGTCACACGGGCCCGGTAGTCCCCCCTCATTATACTCGGACATGACTCATTTGAACCTGGTTTAATGCCCCCTCCTAAAATCTCCACACCTGTCCTGGACTTCAGTGTCCTCTAATCACCATTTGCTGCCCTCTCCCCACGCGGGAGGTCCTTCACCTCCAGGATGAGAAAGTACACCATGAGCTGAAGAGTGTCCCTTCCTCCTCTTTGGCACCTGCAGCCAGAATCTGGAGCAGCAGGCCTGGCTCTCTCTATCCTCCCGGCTTTTAACATAAGCAAGCCCCGCCCCCAAGTGGATCTTATCCAATCCCAGTGGAGATCACCCACGCAGCCCCGCCCAGCCATCCCTTCTCTGAGCTCACTTTTTTTTTATGTTTTTGAGCTCACTTTTGACTCTATGGTCTTCCTTCTACGTTTCCTACGCGTTCTTGTGAACGCGTGTGCTTGGCAAACAGCCACTTCTTTGGGGAACTGCCTCTTTTCTCCTTGGTTGGCATAATTAGCAGTCACGTTGATTGGAATAATTTGAGCAACAAAATAAAGTAGCACTAAGTTATAACCCAATGCGCTGTATCTCTTCTCCCCATACATCTATACTGCTATTAGTAACTGAATAACCTTACGGGGGTGGCGGACAGAATGATGTCCCTTGTGGAGTTCCCACTCACTCTCGGGGGCACCCCGCCCTGCGGGGGTGGGAAATGTCACACCCGCCTCCCCAGCCCCAGTTAAACTGCTCTGTGACCGCGTCTTCCTGAGTGCGGTAGGGACTAACTGCAGTGGCACCCAGATTAACTGCAGTGGCACCCGGATGGGGTGTGGTGGCACTGGCGCCGTCGCCAGGACACGCCCGTCCGTCCCGGGCCCGGGTGGTCTGCCTGGATCCGGCTCGGCTCAGTCACCAACGTGCCCCGGGCCCAGCACCCCGGGTGCTCTCTGCCTGAACTGCGCCTGCACAGTGCTGCCCGTCCCGACAGGCCGCCCGCCACACTGGCCACTGTCGGTGACACTGCTCACCGGGTCTGGCCGTCAGGGAGCAGCAACACTTCCGATGCCTCAGGAGGCACCTGCCAGCTACAGGGTGAGGCTGTGGGGTCGGTGGGGGCACTGGCTGGCGTGTCAGACACCCCTCCCAGGGAGGTCCCAGCGGCTGCTCTGTGCACGCCCCACACCATTGTGCGGCCGCACACCACTCGGTCGGTCTCCTGGAAGCAGCACGCTCTGCTCTGAGCTATCACTCTGACACGTGTACTGAGTGACCCAGAAAAGCTGTTCTCGGCGGGGACCAGAGCAAGCTCATTCTCGGCAGCAAGGGCAGGCTCCTGGTGCACGCGGCCCACGGCCAGCAGAGTCACGGCCGGGGCTGCCCGGGGAGGCCCCTTCGGGTTCCCCGCTTCCCACCGGGCCCTGGTAGAGACGGGACGCTAACGAGGAGAAGCCATGTGTCCGTGCAGCCTGAGTGCCCCCGTAAACGGGGGTCATCTGACCTGTCCAGCCACACGCTGGGCTGTGCTCCACAGCCGGCCACCGTCGGCTGCCCAAGGTGCAGGGGACAGAGCTGGCCAGGTCTAGAGAGTGAGGACGATGCCCCAGCAATGCCTCCCGCTCCTGCCACTGGCACCAGCTATGGCCCCTCCTGTCCCCTGTCCACACCCACAGCCCACAGCGGGGGTGGGGGGGTGGGGGGGTGGGGGGGAGAGGATCCTTGTGAGCCGCTGACCAACAAGCGGCAGCCGGGCCTGCTTTACAGACGGTCCTCCGGTCCTCCAGTCCCCCAGCAGGCCGGCCCCGCGTTTTCCACGGGTCACTCGCTTTGGCTGCATTCTGAATTCGGAGGAAAGTCACCTTCCTGGCGAGGGCGGAGCTGCGGGAGGGCAGAGACAGGCCGTGGCAGCTGCCGCTCTCCTGGCGGCGGGCAGCCGGCAGTCAGGACACCTGGGTCCTGGGAGAGGGAGCCCTCTGGGGGTGGCCGCCGGCGGGAGATGGGCTGGCCCGGCGGTTGTCCGTGGGAATTCAGGATTTCTAGTTGTCATGACAGTGGCAGAGACCGTGTTCCTTATCGGAAAGTGACCGGCTGTCCCTTTCTCTGCTGTAACATTGTATTTGGAAGCTTCCCTGACTTTTGCATCAAAGAACCAGAGAATCCTCGGGTTTTAGAGGGACCTGGACCGAAATGAATTTAACAAAGTCGTAAAATGAGAAAAAAGGGCAATTTGCCAAAATCCACTGTATTGTCCCATGCGAACCAAACCCAAGTAGAAGATGAAAGGGACCCGGGGACACGACTGCAGGCAGTGTTGGGAACCGCCCTGCCTGGTTTCAGAAGCTGTGACCCCCACCAAGGCTAAGGCTAGGTGAGCGACCTTGGACCGTAAGCCAGCAAGGAGACAAAAGTTTATCTCCCTGGAAGCAGTCCCTTCTGCCCCTTTTACTTCACCCTGCCTGGCCCCCAAGGCTTGGTCGGTTAGCCAAAGACAGGTAAGATTCCCCAAGGGGGGAATGATCTAAGACAGGCACGATCACGTGGGAGGCCCCCAAGGAAGGACTTTGGGGGCTGCGGCAAAAGGAGGTGATGGACCCTCGCCCCTCAGCTTTGACATAGCCTGAGTCCTCATTCTGTCTGCTAGAAAATCTCCTTATCTCCTGGTTGCCTTACTTCCCTTGCCTGACTTAAACCTGAAACAATGACAGAGGGTGGTGCAGCCCTGTGCTGGAAAGGGCGGGTTCCCCGGGTGATCAGGCCTAAGAAAGAATGTGTAAGATCCTGTGGAACCTGCTTTGTTTAGATGCTCTCAGTGAAATGATAAGGGTCCCAGCAAGAAGTAAGTTTGTTCCTCAAAGTTTCACAGCTCTTTAGCTATCTGACCCTGACTCAAAATAGGCCCTCAGACTTCCTTGTTATCTATTGTTTGATCCTTACTTCCCGGCAATGTTTAATGAGCTTTACCTGAATTCTTCTGCAAAGGAACCCAATAAAAGCCTGCTCGGGCAGGGGAGTGAGGCACTCTCCCCTAGAGAGAGTGGCCGTTCTGTCCCTACTTCCCCACAGGACCTGGTTGTCTCTGTGTGTGTTTGTCTCGAGTTTCGACGAGCCATCCGCAGTGTTCCGAGGTCACTGCCGGTCGGTGGCCACGACAAGGCAGCCCTGCTCCGCAAAGGTGTATGTGTCACACAGACACTAAACACACGCGTGTGCGCACAGGTGACACCTGGCATCACCTGAATGCATTACCTAGGGCTTTCCGTGCAGAGCTGCAAGCCACACTGGTGGAAAATCAGCTGCCATGAGCACAGTCTTCGTACCGGACGGTCGGGTTCAAACCTTCTGCGATCACAGGCAGGTGATCCTCCACCGTAGTGGTTTTCCCTGTCCAACCAGTGTCATTTCAAATGAATTCACCAGCTGTTCTATTAAATGAGAAGCCCCTCACGGCGTGCGGAGGGGGCAGCCATATCACGTGGGCCGCGGGGGCCGATGCCCCCGCACTGGGCGCCGGGTGCCGTCACGCGCTGGCTCCGCGGCCCCAGCCCCTCTGTTCCAGGGTCTGCGGGGTCAGCTTTGCGACTCAGGTTCTTTAAGTCTAGAACGTGAGGTTCCCTATCCGTACACAGAGGGGGTCAGGACACATGCCCACAAGGCCACCTGGACGATGACAAACCCAGACCGAGCCGTGGCGTGGAGCCCGACATCCGGAGAGGACCCAGGGCGCGCCCGCTGGGACTCTCAGATGGCGACGACCTCGTCCGGCAGCCGCCCGAACAGTGTGCCGACCATTCCCCAGCACTGGGCCACTCACCTGCAACGTGGTGTCGAAGACCACGAGCTTGGAACTGGTGGGAACGATGTCGTAACACTTGTGTGACCTCATGAACCGCATGTAAACGCCACTTTCTGAGTCTTCTGCTGGGAAGGAAGAGAAAAGGGCAGCTCTCAGTGACAGCCAAGAACGCCCCCCGCGGGACCAGGAGTGCGTGCGGAAAACCTGCTGCTGGCAGACCTCCCGGGAGACGGGCCCGTGTCCCCGTGCCAGAGGGAAGGTGACGCGGACGCGCTCCCTCGCTCGGACGCGGCGCCGCCCTGGAGGTCCTCACGGGGACAGCAAGGCGGGGAAAAACCAGGCGTGCGCATTGAGAAGGAAAAAGCAAAACTGCCCTTATTTGAAGACTCGCTGGTTTTCTAACTAGAAAATACCGAAGAATCTATAGAAGAGTTTCCAGATCTTTAAAAGAGAAAGTTTAGCAACCTCCCAGAGGGCAAGGTTAATACAAGACAAAAAGCATGCCACCGTGTCTCTGTACGCCAGCAGCGAGCAGTGGGAACTCGCTCCACCAGCCACCCTGCCCTCTCCCAGTCCCTGCCAAGAGCTTGCACGCCCCCTCCCCAGGGCCCGGACTGCAAGGCCGCGGCCCGGACCGCTCTGCCCACTGCTCCCTGGCCTAGTGAGCCCCTCCGCCTCTGGGCCTCGGCTCCGGGACGTGACTGGGATGCTGTGCAGCCAGGACTGGAACCCAGACGCCTCTCGATTCCAACGGGGTGCTCCTCGCGGGGACGACAGCCCTCCTGCTGGCCTGCAGCGACCTAACCCCCGACCTGTGTCCACGGCTCGGCGTACACTGCCGTCTCCGAGAGACTCTGACCAGGCCTCTGAGCCCGCACCGCTCGGGACAGTGGGGGCTGGACCACCCAGGAGGACGGACGACTGTGCACAGCACGCAGCAGAGGAGTTGGTGGAGCAGCATGCCAGGCCCAGAAGACCCTCTGAGTTCAGGTCTCCTGCCGCGGCAGGCAGCGCGGGCTGGCTGCCCTGCTGATGCCACGGTCAACTACGCGACGCTCTCCCGACCTGCTCCAATCCTGACCTCCCCACAGGGCCCCGTCGTCCACAGCCCGCCCTCCCCATCAGCCCCCGACAGTGCCCTCCTCTGGGGTCTCCCCTCGTGCTCCGGAATCGGGTCTGATGTGCTGGTCCGGGCTCAGGAGCCCCCAGGCTCCGGCTTCCCTCTCGGATTCGCTCATCCCGCTTTAGTTGACACACCCTCGCTCACCTTTTCCCGTCCAACTCCAGCCCAGCCTCTCACCCCCCGTCCCCCCAGTGCCCACTGGGGAAGGGGCACCTCCATGCCGGAAGACCAGGTGCCGCGTTATTAAATCACCTGAATCCGTCCAACGACCTGGCGGGGCGCACCCTGCTTTCTTCCCGTGCACAGGGGCACACCGAGGCTCGTGGGAGCTCGGTAACTGCCCACCTCCACAGGCGGGAAGCGGGAACTGGGGGTTCCAGCCGGTCTGAGGCCGGGGCTCCCCCGAGACTGCTGCCTCACCTGCTCACGACCCCACAGGGCCGGTGGACACTGTAGGGTGCTGCCGGCTGCCGGGCACTGTCTCCGGTGTGGCGAACAAAGGCCGACATGACAGCCGTGGCCCCTGCCCTGCACACTCACATGCTGGCCGAGAATGAGGGCGCCCGGCGGTGAGCGATGGGACCAAGGTGGTGCTGGGTCACACAGAGTCCCTCCCACGGGCGGCCACCACCCCTGAGCCACGAAGGGTGAGGAAGGGGCTGGACGACGACCCCTCCTGTGGGTGCAGACGGCAGCCCGTCTGTATTTCTCTTCGGCCGTCACTTTCTGTCCCATCTGTAGTGGCCTGGAAGCGCTCGGGTTCTTGTCTTCCCTGGGCACGCCTCCAACGACCAGGATCTCACTCGTCTAGGACGTGAATTCATTCCCTCAATAACCGTGCATTGCACAGGGTCTCAGTGTGGGTCCTCCAGGGTGGGTCCTCCCAGAGCCGGCCGAGGCGAGGGGGGAGAGCCAGGGAAGGAACAAGTCAAGATGGGGCGTGTCGGCAGGCAGGTGACAGCTCCGTGCCTCGTGGGTCGAGGCTGTGAGATGGGCACAGGCCCAGACTGTCTCACCACAGCCCCCCCGACTCTGCCTTCTTCGGGGAGGGGGGTTCACCCCGGAGCGTTACCTCTGGCATTTCTGCCCTGTGCCCACAAGGCCGGCTGCCGAGGAATGCCCGGGCGGAGATGACGAAACCAGAGTGTGGACGCGGGCTGGCGCCCGCCAGCCCCTGCTTCTGGCACCGCCACCGTGCTAGAGGCTGGAGTCCCCGCCGCTGCCCCGGCGGGACAGACCTGGGGCTGTCCCCACGGCGGCACCGCGAGCACGACCCGGGACAGGCGGGCACTCGGGGCAAACGACAGCGGCAGCCGGAGAAGGGACAGCCCTTGTGACGTGCACGTCTGTCCGGGGGCTTCCACATCCACGTCCCCAGAACGGTCACGTCCCGGGACTCAGAGGCGCGTGGGGAAGGACGGAACCCCAGGGCGCTCCCCTCACAGGGCGCACGTGCCTCTGGCCCGGCCCGGCCGTCACTGGCCCCACAGCGCCAAGGAGGGCAGACCGTGAAAGGGGCAGCGTCCCCGTAGCCCACTGACCGGGGGGTGTGCGCAGACACGAGGTCAAGAGGGTCACCGCAGTCAAGCGCGCCTGAACTAACACGTGAGTGACGCATCGCCGGCCACATCCCGAAGTTCAAACGGACGAAATCAAGAGGGAAACTACAATAAAGCGTAATAATCCACCTCCCAGGAAGGGACCCTCACAAGAGATTTTGCTTATCGATTAAATTAAACCTTTTCATAAAAGGAGCACATGTTATAGATGATAGTATCGTGATACGGATACCTGAAATGAAATCTTAAAATTTTACCATGAAAAGAAACACTCAAACTTCTAATTTTTTAAAACCCTTCGTGTCATCTTAATTCCTCTGTTGACCTTTTAAAAATATTTAAATAAACATTTTATTTTTTAGGCACTTTTAAAGAAGATTTTATGTATTTATTTTTACACAGAGGGAAAGGGAGGGAGAAAAAGAGGGAGAGAAACAAGAATGTGTGGTTGCCTCTCTCGCGCCCCCTACTGGGGACCTGGCCACAACCTGGGCCTGAGCCCTGACTGGGAATCGAACAGGGAACCCTTTGGTTCATAGGCTGGTGTTCAACCCACTGAGCCACACCGCCCGGGGCTAAATAAACATTTTATTTTAAACAGGTTTACAGAAAAGCCATGGTTGATGGCTCAGTTCCGGGTACACCTCATATCAGGCTTCCTGACGTCTGTTACTGGGGTGCACCGTCGCAGCCGACGGACCAGCACCGCCCCGTTACCGGTGAAGTTCACGCTCCACTGGACTCCCTCCGCTCCCCTGACCCGGGACCTCACACCGGAAGGGCACTCGGTCATCGGGCTCCTCAGCAGCCTCAGACTGTCGAGTGTGTGAGACCTTGTGTTCGGTGACCTTGACAGTTCAGAGGGGTGCGGGGCAGGTGTTCCGTGGAATGGCTGTTGAGATTTGCGCGATGGTTTTCTCATCATCGCAGTCTTGGGGCTGTGTTCTGGGAGGGAGACCCTGAGCTAGCAGGTCCCCTCACTCGCCACATCAAGGGTGCCTGCTGTGCTCGTGACCCATCCCAGGATCACCTGGCTCAGGTAAGAAGCTGCCAGGCCTCTCCGCTGTACTCCTTCCCTTCCTTCCACACTGCAGTCCCCACACCTACAGGGTTGGGGGCCAGGCTCCACCTCCCTTCGGGCGGGCAGCTGCAGAAGTGACCGGGAATTCTTCTGTCCCTCTGTCTGTCTCAGCCCGAGTTGCCAACCGCTGCTGCGTTAGGGCTGGTCAGGCGCTGTGCTCTGCTGGTGGTTCGGGGAGGGGGGCGGTGTGTGGAGCTCCTCCCAAGGTCCCGTCTGCCCTGGCTCGGAATTCCGCCCCCTCCTGCCCCGTCCTCCCAGGGCCCCCCTGCTCGCACCTGCGACCTCCCACCAGCGGGACTGCCGGGGAGCTGGGCAGTGCGGGCGCGTGGGGGTGGGGCTCCCCGGGCTCCCTCCCGAGCACCCACCAGCCCCGACCGCGAGAGCCGGGGCTCCACCACCGCCCCATGTGGTCAGGCACATTTGCTGCAACCAGTGAACTGACAAAATGGTCACGGACGAGTTATTAACAGAGGCCCGGACCTTCCTTGTTCTGGTGGAGGGCCGGGCAGGTGCCTCAGAGGGCACCCCTCAGCTGGAATGCCCCACGTTTTCCTCGTAACTAGCATGGGGCTCTGGGGCTTAGGGAGGACATACAAAACTTTCTTTTTTAAATGTAAAAAGCTTGGCCCAACAAAGCACAAGCAAAAGGTTAAATATGTGAAACAAATTACAGCAGAATTTATTTTGGTCTGCACTATGAACAGATTATTACTGACATGATAAAAAACATCAGTGACAAAGGTGTTAGCGTTTAAGCCAGGAAAACAAAGTGAAATAAACGGCCTACAGCGCCACAGCTCCTCCACACGCGGTGCGAGCTGCGTTTGGGCGGCCTCATCTGTGTTGTTTACGCTGCGAGGAAGCCTCAAATGGAAATTGCAGGGAAAGGGGCACTGAAATAGAGAGAACCAGAGTAATCTGGAGTCAAACCAAAAAGAAAAAAAAAAAAAAAAAACCCAGCAAAACCATTCAACAATAACAGGCTGTTTGGAATGCATTATTAAAATTCCTGGGAAGGCATGAAGTTCAAACTTGCATTATTCAACAGGTAACTGGGGTTAAGATATTATCACAATGTTCCATTCTTTTGTTGTTTTATGTATCACTGGACAGGAGCGGAGTTACGGAGTTACTGTTCTACCAGGGGCGGCTGTTCGTGGAACAACGTGAGACCCCACCACCCCTCCAGGGACCTGCTCACCCAGCGCCGCTGTCGGAGGGAGCTGCTGAACAGGGCAGTCGGGAAGCAGAAAGTACACGGTGAAGTGTTTAACGTGCGAAGGTTAACAAAACACTTTGAAGATGCAACATCTAAGTCTAAATGTGAACAATCGTACACACTCAAGAGGAAAAGCGTGGCAGGGAGCGTGTCTCTTTCTAAAAGAGCCGACGACCCACCACTGTCGGTCCAACAACCCCTGGCAGGTCCTCACTGCTACACCAGCCCCGCGCCCCGCCCCCCGGTCACCCCAGGTTCCTAGCAGCTGACCTCTAACCCGCCATCTCCCCCAGGGATCGCCCACCCCCCACCCGGGACCCCACCACTACTTTCTCTGGGAACACCTTCCTCATTTCCGTGTGTGCTTTGCATGCAATTTCCTCTTTTCTAGAACAGCGCCTTCCCGTCCCACGTGCCCTTCTGCGGAGGGTTGCGTCCGGGCTCCCAGAGATGTTCCCTCCTGGCGCGTCAGGAGGAGACTTTATCTGGAACAGGGATCTCCTCTGATGGAATTCAAGTCAGGGCCTTGAGATGAGATCATCCTGGTTAGGGTGGGGGCACCCACCACATGTTTTTACAGGAGAGAACGAGGAGGCCGTGGCTGGGCGGGCAGCTCAGTCGGTTAGAACATGGTCCTGACCCGCCAAGGTTGTGGGTTCGATCCCCAGTCAGGGCACGTACAACAATCAACCGAAGAATGCATACACGAGTGGGAAGAACAAATCCATGTTTCTCTCTTTCTAAAATCAATAAACACAAAGAAAAGGGGGAAGAGGAGAAGACACAGACAGACCCGAGGGTGATGGCCAGGGAAGACGGGGGTAGAAGTCAGGGTGACGCGGCCCCGAGCAGAGGCTGCGGTGTGGGGGAGGGGAGACCCTCCCTCAGAGCCTCCGGAAGGACCAGCCCGCCGACGCCCGCCGTCACACTGCTGGCCTCCGCGCTGGGAGAGAACCACGTTCTGTCCTTCTGAGCCGCCAGGTCTGGGGCAACGCTTTGTGGCGGCCTGGGGAAACAATCACGCCTTCCAAGTTCAGTTCCAAGGCCGGGAACCCCTTCCTGCAGGCCCTGAGTCCGAAGGGATGGCGCCGGCCCTGACTTTCCCACGGGAGCTGGGCGAGTCGCTCGCTTTGGGAACCTGTGCCTCGCACTGCAGGTCGGGGTCCGCGCTTCTTTCCGACCGCGGCTTTTGGGGGCAGTGGGTGCGGTGTTGAGACAGGCCCGCTGACCTGCATGTCGCTGGCAGACACGCAGGTAACATGCACAGGACCGAGCGTGAATTACTGTGTTACCTCTCTAACCTGAGAGAGGAGAAGAACAATGACAGAGTCTAAAAGAACGCTGGTGATTCCGGCTTTCATGACCGACAAAGATACTTTGTTACTGACCTCTGCAAGACTGAAGGACTGGAAGCGGATGCTTTTAGTCACAGAAACAACGCACCTAGGGAAGTGCCCCCTGCCATTTTTTTTTTTAAAGCAAAACAGCATTAATCTACGGCCTTGAAAGTGTTAGCAGGTATATTTGATACTGAAGCTGTTTTCTACTTCTACTGGGCACAGGCACGTTATTAAATTGAGTAAGACTGCCGAAGACCTGAAAATGTTCGCACTGTTGTAAACCTCAAACACACAGCACAACACCTTTATCAGCTCACACCCCAGAGATAAACACTACGGGCATAAATGACTTCTAAAAGCTATACACGCAGAGTTTTAATTTAGAGCTTGCAACGAACGTGCTCAAAGATGGTGTGATTCTTGGGCCCTTCCAGCCTCACCTGTGTGAAACTTAAGAGACCACTGACAGACTGTCACCGACCATTTGTTCGTGGGACAAAGACGGCACTGAGGGAGGGGGACAGACACAGTGAGGGGAAGAGGAGGTGGTGGGCCCAGCTGCCAGTGCCCCGGGGACTCAGAGGAACATGGGTCACCGAGGGCGCGTCAGAAAACAGCAAGGGCTCCCTGCAACTGCCTCGACTCTGTGATGACGTCGCCGAACCTCCGGCGGCACGGAGAACGAGTTCTGCTCGCTCCCTCGGGGCCGAGCACCCCAGGGGCCCACGCGGGCCCCGGAGATTCAGGTCAAGGGGCGCGAGAGAAGCCTCGGAGCACGGAGGAGTGGCTGCTCCCTTTGACCGGCCCGTCCCGTGCTGGCGTCGCTGTATCGGCCAGAAATGCCGGCGAGCCACAGGGCTTCACATCAAAATAAAAAATGTTTGAGGTTATCAGTATGTTAATTGGGGGGGGGCAGAGAGAAACACGGATCGGTTGCCTCCTGCCCACGCCCCAACCCGGGGTCAAGCCTGCAACCTTTCTGGTGCACGGGACACCGCTCCAACCAGCTGAGCCACCCAGCCAGGGCGTCGTCAGAATGTTAGTTATTCTACAATTCAGAAACACAACGCCCCGGCCAGTGTGGATCAAGTGGTTGGCATGCTGTCCCACAGACTGAAGGGTAGTGGGTTCGATTCCCGGTCAGGGCATGTACCCAGGATGCGGGTTCAGTCCCCAGAGGGGGCGCACATGAGAAGGCAACCGCTTGAGGTTTCTCTCGCATGTCAGTGTTTCTCTCTCCGCGCCCTTCTTCTCTTTCTGAAATGAATGAAAAAATGTCCTTGGGCGAGGATGAAAATAAAATAAAATTTAGAAACACAAGCTTACTATATGCCTATGGTATCTTCCCTCTTTAGAAAACTATTTCAAATAGTTGAGCAAGAAATAGGTTTAAAAAGGTGAACACGGAAGTTAGGTGTGTATGGAAAACCTGAAACTCACGACTCTTCCTGAAGTGCTTAGAAGCGGGAATATTAACAAAGTCGAAGCTTACGTATAATTTTACAGGACGCGGGAGGGAGCAGAACCGATGACACGCACTCGACCTTGCTCCGTTCCGTGCTTCCTGCGCTTGCCCTCGTGTGCGCTGGGCGTCAGTGCCCCCGAAGAGGAGATGCATTTGCTCTTCCCGACGACCGGGCGAGCGAACAGGACGAAGGAAGGGGAGCGTGGGCAAGCACAGACGCACAGCTTCCCCACTGTCCACCTCCAGGAGCGGCAACGGATGCCTGAAGGTGAGGCACGTCTCCGGCAGACAAAGCAGTGGCCTCGAAATTCAGGTGACCCCCATCCGAGTTTTAAATGGCTCCGCGTGGAGTCCTAGGGACCACCCCACGGAGGCCCCTATCCCAGCCCGAGCTCCCTCTTTCTCAGGGGACAGACCCCACGGCGGAGCCACTGCCGTCCTCTCTGCGGCCGTCCTCGGGTTTCGGTGTCAAGGATGAGCTGGGAAGCCGCCACCCTTTCCTGCGCCCTGAAATAATTCAAAGGGCAAAGGCCAGGACCGTTCCCGGTGGGGCTGAGCGACCGCGCCCACCCACGGCCGGGAACGCCCCTTCTGCAGGGCCTGAGGAGGGAGGGGCGCGGACTTCTCGTTGCTTCTGGTACAAAACGGCTTCATTCGGCTGCAGTGCAAGTTCACAGCCACCCCGTTCACCCACTTCAAGTGTGCAACTTAATAAACGCCTACTTAATTTCCTTTATAGGGACTGATCAAAGGGATCATCGACTAATCAGGAAAACACGAATTTATAAAATCCATTCAAAAGTGATTGAAAGATTTTAAAATTCACTGGTACAGTTTGAAATACACAGGTTTCTTTTAATGTTATTTTCTAAATGTCTGCACTTATAAATAAGAAAGCCCTTTTATTTCTAATGCTTTTTGCATTTTCACTCCTTGGAAAGAGTGGGCAAAGGTTTACCCACTTGACTGGTCTTTTCCAGGATCGACACTCTAGGTTTTGCTGAGCGAGCCCACGTCCTGTGGTTGACTTGGTGGGTTGCTGGGCGCAGCTCACAGGGTTTTAGGAGGGAAGGGGGGAGGGTGAGGGCACTCGGCAAACCTCCCGGGGCACCCGTGCGGCAGCCCGGTGCAGTGTGTCCAGTGGGCTGACGCCACGCCCACTGACGGACACGGCACAGGTGACCAGAGTCGGACGGAGCCTGGGGCCTCTGCCGCCCGCACGTCTCTGGGGCCGAGCCTCTTCCAACAGGTGCTCCCGCCGCGGGCTCCCGCCTGAAGCGGCACGCAGTGGTCCCTGCAACACGGGTCAGCGCTGCCGAGCACTACGATTTCCGACCAAAGTACGCCACGACGGCTGGCAGAGTGGGGCGCGCACGGCAGGGGCTTCCTCTGGGGGGCCTCGGGGCCCTCCCCCCAGGGTGCTGGGCAGGCGGCCAGCCTTCTCCGGCTGGGGCCCCAGCGGGGCGGCCGGGGAGCGAGTGCAGGGGGCGGCAGGAGATCCAGACCGAGGCTGGGTCCAAACGGCCCTGACCTGCTGTGTGTGTGTGTGTGTGTGTGTGTGTGTGTGTGTGTGTGTGACCCGGAGCAACCGGCGGGGTCCCTGTGAGCCTGACCCTCTTCCTCTGTAAAGGCGGGGACAACTCCAGTTTGCGGCAGCGTGACCCTGAGGGACGGGGACTGAGAAGCCCGGACACAGCTGCTCGTGCCGCTGAAGGGACAGGGCCCCCAGGGCGCACGTGGGGGGAGTCTGGCCACAGGGACACCAAACCGCCCCCAGAGGAACGGCCGCCGCCAGAGGACATACGTACTCATAGGGACCCGCAGTTTCTGCTGAGTTGCCTTTTTGGTCCTTGCGCGGCGGGTCATGCCCGCGGTGACATTTCTGCAGGTGGCCACGCCAGGGCGGGCGCTGGGAGTGACCCCATCGCGCTCACAGTACCCGACCCTCACGGACTCCTCCTGGCCGGGCCCCGAGGGTCCCTCCTGCGCATGCATGCAGCGAGTGAGGCCTGCGGAGCCCGGCCCGAGGTCTCGTGGCTCTGCAGCAGCGGGAGAGACGGGACTCTGACCAGGGGCTGAGTCAGGCTCTCGGTGACGATGACTCTCATTACACCCGCAGCCGAGAGGGAGGGCGCACCCCAGAGCCAGAGAGGTCAAGGTGACAGCGCAGCCCCAGGGAGGGTCAGAACAAACGAGGAGGACGTGGGCGCGGGAGTCCGAACGCGGTCCCGATGGGATGATGAGTGCACGCCCGTTTCGAGGCGGACGTGTGGCGATCTAGAAGATAACGCTGTTGGTGACAAATGAACTAGCGTGGCCAAAAACACATGAATCACAACCTTCAGGAACCACAGGAAACAGCTCCGAGGGAGACAGACACAGTGAATTAAATGTTAAAAAAAAAAAGTGACTCAGATTTAACCCAAAGGCTCCCACACTGGCTTCCTCCCCAGGGGACGGTCCGTCCGCCTGTGTTATCGGGGGCACGTCAGACGCTTTCCCCCTCACATCTGGGCAGGCCCAGCCACGAGAGGAGGAGCCTCGAGAGGAGGACCCCCGAGACTGCCGCAGACCCCCGTCACGTGCGCGGGCCGTCACGCACCACCTCCGAGGGCTGTTCCTGCCCTGCAGCGGCCCCCTCCCCGGGGTGACAAGTGCACGCGGGCTTCCTGCTCAGGCGGGAGCCGCCCGAGTCCCCTCCCACGGCGACACTGCTCTGGGACTAGCACATGTTAACTGGCGTGGATGGCGTCCCCTTGTCGCCGCCAACAGAAGGAGATGCCTCAGCTCTTCTTCAGACCCACCAGGGACCCCGGGGAGAGTGCGCTGCCGTGCCACGGGGAGGGCCGAGGCTTCCCCGTCAGCGCACACAGACAGAGGGGCGCGCACCCCGAATACTTCCCGCAAACCGAGCCGCGAGTACTCGATCTCCGAGACCCGGGGAGCAGTTTTCGGACCCCCGCCTCCGGGAGCTTGCAACTCAACGGCAAAGCAAGCGAGCGAACACATTTCTCCCTCACGGCCCAGCTCCGCCGCGAGGGACCGTGAGACCACGTGTGGAGTCCGGCCCGGGGCTTCTGGACCGCCTTCCCCACGCCAGGGACACGCGGGCGGCACCTGGGGCCCAGCAGAGGGAAGGACGCCCCAGGGAGGGGGAACAGCCTGTGTGCAGTGCGGACGGCGCGGAGGCCCCGGCCCTGGTGGGCGGGACTGAAGGTCCGGGAGAGCTGGGGGGAGACGCGGGGGGGGGGGACGGGGGGCGGGGGACAGACGGGTGTGCGCCTCAGCAGGAGGGGGGACAGGGAGGGGAGCAGGGAGGTCGGAGACCGGTGGCGTGGGAAACGTGGGCTCCGGCAGAGGAAAACCCCCGTAGGCTCAGAGTCACGGACTCGTGGTGGACGCAACGCGGTCAGGCAGGTGTTTGCGGAAAGCCTCTCTGAGGGCAGCGCGTCAAGGCGGTCAGAGCGGCCGGAGCCGATGCCGGGGGAGGTCCGGCTCCTTAACAGCTGCAGAGCAGGCGGGGGCCTGGCCCGGAGCAGGGGCAGAGGTGCCCGTGAGCTAACAACATTCAGGCAGCGGAACTGAGGGGCTCTGAGTGCTTGGGTGGGGGCAGAGAGACAGCCACAGCCAGACACCCTCCTGGTTACACAAGGAAACGCAAATGAGCTCGGTGGAGGCCGTGCCCCCGACGGAACCAGACTGGCTTTAAAGAAAAGAGGCGGCGGCGGGAGGGCGGGAGACTAGCACAGAGGGGCCTCGAGATGCATCGGGCAGAGACACCGAGCAGGTAACTGGATCCTCAGGTGAGCTCTGGCCGGAGAT
This sequence comes from Phyllostomus hastatus, assembly GCF_019186645.2. Lineage (NCBI taxonomy): Eukaryota > Metazoa > Chordata > Mammalia > Chiroptera > Phyllostomidae > Phyllostomus > Phyllostomus hastatus. Next base: position 770,894 of record NW_025333796.1, read on the forward strand.
ACCTCCCTGGGATCATCAGTTATTAAAGCGCCGCGGTAACTCAACCCCCGGGATGAAAGCACCGGGCGGCGGGAGCCGTGGTAACCGAAGCCACGGGAGGGCCGGGGGTGGGTGGGGGTGCGGGTGCGGCAAGGGAGGAGGCCCAGGACGGCCGCGGGGAGGCCCCCGCGTCCAACGCTCAGGGAGGAGCAGCAACCGCGGGGTGTGAACGGGCTCAGAAGCCTGCTCCCCAGGGAAGGAGGGAAGGAGAGCAGGAGCCATCATGGAAACCAGCAGCCAGACGCCCACGGGGAAAGATGCCGCCGCGTGGGAGGGAAGGGACAGCCGTCGTCCGTGACTGTGAAAAGGAACCACTGCACGCACCCCGGGGGCTTGGGGGGGGGCCGTGAACCCGGGGGGGGGGGAGGCAGGACCGGAAGGGGGCTGCTCCCTCCCGGGGGTCAGGCAGACAGGCCCGGAGCAAGCGTGGCCGGGGATGCTCTGGGACTCCGCACCGGGAACCGGCCGCCCTCCCAGAAACGTGCCCTCAGGGAATTCGCTTAATCTCTTGCTTTAATCTCGGTTTCTCCCTCTACAAGAAGGGGGATGCTACAAACACTCACGTCTCAGGGGCGCTCTGCAGACCGGAGGAGCCACACGGCGAGGACCCGGAGAGCAGGGCCTCGCTCGCCGCACGCGGCACGTGCCGGCTTTCACGGTCGGCGTCACGGAGGGCGACGAGGCCTCCGTTCCCCCCGGTGAGCGCCAAGTGCCTCGAGCGCCGGCCGTGTCCCGACTCCAGAGTCCACAGGGGAAGCGTACAGCCGCAGGGACGCCGGTGACACACCCTGCCCGGGCCCACCCGCCCCACGCGGAGCCGTCAGGGGGGTGCACCGCCCTCTGGGCCGGGGGCCGGGCTCCGAGGTCCGCTGACAGGCGGGGTCGGGGCGGAGTGCCCACCGAGGGGCAGGCAGAGTGGGTCTCGAGAGGGAAGGTGACGGGCTCCCCGTCCCCGAGAGGACCCGAGTGCTGGCTCAGCGCCGACGACTTCCTGTCCCTGGGAAGCCAGGGCGCAGGCCCCACTCCTGGAAGTCCCTGAGCCCTCCTGGGCACGCTCCTCTGTTGAGCAGGTAGGGACCTCGTCACTTCAGGCAACAAGAGCCCCGGACCTCCCAGACAGCCCTGCTCTCCCCGCAGTGACGCCGCCGTGTCCGTGTGAGGCTGTGTCCCGACCTCGGGGGCCGTAAAGTGTGCGCCTGCACTTGACTAAACGCGGTCAGCTTTCAACGGGGGGCCGCTGGCGAAGGAAACACTTCACTGTACGCCTCCCACAAAGCTGTAACTACTCTCATAACCGAGGCGCAGCCTCTTGTCTGGGGTGAGCACGCAGACTCGGAGTGGGGGGGGCTGGCCGAGGAGCAACCCGGCTGTGCTGTCCCGGCAACCCTGACGCTGGACCGCCCCTGCCACCAGAGGTCAGTGCCCGTCACTCCATCATCCTCAAACGGTCAAGTGCACCGCGAGCCTCCCTGGGCGGCAGGCTGCCCTGAAGCTCAGCGAAGGGGCTGCTCCACCTGGTGACCGCTGACCGTGGACACACGGAGCCGGCTCTCCCCGAAGCGAGTCAGAGTGTCGTTTCTCAGGCTCTGCCATTATCCGTCCCCTCCTCTCATACATGTGTCCCCAGGGGTCCCATCCCCGGGAAACGAGAACCACAGGTACACAGGCTGCCTGTCTGTCCGGGCACCGCGGCCCTGCGAGTGTCCATGCTGACCCGCCTTGCTCTGAATCCGAGTTTGGGGACGCGCTCCGGAAAGGCTGTGCCTTGGAAAATGCCCTGCGGGCGGAGGAGGAGCGGCCAGGACAGAATGCGCCTCCTGGGAGGAAGGGAGCAGGCAGGTGGGAGAGGCGCAGGACAGGTGGACAGAGCCGCCAGAGCACCTTAGGGGCCACCTGCCCCACCGAGGAGTCTGCGACAGCTGACACAGAGGGAGGGCGGCCAGGAGATAACAGACGAGATTCCTCACGTGCCAGAATGACAGGTGTGTTCATCACAGACAAGCTGCTGGACGCGCCCCTCTCTCCGAGGGCGTCCGTGGGCTGGGTCTCGGCGCTCGAAGGTGCCTGCCCTCGGTCCTGACGCTACGTGGGTTTGGGACAGTTAATCCTGATGAACGCACGCGGAGATGTGACGCCCAGAACAGCACAACACGACAGCTGGAAAGCGAAAGCAGGACTCTGGGCCGGGTGTGGCTCTCCTCTCTCTGCACACGCTGCACCCCAAGTTCCCGTGAGGGAACTCCAGTCGCCCCCTTATCCACTGGCTCCCTGTCTGTGGTCTCAGCTTCCCACGGTCAGCCGTGGCCCGAGAACGCTCAACGGAAAATTCCTGAACTAAACAATTCGCCACCGTCAAGCTGCGCGCCATCCTGAGTTGCACGGTGCAGCGTCACCCCACCCCCGCTCTGGGCTGCCGGGGACAGACAGGCCACCTCCCTCTGTCCACCGTCTCCCACCGCGGACACTCCTCCCCGTGCGTCACTCAGCCACCTCTGCGCTGTCGGACCCCCTGCTTCGGTGCGGCAGGGCCCGTGCCCGAGTCACCCCGACTTTACTGAAGGATGACCCCGAAGCGCACGCGCAGTGATGCCGGCAGCTGGGCCGCGCCCGAGGGAAGCCGCTCATGCTTCCTGCGTGTGGAAAGGTGCGCACAGTGTGTGTGCACAGGGAAGAACTGGGTGCGACGGGCTTCGGGGCTGCCAGTGGTTTCGGGCACCTGCCGGGCATCTTGGACCGTGTCCCCTGTGGGTAATGAGGGGCTGCCGCGTAAACCTGTACGGCACTCAGGGAGGCGCCGAAACACCGTCGAGCACCTACTGTGTGCCAGCCACAGCAGGCACCGGGGAGGGAAGGAGAGGAGTCGTCAGAGAAGCGGAGAAGGGGCCCGGGGCACGGCCTCGCAGAGAGGGTGGGCCGCAGGGGAGCCTTGGTGGGCGGGTAAGGTCGGCAGGGTGCAGGCCGCACGCGGAGAAGGCCTCCCTCCCAAACGTGGTAACACCTGGAGGCGCAGGGACAGGAGGGGACATACCAGGACTGGGAGGGACACAGGGCGAACTGTGCCTGCAGGCCAAGCCCGGCCCTTTTCCTGTGTGCAGTCTGACCTGACCGGTCTGGTCCCCGGCTGCCACCTGCCTCGCTGCGGCGCCGCGCCGGCGAGCTGAGAGACAGCGTGGGGGACGGAGACCAGCTGGCCCTCTGCAGAAGCCGGGGGACACGTGGCCTGGAGCCCTGGTGCTCAGGGAGGCGTCTGTGAGGCAGGAGCATCTAGGGGTCCGGCCCGGACGCACGGAGCTGGAACCTGCCTCCTCAAAAGGTCTCTGGTGATTTGTACGCCCAGAAAGCTCTCCTGCCACCGGCGTGTGGGGCTGGGAGGAGGCGGTGAGGCCGCCGGTGAGGAAGAGCAGGTGTTTACCCCGTACAGAGTGGGGGGGGAAGCGGCGAAGATTTCCCCGTAAAGGAGCGGAGCCATCGGCCCACGCTCCGCGAAGGGCCCCGGTCACACCGCGACAGCCCGAAGGGTTGACGGCAGGGAGCGGCGTCAGGATCCACGCCAAGACCCAGGCAGCGCAGGGGGCGGCGCCAGATGGCCCCTTCTTTCCTCCTAGGAGCAAATGACATTTTGAGACACGACTCCAATTTCACTAATGCTTCCGGTTTGTTGCCAACAAACACAGCACCACTTATAATTTATCAGGAAGCAGAAAAACACTTAGTAACAAAATATCAGGAGTCGCGTGTTGCCACGCACACCAAATGCATCTCCGTCTAAGTAATGCTTCCGGACGGCGATGCATAAATGATGACAGTCTCCGGATGGGGAGGAAGTTTAAAGCTGACACGAGGATCAACTCATCAGCCATCTATTATGTAGGCTGCGAACACATCAGTTCACAGGATATTTAAAGGTGTGATGTCTTATGTTAGAATTTCCCCTCCCCAAATAAATGCACGATTCTGCTTGATACTCAGTTTTTCTGTATTTTGGATGAATAAGCAATCTAAAGTTAAAAAAAACCCACAACAAACCAAAGCAGTGTTTTAGACCGCACGCCGACACTGCTCCTTCTCCGAGCCATCGCCTCACCTTCTGCCTCCTCGACAACGCAGGACAGTCTGCCAGGGGTGTCTGCGGGTGCGGCATGCTTCAACGCAACGGCAGCAACAGAGAGAGACACAGACGAGCGAAAACGGAAACGCCCCCCCTCAGGGGCCCGGTTTCCTACTCCACCTTCGCTCCACGGGCAGAAACAAGGCAAAGGGAACGAGGCTTCTACATCTGCTCGGAACGGTGCACCCTCATCAGTCACTAAACGTCAAGGAAGAACAGAACCCATCAAACCGCGTGCTGAGAAGACTTCCCACGATGAAATTCACCGGTAAAGGCTGGGGAAGTCTGCGAGTTCAGTGCGGTGGTGGAGGCGACAGTTAAGAGGTCACCATTAGTAACGCCTGCGGAGGACTTCCTCAGGGTTGCGCCCTGCACTCAACCTCCCCGTCTGGGCCATTCCGTTTCATCCTCAACATACCCTGGTACAGCTCTCTCTCTAAATGGGGACACTGAGGCACAGAGAGGTTACGTGACTTGTCCCAGGCCACACAGCTGCGCAAGAAGGGGAGAGATGGTTTGAAGCTGGGCCTGGGTTCCGGACCGTAACTGTGGTGACTCTCTGATTAGCACCTTTCCTCCCCTTTCCCGTGGTGCCCAGGTGAGTCAGCACAAACGGTGGGATGCAGTGGGCTCTCATTGTTACTACCATCACCGACAAAGAAACCCCCTATGATTCAGATATTCTAAATCTTAATGGAAAGGTGGGGGCGGGGGCACACCATAGTGCCCTGTGGACAGTGGCCAACATTTGACTTGTGATATAATAAACAAAGGGATAATGAGGCGGATTCCTCAGTAGGATAATTTCTCAGTAGGATAAAATGCAAATGAAGTCCCAGTAAAATTCTGCAATATGTATCATGCAACTGCTTGTTAGCAGGAGATACGGATGCAGACCTTTAATGCTAATTAGCACAAATGCATTATTCTCTGGCTAAGATGTGTGTGGAACACTACAGGGAATCTGAAACGAAATAAATGTGGGCACTGGCCCAGCACTACCTACCGGGCTACCGGGCCCATGTGGGCTGTGCCCATCCTTTAAGGAGCCGCCTGGTCGGACCTGGACGGGGGTATGAAAGTTGGCCCGAGCGCCCACACGGCACGTTCTTTGTTGCAGGAGCTGGACTTTGTCAATATTCTCGGGAAAACAGAGAAGTTCACTAAATAAATAATGCAAGTCCACGAGACAGTGTGCAGGCCCTTCACATTCCTCGAATTGTGGGGCGTCTCATGCAAAGTTCTCTTCTCACTTTGAGCTCATTCTGTTCCACCTGAACTACTGATTCTGCCCAACACCAAACTATTCCCTTTCAAATGTTTAAGTTTCAAAATAAGACGCAAGTAAAACCTCGTCGTATCCCATTTTGAACATTCATTTTGCCAAAGAACAAACCATTCCCTTCACGTTTTCGATAGCTTCAAAATAAGATCCAGATGAAGAAAGAAAAAAAAAACAAAACAAAAACGGGCGGGGGCAACCCAGCGAGAGGAGAAGAGGCGGCAGGAATGATGGAGCGACAGAGTCACCTGAACTCCAAACCAAGTCACTCGGGGGCTCCAGGTCTCCCCGATTAACTTTCCCTATTTACAACAGGGCGACACACCCTGGCGGCGGCGCTTTCGCGAATACGCGTCAGGGCACAGTTCGCGTTCTTCGCAGGGATGGACCACGAACAGCATTTGGGGGTTGCCCCTGCGGCATTCCAGGCAATTACCACTGCATGACACCTGGCTCTCTGTCGGGCTCGGCTGGTAAGGACAAAAGGAGCGACCATCCTGGCACCCCGCTCGCCTTCCCCTGCGGAGGCACCGCGGGCCACTGCGGACGCGCCCCGCCAGCCCCGCGCCTCCATCGCCCGCCGCCGGGCAGACCGGCGGGGCGCTCGGCGGGGCGCGCGGCCTCCGGGGCGCGGGGAGCCGGCGGCCCGGCCCCTGGGCGCAGGAGCAGAGGCGCGTCCCGGCGGGGGGCACTCACCTTCTTCCAACTCGAATTTCTCCAGCATGCCGGCTTCCGCGGGTCGGGGGGCCGCCGCCAGCGCCGCCTGAGGAGGAAGAGGACAGGGATCAGCATGCGCTGGGCGGCGCTCGTCCCCGCGCGGGGCGGGGGCGCGGGGACGCGGGAGTCGGAGTGGTGGGGAGGGACGGGGGCGGGCTCCGCGGCCCCACGGAGCGCTGCGGCCTCACCCGGCGGCGGCGCAGCCGCCAGGAGGAGGGGCCTCTGCGCGCGGACGGGACAGAAGGGGACGCGGCGCGGCCCAGCCCCCGGCCCGCCCCCGCCGGACCTGCGCCCCTCCCCGAGTGGAACAGCCCGACTCCCCTGCCGGCGGCTTTGGTACGGGCCGGCGGAGGAAAACGCGTGGGAAGAGGACCCGGGCGTGCGAGCGGCAGGCACATCCCCTCCAGCCGGGGCCCTGTCCCCGCAGGGCCGCGCGGCCATTAGCGGAGGAGGCCGCCGCGTTCTCATCGCCGCCTCGCCCTCCCACCCGCCGCGCACCTCCGCTCACCTCCCCCGCACCCACGGCCAGCGCGTCCCCGCGGGCTTAACCTGCGCAGGTGCGGCCTGGGCCAGCCCGGGGGTGGGGCGCGAGGGGCGCGCCGCGTGGGGGTGGGGGGCGGGGCGGGGCGACGCGCGGAGCGGGGGGCGGGACCCAGAGGGGAAGGCTCCGCGGGCCAGGGTGACTGCACTTCTTTCTTAAATTTTAGGTTAAACTGCCCATCCCCCTCGCGTACTAAAAGGAATTGCTCCTTGGGTCCCAGGTACAGCGCCGCCTGCACTTTGCCGCTGCCGCTGCCACCAGCCACGGAGGTCTCCATTCGCTGCCCGTCCCACGACTCCCTTCTCGGGGTGCCCCGCTGCCAAAAGCTCGCACAAATCTAAACCTGGCCCTGGCCACTCTGTCGCCCTGCATCTGATATCCGAGACTCCCCTATCGCCGGCTCAGGCTGGCAGGCAGCGCAGCTGGCGGCCGAGAGCCGGCCGGCCGCCGGAAAGAGCAGCGCAGCGCGGCTGGGCAGAGCACAGGCACCCCGCTCCCGAGGCTCTGCTGTGTGATTTCTGCCTCATCTCCGGATGGGGGGAGGGGGGGCGGGGCGGGGCTCAGCTCAGCCCCCAGGGCCAGGGCCCTGATAATGAGCTGAGCTCCCCGCTCTGACTGGGGCTGGCAGTGGGCCCCCGGCCTCTGGATAGGAACTTGGTTTTATCGCGCTTGCAAACCACGCCAGGAGAAGGAAGTACCAAAATCTCCTGCGGGCTTGCTTTCTGCTCCGTCATCCCAGTTGAGCCCAACCCTACATCTTAAGCTTCTTCTTAAACAGAGGGGGGTGGAGAGGTAGTAGGGGTAAGAAAAAAGGACAAAATACATTTTGTCAGAGGATTGGTGGTAAAAACCCACAGCTGTGTCATGCTTAGCAGCCAAAGACTGACTGTTCCTCCTAAGTTCAGGGCATAAAGCAAGGATGTCTGCCTTCTGTCCTTTTTCAACATAGTACAGGAAGTTCCAGCTGCTGCAATAAAGCAAGAAAAATTAATAGCAGGCACACAGATCGCAAAGAAAGACACAAAACCATCCCTATTTGCAGATGACACGGTTTTCTGCATAGAACGTCCCGAGGAATCTAAAAGTGAACGAACAAATGAACAAAAAAAGCCCCCAAAGTAGGACTAGTGAGTTTAGGGTGTGATACCAGAGCAACACACAACAATCAACCTCATTTCTATATACTAACAATGAACATGTAGAAAACTGATATTAAAAACAATACTATCCCTGGCTGGTGTAGCTCAGTGGATTGAGCTCAGGCCTGCGAACCAAAGAGTCGCTGGTTCGATTCCCAGTCAGGGCACGTGCCTGGGTTGCAGGCCAGGTCCCTGGTCGGGGGGGCATGTGAGAGGCAACCACACACTGATGTTTCTCTCCCTCTCTTTCTCCCTCCCTTCCCCTCTGTCTAAAAATAAATAAAATATTTTTAAAAAACAAAACTACAATTGCTGCAAAGGACATTAAATACTCAGCGATAAACTGAAGGGAACACACGAGGTCTGCAGGCTGAAAGTGACAAAAGGCGGGTGCAACAGAGAGAGACCTAAACAGACGCAGGGGCGCCGCACATTTGTGGACTGACTGGGAGACCCAACGTCTTGGGGATGTCCGTTCACCCCCAAAACTGATCTCGAGGTTTCGTGCACATCCTGTTGAAATGCCGATCAGTTATTTGTAGACAAGCTTAGTGGAGCGTTCATAAGGAAACACTCAGGTTCTGGAACAGCCAAAGCCGTCTCGGACGAAAAATGAGGGGCAGGACTCGCCCGGCACGAAGCTCACCCCAAGGCCGCAGCAGTTGGGACTGCGAGTGCTGCATGTGATTCCACTCACACGGTGTGGAATTCAGAGAACCGAGTAAAGGAACACAATGGAAACAGACTCGTGGACAGAGAGCAGCAGCCTCATGGCTGCCGGAGGGGCGGGGGCGGAGGGCTGGGGCCTGGGTGGAGAAGGGGAGGGACTGAGGAGCACGGACAGGCGGTCACAGACCAGTCACGGGGGCGGAAAGTCCAGCAGTGGGAACAGGGCCGGTAGCGCTGCAGTAACCACGCGGGGGGCCAGGAGAGGGCTGGAAACATCGGGGGGAACACTTCGAAAAGTACAGGATTGTCGAACCACCGTGCTGCACACCTGAAACTAATACAGAGTAACATGGAATGTGAAGTGTGATTGAAAAATAAGATAGAGACAGACTACGGAGTACGGGCAGAGGGACAGACTCACGGTCCATCGGGGCAGAGAATCTGACCCACCCATGTGCGTCCCGCTGGTGTCTGCAGAGCAACTGGACACAAAGGTATACAGGGGGCCAAGGCGCACAGGTGAAGCTGCTCAACGTCATCAGCCAGCAGGGACACGCAGACTGGAATCACACTAATCCATCACTATCCCCCCACCAGCATGGCCCGGATAAGGATGGTCCGTGCTGCTGAGGACGCAGAACAACAATCACTGCTGCCTCGCTGTGGGGACACAAAGTCGGACCCCGGCTCTGGAAGGACAACGTGACGGTTTCTCATGAAACTACACCTGCAGCTGTCACACGACACAGCGATGGCACGCTTGGGCATTCATCCCAGATGACATGACACGTACGTTTACACGAACACCTGTATGCGAATGTTCCCGGCAGCTTCTCTCGTGAGGGCCCAGCCTGGACGTAACAGATGCCATTCGCCGGGTGACTGGTTAAGCAAACCACAGCCACGCATCACTTAACGACGGGAGCGCGTTCTGAGAAATGCGTCGTTAGGTGATGACATCACGGTGCAAACGCCACGGCGTGTGCTTCCACAGGCCTGGATGGCGCAGCCCACGGCACGCCTGGCTGTACGATATGGCCCGCGGCTCCTGGGCCTCCAGCCTGCACAGCGGGCTGCTGCACTGCACAATGGAGGCAGCTGCAACACGAGGGCGAGTACCTGTGTGTCTGAACACAGGAGAGGCCCGGGGAAGGGCACCGCAGGCAGAAAACGGTCTCCCTGTAAGGAGCGCTGACCAGCAACGGAGCTCACGTTTCCACGTGGTTCCGGAAGCCGCTCTGGGTGCGGCAGGGAGTGGCGAATGGACGTGAAGGCTCAGGGCATTGCTGGGCACCACCACAGACTTGGCAAATGCTGTAACACAGGCCACACTAAATGTATAAAGTAGTATTCTTTCTCCAATAATAAATTAACCTTAGTTTACTGTAACTTTTAAAAAAAGATTTTATTTATATTTTAGAGAGAGAAAGAGAGGGAGAGAAACATCAATGTGTGGCTGCCTCTCACGTGCCCCCAACTGGGGGCCTGGCCCACAACCCAGGCATGTGCTGTGACTGGGAATTGAACCGGCGACCCTTTGGTTCGCATGCCTGTACTCAACCCACTGAGTTACAGCAGCCAGGTACTGTAACTTTTTTTAACAAAAAGTTTTAAAATACTTTGACTCTTGTAATAATACTTAGCTTAAAACAAACATTTTATACAGCTGTACAAAACCATTTTCTTTGTGTTTTTATGCTGTGTTTTTTCTATTTAAAAATTTTTTAATTTTAAGGTTAATTTATTATTGGAGAAAGAATATTACTTTATAAATTTAGTGTGGCGTATGTTACAATACAGTGTTTGTAATTTTTAAAATATTTTTGTTGTTTGATTTTTAAAAAGTATGGTGGTACGGTGGAAGTGTCGATCATTTTACTTTTTGAAAAGTCCACATTTTGATTTCTTGCAGTAATTTTGGTATAATTTAAAAAGACTGGGGGGTGGGAGGGCGGAATGGGCGGAGGAAGGCAAAGAAGGAACAGTGGGGCATCTGTAATAGAATAACAGTAAGAAAACCTTAAAAAAGAAAGAATAGTTCTAATTAAAAAAAAATTAAAAAGACACCCTCGTTGCTGTTGATTCGGCCGCCGCCAGTTCACCTTTAACCCCGACGGGCTGCGTTTTGGAGGCAGGAACGGGCGGCAGCGGGCGGCGTGTTCGCCCTTCCGGAGGCTGCCGGCTCTGCAACCACGGCCCCCGGACGCCGGAGTCCTGTCCCCGTCCCCGCAGACAGTGGTGGTGGCGAGTGGAAATGGACACAGATCCCCGTGAGCCTCGTAGGGGTGACGGCACTCGATATCAGGCGCACAGGAGGAAGCTACAATAAAACGATTCTGAATCGTGCCAGCGAGAACCGTTACTTATTTCCACGGGGGGTTTTCACTTAGAAGTCCCGTGTCTTCTTGCTTGGAAAGGAGCGCAGTCCCAGGAGACTGGAGAGGGCAGAAGAGGAAGCTCTCCAGGACACAGGAGGCCGAGGGGGTGATGGGTTAGTTGGTGCGAATAACTGAAAGTCGGTGGCTGTCAGCTGCCCTTTCCGTGGTGATGTTTTCTGGAAGTCTCAACAGACCTATACGCCTGGCTTAACTGTAGCAATTTCGGGGGTGGGGGAGGGCAAGGCCGGAGGGGCCGGAACGGGCAGGGGCCTGCGTGGGTGCCAGTCCCCGCCCGCCCTCTCCGGAGCTCCACCGAGTGCTGAGCTGGACTGGAACGAGAGAGTGCCCGAGAAACGCAGAGACACTGCGAGGGCGACTTTCGGGCTGGTGAAACATGCTGCACTACTGAGGTCTGCCGTCCCAGGTCGTGGTGCCCCGGTGCCGCCAAGTGTGGGATTTTGAAGGAATATCTCTCGGGAAGGAACACTTCAGCCTGAGAACTTAATCACAAAACGGCTGCCGTGAAAGCTTTCCTTTATGCACTGCAGTTGGCTATGAGTTCCCTTTGCCTTTTTTAAAAAAATTGTCATCTTAAATAGCTACTGCAAGAAATAAATCAGCCTGAACTCCGGGGCGAGCAGCTCCTGAATAATTCAGTGTCTGGAACCTCGCAGCCGCCATGTTGCTGGTCGGGGGACGTGCTGACGCCGTCTTTGAGCTCTGGCTCGGTTCCCCTCTGCAGAGACGTGCCCCGTGGGGTGGGGGAGGAGGTGGGGGGCCTGCTGCCACCAGTGCCCAGACAGGAGCCGAGGGCCTTCTGACCAGCTCGCAACCCCCCTCGGGGCCGACCACTGCAGGCCTGTTTCAGGCTGACAGCTCTCTCTCCAGCGACTCGTCCTCTCCACCTGAACTTCCTACAGACAACTCAGGCCCGTCCCCCTGAAACAGTCCTCGTGTCCTCTCTCCCTGTCACGTCCTGTCCCCCGAGGCTGTCCTGCTCGCCTGCATCTCCACTCCGGCTCCTGGGCTCGCCTCCACCCCTTGGGCGTGGCTGCTGGAGCAGCTGCGGCTCCTGGGGTCCCGCCCTTTTCTGCCCCAGGGCCAGGGTGACCTTTTGAAAACCCAGACCTGCTCTCATAACTCCCCAGGGGACACAGCTCACAGCTCGCTCGGGGACTCTCAGGAGCCTTCAGGAATGTCGGGCCAGCTCCTGGGCCCCGCGGGGCCTGGTCATCCATCTCCTCACCTTCTCCTGCCTGCGGGGCCCCAGGCGCGGCCCCTGCTCACGCTGCGAAGGGCGTGAACATTCCGGCTGGTCTCCTGACCTCCCCTGCCCTTGGCTGGTTCCCACGCACTCCCAAACGATTCTCGGCCTCTCCTTACGATGTACCGGGCAGGCCAAAAAGTTCGTTCGTATTTTCCCTGTTATGGTGTCTCCAGTAGTGCTTAGCTGTCTTTAGCGTCCTTCCAAACAATGTTGTTAGACTGTATGGTGACAGCGGTCATATCAGCATGTGTTTAAAAAATTATTAAAATTGGTGAATTTTTGTGTAGCCATTTTAATATGGAAGATGGGAGAAAATATGCAACATTTTCGGCATACTGTCCTTTATTATTTCAAGAAAGGTAAAAATGCAACTCAAATGGAAAAGAAGGTTTGTGCCGTGTGGGGAGAAGGGGCTGGGACTGATCGAACGTGTCAAAAGTGGTTTGCGAAGTTTTGTGCTGGAGGGTCCTCGCTGGGCCATGACCTGTGGTCGGCGGGGGGGACCTGCTGCACTCTGGACGACAGCAGAGGAAGTGCTCTGAAGGCGAAGGTATTTGCAGGGCCCCGCGGACCATGTGGCCTCCATCCCAGAACACAGTGTTCTTCTCCCCTCCCCTCCTTTTCTCTCTTTTCTTTTCTTTCTCTCTCTCTCTCTCTTCAAGATTTTATTTATTTATTTTTAGAAAGGGGAAGGGAGGAAGAAAGAGAGGGAGAGAAACATCAATGTGTGGTTGGCCCTCGCACACCCCCTACTGGGGGCCTGGACTGCGACTCAGGCCTGTGGCCTGACTGGGAATCGAACCTGTGGTCCTTTGGATCACAGGCTGTCACTCAATCCACTGAGCCATGCCAACCGAGGCTCTTTATTTATTTTAAAATTATTGATTTTGAGAGAGAGAGAGACATCAGTTTGTTGTTCCACCTAGTTATTCATTTACTGGTTGATGCTTGCATGTGCTCTGACAGGGGATCGAACCCACAACCACGGTGCATGGGGATGACACGCTGTCACCAGCTCAGCCCCCAGGCCAGAGCAGACCCCGGAAAGACAGTCAGAAGCCACTGGGAGCTGAGGGAAGGGAGTCAGGCTTCACACGGCGGGACAGAAGGAGTGAACGTCAACGTCACCTGTTTCTGGTGACGTGAAGGGACTTTACTATCTGGGTAAAGGGCAGAGGGAGGCTCAGGGAGCACCAAGGATCAGCGAGAACATTTACGACGTCTTTGCAATGAACATCAGAACTAAGCGAGACAGTCTGGGAGTTATCACAGGAATAGAAATAGTTTGGACTTGGCGTTTCGGCGAATTAGGAAATAGATAGAAGAGAAACTAGAGTAACAATTAGAAACAGAGGCATCAAAGGGAGCCTTTAAATACAGCAACGACGTCTTCACAGAAGCCCAGCCCAGCCCAGCCCGTCAAGGAGGACGGGCAGGGTCACAGGAGCCGCACGGTGGGCTGTGAACGCTACGCCAGAGCTCCCTGCAGCTCCTGCTCGCTCTCGGGGCCGTGCCCACGCCTTTATATTGCCTCGGCTTTTAAAACCAGTGGCCTGGTCTTCGCACACTATTCATAAATCTCTCCTGAAAAGAATGCAATGTGAACACTGAAGCTTAGATTAGCACTGTGTTCTTGGAGTGACCCTAAATAGCGTATAAGTTGGTTTTTAAAATCGAGTACAAGGTTTTTTTATTTTTAAAGCTTCATGATCGCCAGCATCTCAGGACCTTTTCTCCCTCTCCCCTGCCATCCCCTCCCCCCTCCCCTCCCCTCCCCAACCTAACCTAGGCCGGCGGGCACCTCACCTCATGGGCCTGTTTTCCGGCTGCTTGGGAAGGGGCTTCGCCATGAGGCGACACGGGCTTGGAGCAGCCAGGACAACAGGGCGGCAGAAACAGGACAAAAGCCGGGGCAACTCGCTAGGTGCGCAGGATTTTAGCTTTTAAATGTTTTTTTTTTTTTTAAAGCCTAACCTGAGGATGTGTCTACTGATTTCAGAGACAGACAGGCAGACAGACGTCGATGGGAGAAGGAGGCAGTGACCCAGGATGGAACCTATGACCTTTCGGTGTGCAGGATGATGTGCAACTAACTGAGCCGCTGGCCAGGGCCAGGCTCTCAGGCTTTAGAGGCAGAACGATGATCTCGGGCTGAATGAGAAGAGCTCGCTGCGGGAAACTGCAGCTCAAAGAGGCCGTGTATTAGCATCCCCCGCCCCCCCCCCCCCCCGGTCCCCCAAACTCTTACTGTCCGTCTGATACCCGGGACATCGCCACAGACAGGAGGTGGAGACAAGTGAGGAGGAGGAAGGTCAGAGAGGCTCAGGCGTGTTACTGCTGTTGCTGAATTGACCTTTAAAATGGAAACCATTCCCCAATGTAACCTGAGGAGAGGTGCCCGAATTCCAGGTATAGGAGAACATCTCAGGATATAGGAGAACAGGTGAGTTTACTTTTCTGCCGATGTGTTGTGTCCCTAGGCAACCGCACCTGCGAATGAACTACGACAACCGCAAACTCCAGCCCGAACCCGGCGTCTCCACAGCGCCCCACTGCGGCGCTGAAGCTACTGAAGTTACAAGCACGTGACTTATCGTGGCCACAGAGAAATACAGAGGTGCTGCCGATGAGTCAAGAAAACCCGGACATAACTAGAAGTTTAAAAAGCATGACAACAGCCCTGGGGGGTGGCTGGGTTGGTTGGAGCGTCGCCCTGATACACCGAGGCTGCAGGTTCGATCCCTGGTCCAGGCAGATACAAGAGTCAACCAGCGGGCCCATCAGGAAGTGCAACCACAGACCGACGTTTCTCTGCCTCTGCCTTTCCTCTCTCCCTCCAAAATCAACACATAAAAATTACAAAGTCACAGAAAGGATGACAACACAGACTATGCTTCACGACAATAAGGAAAACCGCAGCTCACTTCACACACAGAGTCTTGTCCAACGATACAGCTGACGCGGCACGGACTCTGCAGGGGCGGGGCCTCTGACTGGGTCAGCGCAGGGGGTCCTGACGGGGCGGCCCCTGTGGGTCAGGCCCGCGGCCGACCTTCGTGTCCGGCCTGAGGGAGGGGCCGTCACTCGTAGGTCTTGGACCCGCACTTGGATTTGCGCAACATCGGGGAGTTCGAGAGCCAACAGGGGTAACAATCCCGATGGGGTGTCGTCGGCCGGTACTTCTTTTTGTTAAGATCTCCAGGACTATCTCAAAGTCAAAACGTGTGACCGCAGCAAAGAAAAAGTAAAGAAACCAAACAGAGCCACTGGGGGTCAGGTGGGCCGTGGCCTCAGCGCTCAGGCCCCGCCACCCTCCAGGGCCCGGATGGGAGTCCGCCGTGGCCTCCGGGCCCTGAGCCCATGCGTGTGGTGCGCCTGGATCCGGTCCCAGCTCAGGCCTGGGGCTCATACCCGACAGCTGCTCTCAGTGGGGGGCTGCCCTTGGGCAAAATGGAGGAAAAAAAACCCAAAAACCAACCACATGGGTTTCAAACCTAGGCCTCCATCCCAGCCCACTTACTAGTCACTGACTCTCAAGCAGATGAGTTAATTTTTCTCAACCTGGATTCTTAGTCTGAGAAAGGGAGATAGTGGTACCTGCTGTGCAGGGCGGCGTGAAAATTAATTGAACCAGTGGCTGCCTGGCATTTAACTGAGTCCCGGACTGCATCACGGGCAGGAGACGTGGGCTGTGTCGGGTCAGGGCGAGGGCGGGGACGGGGACGGGAGGCCTGCAGAGAGCCTGCATTCGCTGTGAGAATCCGTGGGCGCCCAGCGCTCACTTCCAGCTGTGGGGGAGGCGTAAACCGCATCCTCTTTGAAGGCTGGCGGGACCGTTCGTTCCGCAGACCCCGAGCCTGCCGTCCTTTGCCGTCCCCAAGTCCACGGAAGGTCGTCTGGCGACTGGAGATGGCATTTCCATAAGCCAGCTGCCACCACACGTGCCCGACGGGACCGGAGTCCGTGCTAGGCAGAGAACACACACACAGAAACACCCTAACACGGGACTGTCCCGAGCACACTCTCGAGGGCCGTGTTACGAGGCAGCTGTAACGGACCCACAGCCCGTATTGCTAAGCGTCTGAGGTGTGTGACTGCCACCCGCGGAGGGCAGGAGGCAGCGAACCCAGTGCGGACGCGGAGCCGTCTCCAGCCCACGCCTGGCGGGACGCTGACTTTTCTCCAGCAGTCCACGCATGAGGCTGGACCCGTGGGCGGGCGGAGTGAAAGCGCAGCCCCGTCTGCGGCCGCGTGGCCTGAGGACCACCAGGATCACAGGCTGGGGGGCGCCGAGGACCAGGCCTCTATCCAGAACGTGACCTCTTGGATTATTTCAGCACAGAGTGCTACATGCAGCCCCTTGTGGGGGCGTACCGAGGAATTTTCTGACCCAATTTGGTGTGTACGTTCCACTAGCTGTGCCCAGACACAACACACACAGCTACCAGAGGGTTACTGCCGACACTCACGATCGCGTTCTGGAGACAAATGAACCATACTGATATCATGTCTCCACGTAGCGTCATTAAACATGGGCAGCGAGCACACACACTAGTATGTGGGGATCCCCCCGAACGATCTGTAGCTGCCAGACACCGTGGAAGCGGAGGGCAGACGCCGAGCCCGGCACAAGGGCAGGTCTGCAGACGGGAAACTGCTTCCCTCTCTGTCCCCGGGCCCTTCCAAGCGGCGGCCACGCCTCGGGCAGGCAAGCAGCCCAAACGCCCTCACGGCCTCCAGGTGCTGAAGCACCTGATGCCCCATTTCCTAGAGAATGTCCCTGCTGCTGAGGGAGTCTCCCGAGACGGCGGTGACGGTCACCGCGACCTGCATCTGACGGCTCCGAGTCACGTGTTTCCCGGTGTCCGGCCCCACAGCGCACTCCGTAGCTGGGACAGTGCAGGGTGAGGATTAACGCTGCGCGACCACCACCCTTTGTGAGCCGAAGACTTTGAAAACATTTTGTGTTTTTTGTTTGAAGTTTTTTAAGTTTTTATTTATTTTAGAGAGAGAGGAAGGGGGTCTTGGGGGGAGAGAGAGAGGCTTTGGACTTGTGTCACTTATCCATGCGTCACGGGTGGCTCCCTGCGTGGGCCCTGACCCGAGACTGACCCTTACTCAGGACCCCAAACAATGTCGACTCAGGCCCCTCAGGAACAGCGGGGACGGCGTGTGGCCACACACAGCCTCCTGCAACAGGTCCCCGGGGTGCTGCCGGAGGCCCGGGGGCCGTCACTCATTAACAGGTTCTGCATGCCCTGCCCTTCTTGGAGAGACACCGGAGCAGGCTTGTAAACTTTCCCACCGCTCCAACGGCTAAGGCCGACGGAGTCGTTAAGGGGTCACCGTTAATTCGGCTGGTGTACCGACGATACCTCACACGCTCAGGTTAATGCTTTTCTAAGGGCTGCGCGTGAGGGGGCTCCCCTGGTTCGGGGGCCGAAAGAATTTCCATCTAAATGCAAATCAAGGCGGGGCCGACTGGAATGCAGGAGCAGGTGCGGCAGCTTTTCCGCCAGCCAGCCGTGTGCAGCGCCCACCCCCCTGCCCCGATGCATTCTCCTACACCTGGGTCCACAAACAGGCTCCTCGGGAGGCGGGGCCTGCACTGTCCTTCCCTGCGCCCGCGGGGAGGTAAAGGTGCCGCAGTCTTGGTTTCTTTGACTGTATTCGTGGAGACGCAAAGGGACAAAGAGCCCCTGATGTCCCTCTTGAACGCCCCAGAGGAATCGGAGAACGTGATCCCCAGGTGGGTCTCCTCTTTCACCCCCGATCTGCGTGTCCTTCTGAATGTGATGACGCCGCCGGAAACTGGAGTCCCCGGCCACGCACCTGGGCATCCCCGGGGCCGGCCTGCTCTGTCTCCCATGCACGTTCAGGAGGAGTCCCTTCCTCTGGGTCTTCACTTGGGCCTTCATTCAGACCTCTGCCATTGCTCCTTGGACCAGCGTTTCTTCGCCGGGCTTCTGGCGTGGTCTTTCCCCCATAAATTCCGATCGCCAGTCTGTCACTGGACTGATCCTTCTATGAAAACGCAAGTCTGGCCCCAGCCAGCGTGGCTCCGTTGGCTGGGCATCATCCTACGAACTGAAAGGCCGCCGGTTTGACTCCCCGTCAGGACGTATGCCTGGGTTGCAGGTTCAGTCCCCTGGGGCACGCACAGAAGGTAGCCAATCTGTGTTTCTCTCCCTCTTTCTCCCTCCCACCCCCCTCTCTAAAATAAAAAATAAAATATTTTTTAAAAAAGAATATTACAGGAGAAGTCTGACCACCTCTCTCCTCTGCACCACCACTGGGGCAGGCTGCGGACCACCCGTGACACTGATCTGTGGGCTTACGTCTAGTCTGCACCCCTTCCCTACCCACGGGGGTTGAACCTCGCACTGCTCCGGACGTCCTCGGTCCACTGGGCCAGTGGCCTGTGCGGCTTCACCGCACCCCGAGGGTGGGAAGACCATGCATCCTCCGCCCTAGCTCTCCGGGACGAGCTGCGAGTTGGCCAGCTTCATGGCCAGGGTCCCTCGGGGGCGGGACGGATGACCGATCTCCCGTGTGACCCCCAAGGACCCTGCTCTGCGTCTGCGGTGGGGCACCGCCCGACGGCTGGCCTCTCGCCTTCCTGGGGACCCGTCTCATTCTGCTGCTTTGCACGGGCGGCCCCGTCCGTTCCCTGGGCGGAAGCTCCGGCACAGGGGAGGGAACGGTTTTCCGAAAAAGGGCCGGGCAGGAAACCTGTCAGGCTCTGCCGGCCACTCGGTCTCTGCGGCCGACACTCACCTGTGCTGTCGCAGCAGGGCACAGTCACAGGAGGCGCGGAAAGGCACGAGCGTGGCTGTGTATGAATGAAATTTTAATTCCCGTGGGCCTGAGGGTGCCAGCCCTGAACGGGGCCCACGTGGGCAAGTGTTAGGCTGAGACGCTCAGACTTAGCTGGAGCGGGTAGGAAACTATGCCAAGAATGGGGATTTGGGAGCTAAATCACCTTGGTTCAAATCTTGACCTTTTTTCTTTTTTTTTGAGATTTTATTTATTTACTGTTAGAGAGGAGAAGGGAGGGAGGGAGAAAAGGAGGGAGACAGCAATGTGTGGTTGCCTCTCACGCGCCCCCTAGTGGAGACCCGGCCCACAACCCAGGCCTGTGCCCCGACTGGGAATCGATGCAGCGGCCCTTTGGCTCTCAGGCTGGCGCTCCATCCACTGAGCCACGCCAGCCAGAGCCAAATCTTGACGTTGGTGTTGCTAGCTCTGGACCTTGGGCGACTCCACGCAGGTTATCGCGGTGGACCCTCCCGGCGATCCTTTAAAGGGAACACCATCTTCCTGGCACGGAGGTGCGAGCGGAGAGGGCCCGAGGTTCAGGACCTTGTGAGCCCTTTCATCAGCAGCTCGAGTCACGCCCAGCCCTCACTCCGCCGCCTCTTCACACCCGCCTCCTGGAGGGAGCTGTGCACACTCTCCGTCCGCGCCGTCACCTCACACGCACGCGGGGACCCTCTGCAGGCTGGCGTCCGCCCCAGCTTCTCAGGAGTCGTGACCGGTGTGTGGAGCGGGGCGGTCCAGCCCGTCTCCCATGGAGGTGACGTCCGCCACGCCGTCCGCCCACGTTAGGGGGACAGTGGTCGTGGTGTGTTCCGCCCCCCAGGAGGGGTGCTGCTGTGTGTTAGCCAGGATCGACTCCAGGGGCCGCCCTGATGTCATGGGACACGGGCATCTCAACCGCGGCCCCTCCCAGGCGAAGGCAGGGCCACTCCTCCAGGGTGGCAGCGTCGCAGGAATCCTGAGGTGGCGACTGTCCTAACCGCCAGTTCCACCTCGAGAGGCATTGGTTCCATCCATCAAGGAAACGGACTTTTTAAAAAAATATTTTACTTATTTATTTATTTATTTTAGAGAGAGGAGAAGGGAGGGAGAAAAAGAGGGAGAGAAACGTCCGTGTGTGGTTGCTTCTCGCATACCCCCTGCTGGGGACCTGGCCACAACCTGGCCTGTGCCATGACTGGGAATTGAACCGGTGACCCTGTGGTTTGCAGGCTGGTGCTCAGTCCACTGAGCCACCCCAGCCAGGGCTGACTTCCTTTTTTACCCACATCTGTGTCCCTGTGACCACAGTCATGCTGAGGGCACGGCCCTGGGACCTGTATGTCTTTGGAAACAGACCCCTCTCTGTCAGGTTGGGACCTAGAAGTGACAAGGTGGGGGGTGCCCCCTGACATGCCAGCCCCAGGGCCCTGATTTTTCAGGCCTCACTGCCTGCTGGGAAGCGCATGTGGGCAGGGACAGCTGAGCCATCACCGAGTGTCCAGTGTGGTGCCAGGCACGTGGCAGGGTCTTAGGAACCTGTGGAACAAATGATTTCCCGGGAGGGGACAGAGGCAGGGCACTTATCAAGTTAGAGAAGTCTTTCCCTGACTGCTGTGGCTCAGTGGGTTGGGCATTATCACACAAACTGGAAGGTCACAGGTTCGATTCCCAGTCACAGTACATGCTTGGGTTGCGGGTCAGGTCCCTGGCTGGGGACGCTCGAGGGACAACCAATCCAGGTTTCTCTCTCACGTTGATATTTCCCTCCCTCTCTTTCTCTCTTCCTTCCCCTGTCTCCAAAAATAAATAAATAAAATCTTTCAAAAAATACTTCTTTAAAAAAAAATCTTGAGGCAAAAAGATCCAACGTCCTTTCCTTGGAGCTCACCCACCCCCCAGGGACAGAATAAACAGGAACCCCCCCCCACACAGAGCCAGGGCACTGCTCGGAAAGAAGGGGGAGCCCCCAGCCGAGGGCGCCTCTCTGGTCTGGGCTCGGTCTACTTTCCGACGGCGGGGTCACGGGGTCGCGGCGCCTGCAGGGCGGCAGCACAGGACCAGAGCCAATGACAACACCTTCCCTGGACAGCCCAGCCCGGGGGGGGGGGAGGGGACAGAGCTTCCCCGCCAGTCTCCCCGGCCCCCGGGCAACACTTGTCTGCCCTCGTGATGGCCAGTCCCCGCAGCTCCCCCCCCCGGGGCCCGAGGGGAAATTCTCCCCAAACTATTTTTACAACATCTAATCTGCTGTGAGTCACAGGCGATGCGGCTGTTGCGTGGCCATTTCTGGGCAGACAGTTCTAACGCCGAGACCTTATTAGGCCGCCCGTCCCTCGACGCTTCAGACGGGGAGGCAGGAGTCTGAGACAGTCGTGCACCCGGCACCTTCAACGGCTCCTCGACGGCCAGCGATCTCAAGCAGTTCTAGGTTTTAAACGTGCTTTCCCGTTTTTTTTTTTTAAAAGGGTCCTTATTCCAAATAACAATCTTGAAAGACTGGTGCGAGATTTCCTTCCAAATCCTAGGAAAACCCGGAATCTTGGAGACGGATTCCGTGGACAGACGGCCAGGTTTAAGAACCAACTCAAGTGCATGGATTCATTGGCTCACATCACCTCCCCCCACACGAGTGATGAAGTAAGTGTTAGTTGTCTTCTGATACATACAGATCACCCCCAAAACTCAGTGGCGTAAGATAACAATAATTTATACTCTGTTATGGGCTAAATTGTGTTCTCTCCCTAAATTCAAATGTTGAAGCCCCTCCCCCCATGTGACTGTGTTTGGACAGGGGGCCTTTACAGAAGTCACCCAGGTTAAAGAGGTCGCAGGGGTGGGCCCCTGAGCCAGCAGGACTGGTGTCCTCCTACGGGGAGGGGGAGCCTCGGGGGCGTGTGTGCCTGGAGGAAAGAGCACGGGAGGACCCACCCGGCGAGAAGGCGGCCGCCCGCAGCCTGTCTCCCCCTCTGCTACCGGTTCCTGCCCGCCCAGGCCTGCCCGCGGCCCCCACACTGTGGCCCCCACGCCGTGGCCCCTTCCTTCTCCCAGCACACGGCACACTCATTCCCGCCCCAAGTAGTGGCTGTTTTTTTCCTAGAAGGCTCTCCACCTGGCCCCTCACTTAAACTCTACCAGTGACTCGGGCTCAGCTCGGCGGGGAGCCCTCTGCACGGGAGTCCGCTCCGCCCTCAGGGGACGGCGGGGTGTCCCTTCTCCCTCCTGCGGTCACGGCCGGGTGTCTCGCCACTCATCCCCACCCAACCCGCTTGCTGTGTCTACTTCACGTTTCTCCGGCGCCACTCTGTCCCCAGGAAGACAGACTGCCCGCCCGGAAGGCAGGAGCGGCAGCTCGCGCTGCACCCCCAGCGCCGGACACACACAGAGGACGCTCCGCTGACCCCCAGCGAGGGGGACCGCCTGCGCGGGGAGAGTGGCCACGGCGCGTGCTCGGCGTGACCCGCGCTTCCACTTCCTCCCCAACGTGACAGCCGTCCTGGTTGGACTGTGTCCCCCCCAAAAAGTGACGTGGCGGTCCTAACCCCTGATACCTGTGAATGTGACCTTATTCGCAGATGAAGTCTCTGCAGGTGTCACCAAGTTAAGACGAGGCCATCCTGAGTCAGGCTGGGCCCCGACCCAACGGGGCCGGTGTCCGTGGAAGAGGAGGGAACCGTGGCCCCGGACAAACGCAGAGAGAGGGGACACAGGCGTGTACGGGGGGGGAGGGGAGGCAGAGGCGGCTGGGGGGGCCACTGCCCCAAACCGAGGAGAGCCTGGGGCCCCGTGAGGCTGGGCAAGACAAGGCAGGACCCTCCCCGAGAGGCCCCGGGTGGAGCCCGGCCCCGCCAACCCCTGGGCGTCAGACTCCCAGCCTCCAGCGCTGGGACGCGGCAGCTTCCTGTGGTGCAGGGTCCCCAGTGTGCGCCACTTGGCCCCACCAGCCCCAGGAAGTGAAAACAACGTAATAGAATAGCTACGTCTGTGCAGATCGAGCTCAGGGGCATGCTTCTCGCATGCTGGCCGGGCACAGACCTCACGCTGAGCATCCTCGGCGCCCAGCACGGGAGGACGGGGCGGCAGGGAGGGGCGGAGTCCAGCGAGCACGCCCAGGGCCCGGCGGGGAGCGGGAACAGGAGAGGGCCTCCCCAGGAGCCCCACGGGCTGCTTCTCAGGAGGAGCAAAGGCAGCTGCTCCGCCCCCACTCCGCTTGGAAAGGCTCCTCTCAAGAATGCTCCCAGCCAACGCCGTGTCCGGCATCAGACTTAGAAGCTAAAAGCTCTCGGATCAAATTCCTATTTTTAAGAAGCTTTTCCTTTGCCTTGCCTGTGACTTGTTACTGGAGTCTCTCCCCCTCAAGATCCATTCAAAGGAAACTTTTAATGGCCGATTTTCAAAAAGAAGCCGAGGGAACCAAAAAAACCCCGTTTCTGGTCAAGTTCCAGGTGTTGCCACTTTCCAGGGGACTCCCACCGCCGCCCGGCCGCCGGCCCCGGGACGAGGCCTGGACTTACGGTTCTGGAGGGAGCGTGGTGCGCGGGCGAGGCCGCGGGGGGCCGGGCCGCGCTCTGGAAGGAGGACGGGCAGAAGCGCTGGCCCGAGTCCGGAGGGGAGCAGGAGGCATAGGTGCGGTTCTCCAGGCGCTCGGGCTCCTGCTTGTAGGACTCGAGCGGGAACGAGTGCTGCTTGGTCACTTGGGTGGGCGTCGAGGGCGAGGACGAGAGGCCGGAGGCTGCGGGGGAGACCACAGGGGTCGTCAGTCCGGGGCCCACGGGTCCCCCCACGCCCAAGGGCCCCAATCTCAAGGTGGCGAGAATGAAACGACGGAATTCCAAATATTGGAACAAGCTTTTACAAACTGATGTCTGATCCCTTAGAATGAGCTGTGCCCAGAACTCCCCTCGTCATCCAACTTTTCTCCCTCTCTCTTTTTTTAAGACTTTATTTTTACAGACAGGGAAGGGAAGGAGAAAGAGATGCAGAGAAACATCAGTGTGTGGTTGCCTCTCACACGCCCCCTACTGGGAACCTGACCCACAACCCAGGCTTGTGCCCTGACTGGGAATCAAACCAGCGACCCTGTGGTTCGCAGGCCCCGCTCTGTCCACTGAGCCACACCAGCCAGGGCTTCGTCCTCCAACCTGAGCCACGGGTGGGGTCCCCTTCCGGGGGGGAGGGGGGTGCGCAGACAGTGCAGGGGCCGTCTGGGGGAAGGTCTCTCACACACGCGCACAGCAGACGCTGCTCTCCCCCGCTCAGTCAAACCCCGCTTGACCCGGGTGGGGGGCACCTGCCCCGCGTCCCCTGCCGCCTGAGGCGAGACCTGGGGGAGTCCACGAAGGAGTCAACAGGGACTGAGGTCGGAGTTGCAGACACCATGGGACGACAGTCCCCGAGGACCAGAGGAAAGGACGCGGCGTTACTGCCCTGATGCACGCAGCAAATGCGGCCCCTGGGAGTCAGTCGGCGGAGTGAGGGCGTACCGTGAAGGTGGGTGCTAGGCGGGGGGGGGGGCCTGTATGGGGGGGGCTGGACTGGGAAGGGGCCTTGCAAAGTGAGGATGCAGATGGGCAGGAACCGGATCGGGGGTGGGGGGGGTACTGGGGACATGAACCTGCCCTTCTGGGGTGAACTGCGTCCCCTGAAGAGATGCCCTGAAGTCCTACCCCCAGCGCCCAGTCATACGAGGTCGGATGAGGTCATACTGGAGTAGGGTGGGTCCTTCTTCACCCGGTGTGACCAGTGTCCTCCTGAGGGGACAGGACACAGAGACACACACGGAGGGGAAGGCCCCGTGATGGCAGAGGCAGGGGCTGGAGCGAGGTGCCTACAGGCCCAGGGGCGACCAGCCACCCGCGGCTGCGGGAGGCCAGGGAGGAGCGGACCCAGGGTCGGGGAGGGAGGCGGCCCTGCCGGCCCCCGGGCTGCAGGGTCCAGCTGTCCTGCTGTCTGAAGCCACCGGTGTGCGGCGCGTGGCCACGGCGGCCTCGGGACCCTGACACCCAGTGACGCTGCCCGGTGCTGACGTGTCTTCCGAGAGAAGCAGAGCTGGGGTGTGGGTCTGGTCTCCCCTGATTTCTAGGTGACTGAACGGAATTTTCATGTTCAACGTGTTGTTTAGAATGTTTCCATCAGGCGAGTCAGAGCCCAGATACCGAGGGACACGGCCAAGGCCACCGGCTGGCTGCTTCTGACCTAGACAAGGACTGGTCAGCCCACAGAGCCACGGCCCGGGCCCCTTGGCTGAGCCCCCTGTGCCGCGTGCTGCCCTGGGTCAGGGGAGGGGCTGGGGAAATGCGCACCAGCCACCCACCGGCGAGGAGCGAGGAGCCAGGAGGGAGCGGGGAAAGGGGAAGGCTCGGGTGTGTGTCTCCGGGGTGGAAGTAACCACGGAGACACGTCCAGGTGTCCCCGTCCGGGGCACCTCCCCACACCACCAAGTCGCACCCCGTGGGACTCGCGGTCCCCAAGCCCCAGGCCGGCCTCTGGAGCAGCCCCTGCGCAAGCAGGACACAGACTGCTCTCCGCCGCGCCTCCGTGCATCTCGGCACTTCAGTGAGGATAGGCCTCCTCCAGCAAGGCCCCCGGTGCTTTGTGGATGCAAGGTTTCCCCGGAGGTCTTGAGAAGCAAGGTCTGCTTTGAGGTGGGGCTGCAGGGGGGGCTGGGGGGTCAGGGCGGGGCGGGGGGAAGGAGAGCGAGGACCGAGCGCGGGAGGGAAGGGGACGGCGCAGCCGCTCCGGCAGGCCGGCCGACGGAGGAGGCCCCTGGCCCAGCTCCCAGCCCTTCTCCGGGCCAGGCGCCCGCGTCCTCATGGCACCAGTGCTCCCCAGAGACGCCCCCAGGAGGGTGAGGAATGAGGGCGCCAGCCAAGGCTCAGGGGGGTGGCCCAGCTGCTGGAGCTTGGGCTGGGGACCAGGAGCGGGGACTCCTGTGCAGGTTCGCTCGTGGGGCCTGGGCACCTCGCTGGCCTCGGGCCCCCCGGGGGGGGATGGCAGGTGGGTGAAGGGTCCTCCCAGGGAGAGTCCTCAGCAGGGGCGCCGGCCTGGCTCCTCACCTCGGACGGGCTAGTGCCCAGCGTCACAGTGGAGCAGAGAACGCTGCACGGTCCCTGCTCCCAGCTCTCACTCTGGCCGAGGACACAGGCTTGGCTCTGGGGGCGGGGCAGAGGCCGGGCAGGGGTGCGGAATGGAGTGGGACGCGGTGGGAGCCGTCTAAGGGGCACCCACACCCTAGCAGCCCTGGAGGTCCCCTGGGCAGGGACTGTCCAGGGGGTGTCGGTTCCTCACGTTGGGGGGAAGGGCCTGGCCCCAGGGACCTCCAGCGCCCCGAGCAACAGTGCAGAGCACCCACATTGGCCCCACGCCAGGCACAGCCTAAACCAGCCCCTCCATTGGCCCGTGCCCCCGCTTTCTGGCCCCCGCCGCGCCCACGGAGGACTCTGCAGAGGCCCGGAGTCTGGAAGGAGGTGCCTGTGCCGCGGCACTTCGGGAAAATCCGATCAAAGCGGCGCACACACACACGCCCGACCACGCAGACGCGCCTGCCTGGGGACGCTGCGTGGCCAGCGAGGGCGCCGGTCCTCCCCACGCTGCTTTGGAGGCAGGGAGGCCGGCTCTCAGGCAGAGGTTCGACACCTCCGGCCCGCCCGCACGGACGGCTGCGATTCTGCCCCGGGGCGCGACGAGCCCCGTGACTCGTGTCCGTGGCGCGGTGGCACGTGAAAAAGCGGCCCGCGCAGCCATCTGCACGGAACGGCACCACGCACGTGGGCCCGGAGTGCCTGCACTCGCCCGAGTGCCGCTGCAAGGGTCCGCAAGCGCCGTCACCGGGTGCGGGAGCAGCTGGTGGAGAAGACTTCCAAGGCCCGGCCTTTCCAGTTTCCAGCTTGCATGCCACGGACATGCATGATCTGCTCCGAAAACCGCTTTTCTGCGACCACGGTTGTGCTTCTGAGCTAGAGGCCGGCTCACACGGCATCTGAGCGCCTCCTGCCTGCTCTCCCCCACGGCCCCCCGCCCGCCCCGACAGGCCGTCCCACTGAGGACGTTCTGCTGGGTCCCAGCCCGGACACCGCCGTGTGAGGGACACTCGCAGCCAGCGGGAGCCCCGGCTCGTTCTGGGGGCATGGAACGTCAGTCCCTCAAGTGGAAACAGCTAAAGAGCCCGGGACTCAGCGGCTTGCCCCCTGGCGGGCCCTTCACACCACGGCCCGCAGTGTCTGCTTCTCCCGCAGCGCAGCCCGGTAGGCTGTGCCCATGTGGTGCCGCCGCGGCGATGCCAGCCCAGTCCCGACGAGGGCCAGAGAGAAGCCGGGGGCCGAAGACGCACCGCCTGGACCGCCCGGGATGCCGAGGGGATAAGGTGGGCTTCTCATGCTGGCGGCGGCGGGGGGATGATTTGTTTCTGGTGGGACAGAACGATGCTCCATGGCCCTGAAAAAGGATCCTCTCACCGAAATCTTTCCAAGTTCAAAGACACCTCCTGCCTGGCCTTCCTGCCTCCCCTCTGCTCCCTTCCCAGAGCCGGGGATTCTTGTGGCCCCGAAATCCAGACTCTGGTCGACAGTATCGCCCGATAAGCACCTGAGAGCCGAGTGCGCGCCCCAGGCAGGAGGCCTCAGAGAGCAGATCGCTGAGGCTGGGGGCGGTGGCGTCCCAGGAACAGGGGAAGCCCCGGCCTCGCCTCCAGGGGAAAGGAGACAGATCTGCCCCAATCCGGGGACTTTCCCACGGCCCAGAAGGACGGACAGGTTTCCCATTGTGTTCTCCAGAGAAGGCTCCCCTCCCTCTTCTGCTCCTTAAGGACTTCGTTCAGGACAGCCGTCAAGGAGGGACAATGCCCTCGATTCTTCCCGGGCAGCGGCCAGGGCGAGGGAACAGGCTCCGTGGGGAGCAGACTGGCTCCTGGCAGCCGCACAGCCCGCCAGGCCAGTGGCCCCAGACACCGGGGAGCCAGGGGCTGGTGACTTCACAGGGCCGACCGCGCTGGCAGGCGCTGCGTCTGGAGAGAGGGGGTGTGGGTGGGGGTGGGGGGGTGGGGGAGCCGCCGGAGGAGGAACGTGAGCACTGGCCTGCGGCTTCACCACTAGGAGCCGTGGCCTTGAGCCAGCCAACCGCTCGCCTCGGTGGCATGAGCCAGGTAGACCAGACGGCCGTGCGGTGAGTACCGGCATGCGCTCCTGCCCTCCCCACCCTTGCCTGGATGGGCCTTTTCCAGGCGTGTGGTCCGAACTCACGGGGAAGAACGGAACATCTGTCTCGTTCCTGACCTCACAATGCCCTTGTAGACCATTATTCCAAGAAGCACAGGATGGGAAAGGCAACTTTTCAGTTTATGCCGGATGAGGGGTTTGCTTACGTGCCGTTTCTTAAGACAACTACTGGTCACGGACATGAGGGGCTTGTGCTGTGCCTCACTTTGGAGGGATGGTGACGAGGGTCAGGGGGACGGTGGCACAGGCAGAGTGGGCCAAACGAGGGTGCACAGCCAGGCAGCCGCAGGGTCCCTGCTGCTGAGGAGCGTGCCGCAGAGGGACACGGTGGGGGGGGACAGAAATTCCCGGGCGACACAAGTGCATCCATAGGGGAGGGGGCGGGGGGTGCAGGCTGAACCTGCCGTGGAAAGCAGGACCAGTGAAATGGCGTGGGTCCGGCCAAGACGGCATAGAGTATAGGAAACAAAATGGAGTTATTCACGGCAACCACAGGGGCTACCAGTCAGTGGTGACACTTTGGTTCAAGAGGGAAACTACCTGAGTCACGCTGGACACAGCCGGCAAGGAGACACGCCCACGATATCTGCCCACGTGGTCCGAACAGCCGAGTCTGCGGAGCGGGACCACCCACAGATAGGCTCCCGGGGAGACTCCCAACTTGCCAGCAGGGGGGCCAACACACTTATCAAGGGACCCAGAAGGGTGGGGTGCACCCCTCTCGAGGTATAACTGAGGCAGCTCCAGACCACTGCTGAGACAGCCGAGCCCCACGCACCAGAGTGCCGCTCCACGCCACGCTGATCTCCCTTGGCACTGGCCGCCGGTGGCTCTGCACATCCCTCCCTGCAAGACGCTGGTGACCCCCACAGACTCCGCAGGCGCCCGGACCCACAGACTGAGACTCTGGGACTCGGGTTCGTGATGCCCCAATTCTCTTGGGTGACACTGTTACCTACTGTTTCTGAGATGTTAGTGTTGTTACCAGGTGAGCCCAGATTTGGGTTACACCTGCATTAATGAAAGCTGGGGGACCTGCATTAACCAAGTCCGAGTGAACAGCACAGTCCCCCGTGTTGGCTCCCTGATACTTCTGGGTGCCAGTGTCACCTGTAGGACTGGCAGCCGTACGGTGGCTCAGCACTTCCGGCTCTTAAGGCCTGGACCAGACAACCGCGTGGGGACCGAAGGCTGCCTACAGGGAGGACTGCGTCACAAACATCGCGTTCTCCACACCCGCCACCGCACGCTGCTCTGCTGAGGATGGCTTCTCTAGAGGGGTCACTTCCACTTTCAACCTTTCCTGTCTCGGCATTCCCTGTGCCTGGCTAACCTCTGCCCTTCCCGGCTTTAAGCTGATCTCTGGACACCGGAGTTCACGCAGCCTTCAGCCAGGGTCCCGGCTGCTCTGAGACCTTGCTTGGAATGCTCCAGAATCGCCCGTCTCCTCAAAGACACCGACCTGGTGCCCCTCCCCACCCCCCTCCACCGCACCGGGGCCCTCACTCTCGGGGCGGAGTTTCCAGCCTCCCGCCCGGGATCCGCCCGGATGGCGTTACAAACCACCGGCACTGTCTGTGCCGGCCCTGAGCTCACTCCCAGTTCAGGTGAGAACTCGCAGTCAGCTTCTGGGCCGCAAGCCTCACTTGCCGACTCTTTTAACAATCAGCTCTACCATCTTTCAGAAGTGAAACTGTTCAAAACACGGTGCAGAATGTCCAAAGTCACCTTGCAGTCACAGCGTGATGGTCATGTGGTGGGTAAAAAAGTTGATTTAAAAAAACAAACAAAACAGACAGCCCTGGCGGGGGTGGCTCAGTGGATTGAGTGCAGGCCTGCGAACCAAAGGGTCGCCGGTTCGATTCCCAGTCAGGGCACACACCTGGGTTGCGGGCCAGGTCCCCAGTAGGAACCCTAGGTTCCTTCCTGGGTCAGTGTGGTGACTGCCATTCCCTGCGAGGACACAGGGAAGCACCCTCATTTACTAGGAGGACGCAGAGCGTCACACTTGCGGGCTAACGCCAAGGTGCCCGGTGGGCAGGGGGAGGCTCTCTCAAGCCGCCCACAGGAGAAGCCAGAATGTTTCTGGGCAGGAGCCCCCCACACTACCCCGAGGTGCCCCGCCCTGCTCAGGTACGCTCTCAGGCCAGGACCCGATTTCGATGCAAGCTCAAACAAGTCCTCCTCACCTCGCCCTCGCTCTCTCCAAGAGGCCGCCCTAACACAGCCCGTCCAGGCGGATGACGGCTCCCAAAGAGCCAGCCTGCCCGCCACACGCAGGTGGCACTGTGACGTCACCGCAGGTCTGGTGCGAGGGCCCATGGGGACCCGCCCTGCTGGGATGGGACGGGCGGGTCACCACCGGGGAACGCCCTGCTGCCTTCCCCTCTCTGTCTGGGACGTGGCCCTGCCTCTAGCCCCTCTCGGAACTCCTGGGCGTCCATCCCCTGCTTATTATTCCAGCCACTGGGGACATTCCCCCGAAACCAGGAAGGGCGTGACCCTTCCACACCTGTGACCCTGTGATAACCTGCTGCAATCGGCCATGAAGCGTGCACTGGGCTGCTCTGTCTCTCTCTGAAGGCACGTCGGCACGGTTTTGCCTCTCCAAGAGCCGGGTGGGGAGGGTTTGGGGTCCCGGGGGGCTCCAAACTTTCCCACAGCCCTTCTTTCCACAGGGCGGCCAGGCTCCCACCGCGCCAGCCGTGGCCAGTGGCTGTGTCCCTGCCGAGGGACCCGGAGTGGGAGAGCAGGGAGCCTGAGGCCAGAGGGACAGCGACGTGCGGACCACACGAAGGGAAGGACGAAGGGAAGAGCAGGACGGCTAGGACCCCCGCACCCGCCGGTTCCTGGGCACGCTTTCCACGAGCTGACACTGCGCCGTGGGTCTCTTCTATCCTTTCTGCAAGTCAGCTGCTTGAGTCACCGAGAACCTGGGTGGGCGACAGTGACCCACCACCCTCCAGGAAGGGCTCTGAGCCACCGTCCCCTCCCCCAGGTGCGTCCTGGGCCTTTTCGCGTGTGCAGGTCTCCGACCGGTCAGCGTGCACTATCCCACCAGGCACTGCGGCACGTGGGCCCCGGGAGCGCAGTTTCCAGGCCTCCCCTTGGGAAGCGGGAGGAGGAGGCAGAGCTGGGGAGGCGGCTTGTGGGTGAGCGTGACCCCCGCCCCCGCCCAGCACTCGCCTTTCCACTGGGTCCCCGCAGGCAGGCCCGGCGGTGGCTGCCGGCCAGTCCCAGGCATTCACTGCCCAGGGTGCCGCTGCAGCCAGCCGCCGGGGCTCCGACCAGAGCTCTCCTGTGGGTCTGCTGACTCAACGCACACGCCTCCTGGCCTCACCCGCTGGGCCCCGTGGGTGGCAGGTGCCGGGAGCCTAGACAGGGTGCGGGCGAGGCCGGGAGGCCCGGGGCTGGGAAGGCATCCAGGCTGGGCCTCGGCCCTGGCGCGGCTTTCCGTGGGCTGTTCTGCTCACCTGCCTCCCGAGGAATGACAGACGGTGACAACCACATGCCTGGACGTCTCCTTGGGCTCTCGGGGGAGGGCTGGCAACCCCACCAGCGGGGGCTGGGAACAGGACCGTCTCTCTGGGGAGCCTAGAGCTCCTTACCTTCCAGCGTCTGACTGACAGGCACTGCCGCTGCCTGAGCTTGTGTTTTGTTTTTTTTTCATCCTCACCCGAGGATATGTTTATTGATTTTAGAGAGGATGTGTTTATTGATTTTAGAGAGGAAGAAAGAGAGACAGAAACACTGATTGGTTGCCTCCCATAGGTGCTGTGCCTGGGGATCAAACCTGAGAACCCAGGCATGTGCCTGACCAGGGGTTGAACCCACAACCTTTTGGTGTACGGGACAATGCTCCAACCAGCTGAGCCACCCGGCCAGGGCTACCTGAGCTTGTTTTATGGGCCATAAGAAGGCAGCCCCCTATCAGCACGATTTGAGGGTTTGGAGAGCCCCCTGCCCCCTCCCAAATACCGCACGTGCTTGGTGGGTCTCTTTGACGGCCCGGTCACCCCTGGGGCACTCTGCTGTCGCCTGAAAGGCTCCGCAGCCCAGTCACCTCGGCCAGCCTCCGGAAGGCTGCTCTGGGCGACATCTTCCCCTGCATGGGACTCCGTGCAGGGACTGTCACTGGGCCAGGAAATGCAGGGGGGACCCGAACTGGGCTGCACCCCGTTAGTACCTCCTGCCTCCACGAGGCTGAATCCTCTCTCTGGCCCCCTCACCCGGTGCCCGGAGCTGTGTGTGGGCAACGCTGTCGGAACGCTGTGCACGGGGCCCTCAGCACTGACCACCGGCTCCGTGCTGGGCCCGCTCTGGCTCCCAGAGCTGATTATTCCCGCCTTGCGTGCGTCCGGCACATTCCAATGCTGTCAAGTGACAATGTGCTGCGGCCTCTCTGTTACACGCCCGTCTCCCCGGCGAGCACGAGCCGTGGTGACGGTCCCTTACCGCCCGGCCGCCAGCACACGGGGCCGCACACGCTCCCTCTGATGAGTGTGAGCCGCGTTCACCAGGCGCCCTCGCTCAGCCGAGCGCCCGACGGGCACCGTCCACAAAAGAATGGGTGGGAAAGTCGGGTTTCATCAGAACCGAACACGTCAGGTCTTCCGAAGGCACAGGGAGGAACGTGAGACAGCGGCACGTGACAGGGAGAAGGTGTGTGTGCGCAGCACACGGGCGATGCAGGAGGACACACGTCCAGACCGGCCGGCAGCTCCCACAACTCGGCAGCGCGAGGGCAAGTGGCCCGGTGAGACGAGCGGCCGGCGGCGGTGGGACGGGCACCTCCCCGAGGGAGAGGCAGGGAGGGCGAGCACGTTACCACCAGGTGCTCACCCCGGAGTCAGGAGGGAGACGGGAATTAAACGTGAGCCTCATTCACAGCTGCCCTGAACCGGGCAAGACCCGGACGTCCCTCGGCTGGCGAGGTCATGAGCGAACGGTGCACCCACACAGCGAGGAACCGCTCGGTAACGACGAGGAAGGACCCCCAGTGCCGCCGTGTGGGCCGGTCTCCCGCGGTGCCCCGACCGCTGTTCGCTGCACTTGTGCGTGTGTGCGACGTTCTGGGAAAAGCAAAGTGACAGGGGACAGAAAAGTTGGAGGTGGCCAGGGGTTGGGGGTGGGGGAGGGGCTGCTGCCTGTGAAAGGGCATGAAGGGGCTTTGGTGGCCACGATGGTTGTTTTTGTCACAACTCGCGGCACCAGATGCCGGAATGGGTGAAGGTGCTATACGCAGACTGTCACCGCGCCTGCCTGGCTCAGGGAGCGCTCTAGGCGAGCCCAGGGCTGCCCACCAGCTGGCCTCGGCTGGCCAGCCTGGGGCCCAGTTCCCCGGGCCTTGAGACGCCTCCACGCTGGGGCCCCAGGCCTGCTCCATTAAAAATAGCAGCTGGCACCCCCGCCCTCCGGCCGGAATGTCATCTCGGGAGACTGGACGGAGCCACCACTGCTGAGCAGGGAAAAGGAGTGAGGTCTTGGCTCCCAGCCCCTGGGGCTCAGGCACCCTCCTCCGCCCTGCGGACTGGCTGGAGAGAGTTCAAAGGTCAGGCAGGGGAAAGGGAAGAAGGTCCCTGCGGAGGGAGCAGGGAGGGGCCTGCAGGCAGGCGCACCCAGCCCTCGGCCTGAGACCCTGAGACCAGTCAGTGACTTGAGTCCTCCCGTGGACCTGAGCACCCGGCACAGGTCCGAGCACAGAGAAGGGTCCAGGCCACCAGAAGGTCACGGGGCTCTCGCTGGGGTGCACAGGGGTCCAGAGCAGAGGAGCAAGGGCCTGGCCCTGGCCCAGTGGTGCCTTCTGCAGGAGGGACGACTCCAGCCGGCCCCTCCCCCCGGTTCCCTGTCCCCTGAGGCTTCCCCGTGGCCGGCTTGGTCCCTCGAAGCCACTCCCGGCCCAGCAGAGGGGTCTGTGCCCCCGCGTAGGCAGGCCTTTTCCATTTTAAAGCACCATGGCAGCCCTGGCCAGGCGGCTCAGCTGCTGAAGCGTCATCACCCCGTACACCAAAAAGACTGTGGGTTCGATCCCCAGTCCCAGTGCGAACAGGAGGCAACTGATTGATGTTTCTCTTTCTCTCTCTGTCAAATTAATAAACATATTCTCGGGTGACAAAACATGACATTTTGGTTGGTGTTTTAGAAACCTGTATGTGGACTGCCCGTGTACTTTTTTAGTACCCGAGAAATGCATTCGTCCAAATGTCCGAGCCACCTACCTGGTTGATCAGAACTGTCTCTCTCAAATATTTTTACTTGTGGTAAAACACGCCGGCCGTGAACTTTACCTCCTGAACCACTGCAAGCGCACGACACAGCGGCGTCACACACGCTCACACTACACACAGCCGCCGCCCCGTGCCCCTGAACCGAGACTGTCCCCATGCCCACCTCGGCGCCCAGCACCCCCTCCTGCCCCTGTGAGTCTGACGACTCTGGGGACCTCATCCAAGTGGAGTCACGCTTGTCCCCGTGAGACCGGTGGCTGTCACCCGGTACAGTGTCCTCAGGGCTCATCACGTGGTAGCAGCGTGTGCCAGAACGTCCTCCTTTTCAAACCTGAACACCGCCCCGCCGGACCAACGGACCGCAGAGCTTTCTTTTCAAGCCACCCCCAGCCTTGCTGCGGCTTCGTCTCTCCTCTGGCTGCCCCTCCCTGTGGCGGTGGCGGCGGTCTCCTGACAGCCCGCCCGCAGGCTTCCGCGTGCCCGTCCCTCTGACGCAGAGAGCCCGGCACGAGGAGCCAGGTGGCCGGGACCCACATGGCCCCCGGACACTCCTGGGGACACCCCTCCGTGCCTCGGGGCCGGAATCCACCCCTCCGAGCCTGTGCCAAGGCCCGCCTGGACACAGTCACAGGACCCCCCGCGGGTCACCAGGCCCACGGTGGGAGGGGCCCCGGGGAGGTGTCCCGCATTCCTCGCCTCCTTCCCGAGGCCAAGTTTCCGACGCGCTATCTGAGAAGCCCTGCCAAGGGTAATGTGACATTTACATGACACCTGCTAAGGCTGCTGAGGTGACATAACGGTGGGGGTGGGGGGAGGGCGGGCAGGGGTGTGTCCCCGGGCACAGAGCCCGCGGCTGGGCACGGCCGATGACTCGGTGTTGTGTAAATTAAACCGGCGGTCACCTGCTCTCCCGTGTCTTGGCTGAGCCCGCTCCCTCTGACGTGACCACGGCATCCCGAAGCCGGGCACTTCCCCCTTCGGCGGTGCAGCCTCCTGAGAAAGCACCGGGCAGCAGCCCTGGGGGGGGGCGGCGGCAAATGCCCCACTGCGAGTGACCGAGAGTGACCACGAGGGGCTCCCAGGGAGAACAGGCCCCTCACGCAGGCGCCCATGACAGGCCATCCGGCAGGTCATTCACGGATGAGCTCACTGGGGGCTCTGGGGGGGCCGACCCAGAGCTGGACACTGTGCCCAGAGCTGTGACCACCCTGGTAGGGGGCTCGGCCCCGCCCTCTTCCACCTTATTCTGCACCGACTTCAGCAGCCCACGCCTAGGTCTAGCCCAGGAGGGCCGCTCACTGCAGTCTGGGCCTCAGTGTGGCCCGCAGTGAGATGGGCACGCTGAAGCTGAGCCCCTGCGCCGCTCCCTGTGCCGGGCGGCACCTCCGCCCCCTGTGCCCGGCGGCACCTCCGCCCCCTATGCCGGGCAGCCCCTCCACTCCCGAAGCTGAGAGCCATGGCCCTACCGGGGGGGTCTGGGCAGGAGCTGCAAGGCTGGGCACTGGCCGAGCCCGTAGCCCCAAGCGTGGGACACTCCGGCCTACAGACCTGCAAACCCGGCCCACGGGGGACCGTGGGGGACATTGGGGGACACACCTAGGCCTTTCGCACGACTGTGGTCACCTGCTCTGCAGGCCTGAGCCTCCCTCTGGCTGTCACCCAGGTCCAAGTGCCACCGCCTCTGCTCTGGCCCGGAATGAGGGCCTCTTCTCCTTGCCTAGACTTTGAATGTCTAAGAGGAGACCCTCACCCCCAGTTACGAAAGGTTACAAGAGGTCCCCCATCCAACCTGCCTCTCGCCGTGGCCAAACTTTCAAAAACGGTTGGCGATCCAGGTGAGGGTGGGGCGGGGCAAGCCTTTCCTCTCCTTTCTGGCCAAGGACAGGGAACAGGGCTGGGAGGGAAAGGTGGGAAGGGGCGGCCTGGAGGACAGGGAAAGAGGAGGAGCCAGCCCGTCCTTGTCCCCAAGCTGGCCAGCTGTCTGCTGGGAGGGGACGGAGCCACCCGCCCCGCGGCCGGGCCCTGGAGCTCGGGAGCAGTGAGCCGAGCGGCTCCGTCTCCCCCAGGCCTGTGGTCAAGCCCAGCTGCCGGCTGCCGGCTCGGACCCTCGGCCCGCCTGTCCCCAGACCCCCCGGGAGGGAGAGGCGAGCGTGGCCCTGCCTCAGGGTGGCCAGGTCGAGAGAGGCAGTGGGGCCCGTCCGTCTTTTCTGGGTCAGAAGGACCCGGATGAGTCCAGGCGCTGGGACGGGCGTGCGGACGGCCTGGAGGGGAGCGGCAGCCTCAAGGACACGGTGGGGGCGTGTTCGGAACGGCGCGGCCTGTGTGGTCCCAACAACGTGGGACTCTGGCTGCGGCTGCTCTGGCAGGCTCCCCGCTTGCTTCCCCTCGGGAGCCGCGACAGCTGAGCAGAGTGTCGCGGGGACCCTGAGACACCGAGGGCAGAGGTACAATGACGGCCTGGCGGGGGCCGGCCTGGGGGCTAGGGCACGTCCCCCTCTCCAGGGCTGCCTTCCTGCCCCGCGCGGGGCTGCGGCTGCGGCCGGCCCGGTCCCGACAGAGAGAGAGGGGCTGGGGTCACCGCGGCGGTGGCGGTGCCCCGGATTCACTGGGGGTGACACGGGGAAGCATTTCTCTTCAATCTGTGTCACAGAGGAGGTGGTATCGGGGGTTCCCTTGCCACTGGCCATGTTTAGTTTTTGATTAGGCAACAGGAAAGAGGGTTTTCAGAGCAGTTTTGCTCTGAAAGAATCAGTGGAGGGGACGGCGAGCATCGACGGGGTGCCCGCTGCACGGTGAAGCGTCCGGCGGGGCCGTGTGGGGGACAAGGGGTACCGGGATGGGCCGAGGAGGCAGACAGAAGCGCACGATCCCATGAAGCCGCAGCACAGGCAGGCGTGTGATTGCGCGCGCAGGGGCCCTTTCGGGGAAGGGAAGAGCGTCCAAAGTGAGAGCGAGTGGGACGAGGGGCCCGGCACACAGCAGAGCAGAGGCCGAGGGCCCTGGGTGTGGGGGTGGGCGCTCCTGGCAGGGAGGCAGGCCCGTGGGAGTGATTAGCATTCAATAAACCGGGAGGATGGGCAGGTAGGGGAGCCAGAGGGTGGTGGAGGGGGACAGCGGCCTGCTGCCACCGGCGGCCACAAAGCAGAGCCCCCAGGCTGCGAAGACAGTGCACCACCACCGGCAACAGCTGCGCCTGCCGACGTTTCGCTGCTTCCGAGACTAAGGAAATGGCGTCGCCGAAACCTGGCAACGCGGCTCTGAGCCACGTGGCTTTTGTTTAACATTTAGCAGCAAAGGGGTCACTGAGTAAGTGACCGCAACATGTTTTCTTCCCCCACGAGGGGACCAGGAGGTGGTGCTCGGGGCCCCGTCTATGGCCCCCACATATTTCACGTTGAATGAACGAAGCGTATTGTTGGCAAGGCTCTGCACTGGGTGCCGGGGGCAGTGAGAAGAGGCCCGGCCCTCAGGGAGCTCGATTTCTTGACCCCGGCGATGCCAAGAGTGGGCGGAGGACCGAGCGGCCTGGCATCACCGGGGCTTGCTAGACGCACCGACACTCTGGTCCCACCCGGACCCACGGAATCCGAGTCTGCCCCTCGGCGACTCTCAGGCAGGACAGGGTGGCCATTCAGGCCGTGAGCAACAGCCGGGCCCCTGCTGGGCCCGTCAGAGCGCAGGCTCCCGGCCACACTCCTGGTGTGGGGGTGCGGGAGCCGGGCCCGAGGCCCGGGACTGTGCACCGCTGACAAAATTCGAGGTGATGGGTGGGCTGGCCTGGGACTCACCGTGAGAGCCAGCTGCCTGGGCTCCGGGGC
Source organism: Phyllostomus hastatus (assembly GCF_019186645.2). Classification (NCBI taxonomy): domain Eukaryota; kingdom Metazoa; phylum Chordata; class Mammalia; order Chiroptera; family Phyllostomidae; genus Phyllostomus; species Phyllostomus hastatus. Next base: position 809,089 of record NW_025333796.1, read on the forward strand.
AGCCTGGGCGTGCCCTGGCCCCACGCCCGAGGACAGGCCCGAGGGCGGCTCCCCTGTGTGGCCAGGCCCCAGGCCCTTGCTCTCCACACCATTCCTTCCATCCAGGAAAGGCCTGGCTGCGTGCCCGGCCCTGGCCGATCCTCAGCCCTGGTCCCACCCGCTCAGAGACCGCGCGTCTCTGCAGGACACGTGCGTCCTGCCTGGGGATCTGATGTCACCTGAGGGTGACGCGGGGGCCCCAGGCATTGCACACAGACGAGGCAGCCTTGCTGTGCCAACTACTCCACAAAGCACACACAGAAGCACCCATCAGACAGCCAGGCCTCCCCCCCCCTCCCGTCACCTGTCTGAATGCCCCTAGTCCTCAGGGGCCGCTGTCCAGGGAAGCAGCCTCACCCAACACCTCAGAACAGTCGCCGGGTGCAGGGTGGCTCTGAACCTCGATGCTGAATTACCCAGATTCTCCCTGCACCCTCTGCACTGTGTGGCCTGGGGCCGGTCACGAGCCACGTGTGGCTGTTCACGCTTAATAGAAATAAAAGAAAAACATCAGTTCCTTGTCGCTGTGACGGGTTGAATTGTGCATGTGGAAATCCTACTCCCAACCCCCCTAAAAATTGTGAATGTGACTTTAATTGGAAATCGAGTCTTTGCAGAGGTAATGAAGTTAAAATGAGGTCATTAGGGTGGGCCTGACCCAGTATGACCGGTGTTCTTACAAGAAGAGGGAAATACGGATTAGAGCACTTCTGGTCAAGATGGAGGCGTAGGCAAACATGCTTGGCCTCCTCACACAAGTACAGAGAAAAGGACAACTCGACGCCAGAACAAGTATCACCCAGAGGCATCAGAAAGCTGAGCTGTAAGGAGGTCCGACAAGCAAGGGCTTAATGCAGCCACGTTCGTCCGGACGGCCAGGAGGGGCGGAGCGGCAGAGGGGCACGGAGCCCGGAGCCCCGGGAGTAGCTGGCAGAGGCAGCGTAACAGGCGGTCCCGCACTCACGCGTGGTGGGTAAAAATCAGGAGGGATACCTTAGGAGCAAGGGATCCCAGTCCCAGACCAGACCACCCAGCCCAGGGTTCCAGTGCCAGGAAGAGAAGTCCCCATAAGGTCTGGCTGTAAAGACCAGTGGGGGCTAGGGCAGGGGAAGAAACGGCCAGAGTATCAGGAGACTCCTCTTAAAGGGCCTGCATGGACTTAGGATTTACACGGAGCCCCCCCCCGGGGTTCAGCGCCAGGGCAACAGCTGCCAAGTGGCACAAGGGGAGAAAGTGAAGTAACTGGAAACGGGACAAGTGCCGGGCACACCTCCAGAAGCCAGGTAGTGGCACTGTCCCCTCTCTGACCCCTCCTCCACACAGAGTCACGGAGTGGTGAAACAGTTCGCCCTGCCCTGGCGACCACTTCAGCCTCTGTCCCACACAACTGACAGGTCCGCTCTTCCACAATAGGCCACGCTACTGAGACAGGGAGTCAAAGCAGCTCCACCTGATACACAGAAACAAGCACGGAGAGGCTGCCCAAGTGAGGAGACAAAGAAATATGGCCCAACTGAAAGAACAGAACAAAACTCCAAGAAAAAAAAAAAAAAGAAAGGAAGCAGAGATAACCAACCTATCAGATGCAGAGTTTAGAGAACCGGTGATCAGGATGCTCAAACAACTCACTAAGTATGGCAACAATATAAAAAAAAAGCCAGGCAGAAATAAAGGTTATATTAAGCAAAATAAAGAAAAATCTACAGGGAACCAACAGTGGAGGGAAGAAAGCTAGAATCAAATCAATGATATGGAATACAAGGAAGGAAAAAGCATTCAATCACAACAGCAAGAAGAAACAAGAACTCAAAAAAAACAATCAAACAAACAAACAAATGAGCATAGACTAAGCAGCCTCCGGGACATCTCCAAACGCACCCACATCTAAATCATAGGGGGGCCGGAAGGAGAAGAGGAAAAAGAAATTGAAAACGTATTTGAAACAATAATGAAAGAAAACCTCCCTGATTTGGTGAAGGAAATAGACACACAAGTCTAGGAAGCCCAGAGTCTCCCAAAGAAGATGGGCCGAAAGGGGCCCACACCAAGACACATCATAATTAAAATGCCAAGGAGTAAAGATAAGGAGAGAATCTTAAAAGCTGCAAGAGAAAAGGAGACAGTTACCTACAAAGCAGTGTTCATAAGATTACTGGCTGATTTCTCAAAATAAACTTTGCAGGCAAGAAGGGACTGGCAAGAAGTGTTCACAGTCATGAAAGGCAAGGACCTACATCCCACATTGCTCTACCCAGCAAAGCTGTCAGTTAGAATGGAAGGGCAGAGACAGTGCTTCAGCTTGGCGATGATGAGATCCCTTAGCTTTCATCATCACCAAGCCCTTATTATGTATGAAATGTTAAAGCGACTTATTGAAGAAAAAGAAGAACATCAAAACTATGAACATTAAAATGTCAGCAAATCTGCAACTATCAACAACGAATCTAAAATAACAAACGAAGCAAACAACTGGAACAGGAACAGAATCACAGATAAGGAGATCACGTGGAGGGTTATCAGTGGGGAGGGGGAGGGGGAAATGGGGGAAAAGGTACAGGGAACAAGAAGTGTAAATGGTAGGTACAAAACAGACGGGGTGGGGGGGGGAGCGAGAATAGTGTGGGAAATGGAGAAGCCAAAGAACTTCTATGTAGGGCCCATGGACGTGAACTAAAGCGGTGCACTGCTGGAGGTAATGGGGGTGCTGAGAGAGGGGAGCCAAAGGGGGTAAATTGGGGCAACTGTAATGGAATAATCAGTAAGATGTATTTAAAAAAAAAGAAGAGGGAAGACTGGACAGACACTGCCCGTGGACGCCACCGTGGGAGGGTGGGGGTGGGGAGGGGAGTGACCCATCTACGAGCCGACAACGGCCAGCCAGCCCCGGCGGCGGCGGGGAGACGGGATGGAAAAGGGTCTCCCTCAGAGCCTCCCGCAGCAGCCCACCTGGTGAGACCCCGATGTTAGACGTCCAGCCTCCAGAACCGAGAGAGAGAAGAGCCTAGTTTTAAGCCACCTGGTTGGTGGCGCTGTGTCCCAGCTGCCCCAGGCACTGACACAGCCGCACTGTCCGTATTGCCGGCGCTCAGTGGCCACGTGCGGCTCCCGGCTACCCAGTGCGACAGCCCAGACAGAGAGCACTGCCGTCTCTGCAGAGAGTTCTGGACAGTGCCATTCTGCGGCGTGTCTTTCTAAGACAGACGCAAAGAGCAAGAGCCTGATTCTCAGTAGAAGCCAGCTTTTGTCTGGCTGGGCTGGACTTGTCTTCCGTATCCTCCACACCCCTGGTCCCTGGCCTTCAAGCGGGAGAGACACCCTCGTGGTCAGAGGCTCCAGGCTCCTCCCCAGCACGAGAAGGTAACGCTGACATCGGGGCCAGAGCCCTCACAGACGCGGACAGCACACGGCCAGGACCACTTGGAACCCGAGACCCAGTCCACAGAGTGAGCCCCTCCTGCCCTCTTATCTGTCTTCCCCGGCCATCTGCCAATAAGCCCGCCAGGGGCACGCCATCACCGTTCTGTGCGTAGACAAATACAACCCTGAAGTTCGACACTTTCCTGTTAGTAACCGATCCTCAGGTTGAGACGTGCACACACTTCCAAGACTCTCACGCTAACACATCCAAACTACTGACGAAGACCGTAGCAAGAATGAATGATCACACGTGAGGCCCGAGGAGCTCAGTCCCTGATGACGGCCAAGTTGACAGGGGGAGCGGGCTGATGGCAGGAGGAGGGAGGACCGGCGCCCAGATGTCTCCCAGGAGGGGCCCGAGTTCAGGGCTGCAGGCACGCCCCCAAGGCCAGGGCTGCAGGGAACAGCCTGAGCACCAGAACCAAGCGAGGCTGACGCTGAACGGCCCACGGCGTGCTTCTGCCTCCGGGCACTCCTCCCTGCCTGTGTCGCCCAGCTGTCCCTGGACCAGCTCCTTCCTTCAGGGGTGTGGCCCAGCCGGCGAGCTCGAGAGAGAAGGGGGGCCTGGCCGGAAGACACCCCCAGCCGCCCTCCCTCTGGGCCTCTCACATGGCCGACGACAAGAAGGCTCATCTTTCTTTAACGCCCCTTCGCACCCCTGACTCCCTCCTCAGCAGAGCCAGGGAGGGGCAGAGACGGGAAGGAGAGAGGCGGCCCTTTGCCGCCGCAATCGATAAGCTCTGCAAAGAGGAGGCAGCCGCGGCCAGCAAGAGGATTCCTTTGAAGGACTCCTCCAGCCGGCTCTCCGGGCCGCCTCCGACTCAGGCTCCCAGGGGGCCAATAAGCCGCTGTCTCGCCCACCAGCGTCTGCCGTCCCGACGCGGCAGTTCCGCTCCCAGCGCCGGCCTCCATCCTGCCGGCTCCCGAGGGCCTGTGCGCATCGTCCACGCAATGAACGCCGATCGCTCCCGTCCTCCACAGCTTCCTGCTGCTTGGGTTTGTGAGAACGATTTATGGGAGGGAAGTGCACCGATTTGCACAAGCGAGGGCATGCCTTGCACAAGCGAGGGTGCCCCATGAGCAGCTCTCAGATAAGGAACAGACATCACTCCCCAGGAGCCCCATCCCGCACCCGTGCAGCCCCGCCCACCTCCCAAGATAATCACCATGAGGAGTTCTGCCGGTCTGGTCTGGGACACCAGTGCGCCCGGAGAGCTTGTATCCTGCTCGTTCTGTGGGTGAGGTGCACCCCCATGTGCTGTGCCATTCACTCTCATTGCCTCGGGAGACCCCTTTACTGAGGTGCGGCGGTCCTTGCTACCGTGGGCGCCATCCGGGCGGTTTCTACGTTGGGGCTGTCACAGACCACAAGTCTGAGATTATACACACTCGCTCCCACGAGGAGGCACGCCCGCATGCCCTGGGGCTGCTGCTGCTGTCTCCCACGGACATACTCGTTCAGCACAAAGGTCTCGGGGGAGAGGGGAGAGGCAGAGCCCAAGGCAGGAGGGTGCTGGGCGCACGGGTCCACCGGATGGAACAGAATGCCAACTGTAAGGGAGGGTTCATCCCTCTGCCTGCAGGACGCACAGACAGACAGACAGACAGCAAGAGAGCACCGCCCAGAGACGCGCAGTAGGAGTGGGGCTAGGAGGTGAGGGGCGCAAGTCTGAACAGCCCCCCAGCCGACGGTTTTGCCCCAGAATGCTGGTGCCCATCACGCCTGCCTGGGGCCGCTTTGGCCGCAGGACAGAGAGAGCCCCGAGCGGAACGCAGTTTCTCTGGCATCCGGGATGCCATCAAACACTGCGAGACACGGCGATGCTGGACACAGCTCCGGCCGTCAGCAGGCGAGCGAGACCGTCTCCGAGTCCGAGGCACGCGCTGCAGCGCACTGCTGCCCAGCTGCTCTGGGAACCCCTGCGGTGTCACTGCTGGCTGGGGCTGCCGGGCTCCCGTTCCTTCCGGCCGATGAGAGAACGGAGGCTGGTCGGCCTGTTGCCTTGCACACACGCACACACGCACACACATGCACCACACACGTTAATCCTGCGGGAAAGTTGGTCGGGAGCCCTGAGCCCCAGACAGGATTTCCCAGCAGGCCGCACACAGAGCCGACACCCGCGTGCCAGCATCCATTCGTCACGCTGAGCTGGCCTTGGACACCACCAGGTGGGGCGCCTGCTGCAGCCCAACTGTCTGTGACAGACACTCTGTAGGGAGACAGACGGTGGGGGGCTGTGCCTGCAGGCGGGGGGCCAGGATAAGGTGCTAGGAATGCGCACAAGGCTGATGCCTGCTGGTCCGTGCTGTTGGGTGGGGCGGTGCCTGTGTCTGTGCAGCGGGGACTGGGCATAGGGGGTGGGGGGTGGGGGGAGGACACTGCGATGTCTCCTGCACTCAGCCCAGCGCGAAGCCTGACGCAGGAGCCACGTGCCCTGTCAGGCCGGCCCCTGATTCGCCGCCTTACGTAAGAGGACGTGGGCGGAGGCCAGCGGAGCAGCTGCGGGCAGCGGCAGCGGAGAGCGGGACTTTTCGGAGAGAAGGGGCTGTGTGGGGCAGGCGCGGCGGGTTCTCACCAGGGCCCAGAAGCAAAGCCGCCCTGTCAGCTTTCCGCATCGTGTCAGCATCCGCAGGGCTTTCCAGAGCTCCGCCTAAGACCGGGGTGCACTTCCTTCTCTCTGCCGAAGTGCCCCGGCTCCAAAGTCAGAGAGAGAGCCGCGGTCCCTTTCTCCTGGTGCACGCCACACACGTGGGACCTCAGGGACGAGGGCTGGCCTCGGGGTGGCCCGCCACACCGCCGCCCTTCCCCCGACAGTCCCACACGCCAGCTCGAGACCCCGCCCCTCCAGCCCCGAGGCCCCTGCCGTGGGGCCAGGGCCCCACCCTGCAGCCCGGGTCTTCCCAGTCCTGCGGGGCAGGGCGGAGACGGAAGGGCACGTGTACGTGGCCCGGGCCGGTCCACCGCGGGTGGTCAGAGGTAGGTGGCACCCATCCGGGGGTGACGGTCAGGCACCGACTTTGTACGCAGCTGCATGTGGCCCAGCACAGCAGACGCGCCCGCCCATCACGGGGAAGCCTGCCCAAGGGGTCTCAGCGGAGCCCGTGCACGAGCGGGTGGCTCCGAGCCCACCGAGCCTGCCCTGGCGAAGGCCCTGCTGCTCAAGCCAGGGAGGGCGTCCCCCAAGGCCCAGCCCGTCTCTGGCCACCCCGGGGACACCCCCGACAGAGCACAACCCCGACCACTGGGAATCACCGGTCACCAGGGGCCGGAAGTGACGGGGCCGTCTCTCGGCGCTCACGCCTGGGGCCTCCTCACCTTCCCGCCGCCGCGGCTCTAAGGGCCTGACCCAGGGGGAGTCCTCGGGGCTCGTGTGGCATACAGGCTCTGCCCCAGAAGGCCGCCTGCTGGCCCATCTGCCATGCATAAGCAGCAGAAAGCCAGAGGGGCCCAGGGGACCCTGGAGGGAGCCTGCCTGCGAGAAACCCAGGCCAGCTGCAGGCTCGGGCACCACCACACCACGCACAGTGACACTGCTGAGTCACCAACAGAAGGCGGATGACAGCCAGCACGGTGCTTTGCTGCATGGGAAGCCGGGTCCGAGCCACTGGCCTCCCCCACCCCTCAGCCCAGGAGCACCAGGTTCAGGGGGCAGGGAACCAAGCCCTGCCCTAGCCGGGGGCAGTGACTAGACAGAAGCACGGGTGCTGGGACTCCGGCTCCCGCCCTGGACTGGGAGCGGGGCTCCCGCCTGGCCCTGCCTTTAACCGGCCAGATTCTCAAGGCGTCCACCCTCCCCGGTCTCCCCAGGCCACGAACCGAGGGTCCTCAAAGGGTCAGGGTATCATGTCCCCACAAGAGCCACAGCACTCTCCAGCCAAAGGCCCCAGGAGGCCGGCGCGGGCGCGATGCCCACCGATCTGCTTCCGTAGGACGCGTCCTCACAACGTACGTTATGGCTCCTTCGTGTCTCCAGCAACAGTCTTCCCCCAGGGAGTGGGGTCGGAGGAAAGACGCAGGCCCGTGTGGCCGGCTCCAGGACACGGTGGCAGCGGCTTGTGCACCGCTCGTCACAGAGGCTGCCCCCGAGTACGTCTGGCCAGGGCGTCTCCTTCTCAAACCGGACCCCGAGGCCCCACTAGTTCCCAGTGCTCTCAGCCCGGGTGCAGGCAGCCAGCCTGGCCAGGGCGAGGGAAAGCAGGCACCCGAGTACACACCCAGGAGGTGTCTCCCGGGAGGGACAGGTGGCTCCTCCCGGCCCCGCCCTGCATCTGCCTCAGGGCGCACGGAGGTGGCCCTTCCCCTCGGCCGAGGGCCCAGGAGCTCCGGCCCTTCTCCCAGCCCCAGGACCTGTAGCACCTGTTCGAGGACATGCACACACCTGGGGAACCACCGGGTCAGGTCGCTAAAACCCAGTCCTGCCTCTCAGACGCTTCCCAGACTTGAGGACTTTTTGTCCGGGAGAGACAGCGTGGTGCTGGCCCGACACCTAACAGCTCTGCCCCCGTCCGACAAGTGGGCTGGAGACCCGGTGAGGCAGATCCTCGGTGGTGACCACTGGGCGGTGACCCCGAGGTACCGCCGCTCCCTTTCCAGGGTCCCTCCCTCACCTGCCCTCTGATGCTTTACGGAACCCTTGAGGGACCTTCGAGAAACTCCCTCCTGACCTCCAGCCAGTGCGTCAGCAAACCCCCTCCCCCAAGACCTCCCAGCCCAGGGGACCGGGTGCTGCCTCTTGGAAGAGGAATGGAAACTCAAAGGCCAAAGGCTCTCCTCCCGAAGTGACCATCTGTCTCTCAGGTGACCCGGCCTCCAAACCGCCGCCGCACCTCACCCAGCCGCCCAGCCCTGGGCAGGGAGCCCGGGGGGCGGGGGGCAGGCCCTGGAGGAGGTCTGGCTCCCCCGCAGTGCAAACACAGGATGCACGCAGGATGCACACATGCACACAGGATGTACACAGGGGTCGGGGCCTGACTGAGAGCCAAGTTCAACAGGGCCACCTCGCGAGCTGGGCCCCGGACGACAGAGGGCTCTGTGGGGGCCTCCTGAGCCTCCGCAGTGGCCAGGCCTGTGGACGGGTCGACCCCACGGCAGTCGCCAGGCTCCAGTGCAAAGTCCAGGCCAAGGCGGCACCGGACCCCAGGCCCTGGGCTGCCCCCACGGCGAGCAGGGTCACCACTTAGCCAGAAAACTCGCACCAGCCCCCCAACAGGGTGGGGTAAGGACACGCAGGGACAAGGTGCAGAGCACCGACCTTGGCGAGGCACCGTGCGCCACCCTCATCGTGACTCTCACCATGGTGACTGCCCATCCCGGGGGCGGGGGCGTGTCGCCTCCACGGTGAAGTGGGGGAGCCCAAGGAGGGGGAGACGGAGCGACTCGGCCCCCCCTCGGCCGGGCTCGGACGCAGCTCTGGCTGGCTCCGAAGCCGACACTGCCTGTCTCCTCCCTCTCTCTGCGTGGGCAGCCAGCGCTCAGCGTCGTGAAGGAAACATGTGAAGACGATCACTTCCTACCCACCTTCCCTCCTTCTCTCCCCCCTTCCCTCCGTCCCTCCGTCCCTCCGTCCCTCCCTCCTGCCCCGGGACTCAGGGAGGCCTGGCTAACAAGCTCAGAGCTCTGGTAACTGCAGGATCCAGGTTTGCCCTCAGCTGCAGCTGTTCACCCAGGCGTTCTGGAGCTTCTCCATCGCCCTGTGCCAACCCGAGACCTTCCTGCCACGGAGGAGAGCCGAGGACACGGGGCAGAGAAACGGCAGGTGTCTTCCACCAGGAGCACACTCGGTGTTTTAACTCCATAAGCCTCTCCTCCGAACAAAGGGCTGTGTTTGCAACAATGGGGCTGGCCGAAGGACCTCGACTGGGGGCTCGGGGTGCCCCCGATGTCACACTCGCTGAGCTCTGGCCGGTGGCATTCAGAGAGAAAGCACTGTTCACATCAAACCCGGCTGTGTCCTTTGCACCAGGGTCACGCAGGCAATGACCGGGGGCACGGCCTCGTGCCCACACGCCACAGTGACAGCCGTGACTACGGCACGGGCAAGTCCCTGGCGACGCAGGCGGCTCAGTTCCCTGTGAGCCCGCAGCACGGGGCGGCCGCCCGGACCGCCAGGGTCACCTGCAGAGCCCCGGTCAACCCAAGTGCCCGGGAGGCCAGCCCCCGGCAGCCACCCTCCGTCCTGGGCACTGGGGGCCGGGGCGCGGGACGCTGAGCGTGTGGGCAGCTCCATGGCCACTTCGCACGTCGGAGCGTCTTCCAGGGTGACAGCGCCTGTCACCCATGTCCCGGTCAGTCATTAAGGAGCAGGTCAGTGCGGGCGCCTCAGAAAACACCCGCGTCGACACTCGGTGGGCCGGCACGTGCACACACTTCAAGTCTGTTCGCCTCACCCTCACAGGTGACCAGGCAGGTGTTAGGGTCTCCGAGTTACAGGCGGTGAAACCGAGGCACGGGAAGGGCCAGTCCCCCGCAGACGACCGATCTTCGTGGGATGAAGGAGCGGACGAGAACTGTTTGCCAAGAGCCGGGACCGCTGGCGGGCTGCCCGAGAGGAGGGCAGAGCGTCAGAGACGGTCTTCGCGGAGCTGCCGGCCGGTCTGGGGACCCTCGGCCCGAGGGCGCTGCCGGGCCCCCGCCCAGCGAGCACACAGTGGGTGCGGGACACAGGCCACGTGCCGCTGCACTGCCTCGGGCCGGGCCGGGCGGCGTCACCCCACAGGCCCCGCCCTCCCTGAGGGGACCCAGGACGGGCAACCGCCTTAGGACTTCCTGGTGCCGCCCGTGGGGTGACGCTCACCCCACCCAGTGGCTGGGCCGCCCTCAGGTGACAAGCGGTTGGGAAGACCCGGTGTCAGGGTGTGGCTGGCCACCCGGGAGCAGCCTTCGTCCTGCGGCCTGCGTCACACGGAGTCACAGGACTGCACGGCTCGGTGTGACCGCCCCCCCCATCGTGTGCCCCCCGGCTGTCCCCCCGCCCCCACGCGCCGCCAGCTCTGCCGTGAACGGACAGGGAGGGGCCCACGCACCCGAGCCTGGGCTTCCCCAGTGCCGGCTCCAGGGAGCAGAGGCGGCCGCGGCGGGGTGTCATGCCCTGGGGACAGCCCTGTTCTCGGGCCCCACAAGTCTGCAGACGGCCACCACAGGGGTGGCCCTGCAAGGGCCCTCATTCTGGTGGGGGGAGCCCCCACCCCTGCCGATGAAGCCGAACAAGCAGCCCTTCTGGGCGCTGATGAGCTGACACCCACCCAGAGCCGAGGCTGGGGCTGGGGCTGGGGGCTGGGGCTGGGGGTGGGAGGGCCCCCGCCTGACCGGGAGAGGGACGGCCCCTAGGGATGCCAGCTGCAGGGGGTGTCGGGCCACACTGGGCTCCTGCTAGTGTCTGGAAACGGGGGACGACCCTCGCCCACCCCGACCACACCCTGACGAATCGGAGGAGAGAGATGGTCCGGCCGAGCAAACCCACGCCACTGGCCCCCACATCTCCCATCACTCGTCGGGGAACAGGGCACGTCCGGGAGGCTCCCAGCACCCAGAGCAAATCATGGGAAGGGGGCGCCCCGTGCCCTTGGGGAAGGGCGGCACCACAGAGGAGAGGGGTGCCTGCTGGCCTGGGGCGTTCTCTGTCCACTCTGCACACCCCCCACCCGCTGGGCGGACCCCACACTGGGGCCGAAGCAGTCCCTGACAGGTGTTCTCTGTGGCTGGACAGTTAAATCAAGGACGGACGAGGGAACCGGTTGAACGGGGAGAAGGGGGGGCTCGAGCGCCGACGCCCAGAAGGGTGAGAAGTCGGTGGAGAAAGCCCCGTGAGCCCCAGACCGCAGGGAGCCGGTCGGCTCGCGCACAGGCCGGAACGCCCGCACCTGTCCCCCGGGCGTGGACGGGAGGCAGGTGTTGTGATCTTTCGCTCTGACCCCGCCCTTCCGAGGAAGACCACGATTGCCGTGTGGGTTTTAGGACACAGCCTTGCCAGCCGTGGCAAGGGAGGCAGGGACGTCTAAGACGGGCACGACCGACACGCAGCAAATGCCCACGACACACACCCCCTCACTGCGACCGCTGTGAGGACCGCCTGCACCAGGACGGAGACTTCCGTGGGGGCTCCCGCCCACACCCCGCAGCCCTGCCGTCGCTCTGGGCGAAGATCGAGCCGTTTGGGCTTCTGTTTCGGGCCGCCGGGCAGCCGAGAACAGAAACAGGACACCCGGGGAAGCCGGCCCTGTGGGCCGCAAAGGGGCCCCTGTCATAAATCCGCCCGGAGGGAGCCCCCCGGGGTGGCAGCCGGATCACAAATCCCTGACCGGGCGGGCCGGAGCAGGTCGTCACGCCCCGGCCTGTACCGTCCTCTGCCCCCACTGAGCCGCCCGCCCATTGTTCCGGTGCATCCAGGGCACGGCACCTCTGACCGCCCGGTTCCCAGGCCCCCGGGCGCCTCGCAGCCTCCAAGGAGCACGTGACCTTGTTAACTCTGCTCTGACCGCTCAGTCCCATCCCCCCTGCCCTCCTCCCACCTCTGCTCCACGACCCCTCTTGGGTGTCGGCCGTGTCAAAGAAACCGCAAAGCTGCTCTTCTCCGGAGCGTCTGAGGTCTGGCTTCCCGGCACGGCTGCCTGTTTGGGCTCAAATAAACTCTTATAAAGACTCTTTGCAGGCCTGGGTGTGTCTCACGACGACCACGGGTGGCTCTGAGTGCCCCTGGGCCGGTTACGCACCAGCCCCAGGCTCCCCGGTCCTTTGTTAAGGAAACTCGGCCGGGGGGGGGGGGAGTGCGGGAGCTCACAGTGTGAGGTGTGAGTGCCTGCCAAGGAAGCACACGGAGGCCCTGCACGGAGCGGCCCGGAGAACACCCATTTCCACGCAGTTCCGGAGGCCGGCAGGTCCGAGGTCAAGGTGCCGGCACAGTCAAGATCGGGTGAGACCTCCCGTCCTGGCCGGCAGGTGATTGCTGCCTTCTCTCCGTGTCCTCACCTTCCCCTTTTCGCCAGGTCACCAGTGACCCTTCTGACCTCACTTCACCTTAACGACCCTCTAAAAGCCCCCTCTTCACAGACTGTCCATCACTTTGGGGCTTTAGCGTGTGATGGGGGGACCATTCGGGCCGGGGTGAGGGCCGAGGGCCTCCCGGGGTTGCCCGCCCAGCACTGGGTCTCGGTGTCTGTGTCCAGGGGCTGCGTGCTCGTCCGCTGTCCCTGCTCCGGAAGTGACTAGCAGGCCTTGTCGGACCGCCAGCCTGGCTCTTTGCATCTCGGGCCATCTGTGAGCTACTCACTATCCTTCAGTACATTTTTCTTGTTGCCCACCGCCCCCCGCCCCCCGGCCCCGTAACTAGCTAAACAAACTTCCGATCTTGTGGTTCCGCACTCAGAGGCCAGGCCGCACAGGAACCCCCTTCCACAGAGCCCCAGGCTGGCCTCTGGGGATCCAGTTCTTGCTCTGACTCTGAAGGGGGGCCTGTCCCAGCCCCGCCCTTTATGTTTACGAACTTGCAACCTCTCTCTTTTTAGGGCTGCCCGGCAGTGCTGCCTGGGGTGCTCCCGGGCCTGTGGCGCTGCAGGGAAAAGGCTCGAGACAGAACCCCCGTCCTACGTCCGGGTGGGGGTCCCTGAGACAACGCACGTGGACACGTCTCAGCGGCCCAAGGACTTATCCCAGGACAGGGAGGGGCGTCCCTGTTGGGACCCCTGAAATACTCCCGGGGAAAGGGAGGGGTGGCCAGCATCAACACTTCGGTGTCCTCAGGCATGTGTTTGTGTCCCTGTTGTAGCAGCCCCGCTCCGGAGCCATCGCCACTGAGGAAGAGCAAAAAGCTCTGGTCTAGAAACAGCACGGGGTGAGGACGCAGCGGAACCGAACTCGCACTCGGGTGCCGGCATCCCCGGCATCCCTGGCATCAGCTCCACGAGGGCAGTTTGGCAACAGCCCCAGAGAAGAACCACACGCACTTCCTGGCCCAACAATCTCCCTCCCGGGACTTTATGTCACAGGTGGGATCGTGCATCAGCATGGAGAGTAGGTGTTTGTTGCAGCATTTTTGCAGCAAAGAACGGAGAGCAGCTCTATCCATCCAAGACCAGTTCAGTAATTCCCAGTCTGCGGGACGGAGTACTATGCAGCCATGAAAAAGAATGGCTGCCAATGTAAACAGTCAAGGGTTATAAAGTAAGTCGCAGAGTAGTATGCATGACATGCTACCATTTGTGCAAAAAAAAAAAAAAGAGGCTTGAAAAGGCTCGGAGCGTCTCTGAAGGATCTGAGGTGAGGGCCGCGGAGAACCAGAGACCTGGGCTGCGGGCGGGAAGGTGCCTCGCTTCGCACCTCTGGACGTTTTCACAGCCACGCGGCGTCGCCTCTTCAAGTGCGTGAGTGTGTCAGCGACACAACAGTGTTCCAGGACTGGAGTTGATCTGTGAACTTCCGGCACGTTCAGCTGCCCGGTGTTATGTCGCTCTATCTGCACTCTGTCGTTTGCAAAACAGGGGCAGAGATGTTTCACCTCGGTGAACTCGGGAGGCGGGGACGGAGCCTTTCAGGCCCCCCTCCTCTCTGAGATACAACCCCCTGCGGGTGCAGCACAAGTAGGGTGCATCCCAGCAGAGGAACCCCAGGACTGGCCTGGGGCGAGTCCTCTCTGAACAGAACTGAAAGCTCCTCCCTCCCTGCAGCTTGCGGGGGGGGGGGGGGCTGCCAAAAGACCGAGGCTGGGCGAATGAGTGATGGGTGGAGGGCTGTCTGAAAGCTCCGCCCTCGCCTTCTGCCCTGCCCACCCATCTTTCCTCAGGACCCAAGGGCGCACTGCCCTTGGGCTCCGCGCCTCTGCCTGCTCTGCTCTCCCTCACCGGTACCTTCTCCCTCCACAGAGGCTCCTCCTGGGGCTTCCCTGTCCCGGGCAAGGAGGCTGCGCTTTGCTAAAGGAGAGCTGGTTCCTGCCAGGCGGGGGGCAGGGGCAGAGTCGCTCTGCCCGAAACCAGCACAGTGCTGGGGGGACCCGGGGGGACAGCAACCCCAACGCTCCGGGGCTCCACCCGGGCCTCGGGCCCCAGGAGGGCGCTTCTGCCTCGTCCGCCGACAGCTCAACACCCCTCCCGGCTCCCAGGGGGGCCCATCACCCGGCACTTTCTTATTACGGAGGTGCTGCTGACACACACCACCCCCGATTAGATAGACGCGGGCCGCGGGCCTCACCGAGTGACATTCCTCACTTCCCCGGACGCCCCGGTATCTTCCAACTGGCTCCCCACTTCCGAGCCTCCATGAGCCCCCCCACCCCTCCCCCTCCTCCTCCCCGAGGTCCAGAAATGGGGACACTGGGGTCCACCCTCCACGGAGGGGCAGCTGGAGAAACTCCGGACTGGACTCAGCAGCTCTCCCTCCATAAGCTGCTGGACCGCCGCCACGCTCCGGGCCTCCTGGGGCCGGACTCAGGGGTCTGTAAGGGTCTCGTTCTGTCCTCTCCCCCAACGCAGTCCCCGAGTCAAGGCCGCAGGACCCCGGGGAAGGCTGGGGGAAAGGGGACCCGGCCCCCCGCCCCGCTCACACACAACTCAAGGGGCTCTAGGTCCCTGAACTGGCTCCAGCCTGGGCACGGAGGGGTCACGACTCCGTCTTTATGACCCGGTGAGACTTCTGTGCACTTGCCCCAGAACTTTTCCGCACACACAGGCGGAGTAAGAATTGAGTTCCCTGCTAGGAGCACCACGGGCCAGCCGCTGCCGCCGCCGGGGCTCAGACGGCACTCCCCGGCCGCAGCTCTGGAGCTGGTCCGTGGCTGCAGGAGCCACGCCCACCTCCTCTCGCGACCGAGGGTGACCCCTGGGCCCCGCCCCCCGGACCCGACTGCCCCCGGGGCAGGCAGGACTTCAGGCCGACGCCGGCAGTCCCACTGTCCTCTCTGCCCCGCAGAGAACGGGGGCCCGGGGCTTCAAGGGTGCCAGGGCTCCCCTTACAAATCATCTGTCGCAGGCTTCGTGACAAGTGTGTCCTCTGGACACTCCCAGGTCCCAGGTTGGGGGCGGAGGAGCAGGCCCTACGTGACAACCCACTGACACTCAGGTCCCCCCCCCACACCTTCCTCTCCGGGTCCCCGGGCAGGCCTGGCCCTCCGACCCCAGGTAGTGTAGGCCGCCGTTGGGTCTACGAGTCAGCCACACACAGTGCAGGGCCGTTCCTGGCCCCCGCGCCCTTCTGAGTCCTCTCGGCGAGCCCGGGGCAAACGCCTCCATAGGGCTGGCACCCACCCACCTGCGACACAGCCGGGCGGGCCTCCAAGCCCCATCAGCTCCCCACTACCCCGGCTGCTGGGGCTCTCTCTGCCAGCGCCCCTGAGGACAGCGCCCCGACCACGCCCAGTCCCCCAGCCCCACGCACCTCTGCCCCGTCCCCCTGCCGCGTATCCCCGGAGCCTCGCCCTGCGTGACGGGCTAACTCGCACTCAGCCGGGAAGTGCCGGTGCCCAGGCTCAGAGGGGCCCAGAGGGCCCCCGGAGGGACAGTGTCACCAGACGCCCAAACGTGCCACCCAAGCCGTGTGCCTCTAGAGAATCAGGCTGTGGGGGCTGGAGGGGTGTTCGCTGTGTGCCCCAGGTCACGCCACAGGTGGCTGCGCCCTCAGGTGGCCATGGGGCCCGACGCGCTGGCAGCCGGCACAGAGGCGGCCCCGGGCCCTCAGCACCTCATCACGCACAGCGATGGTGGCAGGAGGCCCCCTCGGGCCCCGGAAATGGTGAGGCCGGTCGTCTGACCATCGGGGAAGTGTGGGTACGTGTGAGGCCCTCGCCAACGAGACTGAGGGCCCACCGCTGCCGGAAGGGCCGGCGGTCGAGCAGACAGAGGGACCGTGTCCGCAGACGCACGGAGAAGCACACGTGGCCCCCACGCACGGCTGGGAGGGAGGGGCCTCCCTACACGCGCTGCCACCTGCACGAACCCCAAGGACGCCACGGAGCGAGAAGGACGCCAGGCGCAAGGGCACAGACACCGAGTGACCTCTCCTGCGTGAGGCCCCGGGCTCGTCCGATCACGGAGACGGCGCTGAATGGGGGTGCTGGGGACGGGGATGGGGGGGGGCTGCTGCTGTGTCCGGGGGACAGCGGGTCGGTGTGGGAGGGTGAACAGTCGACGGACGGGGGTGATGGCTGCAGAGCAAGGAGAACGTGCTCAATGCCTCTGAACTGGACCCTTACGGTTAAAACAGTGCGTTTTCACCACAATTAAATGATGCCAAAACAACAAGCACAGGAGTAGACACACCCCTCACGGCTGCCGTGTGTGACTCACGGGGCGTGGGGGTTCCAGTGGGACGGGGGGCTCCAGTGGGACGGGGGGCTCCCTAGGAAGGTGCAGATCCAGGGACCCCGTGCCCCCCGCCTGCCCTGGGCCTGTCCGTGCACAGGGGCTACTCCCTGGGTTACCGGCTCTGACCACTCTGTGGGTCGGGCTCACTTCTCTCTCCGCCATGTCCACGCTCTCTTCCGGCCCGAGTCCCAGGGCTCCGAGAGCCTCCCATCAGATGTTTGAAAACTCACCCTGCGCCCAGCCTGGTGTGGCTCAGTGGATTGAGTGCCAGCCTGAGACCAAATGGTCACCGGTTCCATTCCCAGTCAGGGCTCAGTCCTGGGTTGCGGGCCAGGTCCCCAGTAGGGGGCGCACAAGAGGCAACCACACACTGATGTTTCTCTCCCTCTCTTATTCGCTCCCTTCCCCTCTGTAAAAATAAATATAACATCTTTAAAAACAAAGCAAAGCAAAACAAAACACCTCACCCTGGGCTATGACAGATAACATGCTGTCGAGGGCCTGCTGTATGTGGGGGGAGGGCATAGGGCGTCTTCACGGCTACCTCTGGAGGACCCCCCACCCCGCTCAGCAGGCACAGTGACCCCCAGAACTGCGAGCTCCCCAGAGGTCCGCCAAGGTGTCGGCGTGCTGTGGGCTCGTGGTTTGAGGGGATTTTCTGCAGTTTTCAAACATTTCAAAAAGTTATTTCACTGCATGCACTGCATGACTTCAAAAGCACACAAAAGGAAATGCATGAAAAATAAATGCATCTATTTTCAGGGGGGCGGGGCGCCCGGGGAGGCCCGGTTCCCTCCCACCCAACGCCGCGTCTCCAGGTCTTTCAACTCCTCCTCATTCGGCAGGACTCAGAGGCCCGCACGCACCAGCCCGCTGATTAAGTCCGAGGCCTTGAAAGACATTCACGATCTCCCAGAAGAACTCAGATTAAAGATTAAGAAGCTGAACAGGGTCCAAG
Organism: Phyllostomus hastatus; assembly: GCF_019186645.2. Lineage (NCBI taxonomy): Eukaryota > Metazoa > Chordata > Mammalia > Chiroptera > Phyllostomidae > Phyllostomus > Phyllostomus hastatus. The sequence continues at coordinate 826,793 of NW_025333796.1, forward strand.
CGCAGTAAGACTGTTTGTAACTCAGTGTTCAGTTCTGTGGCCCAGACCACGGAGCCGAAGCCAGCCGGGCTCCACAGCGACGACGGAGGACCTGAGGTCCCCGCGCCCGGTCGGCTGCCCCAGCCCACCCGCGTGCATTTGTAGTGGCCCGGGAAAACGTCCCCCAGCGGCGACCTCGCCGCGCCTCGCGGTCCCCCGGGGGTCTTGTACCCGCCCTCCCCCGCTTTGATTTCCTTTGATTTTTCTCTCCCGGGATGAAGGTGATCTATTTTTACTGCGGCAGCGGGTGTGGAGTGAGGGGTTGCCATAGCGACAGCCGGTGGTGACAGACCAGGCCCTGCCACAGTTCTGGGTCAGAAACAGACCCCGAACGCTGGGCCCCTCCCTTGCCCACTGGGGTCCCGCCTGCTGCCCGCAGGGGCCCCCAGGCGACCCCTCAGCTCCCAGGTGCGGGCAGGAGGCGGTCGGGTGTGCCCCGTGAGACGCTGGGTTAGGAATCCCGGGGCGGGCTCGTGTACACACACACACGAACGCTGAAGCATCTGCCCCAGCTGCACACGTGTGTGCCGGCAGCCGGCAGCCCTCGAACGTGTCCGACAGAGAAGCTTGCAAACATGCAGGGACGTTCCCAGCCGCTGCGGGAACCCCGACCTGGAAGCTGCCCAGGCCCCATGAGGGGGCTGCAGCCCTGGGCCCTGCAGGTGACCGCCGTGAGGGACCCTTTGTTACCCGGCAACCAAGTGAACGGGCGGACCTCAGCCGCAACCTTGGCCTGGCCGCGTCTCCCAAAGTGCGAGTGGGAGAAGCCGGACAACAACAGCAACCTTGCACAGACCCACCCTACGAAGTTCAAAGCCAGATAACGCTAATTTGGGGGGTCGGCACCTGGCAGGGGGCTGGGGGGGGGCTTCTGTGCCCGGACGCTGCTCTGTTCCTTCTCCGGAGGCCCGCCGCCAGCTGGGGGGCCCTGCTGTGGGGGTGATCCTGGGGGAGGGGGCTGGTGCAGCAGACAGCCCCGAGAAGGGGGCCCTGGGCAGCCGTGGAAGGCGAGGGGTCAAGCGCCCCTTCGTCGTGGGCCGGCCCGCAGGTGCCAGCCTGAAGACACGGTGGGGTGCCCTCCTTTCTGGGGCGCCGGCACTCCAGCGTCTCCTCGGAGCCACGGCCACAGCTGCTCAGAGGTCACCCCGAGGCCCCAGCCACTCCTGCTGTCCGTTCCGAGCAGCCAGGGCCACTCGGTGGCCGGGCTGAGTCACCCGGGACTGAGAAGCGGAGGGGACAGCGGGCACCGCTGACTCAGTACCCACCGTGACTCACGCTGGCCCGGGGTGGCGGGAGGGTCAGCGGAGGGGGAGGCAGAGAAGTGACACTTCCGTGTCCCTGCAGACGTCCATCCTAAACAGCTAAACACCCATGTGGGTGCGTGAGCGTGGGGGTCTTCTGAGGCCACCCCAGCGGGGACCCCGGAGCCGGGCAGGCAGGCAGGCAGGCAGGCGGGGAGACCATGAGGGGGTGGGCGAAGAGCTGAGGGGGGCGGGGTGGACAGCAGCCTTCGCCTTCCCGCTCTGCTGCTGCGTGAGGCCAGGAGCCACCACGCATGGACGGACGCGAGCCCTCCGCCCGCAGCCGCGGGGGACAGGGGAGCAGGGACAGGCGGGGCTGGGGGCCGCGTGCACCCGGGCGCGAGGCGGATGGGAAGGGGAGGCTCATGGTCACGCCAAGACCCGCCACTGGCTCTGGTCTCCCGTGTCACGTCCACTCTGGTGGCAGGAGACCGAGGGCCCGCTGCCCGGCGCTCCCCGGCTCTCCCCCACCCCCCTGGCGCCGCCCTCAGAGGGACCCGGGAGACCGCTCTTGCTTACCCCGGCCCCCCAACCGCAGAGGGCTGGGACCACACCTGACCCTCTCATCTTCCTTCTCCGTTTTTTTTTTTTTAATTCTCACCCTTGGGATATTTTGTTTACATTAATTTGGGGGAGAAAAAGAGAGGAACAGCCATCGGTTGCCTCCCCTGGGCGCCCGGACCAGGGACTGCACCTGTGAACCTTGGGTGCGCAGGACGGCGGCCCCGCCACCCGAGTCACCCACCCGGCCCTTTCCCACGCTTGCTGTGCTCGCCACATGCCCCTGGTGCCCACGGTCTGGGACTCTGCTGACCCCAGAGAAGGCTGGGGTCAACCCCTCACTGCCCGCCCCAGGGGGTGTGAGGCCGGAGGGGACGTGAAGCTGGGCTGGGGCAGGGCGCGAGGGTGCAGGGGGGTGGGGGGCAGGAGCTAAACTTCGAGGCCCGAAGGGGTGAGCTTCTCAGTAATCACAACTTTCAGGGGTATTTTACCCCAAGGTGTGACGTGTTCAAAATTCCAGTGACAGCTGCGTGCTTCCTGATGGAAGTGCCACCCACGGGCACACACAGACGGACCCCGCGGGTGCTGCCCCTGCCCACCCCGACTCTCCCGGGTGGCCACTCTGCCTCTGTGCGGGATGGAGACGGTGTGTCTCCTGGCGTCTCTCGACCTGGGGAGCGGCAGGGAAACCCGAGGAGGCGAAGGGTGCCTTGTCCCCTGAGACCGAGCCAGCGACAGAAGTCGGGTCCCGCAGTGACGGCGGCGACGCTGCACGGGGTCGGGGTCAGAGCGGTGGGTGAGACGCTGCTCTGAGCACAGGGCCCTCCCTGCCCCTGGCGAGCCGGGAGCCGGGGGGTCCCTGAGTGGGTGGGGGGGGGTTTAGAGGGAGGGGCGGTTAGACTGGGCCTTAGAAAGCGAGTGACGGACGGGCCGGGAGCTGGGAGGCCTCGCTCGGTCGAGGACCTCCGGTTCTCCTCCCCCGGCGCCTCCAGGCCGGGCACTGTCAGCAGGGCCCACACCGGCCCTCCGGCCGTGCCCCTGGGCCCTCTCTCGCAGGGAAACCAGGACACACCTGCACACCTGGGCTGCGGTCGCCTCGGGCGGCCTCAGCCAGCCTCCCCACCCCAGAGGGAGCTTCTGTGGGGGCCCCGGTTTCCCCACGCCCCGCCCCATCGGTGCCGGCATTTGCACACGAGCACTTGCAAAGCTCGGTGGACATGCAAATGTTGTTTTTGCTCCCAGAAGTGCAGGGGACAGGGCGACGGCCAGATTTAACACGGCGGGGAGAGCCGCCCTCTGGCCGGCGAGAGGCTTTCAATGAGGGGCCCGCCTGTCCCCACCCCCAGAACCCGGCCGCTGGTTCCCCAGCGGCAGGTTCAGGCTTAGTTCCAGAGCACACGGGGGTTTATTACTTTATTGCTCAGCGTGTCATCTTTGTAAACTGCGTCTGGGAACCCGCGGCAGGACGTCTGTGACTCCCCCGGCCCGGACAGGGCGAGGCGCCGGCCTGGTTCCTCTGAGAATTCACCTTTGAATCCAGTCAGATGCACAACCCGGTTCCTCCCGAGACTGAAGACACCCCCCCCTTGCCCCAGAACTGCACTGGCCTGGGGGGCTGCCGCTGAGTCCCGGGTGCTCACGCCCAGGGCCGCCTGCAGCACACGAGGCCCGCCGGCCGGAAATGACCGGACAGCGCCGAGATGCAGGCGGTTTTTCCGATGACCCTTCTCTCCTCTGACCCCCACCCCGCCCCGTTCTGCCACAGTCACTTCCTTATGGCCTGCACACGGTGTCACATTCCACTCGCGTGACATAAAATCTGACGCACCCTCGCGCTGTCCCCGTCCTCGCCACCCCGGGGTGTGGGAGCCCGTCCCCTTGGACAGCGGGGTGCTCAGGAAGCGCCCGGGACACCCCAGCGGCGCGGCCAGGAACCGGTGCACACCTGTGCTTACACAGCGCGGCCTCCTATCTGCTGGGAGTGGCAGGGCTCACAGGCGCCAGGAAGCCCAGAATGCTTCGGGCTCCGCCTGCCCAACCCCAGCCTCACGGGCAGGGCCACCCCAACCCACAGGTCCCTGGACACACCTCAGGGGAGACGCCCCCCACCCCGACCACTGCAGCCACAGTGGCCCCGAACCCCGTGCGTGCAGAGGCTGCAGCGGGCCCCAGGGGACGGAACGGCCAGCTTCCCCGCCCCCCCGAGACCGACCAGGTGTCGCTCCCTCCCACACAGACCCTGACCTGCTCAGCGGCCCCACCCCAGGGCGAAGGTGGCCGCAGAATCCCTCCTCCCAGACCCCTCCTGCCAGGTTCCTGCACACACGTGCGCTTCCCGCCTCACGGCCAGAAACGGCGGCCCCCGGCCCTCCTTCCTCGTCCCCGCCCTGCTGGGCTCCCCTAAACGAGCGACAGCCCGACAGGTCACTGACCGCGTCGGGCCAGGTGGGCGCGGGAGAGAGAGAGAGGAAGTCGCCTCGGGAGAGGCACACGGGGCCGTGCACGACCAGCGCTGCCATCAGTACAGAAACACACCCCGAACACACCCGTCCACACCTCCGCCTGCCGCCCGACAGTCACCGCCACGGCGGAGAGGGAGAGCTGCACCGGCTCCCGCCCCCCGGGGTCTGCACACGCGTGCACACCCGGGCACGTACACACACACCTGTGCACGTACATGCATGCACACCCCCCTGGGGTCTCCCCCCCCGACAGGACCCCCAGCTGGGGTGCGCAGGGCGGCGTCCTACCGTAGAGACCATGGGGCTCCGACTGCCGCCTCCCGGTGCTGCGGCTGGGTTCCTTGGGCTTCTTCTTCCCCCTGAGGCTGCCGAAGCGCTTCATGGGTCGTCGCTGCGGCCACAGGAGCGGCGACAGGAGACCACACCGGGCGCGTGCAGCCAGCCTCAGCCCCCGGCGGCGGCGGCAGCGGGGAGCCGGGGGAGGTGCAGCATCCGCCGGGAGGCGTGGGGCGCCCCGAGGCCTCGGCCCCCAGCAGCTCAGAGACGCAGCCTGGGAGTCCGAGTGAGGTCCCCGGGGGGCAGGGACGCGGGACGGCCACTCTCGGGCCGGCAGCCACGGGACTCACGGGGCGGGAACCTCCCGCCGCCCTTCCTCCAGCAGAGCTCGGCTGCAGCGCCCGGGCACCCCGCCGGCCCGCAGTGGCAGGGAGCCTCCGCAAGCACAGGCAGAGCCTGGCCGTGGGTCTGTTTGTGGAGCGCGGGCCAGCCCTGCACCCGGCACGCCCGGGGGCTCGCCCTCCGTCACGTTAGAGGAGGAGGGACGCCGGAACGGGCCCGGGGAGCACCGGCCCGCCGGTCATGTGCGGGTCTGCAGATGTCTCTTTAAAAAGCCTGTAAAAGGAAACCGCACCGGGCAGACAATCCTTGGCACCCATTGGCCGGAGCGCGCTCCCATTGTGACATGACATCACACAACTATTTTGATTCATGTGTTCCAAGGGTCAGGAGGCTCCGGCTGCTCCTCGGCGGAGGGGCCACCTGTCTCGGGGCTGGAACCTGGTGAGTGTCCTTCGGCTCCGGCTCCTCGAGACGGAAGAAAAAAGCCCACCTATGGGGGGCGGGGGCTTGGGGCCCCCCGGAATTCACTGGAGGGGGCAGCAAACTGGAACCTTGGACTTGCTAAGGACTGCAGAGTCACAGAGCTCAAAAGCGATTTTTAGAGAGGGTCTGGTCCAACCCCCTTCTGGGGCAGGTGGGGAAACTGAGGCTTGGGAGGGGCAGCAGCCTGTCCGAGGTCCGGCAGGTAACCGCAGAGCCAGGGCCGCACTTCTGAGCCAGGCTCCGGATCTAAGGAAACCACCCCAGGTGCTTTCAGGGTGTGCCTGGCCATCATGAAACAAACTTTGCCCCGCAGGGCAGGGGAAACATTTTCCCTCCTTTTTTTTCCTGACGTCCTCATGAGACTCCAGGGAGGGGAGGGGATGTGCCCACCGTTGCAACCCTGAGAAGGCTCCCTGCCGTCCGCGGGCCTCAGCCGCCCCTCTGCGAGCCGAGACGAGACTCGGGCGCGCTGGCCCGCTGCCCGGAGTCTGCGCGTCTGACGGCTGGACGGTCTGTGCGCCACCCGGTCCTGCCGGGGCCGCCGGGCAGACCGCCGGTCCGTCTGCTCTCAGCCGCCAGGATGCCCGAACGCACCCGCCCGAGCGGTGTCGCCCTCCGGGAGGGCTCCAGTGACCCGGAGCGACCAAGACGGACTGCTCACCACCACCAACTCCTCCCGAAACCCGCCCGTGACGGATGGCGAGTGGCCAGAATGGACGCGTGCCATTGGGACAGACGGACGGAGGGGCAGGCACACGGCCCAGCTGAGAGAAGAGCGGAGCTCGGTGGGGGGTCAGCCCTGAGGGCTGGAGGGTCCGGAGAGGGGCCGGGCCAGGCCAGGACCGCCCGTGGCGGGGCCTGACCTGCAGAACCAGGTCGCAGAACCCCCTCCAGCTGGGTCCCCAGTGGGGGGGCGGGGGGACGATCTCCGTGCTCGACGCGCTGTGGTCAAGGCCTAAAGAGACCACGTCGGGCAGTTCCGGAGCTCCACAGTCAGATTTCCTTCCCCTCCCCCCCACCTTCCCCTCCTTCCTCCTTTCCTTTAAATGCACTCAGCTCTTAACAGACACTGAATGTTCTGATTCACAAATGAAGCCTAGCCCCGGCCCGGTGGCTCAGTTGTTCGGAGCGCCGTCCCGAACAACAGAAGGTTGCAGGTTCGATTCCCAGTCAGGGCACACACCTCAACGGCAGGTTTGTTTGATCCCCGGTAGGGGGCAGGTACGGGAAGCAACCAATCGATGTTTTTCTCACAGCAATGTTTCTTTCTCTCTCTCTCTCTCTCTCCCTTCCTCTCTCTGAAGTCAATAAACATATCCTTGGATGAGGTTAAATAAACAAGTAAATAAGCTCTGGTTGGTGTAGCTCAGTGGATTGAGCCCAGGCTGCGAACCAAAGGGTTGCCGGTTCGATTCCCACTCAGGGCACAAGCCTGGGTTGTGGACTGGGTTCCCAGCAGGGGGCGCCTGAGAGGCAACCACACACGGATGTTTCTCTCTCTTTCTTTCCCCTTCCCTTCCCTGTCTGTAAAAATAAATAAAATCTTTTTAAAAACAAGTAAATAAACAAACAAAGCCCCACTTCTTTAGGAAAGGACCCCTAAACAGGTGTTCCCCTCAGAAATAATAAGGGGGCACATTTGACGAAAAGGAAAAGTTTTTATCTACGCCAGTGTAACGCTCTTGTCTTGGACGATCAGGCATGGAGCAAGAGGGAACACGTCAGCGCAGCGACCGAAAGCAAATGAAAATAATCCACCTCGGAGTCCCGCCCGGCGGCCCTGCGCCCGCGCACGGCCGCTCACTCGCCAGGTGGTTATTAAACCTCCATCCGATCATGACCGAGGCAGCTGCTGACGGAGGGGCTCAGGGTCATGAATAATCTGAAGGCATTCGTGTCCTCCAAGAACTCCCTTCCAGGAGGGAAATAACAACCCCGTGTGCCTGCCGAGTGCCTCCCACCTGCCAGTCGGAGTTCGAGTCGTCTCACGGTGATTGTTTTAGCTCACTCCCTCCCACGGGGGGGCGGGGGGAGGCGGGGGCAGGTGTTAGCACCACCGCTTTATTTATGATGAATCGCTTAGACTCAGAGATGCGCCCTGACAGGGATCAGGCAGCTAGCAAGAGGGGGGACCGTGGACTTGACCCTTACTCATCTGATTCCAAGTTTACCATCTGCCCACGACCCCTAGTTTCACAAACACATGCAGACCAGAGTCGGCCATCGGCGGGGCCAGAGGCCGAGTCCTGCTGGGTGTCAGAGGGCCATGGGCGGCCGGAGGGATGTGGAAAGTTCCCGTCTCTCCACTCCCTCTCGTCACGGTAACCTTCAGGCAGCGGAGAGACACACGGTGTCTGAAAGTCTCCGGCCCCATCACAGTTCATGTCGTGACACCGACCAGCCGCCCCAAGGGCGTCTGCGCCGAGCTGACCTGCCCACCGCGTGCGTGTCCCAGACGCGGGGAACGCCCCCCAGACCCGGACACCCTCCCGCGGGGGACGCGCCGGGGTGCTGAGGCCAGAAGCGGGAAGACACCTTGCTCCCTCTGTCCCCGGGGCCAGAACCACCGCAGCCGCCCGGCCCGGGCGCCGCTCTGTGACGAATTCACTCGCTGCGGGAGACGCCGGTGCCTTCGCAGAGCAGAGACTGGGGGGGCCCCCAAGTGAGGAAGAGGCCCCCCCACGTCACTCGGGGTCGCTGCCGGGTGCCGAGACGCGACTGGGTGTTCTGAAGGGAGGCGGCGGCAGCGGCCCAACTCTGACTCGCAGACACCCGTGCTCGGCCCGCACCGCCTGCACCGCCCACAGGAGGGCGCACTGCCCGTGCACGGAGTCGGGGCCCGTGCAGGGCAGTTTTAAGGGGAGCCAGGGGACGGCAAACGCAGCTACCTTGAGAGTGGACACAAAGCCCCAGAGAGACCCAACTACACCAACGCGACCTTTTTTTCTTTTTTTTATCCTGACCCACAGACATTTTTTAAAAATATTGTCTTCAGAGAGAGAGGGCGTGCCTGGACTGGGGCCGGACGCACCCCAACCACGGACCCGAGAGCTCTCTCGGGAGCCCTGCCCGTCCCGTGTTCAGTCCCCACCGGCCGGCAGCCCCGCGTGCACGGGCGGGGTCTCTGCACCCGCCGGGACCCCCGGGGGTCCTCACGGGGCACATCCCACCCTGGGGGGCCCCTTCTTAAGGGAGGGAGGGAGTGCCAGCTCCCCAGAAGAACCGCATTCCCTTCCACACGTCGGTCCGGTCCGAGGGCCGGGGCGTCTCGGGGTCAGACGTCCGGCTCCCTGGGCGGGCGCTGGGGCCCGGCCCAGAACCGGACCGCGTCGCTGGGACGGCAGCCACCGCTCTGTGCGCCTCAGCAGGTCCCCCCCACGAGGGCGCGGGCCCGGGGGGTCACCGTTCTGACTCCCTCCTCGAGGCCGGGACGGGGCGGGTTGCAGGTCGCTCAAACTGCGTTCTTGGCTCTTGCCGCCGCAGTCCTCCTGGTTTTCCAGCTCTGGGCCCACACGTGACGTGGCGTGACGTGGGAGAGCACTCGCTTTCCGGAGACCCTTCCCGCGGTGAGCCCGCGTCTTACTCCGTCTGGTGTGGGTCTTCGGTCCCCAGACAGAGGGGCCGCTCCCGCCTCGGGGGGACCAGCACTCAGTGAGGGGGCTCCTCGCACGGAGGCCGGACAGGGGCCAGGGGCAGGGTGTGCTCTGTGCGCGGCCACCTGGTGGGGGGGCAGCATGTCACCCCCCGGGGGGGCCGGGGGGGGCGGGGAGGCACGTGCAGCCTGCGGCACGTCCCTGCCGCGGGCGTGATGAGCTCTTACGGTCGCGGAGAAAGGCCCTGCGACCCCAGACCGCGGGACATCAGCTCGGTCGTCGCACCCCCTCAGCCGCTGCGCCGGAGGCCTGTCCCCACAGCCTCACACACGGGCGTCTGCGTCCCAGGCACCCGGCGCTGACGCCGCGCTGCCGGCCGAGGCCCCCACCAGGTCGTGCCGTCTCTCCCTGGCAGACACCACGGCTGATGCCCAGCTTCTGTCTGTCACCCCCTCCGTCAGACGCCCGGCCCGGCCGAGGGTGGATGGCCCCCCGCAACAGCCCCCTTGGAGCCCACGCCCCCTCTAGACTGCCAACTGTACTGAAATAATAAAACCCTCGAGGCCCCAAACCCTCCTCCTCCCCAAAGCCGCTCGGGCGCTGTGCCGGGCGCAGAGCGGCCTGGGGGCCCCGTGCGGCGGCGGAGCGGCAGGCACAGCGGGGCCCTGCGGGCACACAGGCTCCTCCTGGAGCACCGTCCCGGCTGAGAGGCCGGCTGGCCGGCCGTTCCTGTCTGACTTAAGAAATGGAAAGGAACAGAGGTTCAGAGAAGGGGAAGGATTTGGCCAAGAACCCCTGGGAGGGAGCCCCGTGGACGAGGTGGGGCTCCATCCCGGGTCCGCCAGACGCCCGTCCAGGGGCCCGGAGGACCCCAGGCTGCCTCCCCTCTGTCAGGGTGCTGACCAAGTAAACGGAGACACGTCGACCGAAGCCTCGCTTGGAGCCGCCGAGGCCCGTGGGACGGTGCCTGAAAGGCGCCCCGAGCTGCTCTGCGAGGCTGCGGCCAAACGGACCTGGTTACGCAAGAGGACGGCGGGGGCCCGAGCCGGGGGGGGGGGGGCGGCCACACACGTTAGCACATCTTCTGCCAGCGCCCTCCTGCTGGTTGCAAAACCCTGTGTCATATTTCACGGAAAGTTCTAAAGGTCGCCGTGGCACTTGACTTGGAGCGAGATCCCATGTCACCTCCTTGGGGCCCTCTGGGTCCCCTCCCCGGAGCTGCGGGGGGGAGGCAGCGGCAGCGGCTCGGGAGAGTGCCGCCCCACCCTGACTGGGCCCCCCCGCGGCCGCAGGCACCTCCCACGGCACCCAGCACGCCCACGGCCCCGCACGGCCTCGCGGCGACCCAGGAGCTGGAGTGGAGAGACTCTCGGAGTGGCAAGGGGGTGGGTTTGTTGGGCAAAGACAGAGCCCCTCGACTTGCAAGCTCACACCGGTGGCACCTCAAGCCCAGGGCAACGGGGGTCTGTTCATTTCTAGGGTACAGAGAAGTGCAGACAAAGTGCAAACCCGCGGCGGTGACCCCTTTCAGCACGCCAAGTGCGGCACCCCCAAAGCGTGAAGTCCAGAAACCGCCTTAGCATCCGAAGGGGCCCCACAGGCCCCAGGGAAGGGCTCGGTGGGGGCCTCATTTAGCCCCTCCAGGCGGGCCCTGCAGTCCCCAGGGGTCTGCACGCCGGGCCAAGGGCCCCAGGGTGCCGGAGGCAGTTGACAAGGACTGCGCGTTTCAGAGCGGCCCCCAGGGCGAGCCTTGGACTCAAGGGCCGTGGAGCAATGGCTTCCAAAGGCCCCGAAGGTTCTAGAAGCCGAGCGCCTGGATCCCTGTTTCATTCCCTAAGCTGTGTCTTGGAAAGGCCGAGCGAACAGGGGCGTGCGAAGCCTGGACGGGGTCAAGACCGATCCCTCGCCTGCTCCGCGGAAAGCCGGAGTGCGGCCCACCCAGGCCCTCACCTCCTGGCACCCGAGCCGGCTTCCGCCTCCTGGACCCCGGGCTCCCCAAGGGGGACCCCGGCTGCCCTGGTGCTGCCTTCTCCTGGAAACCCCTGGCTTTGACGCGAGGCCTGGGCTGACCTTTGTCCTGGACCTGCTCCTTCCGACTAGTGAAATACAGCACAGGACACAGCAACAGCCGAGCTTAAAATAACGGGTTGAGCGCGGCACCTCAGAGCAACTGGGCTTCACGTATCGGGCACGTTTCTCCCCTGACAGAGATCAACACACAGCCTGAGCCCCCTTCATGCCCCCCCCACCTCAAATTCTTCTGGAAAGAAATCACACGAGATAAAATAGCAACACGGCCCCGGCGGCAGCAGAGCATCTGACACGCACTACCACGGCCTGTGCAGAAGGGGGCGCTCGGGGGAGGCCTCAGTGGCTGACGCCTGGCGGCTGCCCAGCGGCTCTGCATCAGGAGGGCACTGCGGGGGGTGGGGGGGGGAGGGGCAGCTCCAGCCGGCCCGCCGAGCACCTGGACTTGCACGAGGAGCCCCACACACGGGGCAGTTCCTCCTGCAGACCCCAGGTCGGAGACCTCAGACGTTCACGGCCAACACCCTGCTCATCAGCCAAAGCTCAAGCTGGAGCATCTCAGTTCTTGAATGGGGAGCCCAGGGCCTCTTCCTCCCGGTGACTTCCTCCGCGTAGCCGCGCGCACGGAACACTGGCAACACTGGCGTTCCAGCAGCGGCTGCAGGGGGGGCGGGGCCGGGCGGGGCGGGGCGGGGCGGCGCGGCGCTGCTCAGCGCCAGAACTCGGGCCGCGGAGCGCGTCTCCGCGTCTCGCGCACAGAAGGGGACGGAGTGCGATGACTCAGGCGTCCCTCCGTGTTTGAACTTGGTCTTCGCTCGTGAGTGGTGGCTGGATACACGGAGGGGGGGTCACGGGCCCATCTAATTAGGACCCCCAAGCATGTATAAAGGGTGAAATTATATTTAGTATCTTCTGAGTCAGAAAACCACCAAGTGTCTACAAATCTAACCCTTGAAAAGATTTATGTCTGGGTGCTAAGTAGGCTTCAGTTTCAGACGCCGAGAAAGTCCACTCAGGTGTCTGGCTCGTTTCCTCGAGCCGACAAAATACGAAAAAGGTAACCAGGAACTCAGATGGCTCACAAATTCAGAGGGGCCTGACCCCGAGCTAGCTGATGTTGTTATACTCGCCAGAGCCCCCCACCCCAAATTCTTCTCGGCTCCAGGAGGGCAGTGCTGCCCCCGGGGGTGAGAGTGGGCCCCGGGGAGGGGCTGTGAATTATTTTTACACCCAAAACACAAACACACACACACACACACACACACAGAGTGTGTAAATAACACATCTGCTGCCTCCTCGTACAAACAATACATCTGTTTTATGAGAATTGCAAGGGGGTGATTGGAAAAAACGTCTAAAATGGCTCTCTTTATAAAAAGAAAAGTTTGATTAATTTTTAAAAAGAGGCTGGAAGGGAAACTGGGGAAGAAGTGGGGAAGGGAGTGTTTCTCGTCCACGATAGCGGACACCAGACAGGGTCGACCGGCAATAAACCACACGAGCGTTGAATGCGTGTATAAGTTAGAAAGGTCCCTCCGGGGTTTGGGTGGAGGGGCAGCCGACCCGGAGCGGAGGTCGGGCTGCACAGTGACTGGCCTGGGGCACCTAGAAAAGCGCCGGGGACTGAGAGAGACGGAGGGAAAAGGGCAGCCCGGAGCAGGGCGGGGTCGGGGACCTCTGCTCCCCACAAAGCGAGAGGCAGAGACGGCTCGTGCCGCGGGAGCACAGCCTGCGTGAGCACAGCGCAGACTCCTGGATCAGGGCGAACTTCCCGACTTGGACTTTTAACCTGCAGGTAGGAGAACGCCCCAGCTGTGTGAGACTACACTGCAGCAGGGTTTAGGGATAAAGGGACACTCTATCATCTGCCACTGTCTCTGGACGGCGTAGGCACCGTGTCAACCCACACGGATCTGCGGGGGGAGGGCGAGAGCGAGGCCACGGGCAGAGGCGGTGAGACGTTAACGCTGGGGAATCGGGGTAAAAGGTACGTGAGAATTCTTTGTGTGTTTTTGCAACTCCTCTGCAAGTTTGAAATCATCAAGATAAAATGTGACTTTTCGAAAGCAATGAAGAAGTAACGTGGTCAGGGCAGGGACGCCTCGTGGGTCAGCATCTCCTTGGACGGTGCCCCGCAGCTCCTCGCGGCGACATCTGCATGACAGCCACCAGAGGGCGCCCTCCCCAGGGACCACGCCGGGTGCCAGGCCACATGGCCCGGCAGAGTGCTGGCTGAACTTTTCAGGAAACTCAGATGCCACGCATACTTTTCCTTTCTTTGTGGGCAGGCAGGACGAGTCACGTTCTCGTGCAGCCTGCTCAGCCCCAGGAGCCGGCCTCACCAGCTGCCCGGATCCAGAAGGCTCTGGCCGCGGCCGGTCAGCGCAGGGCCCAGGGCCCTGGCTTGGCTCCTCAGAGCCAGGGCGGCTCGGGGGGCTGCTGTGGGCGCGGGGGCCCACAGTGCACCTTGGAATCGAGCCAGGGAGCACAGCCGGGCCAGGGAAAACCTTATTGAGCCAGGCACAGGGTAAAACTCACCGAACTCTGGATCCTAGCAGACACGTGGAGGCAAACCCAGGGCCACTGGCACAACCTTCGGGGAGCAGAGAGCCCGCCCCAGACCCGACCAGCACCACCAGCTCGCGGGCTGGGCTCGGTCCCACCTCACCGTTCACTCGCTCATCCGCTCCTCCCTCCCTCCCTCCCTCCCTCCCTCCCTCACTCCCTCGCCCATTCGCTCACCCACCCGCTCCCTCCCTCCTTCCCTCACACTGTCCCCGTGACCTCAGGGCACTGGACCGAGGACTGAGTGAGGGCGCCTGCTGACCTCGACAACAGTCGCAGGGTCCCCGAGCGGCAGACTCTGAGAAGGAAACCGACACGGAGGACACGCGTGTTAGGGACACACATGTTAGGGACATGCTGGGGACCAGCATCCAGGACAAGGAACGGGAGGCGGCAGGCTGGGGCTCGAGCCAAAGGCGGGAGGCAAGCCCGCTGGAGGGGACCCTTACGGGAAGTTCTGGGGCCAGGGTGACCCCCACCCTCCCCCAGGGCGGCTCTGCTTGGCGCCCGGGGCTGGCCTTCCCGGCCGGCCTGCAGCCTGGGGGCGGGAGAGGCTGTGGCCCCTCTGTCCGGATCCTGCCATGCAGACCGACCCCCGGCTTCTGCCAGGTCACCTCCGTGTGACCTCCCTGCCACTCCCTGCATTGCGGCCCCCCCAGCCTCTCCCGCCGCAGAGGAGGGGCTCCCCCACGCGTCTCTGGCTGGTGTCCCCGCTCCTCCGTCACCCTCAGAGCCACGGCATCGAGTGCCGTCTGCTTCAACCGCACGAGTGGCTCCGCCCCGCGGGCGGGACCCCGACCGCCGTGCGCCATGAACGGGCTCCCGGAGAGAAGCCAGGTTCCGCAGAGAGACCGGCTGTGGGCGTCGGCCCAAACGCTGGGGGCCTGGGGCCCCCGGAGTGGGACAAACAGCTGCCGTGGGGTGGCTGATCATGGGTGACGGTGGCGGGGGGTCCCAGCACCCAGAGCCCCTGGCAAGTGGAACAAAGTCTTGGGGGTTCTGAGTGAAAGCCTCAAAAGCCCGAGTTCATTCCTGCAGGCGCAGCACAAAGCCCTCGGCACTTTGTGGGAACACAGGCTTGTATCTGGAGAACAAACTCGAGCTGCTGGGGGAGAGAGGAAGAGCTGCCCACAGTCCAACACAGAGATGGGCGGAAGGACCAGCATCTCACAAGTTCAACCCAAATGGCCCGCCCGACACCGGAAGACACACAGAGCCCCAGACGGGGCACGGCGCGGAAGGGACCGAGGGGCGGCTGACCCAGCCCAGGAGCCCAGCCCCGCACGCGAGAGTCCTGGCATCCTAACATAACCGCGAGCAGAAAGTGAAATGGACTTGGGGTCCCGAGGGCACACGAGCTCGGTCACAGCCATGCGCTGGCTGGTCGTAGAAAGAGAGCCTTCCAACGTCCACCGCCCCGCACCTCTGGCCAAGGCCCGGCACTTTCCCCGGCCCCGGTGCTCTGCGCCCTGGGAGTTCCCCGGCCAACTGGCTGCCAGCCGCTCCGGCCCCGCCCTGCTGCTGCTGCTGACCACCAGGGTGGCGTCTTCCTGAGTACCCCCCCACCCCCGGAGTCCCGCTGCTGCCAGGGCAGGAGGCGGCACGCTCGGAAAACCAGCAGGAGCGGATGGAAGAGGAGGCAGGGTCCCGGGCGAGCACTGTTCCGGGAGAAAGGGCTTCCGGCCACACACGAGCGGGGTCACTGCAGACTGTGTTTCTTGTGGGCGGCGACAGACAAGAGCATTTCAAACGGCTGCCGTGACCAGCTGTGTGTGTCCCTCAGGGGTGGATGGGGACGCCTGGGTCCCCAGGCATGCTGTCATCTTCTTGCCTGCCCTACAGACACCGCAGCCGTGACCTACAGCAGCCCTCGGTGTAATCAGAGCAGCTGGCCATTCTGGTCAGCAGTTTTCAAGGCCTTTCTTCTGTAGGACAGAGGTGGCGTCCCAGGGCCCAGCGGGGCAGACTTCCGTCAGTAGCGGCCACCGGTATGGAGTGCAGCCCACGCAGATGCCCCCTTTTAAAAAATCCTCACTCCAGAATTGTTTACTGATTTTTTAGAAAAAAAGTTAAAGACGAGAGAGGGAGGGAAACATCGATCGGCTGCCTCTTGTGTGTGTGCTGACCGGGGATCAAACCGGCAACAGAAGGGACAACCAGCTGAGCCGCCTGGCCAGGGCTTTCTGGAGAAGGCGGGGCGCGAGGGGGTCTGAATGAAGGTGGGAGACCACCGTGTTGGGTCTCCAGGCCACCCCCGCAGCCCCCACTGGTTCGCCCACGTCCAGCTCCACCACCGGTCACCGCACGGAGGCCACATGGGCCCTCCGGGTGCATGTCGCTCCCTCAGTAGCCCCATCCCGGGCTCCCCGACTGCTCAACAAAAACGTGAAATCCTGCCCTGGCCTGCAAGGCCGCACCCAGCTCCCTGGCCGCACCTCCCTGGGCTGCCGCCTGCAGGCCCACAGGGGTCCCTGCTCGAGGCATGTGCACCAGCCTCCCCACCCCCGCCGGGCCGGGCGGTCCAGCCCCCCACACCCACCTGGCTGCCCCCTTGCATCCCTGCCTGAAGCAGCACCACCCCCTCACCCTGCCCCATGGTCACACGTGATGCATGTTCCTCCCTGTCCCCTCTCCCTGGAGTGTCACCCCACAAGGGCAGGGACTCACTGGCCCGTGGCTGTGTCCCAGTCCCTGGCAGCTCTGGGCAAATGCGGTCAGCATGCGGCGACCTGAAAGACCTGGGCAGGCTGGTCAGGCTTGAGGTGGACATGTCACCTCTGTGACATCAGTCTGGCAGGTGCACGTAAAGGCAAATGTCCCGGGCTGGACACACCAGGCAGGGAGGGACAGGGAGTCTCCTCCTTGTCCCCCGGGGCAGGCCCACCTACGGCCCGCACCAGGCTCAGCAGTGAGGCTACGTCGCCCCCTAGTGGTCACTCGGCCAGGAAGGGCAGAAAAAGCCAAAGTTGGCTGAGCCTGGCCAGGTACCTGTCACCTATAGGGGAGGACCTGGTCTCTCCCAGCTTCCGATGGTTGCCGGCACCCCTCAGCGTCCTTGGTTTGTAGACGCGTCACGCCAGTCCTTACGTTTGAAGTCACATGGCATCCTCCCTACATTGCCATCCGCCTATAAAACACCAGTCACACTGAATCAGCCCCCAGCCCCCACCCCCACTCTGGTTTGACTCTATCTCAACTAACGACACCTACAGTGGGTGGCCTTACTTCCAGACCAGGTCACATTTAGAGACACCAGGGGTTAGAATGCCAATGCCTTTTCTTTTTTGAGGGTTCACACTTCAACCCGTAAGTGTTACCGTAAGGATGAACTGAGACTGTGTTTTCACAGTCTGTGTAACAGTGCCTGAAATGAATTCTTCGTCCTGCCTCACTGCCCCGCTAGCCCTGGGCGGAGAACCTGACGGCGACTCCCGTACGACCCCCCGGACTGGAGGCTGCCGGCACCGGGGCCTCCCTCACCCACGGCCATGGCTTTGACTGACTGTCACGTACAGAGCCCACAGGGAGGGCCACTCCTCCGGCGACTGTGATAAGCAGCGATTTCAGGCCCGATTGCACCCCCTTCCTCTGCGACACCTGTGACACAGCCCTCACCCGCGTCTTCTGGGAAGGGCGTGGGGCCCCCCCCCCACCCGGGCGGGGCCTGGGCAGGGGCAGCGCCGGTCGCGGAGCGGAGTCTTGGGTCTGCCCCCGTCACCATGGCGACACGACCGCCGTTCCGGGAGCCGGGCTCCCTTTGCCGCGGGAGGACGCTTGTCGAAGGGGGTTCTGCAGTAAAACCCCGCGAGGTGGGCGGCCAGGACAGGGTGCGCCGGGGGCTGAGGCCACGGCCAAGGTCGCTTTCCGGAAACCTGCCTCCTCCTCGCAGGGACTCAGCGGTGGCCTCTCAGGACTCCTTGTTCCGGGTGGTTTGCTCTCCATTCTCCTCCAAGCAGGCTCTCCCGCCGCAGCCCCGCTGCCCGGCGGCAGGCGCCCCACCCGGGAGACGGCAGGCACCCCACCCGGGAGACCGAGGCGCCCCACCCGGGAGACGACGCAGGTGCCGGAGGAGGGGGAGCAGAGCGAGGTCCCTTTGCCGTGTCCCTGCCGAGACCCTGCTGGCCCCGGACTGAGTCTCGGAGCGAGAATGGTTCGGAGGGAAAGAAAGGGCCTGTGTTTCCCCGAGAACCTGGCGCTCGCAAGCGCGGTGCTGGGATGGGGGACAGCCGGTGCCCAGCGGGCGGTGCGCCAGCACGGCCGGGCCAGCCACAGAGACGGAACCGCTTCTGGAGCCGTCAGGGGACAGCCGTGGCCCAGAGGCCTCTGGGACATCCGGTCAGCCCACGCCCAGCAACACGCGTACCCCGAAAGGTGACCTCAGGGATATGGAGCCTTTGGTGCCGAGGCCAGAACCCCCCGTGCTGTCCCCAGGGGCCGGTGCCAGGCCCCCCTGGCTGGTGCGTATTCTGAGTAGCACCCCAGGTCAGATGGCCGTGGAGGGGCCCCCAGGTCAGATGGCCGTGGAGGGGCATGAGGATAGGGGATGGAGACGAGGCAGCCGGTGCCTCAGAGCTGGCTCACGCCTTGCCGGTGCACTTACAAGCCAGGCGTCCACACCTACGATCTCCAGGACAAGTGGCGTGTGGCCCTGCTTGGCTCCTGGGGGGGCAAAGGGAGAGCAGAGGAAAGAACCCTGGAGGGGACTCACGGGGACCCCAGGCTGAGCGGGCGCCGTCCTGCCCGCCGGGGCGAGGGGGTAGGGCGGGGCTGCCCGTGAAGGACCGAGGCGGACCTGACAAAATTGGCTTCTTGCTGAGCCAAGTGGCGTGGAAGTGAGAGGGACGGAAAATGAGTTCAGAAAGAAGGCTGCCAAGGCGCCCCACGTGGCCCCGCCCACAGACGTGGTTCTGCGGTCCCCAGCAGCCCACCCTGACAGGGGAAACCAGGCCGTTCCCCGGTGAGCATCCGCTGCAGACGCGACCGCCCCGGTGCTCAGGAGCCCGGCTAGTCCTGGTGTCCGGGCCGGACACGAGTCCCCCCGGGGCCTCGGGTAACAAACGGTGTCTTCTCGACATCCCCGTGGTGGGCGCGGCGGGTCAAGGGCTGTCTCTCAGGCTGCAAGAAGACCCTTCTCACAGGCCGACGGCACTGCTCTCAAGCTTGACTGCACGAAACCAGTTCCGGGGCAGCAGGAGCCGCAGGTGGTCTGGACGTCTCCATCCAGGAACAGACCGAAGTCCAGGATGGGCAGGGAGACTGTGTGCCCTGCACGCACGCCAAGGCCACACACGATGACAGAATCACGTGGCCAGGAGCCCAACGGCCCCCCCGCCCAGGGAAGTGGGGTGCACTCCAGCTGGACACGGGTCTGGACCTCCCCACATGGCCCACGACAGGGTGGGGCGGGTGGGTTTCCCTTTAGGGAAAGTCAAGGTCTTGGGCTCTGTGGTTCCAGGGTGAGAGCACGAGCCGGTGTTCTGGGCCAGCCTTCCCTAGCCTAATCCACACTCCCTGCGATGAGCAGCCAGCCATTCCAGAACCTTCCGGAGCCCTGCCAACAGCCGCCTCCCCCGAAGGTGGAGGAAAGCCTCACCAAACCGCCTACACCTATATCGCCTATATCACCTATCACCTATATCACCTATCACCTATCACCTCTCCGGAGCACCTCACGAGTCAGACGTCGGGAACCGGGTGTTCTCCGGCCCAGGACCTTGGTGAGCCCTTGCAACCACTGAACAGAAACGGGGAGGGTGGGCCACTGTTCCCGGGCATGGAGTGCCAGGCCCATCTTCCCGGCCCACTGGCCCACCCGCGGGCTCCCCCCGACCACCAGACTCGATGTCTTCTCTGCTCCTCCCCAGGCCGGCCGCCCAGTGCCCGCTGACCCTCTGCATCCCAGCCCGGGATGCGAACGGCAGACCGCGGCTGCTCCTGCCCAACCCGTCGTGCGCTGGGCCGAGGTGTCCGCCCCAACGTCACATCTCCCCAGGGACCTCAGGACGCGACCTCACTTGGAAACAGGGCTGCTGCCGACACAATGAATTAAGGGAAGAAAGGGGAGAGACAGAGACAACCGCCCTTCCTCACCAGCCGCAGAGATCAGCACTGCCCCCTGCGGCCTGGCCTCACTGAGAGTCACGCCGCACTGACCGCGGCTCACCGTGCCCACGCGGCCCGGGAATAAAGGAAGACGCCCCAAACCTCTGCTGCCCGAGGGCACGCCGTCCAAACCCCCACCATCCCCAACAGGCACTCCCTGTGTCTGCAGAAACAGTCAGGAAGAGGAGGGGAGAAAATAAACCCGAGAGTTCGCCTGGTGTGCTTCCCGTTACCGTCGACGGTGCTGCACTGAGACGGCTCCGCACTTGCACCACAAACACTCGGGATCCGAAGGAGCGCTCTCCTACACACACTCCGTCTGTTGGAAGGACGCCACTCGAACCCCTCCACGCGGGACCGTGGGCTCCGGGGCCATCGGCAGAGCTGAGCAAGGGCTGGGCCCGGGGCTCGGGCCCCGGGCAGGGGACACACCTGAGCTTCACGCTGCCGCCGCCCCCGCTGCTGCTTCTGAGAAAAGGCTGGAGGCCAAGGCCTCACCAAGAGTCAGACGTGCACAGTTTACCCCACGGCCAAGGCCGCACGTGAGGGGTTAGTGTAGGGAGGAGCTGCCTGGCCGGCGGAACCAGCACCGTCCCGGAGAGAGACCTGCTCCCGAGGACAGATGCAGATGAAGGCGCTGGGCACCCGCCTGCGGCCGCCCGGCCGCCCTCGCTGCCCCTGCAGGGGGCACGGGGGCCCGGCGGCCAGAGGAAGGGCCCCGGCAGCCCGGCACCCACCTGAAGACTAGCATCAATGCCTTACTTTTTCTGGAGCGGGAGAAGAACCGGATGCCCCCCGGCGAGGTAGACGAGCTGGAGGTGGGGGAGGAGTCCTTGGACGAGGAGCGGAAGATGCCGCTGAAGCTCATGCGGCGGGGGGAGCGCGGCGGCGACTCCTGGTAGGAGAACGGGAACACGGTTTTGGGGGAGCCAGGGCTGGTCTTGGGCCGCACGGGAGCCGACACGGGGCTGGAGGGCCGGTGCTGGGTGCCCCTGCAGAAGAAGCCCTTGGAGGGGCTGACCGAGCCGAAGGGGCTGTCCGCCTGCGGAGAGATGGGCACACGGGTGGGCACACGGGTGGGCGCACTGCGGCCTCGGCCCCGCCCCGGACCTGTCCCTGCAGTGCCCCCCCCCCCGTCACCCCCCCTGCCCCGGTCACCGAGCCGCTCCTCCACGGCGCCCCGCCTGAGAGACAGCCCCTCTCTCTCTCTGCAGAGCTCCCCCCACCCCCGTCCGCATGCAGAGCTCCTTTACAGACAGACAGAGGCGGCCGCCGTGGTCTGGGGAAAGCGCCGGACCCCGAATCAGCCCGCCCTCAGGCCGGCCAGCACCACCCAGAGGCTGTGACCTCTGCCCGGCTCCCCGCAGGGACTTCCTGGAGGGGGAGGGGGAGGGGAGGACGGGCAGGGAGTGGACACGGCTCAGAATGACGTCCCCTCCCCCCAACCTGCCTGCAGGTCTGTGTCCTGGAGACCGGGTCCAACACCCCAGAACAGGGCGCTGCCCGCCTCCCCGGAGGAAGCAGGCCTCTGCGGTCTGCACACAGGGGCCCCGGCTGCCCCCGAGGGCCCCGCGCTGGGAGGGATGCGTGCCCACCTCCACGCCACAGTGGCCTAGGAAGGGGGGGCAGCTGGCAGTGGCCAGGAGGAAAGGGACCAGGGCCAGGCGCCTCTGAGGCTCACTGCACGGATGACGTGTCCCCGGGGCTCCTGGAGCAAGGGCAAGGCCTGGCGGGGACCCGCCCGGCGCGCTGAGACCCTGGTGACCGGAGGCGTGCTGGGCAGGCAGGTGGGCGCACAGGCCCAGGGGCAGCAGCCTCGGGGCCCACGCCGGGTGCCTGCCTGGACCCATGACCCCTGTGAGCTCCTCCACCACCAGAGGGCGCCCTCGAGCTGGGCTCCGGGTTCCCTCGAGGGCACCAAGTGCACGCTCGCTCACCGGTGGGGACAGCACTTCCAGTGGCTCTCGGCCTCCGTCCACCCCCCCGTCACGCCCCACCCTGAGTGGTGGGCGGCGTGGGCCTGGGGACGTGGTGGGGTGGCCGGCACGCAGGTGGGCCTGCAGCAGGCGGTCCGGGCAAGGACCCTGGAGACAGAGGCTGCGGCTGCGAGCCCAGCTCGGTTCCCGGCCGTGTGGCGGGTGAGCTCCCGTGTCCTCGCCCGTCCAGCGAGGACCCTGGGCTGAGGCACGGGGCTGGGAAGGTGACCGGGAGTACTACGAGGGACGCAGCTCGCCCAGGCCTGGCCCACCCGGGACTCGAGGGGTCTGGAGGCGAATGCAAAGCAGACCCGCCACGGCGCTGGAGCCCGAGGGCACCGTGCCCGCCGTCCCGGGATGGGGCGGCAGCGGGGGTGGGGAGGCCGGGCGCAGCCGAGTCTGCAGGCCTCCCCTCCAGCCCCTCCCCTCCAGCCCCTCCCCTCCAGCCCCTCCACCGCCACCCGCACATGCGGCTCCCCCGGCCCTGTCTCCAGGATGCACCAGGAGACCACCAGACACAGGGAACGGGTGGAGGGTGGACCTGCAGGTGGGAGTGCAGGTGGGAGCACAGGTGGGAATGCAGCTGGGGAGCACAGGTGGGAGCACAGGTGAGAATGCAGGTGGGATCACAGGTGGGAACGCAGGTGGGAGCACAGGTGGGAACACAGGTGAGAAGATAGGTGGGAACACAGGTGGCTGTGCAGGTGGGAGCGCAGGTGGGATTGCAGGTGGGATACACAGGTGGGATCACAGGGGGGATCACAGGCGGGATGCACAGGTAGAAGTGTATCCTGGGCCCTTGCTGAGGGAGTCCCGCCTCGGTGGCACCTCGGGTGAGCTGTGAGGAAGGTGGCCTTACCTTGCGAGAAGAGAGCTTTTCTGAGCTCTCCAGGTCCCCATCCAGGAGTGGCATGGCGAAGGCGCTCAGGTCCTAGGACGGAAACAGAGCGCGTGGTCAGTGACGGTGGCCCTCGGGCGCCCGTCTGCCTCACGCAGGGGCTGCACCCGGCTCCCCGTGTGTGCTGCCGCCCCTCCCCGACGCTCTCCGGTATCAGCCGTGACGCAGGGGTGCGGATGGCCAAGGGGGTACAAGGGGGGGCGACGGTGCGGTGGCCCCCCTCAGAAATCCTGACCGCCCCCCTTGTTCCCTTCAGAACGGGAGTCTCCGTCCCCGGTCACCTGTCCCCCGGGGGAGGAGCAGGGAGAAGAGACGGGGACGGAGAACCGGGAAGGGAAGGAGCCAGAGGGAGGCGGGAGTGGGGGGGAGGCCCATCTCTGGGGAGCGGCCCACAGGCAGCACGAGGGGCCCCCCTGACGTCACACAGACCCCGGAGGACGTGCCCGAGGCGGCGTGTCTTCCCGGGAAAGATGTGGGGGCCGCAAGGGGGTGCGGGGGGCTGGCCGGCTGGGCGGAGTGAACAGTCACGCTGCTGCCGGAGTGGCCGGAGGAGGGGCATGGGGCGGGGGGCGGGGCTCAGGCCACAGCCTCGCCACGTCCACAGCAAAGGCGTCCTTTCCCCTCCACCCGCCGAGCCCACCAGCCCACGCACACGAGAAGCTTCCGCATTGCACTGGGTCTTTATGTCCGCCGGCGTTGGGGGTTTCCGTGCACCCCTCCCCGCACCCGCTTCACCTGCCCAGGTCTGCCCCCCCCCCCCCCCCGGCCGGCTCCCTCCCGGGCTGCCAGGTGGCACGCACGGCCTCCAGCCCCGCCCCCGTCCCAAGCCGTCTCCAAACCTCTACGTGAAGAGTGACCCCTGAGAAAGTGAGGTGCACTGCGTCTGCGTCTGCCCCGCCCCCAAAGCCGCAGGGACTCCCACACCTAGTCGGCGGAACGTGGGGGTTTTTCCCTGGGCAGGGGCAGGCCCAGCCTCTCCAGTGCTGGGGGGTTTCAACAGTCTTGGCCCTGGCCTCGCATCTGAACCTCCCGGGGACCCCGGGTCTCCCCGGGAACGTGAGTTGACCGGTCAGTGGCGTGGTGCAGGCAGACCCTCTGTGGCTTTCCCAGACACGCTTGTCTGGAAGGCTGTCCTGACCACCCCGGGTGCCGGGTGGGCAGGTCACTGGGCGAGGCAGCGAGAGGCGTTGAAGATGCGGTTTCTTCCGAGGACGGCGCGGCGCCCTGGGCTCGTCCCTGCGCCCCCGCGCCCCCACTACAGCCCAGACCTGGGCACACGCCCCGTAGAGGGGTGTCGGGACTCTGGGGAAGGTGACATCCCAGTGTCGGGCTGACGACGTCACGCGTCGGGAGAGCATCGGGACAACAGAGAAAAGCCCCAGGTGTGGGGACATCCCCAAAGTGACCCTCAAAGCAGCTCCTGGGGCCCCCCTCCCTACCCCCCGCCCCCATCAGAAATGCAGGCGAAAGTCAAAGGTGGATCACAAAAAAGGAGGGTGTCGGAGCGGAGCCGGCGCTCACTGCCACTGGGCTGTCCTCGCATCTGCCACCTGTGGCCTCATTGGGGCCCGAGAGCAGCCCCCTCGGCCACGCAAGGCAAGGGGTGTCACCCGGGGCTCAGAAGAGGATACTGAGGGTCAGAGAGGTCACGCCTCCTGCCCAGGGCCAGACAACCAGGGCCCCCCACTTCTAGCTCCGAGTCCCTCCACCGCCTCCTGGGGGTGCTTGCACCAGGACACACACCCGCTCGGTGTCAGAGGCTGGGACGACGGACAGAGGGCTTTCCACAGAAACTGCGCAACCTCGGCACGGCGAGACCTCAGGGGAAGGGACGGGCGGGTGAGGGTTTGAACGGTTCAACGTCGTTCCCCAGGCAGTCCACGATACTAACTTTCTCTTGAAGAGTTACTTCTCGATTAGGCGTAACCGAGCCGTGGGTGTGGGAAGTACAAAGTGTCGAGTGCCCCCGCACCCTACGTGGTCAGCCCACAGGCTGGCACTTCTGCGCTTTGTATAGTGGGGGTCCTGTTTACAGCTCCCCCGCCACGCACCCCAACACTCCCCCACGAGATAACAGAATTCACGCTGTTCACAGCCAGCCGACGTGTGCGTTCTGGCAGAACGAGGCCGGCCTCCTCGCGTCGTCTCAGCCTTGCCCGGAGGGGTCGGTGCGTGCGGATCGGACGCCGTCCTGCCAGGTCAGCGTTTCTGACGCTCGGGCTTAACAAAACCTCTTTGTTGACGCAGCTGGGGGACCCCAGAGAGTGCAAACACAGGACACACAGAGGGGCCGGCGGCCGCCGCCGGGGCCCTCGCCTGCACCTGAGGGCCGGCCAGGGGGCTGCATGTCGGGGCGTCACGGTCAGACATTCCTGCGAAGTTACTGGCCGCGTGATTCCCGCGGAGGAAGGAGCACGCCCAGAGAGGTGTCCGCGCCCCGACTCCTGCAGATCAGCCCCAAGGCCACCGAGCGCCAGCGGCATCGGGAGCCACCTGGGCCAACACGGGGCGGCCGCTCCGAGGTCCTGAGACCCTGGCCGGGCGCCCACAAGCCCCGTGTCCCTCGGCAGGTACGGACACGACCTGTTCGCCGAGACGCGCCAGGGGCCGGTGCCAGCCCGGCCCTGTGGTTTACCACCCGGGGGATCTCGGGCGCGTCTGAACTCAGCCTCCCGTCTGTCCGATGACAGGGTCCAACCAGACGGTTTCAGAAGGCGCCTTTCAGCTCCCACATCCAAACAAAGCAGCAGGTGGGGTCCGGAGCTCTTTCTCAGGGGGTCGCCCTGAGAACACAGAGCGAGGAGCCCCTCTCCTAAGACCCGTCACGAAAAGAACTTGCCCTGCTCCCAAACCACCAGACCCACTCTCGGCCCTGGAAGCTCAGGGCCTCGGGGGGGGGGGGGGCGAGGGGGCGGGGAGACCTCACAAACGTGGGCAACACCCAGGGCAGGAGACGGCCGTGCCCTTTGCGTCCCCAGCGAGACTTTGCAAAGGAGGAGGTCACGACCCGGCTGTGCCCATGGCTTTCTGTCTGGCCCGTGCCTCCATCAGCGTGGGCGCTGACCCCCCAGGTCTCTCTGGCGATTTCTAAGGCCCCTTGTTCCTAAGCGCCCGGGTCGTCGGTACAAACGCCAGGTGGGTCCCAGCGGACAGGTGGTGTGATTCCACAGGAGCCATGAGAGGCCGTCTCCGGACTGAGGGTCCCTTGGGGTCCCTGCAGAAGCCCCGCCCTGCCTGTCCCCCCCACCCGCCCACTCCCATCCACCAGCGCGGGGGTAGCTGTCCACAGGACTCGGCCCTGTCTGCGTCTGGCCCGTGGGGAAGAGGCTTGGGACCCGCCTGCGGCGGCGGCCGCGGTGAGGGCCTTGGCGAGCACGCAGGCGGGAGGCCCCGTGGGTGTCTCCAGATGGGCTGGCTCCGCGCACAACCTCAGCACCGCCGAACAGGCAGTTCCTGGTGCCACGGCGGGGGGCTGGCGACCAGAGCCACGGTCAGCCGGAGCCTTTGAAAAACACTCGCGTTACATAACCGTTCTCAGAAAAAAAATAAGGAACAAACCCTGAATCACTGGAACTCGGCAGCAGGGGCGGGACCGGGGCCAGATTCGGGGAAGCCTACACTTAACTCTCCGGGTGGCTGCAGACGCCTCCGCTTCCCGGAGAGGATATCGCGGCTCCTGCCTGCAGTCTGAGGGGCTTCCTGGTGTTAAAGAGAAAGGAAACCCCCATGTTTCACTCCTATGTGCCCCCTCCCCACTCTCCCTACACCTGGTGGTCCCAGCTGGCCTGCCGCCCCGCTCTGGCCCTGGCCAGTGGCCCTGGGTCTCCAGCCTGACGGTGAGCTGGCCGTTCTCCAGAGAAGGACACCCTGGGCCGCGCAGCCTGCCCCTGCCCCGGCTGTAAGGAGGCCCCGTCCCCGCCACCACTCCCAGCCCTCGCCCAGGGCCTCGGCTGGCGCCACAGCAGCACACAGCCCGCTCCTGTCCTCGAACCGCGCAGCCGCAGACTCCCCGACCAGAGTGGCCCAGAGGCCTCCGCTGCCCCCTGGGCGCTCCTGTGTGTGGGCGCTCGCCCTGGCCCCGAGGACCCCGGGGTTCAGTCTGTTCGGTGAGTCTGCAGCGCCGGCGGCGGCGGCGCAGGGCAGTGGCTGGGAAAAGCACGTCAGATGGTACGAACCAAGGCCCTTCCCGCAGTGACAGTCCCTGCGCAGTGGGGGCTGCGAGGGTCACCAGCTGGGGACACCTCAGCCTCGCCCGTCGAGGCTGGGAGCAGGCACAGGACTCAGGGCCGGTGTGTGTCGCCCCACACACTGGCCCGAGTCCTGGGTCACTGACTCCCGCTCGACCGAGACCTGAAATCCGGCCGAAAAGCTCCCACAGAGACGCTGACTGAGCCAGAGCTGCCTGACCCCTCCGCTGCCGCGGCAGGACGGTGGATCACGGCCCAGGCGCGGGCATGCCAGAGGGACAGCAGAGCGCGGCTGCTCTGGGGACGCCACGGTCTTCCTGCTGACAGGCAGCTGGGCCTGCCCTGCCCTGCCCTGCGGGCTGCCCGCGCTTGACCACAGCTAAAAGCAACCTCGGGAGGTCCCTGTGGTCTCCCGGTCCACAGCTGAGGATGCCCCTCCTCGCTCAGGCCCCAAAGGGACCTCTCAGGGCAAATGTTCCAGGCCTCGGCTAACCACCACGATTAGCACTGTGGAGTGGGCGGGGCGAGGTGGGTGGAGGTGACAGTGGGTGGAGCCGGGAAGGGAGGCCAGCGGCCGGGGAGGCCCTAGAAGACATGGATGAGGAGCCACCTGCTCACAGGCCACCAGGAGGTGTCTTTCCAGCCCCCTTGCGCAGGTGGCATTTAGGCCCACGTCAGAAGACGGGAGGAAGGAAGTGTCATAGATGGGGGGGGGGGGGGGTCTCTGGGCTCATGGACCAGTGCCGTCGCCGAGTCTGGGACGGTTCTGTGTCCACTCGGCCGAGCCCGGCCCCAGTGACTCAGTCCAGCTCGAACCTGGAGGCTGCTGGGAAGGTGCATGTAGATGAGGTTGGTACCTACGGTCCCGCCTCTCAGTGACGCTGATTACCCGGCAGTATCCACCCAGGCGGCTGAAGGCCTTACAGCCAAAGCCAAGGTTTCAAAAGGAACTCCGCCCAAGACCTCAGCATCGACGCCTGCTGGAGTGCCCACCTGCTGGCTGCCCTTCACTATAGATATATTTATAGCCCTGGCTGGTGTGGCTCAGTGGATTGAGTGCGGGCCTGCGAACCAAAGTGTCGCAGGTTCGATTCCCAGTCAGGGCACATGCCTGGGTTGTGGGCCAGGTCCCCACTAGGGGGCGTGTGAGAGGCAACCACACATTGACGTTTCTCTGCCTCTTTTTCTCCTTTCCCTTCCCCTCTCTAAAAATAAATAAGTAAAATCTAAAAAAATAAAAAAATACTTATATACTGTAATATATTTATGTAATTACATAATTATATACTATGTACTTCATTAATTTGTAATCATCTACGTTAAGACACGTAGCATAAATGTATTAAGCATACACAGTACACATATGCTAGTATTGCGTGTTCACACTGATGGGTGGATACTAAGGGCACATGGCACACGTGTTAACACCCCTGGGCAGACATCAAGCCTGCGTTTGGCAGACCCCCATCCTGTCCTGGCTCCACCTCTCCAGTGAGCCCCGATACTGACACGGAACCCTGGACCTCCTCGCCCGAGGTGGGGGGCCCTGACCCCACACAGGTGAGCGGGCCCACGCGGTCGCCCGGGGTCTCTGCACACCGAGCAGGCCCGAGAGGAAACGGCTGCACGGGAGGACGAGCGCGGGCGTGAGAACGGCCGGCGGAGTCGGGTGGCAAGCAGGAAGCAGCGCCGCCGGGCCGCCGTGGCTGCGCGGGGGAGCGCGGACACCCAGGGGAACAGCAGGGGGTGGGACGTCCCACCCGCACGCGGCAGCCTCGTCTGCCCCGGCCTCTCCAGGGAGCCCAAGGCGCCACGGGGACGTCACTCGTGGGGGAGGTGCGAGTCCCCCACCGGACGACAGCCACGCTGTGCTAGGACTGAGCGCCCTCCCGCTCCGCACACACCGGCAGTCCGGGGGCAGCCAGGACCTGTCTCCTTCGCCCGAGCGACTCGCCCCTCCACCGTCCCCCACACACGGCAGGACTCGAACGCCGGTCTGTCTCCCCGTGGACAAAACTGCCACCGGAGCAGGCGCTCAGGAGCTCGTGTGTCCTGACAAATACGTGGCCGGTGACGGCTCCCGGCACCGTGCACAGCAAGACCCGCTGACAAGGGAATGGATTTCACTTGGGACACCGTTGTCACTCAAGCCTCCTGGAGGCGAGGACACATGGAGCCTGTGAGCCGTCCTCCAGAGGAGGGGCAGCCCCTCGCTTCCCAGGCCGTTCCCAGCTCCGACGTTCGTTCTGGGACATGACGGAGACAGACGTAAAGACGGCGTCCGAGGAGACCAGGTCTGGGTTCCCAGAGAGGGTGTCTTCACCCACAAGTAAAATGCCAAACCACCAGCG
Source organism: Phyllostomus hastatus (assembly GCF_019186645.2). Classification (NCBI taxonomy): domain Eukaryota; kingdom Metazoa; phylum Chordata; class Mammalia; order Chiroptera; family Phyllostomidae; genus Phyllostomus; species Phyllostomus hastatus. The sequence continues at coordinate 855,897 of NW_025333796.1, forward strand.
GAGGCGGCTGTCCCAGCAGTGTGGACCCCTGCGTGTGGCTCTGCGCCACGACCCCGATGGCCCTCGGTCAGCCACCGGCCCCCCCCAGCTGCCCAGCCAAGCGCCCCGCAGGCAGCGTGGGCAGCATGGAGGGCGGCGGGGGGAATCAAGCAGGACTCGGTCTGTGTTTGAAGACAAACTGCAGGAGGGACACCACAAGTTAGAACAAAATTGGCTCCCAGGGAACATTTTTGTAAGGTCACAGGGCTGCTGGCGCGCTCCGAGACACGCCCTGCTCTATGCGGGTGGCGCTTGCGCAAGAGCCAGGGCTTCAAGACCTCCTCCTGCCCCCAGCCACCTTACCCCCTGGCGCGGCTCAGGGACTCAGCCCAGAGGCTGAGCCTTTCAGCTCAGAATTTCCGAATATCCACTGTCCATACTGGTGCAGCCACTGTGGAAAAAGGTATGGAGTTTTCTAAAAAAAAAACTTGCCCTGGCTGGTGTGGCTCAGTGGATTGGGCACCGGATTGTGAACTAAGGGTCACTGGTTCGACCCCCAGTCAGGGCACATGCCTGGGTTTCGGGCCAGGTCCCCAGTAGGTGGTGTGCAAGAAGCAACCACACACTGATGTTTTTCTCTCTTCCTTCCCCTCTCTAAAAAGAAATAAATAAAATCTTTAAAAAAAAGCTAAAAATGGAATTGCCATATGATCCAGCGATCCCACTAAGGATATATGCTAAGAATCCAGAAACACCAATCAGAAAGAACACAAGCACCCCTATGTTCCTGGCAGCATTAGTTACAGTCACCAAGACCTGGCAGCAGCCCAAGTGTCCGTGAGTAGATGAGTGGATAAAACCACTAGGGGACATGTACACAGTGGAATGCCACTTGGCCATCAAAAGAAGGGAATCTTGCCGTTTCGCAAGAGCATGGATGGACCTGGAGAACATTATGCTAAGTCAGATAAGCCAGTCAGAGAAAAACAAACACCATATGATCTCACTCATATGGAATCTAACAAACAAAATAAACTGACAAAATAAAACCAGAGGCACGGATACATGGAGCAGACTGACAGCTGTCGGGGGGAAGGGGGTGGGGAGGGAACTGGGAGAGATCAGCCAAATAACATGTATGCACGTATGCATGGCCCACGGACACAGAACAGTGGGGCGAAGGCCAGGGGGAGGGAGGGCGGGGGCTGAGTGGAGCGGGAGAGAGGCGGGGAAACGGGGAACATCTGTAATACTGTCAACAATTAACAGAAAAAAAACATGTATCAAAAGATTCTTCCCTACCTCATTGGTGTGGCTCAGCGAATTGAGTGCCAACCCGCAAGCTAGAGAGTCCCTGGTTCAATTCCCAGTCAGGGCACAGCCCTGGGTTGCAGTCCAGGTCCCCAGTAGGGGGCGCACATGAGAGACAACCACACATTGATGTTTCTCTCCCTGATTTCTGCCTTCCCATTTGTCTAAAAATAAACCCTTAAAAAAAAAAAAAGATTCTGCCCTAGCACTTGCACAGGTCCCGAGGGGCCCTCCGCCCCTATTTGCTGAGTCACCCACTGGCCCTGTGTCAGCAGGAGAGTCTGAAAAGTGCGAGCTGTTCGCACAAAGCGGCGAGGCGCCCCGGCTTCCCGCACCGCACACAGCGAAGAGCCGCGCCTCCGGCTGTCCTCCGCTCGCTTTCGGCCCGCGGCGCACTGGCTGCTCCGGCAGCGTTGGGCCACAGTCCTCACACCCCCAGTCCCCACCCAGCAGTGCGCGACGATGCAGTGCGCTACACAGCCAACAGAAGTGTGACTCGGAAGAAAACGGGGTGCAGCGCGTCGTCTCGGCAAGGTTTCGTCTCAGCGGTGCACGCACATGCGCAGACGTAGGATAAAACGTGCGCAGACATAGGATAGAATGTACGCGGACATAGGATAAAACATGCGCAGACGTGGGATAAAACGTGCGCAGACGTGGGATAAAACGTGCACAGATGTAGGATAGAACGTGCGCGGACTTAGGATAAAACATGCGCAGACGCGGGATAGAACGTGCGCAGACGTGAGATAGAACGTGCGCGGACTTAGGCTAGAACGTACGCCTTACTGTGATGCAATGCGTCGCACCCAGCCTGCCCGGGATGGGCTTTGCAGCAGTGCAGGTGGACGTCAGAGGCGGGCTGACTCTGTCCCCCACCCCGCTGCCCCCGGAATGGACAGGGAGGGGCACCATCTGTTTTCCTCTGCCCGGGCTGGAGCCCTCTGCCCCCTCTTTGTCCTCTGAGCTCAGAAATGTGCAGGGAGTGAAGAGACAGAGCATCCAGGGGAGGTGGGCAGTTCCTTACCTGCTCCCCTGTCCTCCGCTCGGAGCCACCACGTGGTAGAACCAAGGCCTACCCCACCGCGCTCCTTCTCACTGACTTTGACCTGACCAGGACAGCCTTCTCACAGTGTCGCGGTGCAGGTGAAGCCCCCGCACAGGCCCGGCCGTGCTGTGAACGTCCGATGTAATTATTCTGCCAGGCCACCCTCTCAGTTTGGTTCTGCTGCCTCTTTGCATCTTTCCTCCAAGGGACAGCGCTCCTGGTCCTAATCTCCCTTCCTTGTCATGTGTTGGCCTGTGTGACTTTGATATTTCCCAGAATCCTCCACGTGTATGGTCATTGCTAGTAATGGGAGCAGCTGCTCTGAGCACCTTTGGAAATAAGTCACCTCAAAGTGCCCTCACTGTCATCCTGCCACCTGAAGACCGGTGGGTGCTCCGCAGAGAGGGGCAGCACGTCCGTGGGGACCAGCAGGTCCAGGACACGGTACCTGCCCACTTCCCCATCTTTCCTGCTGAGGGCCAGGCCTGGCACCCTCGGGCAGCCCCACGGGGGACATCGGAGTTCTCGGCAGCCTGCAGTCTAGCTGCAGGGCCTGCCTGAAGCTGCCCTGAGAGGCCAGTGGTCGCCAGTCCACCTGGGGGCAGGTGCTGGCGTGGCCACTTAGCCCATGCCCATGGCTAGGAGTCCTTTCAGAATTCAGAGGTGCGGGAATCTTGTGTGCACACCCAGGGGATCCTGCTGGAGGTCCAGCCTCCAGACAGAGAAGGGACTGAGCAGAGCACAGCTCGCTGGGTGAGGCGGTGCAAGGTCAGGGAAGGTCTGGGAGCCAGGCCCTTCTCTCAGGTGCATGCGGGCCGTGTGGGCCAGGATAGCAGGCCGCGGCCTCCACCTTCCAGGTGGACGAAGGTGCTGGGCGTGGCCACCAAGGGCCTCAGGTGGTCTGCAGGCGCAGGCGAATCCTAGGGCCGGAGGGGATTCAAGGCCATCGACCATGGTGGAAGCGAATCCAAACAAGGAACTCGTTAGGTTTTTGTTGTTTGTTTTTTAGCTGCCAGCAGCCCGTTCTGCTGGGTCGGGGGTTGGGGGGAGGGGGTGCTCATTATGTAAGGAGGGGAGGGAAAGAAAATGCTGCATGTGAGGCCAGGACAGCAGAAACTTCTAGACCAGCTGCTGCCACAGCAGGGAGTCAGGTACAAGACACAGGGGTTGTTTTTCAAGGCAGGAGACATCAAAGCCTGCCTCTCACATCCCAGGAATGGGGTTAGAAGCCATCATCTCTTTAGGAGGCCCGGTCACTGAGATGCCCTCGTGGGCAGGACATCTCCCAGGCCACGTGCCTCCTTGTGGGCCAGGACGGGGCCAGTCCTCCACACTTCTGCTCCCTGCTGGGGTCTTTAATTTTTGCTGAAAAAACACCGGAGGATTCGGGGCCTAGGGGGACATTCCTAGAGCCAGAGGACCCTTGGGATTCTCTGTCCCTTGGCACCTCCAGCCTTTTCCTCTTAGCTTGTGGTCACACGTGTCCTGGGAGCCTCTGGACCACCCATCTCTGCACTTCGCACCCATGAGGGCCTGGGGACCCTGCCCCACACTGGAAAAACACAGTGCTCCAGGCCCCAGGTCCTTGTGCCCAGACTGAGTGGTCTCTGACCTTCCAGGACCACCGTGGGGAGCTGCCAGTCCCCGAGACCCATCCCAAACTGGCCTGGGAGAGAGGTCCATGGAGAAGACAGAGCCACCCCCTGCTCCAGTCCTGGGGAGGCCGAGTGATGACTTCCGTCAGACACCGGGAGTGCTTTGCCCTTCGAGCAGCCACGGTACCCCAGGGAGTGCACCCCCGCAATGTGACCAATGGGCAGAGTTTGAGCTTCAACAGCCTGGGACTGACACGGGAGTGTCCCTCAAGAGGGACATGCCATGGGCGCCAACAAGGAAAAGAGAAAGAGAAAGAGCTCCTGGATGTGCCCGTGGTCAGCAAGGCGTGGAGCAGCCTATGCGCTCCAACGGGGAGCCCCGCGTATCAGAAAGGGGGAAACTCGCTCTCCTGCCTGTGCCGTGGGAGGGGCTGTCCCCCTCGGCCTCACCAGCAGAGGACGCCGCCCACTGCCGGGCTCTGCGGGGGCCATGGGAAATGGCATCTGGGTGACCTACGTTCCTGACGTCTGCTCTGTTTCACTGCTGGCTGAGCTGGCGCAGCTCAGAGCAAGTACAGGGGTCGGGACCACGGGGAGCGGCGCTTCTCCAACTGCAGCGAGGACGCGGCGGGTCCTGAAGTCAATTCAGTCCAAACGGGCTTTCTGATGTTACCGATGGGATGGGTTGGGGTGGGATGGGATGGGAGGCATGGGATCGATCAGGGGGCGTACCTAGCACAGAGCCGGTGCGCCAGGAAACTTGGTTTGGGCCGTGCCTGCCCAACCACAGTGTCGTCACCGCAGCTCCCCGCCAAAGCCTGCAGGCCCCAGGCGAGGTGACTCCCAGCGCAGTTTGCAGGTTGGCCGCGTGGCTGCTGGCCCCCCAGCCAACCCCCGCTCACCCGTGCCTTCCCTCCCTGCACGCACACGCCGCCCCTGTCGAGAAGTGGGGCCTGTTCCTCCATCTCTCGACGTCGGGCTGGTGTTCCCCACAGAAACACAGCAGCGTGGCACCATGCGACTTCCGAGTTAGGTGATAAGACTTGTAGCTCCCCCCCAAAACCTTCCCTGGGGAAGCCAGCAGCTGAGATAAAATCCCACCGCCCTGAGACCACTGTGCTACGGGGAAGCCCCAGCTAGCCACCGGAGAGGCACCAGATCGGGCGGGGAGGAAGCCCCGGGGACTCCGGCCTCCGTGGCCGTCAACTGCAAACATGCGAGAAGCCGCACACGAGCGCTGCCGGCCGAGCCAGGAGACCCCCAGCCCCTGCCGATGCCACTGAATATTATCTCAAAGTTTGGGGGCGGGGGTTGTGGTACACCAAGAGATGACCAGGAACGATGCTATCCTGTGAAAGCTGCTTAATTTCTCTGTGCCTCGGTTTTCGAATCCGCAAAATGGGAACCACAGGGACTCTAGCAGCTTATGAATTAACATAGATAAATATGTAAAGCACATAGCACATGAGCTCCAACACACGAAGACATGGCAATGTCGTGTGACAGTCACAGGGAAAATGCCAGCCATGACGTCGACCTCCCGGGCTGATGTCAGGGGCCAGCCGGTGTTCTTTACGGTGGATGTTACCATTGCTGAGGGCAGAGGCCGGGCCGTGGGATCCTGTCTCTTGGAGCTCCGATCAGGGAGACGGGCAGATTCAACCACACCCCGGCGCCTGCCGAGACCCGTCCGGAACCCGCAGGGGAAGGGCAGGTCAGCGAGGCTGAGGGGACTCTGAACCCCCGGGGACATAGTCAGGGACACAGGGAAGCCCCAAGAAAGCCTTTGGGGGTGCTGGACATGCTCTGTGTCCATCCTGGCAGTAGCGGTCACGTGACTGAGAGCATGGGCCAGGACCCGTCTGATTATATCCGTGCAATGGGTGATTTCACTGTGTGCGAAATGCAGCTCAATGAAGCTGACCGAGAAGGGGCCGGCCAACCACCAACCCACCCCCGCACCACAGGGGAGAGAGAGGAAGAACCACCCAACTACGGTGTCTGTGCTGTGAACCCCGGGTACCGAGGGGGCCTTTCCACCCAGGGCGGGTGGGGTTTTCAGGGAGCAGCGGGGCTGTGGGCCGTAGTTCCATCTTATCCCCCGGCAAAGTTCTTCAGGCGCGCCTGCTCTCCTCGTGCCGGAGCACCTGCTGCGCCTGTCGGACCGGGCATACTTGCCCCTTCTCCCCGTGCCTGGGGTCTGAAAGGCCAGCATTTGGCCTCCCGGAGCCCCGTGTACAGCCACGGCCGAGACACACCCGCAGGTGCATCTGCCGGACACGGAAGACCCACTTCCTCCCAAAGGAGGGTCCCCCGCAGTGTGAGATGCCCCGAACCTCCCCCAAGGCCCCTTACTCGGGACAAGGCGGGACTGAAAAGACCACCAACCAGAAGAGAGAACACATCACCCCACGCCTTCTCTGATTAGCTAATTCCCGGAGTCGCCCACCGCCGAAGGGAACCCTGCAGCCTGGGAGGGAGGACCTGGAGGAGACAGCTCCCATGGGGTGGTGACGCGCCGACAAAAGTGCTTGGGGAAGCCCACCAGCGTGGGGGAGCAGCGGAGTGGGGACCCTGGGCCCCAGGAAGGGTCCTGAGGTGGGGGAGGGGGTCCCCGGGGGCACTGGTGGGCTCACAAGGCCCCGACTCCCCAACCTCTCTCTCTAAACCACCCTTCCCCTCCCCCTCAGTACGCAGGGAGGGGTCGCTGAGCACCAGGGGCAGGGCGGCTACCCACTTGTGGTCACCCGCAGCCCAACTATCCCCCGGTCAGCCCGCCCGACACCCTGGCTCCTCGACACTCCTCCTGGATCAGGCAGGGATGCGAGGGCCAAGGGGAGGCGAGGAGGAAGAACACTCGTAGGCAGGTGCAGAGCCTCCCTCCTCCCCTGGCCCTGCAGGCCCCGAAAGTGCGACTCTGACCCTGGGGGTGAAGCTCGCTGCACAGGTGGCCCCGTGCCCCCTCTCCCCTGGCAGCCAGGAGGGGGGGCGTCCTCCTGGGGAGAGTCGCCAGGGAGGGGACCACTAGTGAGATCCCCAGGGGTCTGGCCAGGCCTGGAAGGGCTCTGTGACACGCTCCCAAGGGACCCAGAACAGAGGGGTTCCCGGGCTTCCACACCCGGCACCCAAAGCCCCTTTCCTCACCCCCAGACCGGACTGGAACAGGCCCCTCCACCCCCTCCAGGGCCCACCCTCCTTTCCAAGCGTCCCCCTGGATTTGTGTCAGATTTCCAGGCCCCGGGAACTGAGCAGAGATGTGTAGCATCGATGACTCAGAGCGAGTGGGTGGTGACAGGTGCCTGCCAGCAGCTCGGAGCCAGGCCTGGCCGTTCCGGGGAAATGCCCGGCTGGGGTCCTGGCCTGCCATGAAGGGCGGATCCCGCCAGGGGCCGGGGGGCTGGGCGAGTGAGTGGCAAACCTGCCCCAAACAGAAGGACCCCAGCGTCGCCTCCCCCCCACCTCCCGGCCCCGAGCCAGCCCAGCACCAGCGGCAGGGGCCCCAGACAGCCCTGGCAGGCAAGGCAGACGCCCCCCTCCCACCAGTCCCCCTCGAAAGGGGGGTGCTGCCCCACCCCATGCTGGAGGGGGCTGCATGGGGCTGCGCCGGTCTCCCCAGCAGCGGGTCCCGGAAGCTCGTCTCCCCTAGAAGTGTATCACTCCTGCTCGCTCCTAAAACGCGGCCCCTCCAGGGCCCCAGCCGGCCACCCTCGGCTCACTCCGGGCTCTGAGACAGGAAGCCTCGCCTGGTGCTGACCTGTCCAGTACTCCACAGGGGGGCGGGGAGGGGGGTCCTAGACCCCCAGCCTTTCTGTAAGCCCTGAGCTCCTGCCAGGGCCGGGTAGGGAAGGCTCATGTTGGGCTTGAATGTTGGATAAGCAATAATCACCCTTCTGACCCTCACCGGTGAACACTGTCCCTGCAACGCCTTTGCGTAGTTCACAGCGGGATGAGCCTCGCAGGGTCAGGGTTCAAGGCCAACAGCCGTGGTCTGTGTCAGGCACCCGAGCTGCAGTGACTCAGTCCATTATTCCTCACGTCTTGTCTCCCTTTTTCCTTCCCGAGAGGGAAGTCTCGTGCCCGGGGTGGTTCACAGAAGATTCTGCTGGCTCGTCCTGCGCCCTGGAGGGCTGGGCGCCTGTCCCTGCACTGTGTGAGGGTCACGTGCCGTCCGTTTCCTCACAGCCTCTGCCCGAACACAGGCCAGCCCTCACCTGGGACGTCCCAGAACCCCTGGAAGGCTCACGGGGATCAGCCCCGGCTGCAGCCCTGCCTCCCGGTCACGCAAACGTGACTGAGCTGCTCCGGCCTGCCCACCGAGGGGAACATCTGTGCGCGAGGTCAGACCGCACGAGCTGCCTGGGTTATACACGAGAGAAAAGCCACCCAGTCGTCCGAAGCTCTGAGTTGCCCCTTCTCTCTCCTGCGCCCCCGGTTCTGTGTCTGTTCTCTCCCCAAGGGGCCAGGAACCCGTGTGAGGAACTCCAACCCCACCTCCACAGCCTCCCACCCCCACCCGGGGCTGCCCAGAGCCCCAGGGAGTTGGCGGCGCCCCCCTCCCCCCCAGGCGGCAGGGTCACGGAGGCGCAGCCTGCAGACGGAGGGGCTGGCTCTGCTGCGGCTGCCTCTCGGCGTCTGCTCTCCTGTGTACTGAGTCTGCACCGCGAAGCCCTGGCGCACGGGCCACTGACGGGCCGGAGCCACCGGCACCGGCGGAGGGCGGGCTCCCTTCCGTGCAGACGCTGAACGAGGCGATGCCGCCACACCCCTCGGCTCGCCTGTCTGAGAAGGAAACCCAAACCCAAACCCAAAGTCCAGGGCTGCCTCTGCTTCTCTCCGCCCCCTCCCTGCCTGCCCGCACTGTACCCCAGGGTGGAGGGTGCTCGTGGACATCGGGAAAGGCCTCTGTGGTTCCAGGAAGACAGTATACACAGGCCGCTGTGACCTTCAGGAGGCAGCTCAGCGGGGGAGCCGCGTGGAGAGACAGCCAACGGCCCACCAGGGAGCGCGCGCCATGCCCACTCGGGGCAGGCGGGCAGGAGGGAGGGCCGGGACTGCTCTGTCTCCAAGGACGGCTGGAGAAGGGGCTGGACCGGAGTGGCAGGGCACTGTACGAACCCCACAGAACCCACAGCCCCCATGCCTCGATTTCCTCGGGAGGAATCGAAGGGGTGAGACCCAGAGAACCCCATCACACAACGGTCCTGGTCAGGCACCGGCTTTGAGAACCGTTCTGCTGGGCTCAGCCAGGTCGCTCCCACACCTGCCCGCTCACCTCAGGGGCGGCGCCTGTTCAGTGAGCATCTGCTACGTGCCCGCACTGGCCCTGGGTCCACCGGTCTCCCCCCCAACCCTGCGAGGCCCCGCTGTCATCTCGGGAAGATGAGCTAACTTGCCCGTGGCCCACAGAGGGTATGAGAGTAGGGCACAGACTGAAACTCACATCCGACACCCACGCCCAGGGCTGAGGGGCTCTCTGGGGCAAGGGGGGCACGTCATGGCTGCCTGGGCATCTGGCAACAGGATTGGACCGTTCTCCTCACTCGGACCTCAGGGTCGGAGGTCAGAGCCCTGCAGTCTGTCATCAAACCACGTCAGGGCTCTGGGGCCCAAGTCTTGCTCGTGGCTGAGGTCCCTTGCTGGAGAGCCCGCAGACGTCACCGGGGTCCCCCGCAGGTGTCGGGGTGCTGAGACCTCCGGGCTGGAGGGGCCGGGGAGACGCAGAGCCTTCCAGAAGCCGAGGTCTTGCCTGGGATTCCCGCCCGGCCACCTCGCCGCGATGACAGCCAGGAGCACTGGACGTTTGTCACACGCCCACACGGGGCGGTGGGAGGGGAGGCTGAAACGCAGAGCCTGCGCGTGAACCCTGGCCTGCCACTTCCTGTCTGTGCAGCCTTCACCCCTGATTCAAGTTCCTGGGGCCTCTGTGTCCTCACGCGTGAAGCAAGGCAAACCCCCCCCCCCCAGGGCCGTCACGGGGAATGGAAACAACTAGCATCCACGACAATGTCAAACATGGCGCCCGGCGCCTAATACACGCACAGTCAGCAAATATTTACCCAAACGCAAACAGCGGACGGTTTAAGATGAGACACATCTTCCTAAAAACACACACAAAACCCCTGAGTGACCACAGGGAGCTTCCAGTGGAATCAGCCTGTAAGAACTAACTGAACATAACCTCACACAAAGTAATGCATAAAACAAAAGCTAAAGCCTTCGCCTACATTAGCCCACCCGCTGAGGTTGAGGGAGCTCTCAGGAAGGGAGGGGGCAAGGCTGGTCTTCGAGGGCCTCCTGTGGGAGGAGAGACTGGGGTACTTGCAAGGAAAAGAAAAACAAAACAAAACAAAAAAAAGCCTAGCCCGGGCCGAGTGGCTCAGCTGGTTGGAGCTCAGTGGGTTAAACCAAAAGGTTGTGGGTTCGATCCCTAGTGGGGGCACGTAGGGGAGGCAGCTGGTCAATGTTTCTCTCTCTTCCTCTCTCTCTCTCTCTCAAATCAGTAAACATATCCTCGAGTCAGAGAGTCGGGAAAATCCAAGAGGAGGGGCGGGGGGGGGGCAGCACCTCTGAGCTCAGGAGGCTGCAGCCGCCGGCAGGGAAGGAAGGAAGGAAGAAGGATACGGACATGGGACACGAGAGAAGGAACGGAGCCCACACGCCCACACGCGCACGCACACACACACACAACACCACCTCCACGAGACTCACTCTCTTTAAATCACCAAGGAAAGTTACGTAAGGAGAAAACAGACACAGCTCCAAGGTAGCCAAGGAACAATCGGTTCCTCCCGGGGGCGTGTGATGTATTTAATAAGCGGCCCCCGCAGAACCGCGCGGCGCGGCGCGGCGCGGCGGCGCACGGGGAGGAGACAGCGCAGCCGGGAGGAAGCGGCCCCGCGCTCGCTCGGCGGCAGGCAGTCCCCACGCACTCCGCCCCCCCACCCCCCCACGGCTCGGGAAGGTCTGCTTACTCAGCACCAGGGGGTCCCGGAGGCGTCCTCTCCCGGGCGGGCGCTCCTCTGGAGTGCCGGTGGCGGGGACACTCGCACTCACGCACGCTCCCGGCTGTGAAATATCCTGCCGCCTCCCTGCAAAGCCCCACGCGCGAGGCTCGGCCCGGCCCGGCCCAGCCCCGGCAGTCAGCCCAGCGCGCTCTGGGGCTCGGCTGCTCCCCGAGCCGCAGCCGCTGACGCTCGTCTGCAACAGATGGGGACCGGGGCTGGGCGTGTTCCCAGGCCCCGCAGCCGCACACCACGCGGCCGGCAGACGGCGTGAGCTGGCCGGAGCCAGCGCAGGTGGCAGCCGCCTCGTCTGGAGCGGCGTGGAGCGGCGTGCTGCTGCACACGCAGGCGGAAGCCCGCGTGGAGGGGCTGCGCTCGTCTCACCACCGGTGCCCGGGCCGCCGGGGAGGCGCCTCCTCGCTCCACAGGCACGTCTGCGGGGGGTGGGGGGGAGCCAGGTCTTTTAAAAAGACAGGCAGCGGGCAGAGCGGGGGGCAGGAGAGGCCAAGGGTGAGGCAGCGGGTGGCATCAGGGCTCGGAGCAAGGTCCTCCCGCCGACACGACGCCCTGTGCTGTCCCCTCCCTCCACGCAAAGGCCAGCTCGCTGCAGGGGGAACCAGCAGGGTGGCTCCGGAACCCTGGGCTCCCCAGAGACCCCCGGCCTTGGAAGGGAGAGACGGGGGTTTTCTCCCCAGCAGGCCTGTCGTGGGCCAGGGCTGCTCCGAAGCGCTCCACCAGCCACACCTGCACTTGAACCCTGGTCCTCCGGCCCTGGGCCGGCAGCCTACGGATGTCCAGAAGGCGGCGTGGTCCCCGCCTGGGTTAACCAGGCCCCGTTTTCCGCAATTCTGACATGTGCGGCCCCGCTGGCTCTGGGGGGGATCAGCCAGGCCCTGGAGCTGTAAACTGCTCACCTAGGACACGCCCCCATGTGCAAACCAGCCAATCCGGAGCCGGAACCCCTCACGGGGGGGGGGGGGCGTGTGCTCTCACACACTGGGCCACGCCCCCTGCCCTAGCCCCCAGGGGGCAGGTCCTGGACAACCAGGGGCAGTCTCTGCACCCAGACCCGGGACTATTCAGGTCCCAGTCCAAGGCCTGCTCAGCCAGCCGAGCCCGCACCTCCCGGAGGGAAGCCCAGCAGAGGCCCTCGCCCCCATCCTCCCCCGGTCCGCCCACCTCCTGACCCACCCTGGTGCCGCCCGCGTGGCCCTGCGTGGCCTGCCGCGCCTCTGTTTCCAGGGTCCGTGAGGACGACACACCACTCCTGCCCGTCACCCTGGCGTCTGCTCGTCTGACCGCGCCCGATGACAGCGGCCCGGGGAAGCCCTCGGCGCCTTGCCCTGCGACGGGGCGCGCACGCTGGTTGGGAAGAAGACAACGAGGGCCCCCCTTTCAGAATCCAGCCGTGTCCGCTGTTAAATCGCGCTCATGATTTCTCCCTTTCCGCAACGGAGGAGTTGCTCGAAAAGACACCGAGTGAGTGAGCTGGAGGGGGAGGAGTTCAAGTGGAGGCGTCTTCCTGGACGCACCCGCCCTGCGATGCTCCGCTATGATGTGGCCGGCAAATCCGAGGTCTGGGTGAAGGTGGCGACGACCAGGAAAGGCAGACAAGACGGCCGTGGGCGAGCCCCTCGGGGGGCTGCATGCAGGGGGCCCAAGGACCTTGCGTGACAGTCCACCCAGGGTCACAATCCAATAGGCCACTGAGGAAGAGCCGGGGATGTCAGGAAGCATCCCATGCGGTTGGGAGCCTGTGGCTTTCCTTACGGTGACTCTCAGCCCCGGCGGGGGAGGGGCAGTCACCGTCCGTCCAACGGCCCCTTCTGAGGCCGGCGGGAGTGGGGCAGAGCCTGGTGGCCATGTCTCTCCGGGCACCGGGCTGTGGCTCCAACGGGCGGATGACCGCAGAAAGTCCCCTGAGGCCCGAATGCTATTTCCGTGCCTGTGGGATGAGCCGTGTGTCACCTGAGGGCCCCCCCCCCCCGCCAGGTCCTCTTAGACCCCAACACCAGCACTCAGGGACAGCGGCCCGGGTTTGTCATTTCTCTGAACCACGGTGGCCCCTCGGAGAAAAGAGTCTGAGGGAAGACTCTTGTCCTGTGGGTCTCCCGCGGCTGCTGCGGGGATCACCGACAACCGAGCCCTCGGACAAAAACCAGTGCTGGCTTGGAGTGTGCGGGATTGTTCTGGAACCAGAGGGCAGCGTGAGCGTGAACTCGTGGTCTGGGGGCCGCTTAGGGGTGAGTGAGGGGCCCCGCCCTGCAGGCGGCCCCCCAAGGGCAGGGGGACAAGTGTCCACCAGAGACCCAGCCAACCAAAACATTTCCTCCTGCCAGTTCTGGCACCGGCCTTGCGGGGTTAGCTGGGCTGGTGTTATTGATGTGCGCTTCCTTCCAAAGCACACAAACAAGCCTGCGGAACAGCTGGAAACGCCAGGAAAACGGGCTCCGCCGGCCAAAGCGCTCGCTCATCGGAGGTTCGCCACACTTGGCCAGCAGCACCTGGGAGTGGCGGGTGGGGTGTGAGCGGCTGGCGCGGGCGGGGCCGGGCGCTGACCGGCGACCTCGCGTCTCCGGCACCTGGTGGTGTTCACCGGAGACGCGGCCCCATACACAGCCCTGCTCCGGCTTGCCAGCTCCCAACCACAAGTACGGTCATTGTTTCACCGGCATCTCCCCTCGCTTCCAGAATCTCCACCCCACCCCGGTCCCCACTTCTTCTCCAGGCTCTGAGCCGGCCCCCCTGGCTCTTCTCGGACAGGGCCGGCCAGCCCTCCTGCAGGAGAAGGCCGGGGGGTCAACAACATGAGGAGAGCAGGGCCACTACTGGCCGATCCGGACGTTTCCGGGACATTCCTGTGGCACGTGCTTCTGATTCATTCCCTCATCCACACACACACACACACACACACACACACACACTCATTAATCTCCTTAAGCATCACTCTCAGCAAAAACAAAATAAGGCAAAAAACAACACACCAGCTCCGTCTGCCCACAGAACGCCCCACAGCTCTCGGGTGCAGCATGCCCTGGGAGCTGGGCTGTGGCCACCAGACCTCCCGACCTCCCGACCTCTCAGGCTCGCATGAAGCTGACCCCGGAGTCCTCCGGGCTCCCCCACCCCCACTAGTCAGCTTCCCTGGGTTCTGTGGGTGGTGGCCCTGCCTCTGCCCCGGAATTGATGTTTCTAAGTGCGGTTTTCAGTGCTGGGCATTGACCCGGGCTGTGTCCACCTCCACGAGAGGGAAACGGGTGAACTACTGCCCATCGGGCCAATAAAGAACACGCAGCTCAGAGAGGCCGAGTCACGGGTCCCTTCCCCGCAAAGCCCGGCTTCCGTCCTTGCTGTTCACGCAGGACCACACGCCCACTCCTTTCCTTCGCCGGTTGTTCGTTCACTTGTATCTTCCCATTGTCCCCCTGCTTTAAACATTGTGGTTTTTTAAAGATTTTATTTGTTTATTTTTAGACAGAGAGGGAGAGAAACATCCATGTGTGGTTGCCTTTCACATGCCCCCAACCGGGGGACCTGTCCCACAACCCAGGCCTGTGCTCTGACTGGGAATGGAACCTGCGACCCTTTGGCTTGCAGGCCAGTGCTCAATCCACTGAGCTACGCCAGCCAGGGCAGGAGTCAGGTTCCGGGGTAAAGTCCGACAGAAGGGCACTCCCTCGGACTTTGGGTATCGTGGGCGCTGCGGTAAATGGCCCTTGGCCCAGAACATCTGTCGTCTTCTAGGGCTTAGATAAGGCGTGTGAGCCGAAAGCTCCATGACCGGCTAAGGCCAGCAGTCGCGATTCGGGCTGCGTTTTGCCCTAGTGGTCCCTCCGCGGTCACCCTGCCCGGGTCCCGACCCCACATCCGGAGTCTACGGAGACACACGTGTACTTGGTCTGTGCTGCTGTGTCACGGGAAGGGGTGTGAAGCAGACGGCAGAGACCCGCATGGGTCAGAGCCCCTCTCTCCTTCTCCTGACTCCACTCCGCTCCCTCTACAAGCTCCGTGCGGCTTCCGGGGGGCACACGGGCTGTTTGCTTGGCCACGCGCCCTGTCTGCCTCCAGTGCGGGTTGAAGGGCCCCAGAGAGGGAGCCCCAAACCCAAACACAGCGCGACGCCTTGGCTTTCTTCTACAGTTAGTTTGTTTTTCCAGTTTGGCCTCTGATCACGAATACGTGGAGAGAGCATGCCTTGTGTCCTCAAGGATATCTTCAGATAATGTTGTGACGATCTTTCTGAAAACACTCTCCACTCTGAACGTCGACTACACCGGACACCCAGCGTGTGCTTCCCCTTGGCTGGACCTCACCCACCCAACACGTGCTGGACGTGTGTCCTGTGCCAGGCGACCAGGGCACGTAGAGGAAGGACAGACTCCCTGTCCTTCAGCCAGTCCTAGCTTGTGGGGGAGAAGAATATATTCCTGAGCCCTGGCTGGCGTGGCTCAGTGGATTGAGCGTGAGCTGTGAACCAAAGTGTCACAGGTTCGATTCCCAGTCAGGGCACATGCCTGGGTTGCAGGCCATGGCCCCCAGCAACCACACATTGATGTTTCTCTCTCTCTTTCTCCCTTCCTTCCCTCTTTAAAAATAAATAAATAAAATGTTAAAAAAAAAAAAAGAGTACATTCCAGGAAGGTGTTTTTGTCTAAAGGCGAAGCCTGTTTTCGCAGGAGGCTCCCGGCCCTCCCCCGTCACCCCTCCTGTCACGTCCCACCCTCTCTGCTGGGGACTGTCCGTGTGTCCTTCCCCGAGGACAAACGCATTAGGCTGAAGTACACCCAGACTGACAGCCCCCGATGCTCCAACCCCGGGACAGTGATCTCCAGGCCAAACTTCCCGTTTCACCCAGGACTCCTCCACTCTCTTTGCTGCCCCCAACAGCCTCCAAAATCAATAACCAAGCAACCAGGTCCTTGGCCATGAACTGGAGTGACCAAGTGGACTCGATGTGCCCGGGACTCTCCTGGTTCAAAATAGAGTGTCATGGTCCCAGAAACCCCTTCGTCCCAAGCCGACCCGGACAGCTGGTCACCCTAATAGGCACCAGATCTCTCCCGCTGGCCGCCCCCACGTTCCCTCATGTTGTCCCCCTGAAATCAGATGCACCTTAGCCTCCCGTGCCCACCCACAGCCCCCCTCGCCCTCCGTCTCTCCTTCCTTCCGGCTGCACGGATTTCACCCTTCCCTCTCCAGGGCCCAGCTCTTCAGTAACTGAGGAACCCTCCCACCTCTCCCTTCCCGTCCGTTTCACCGACCAGGTAAAATCACTGAATAAGAATGGGACTGGGGGGTTGTGTTCAACAAGGAAAAGGAACTCCTACTGAGCGACCACCAAAGTTTTAAAATGAAAGTCAACGTGAACACCAGCGTCGCCTTGTCCCAAATATAGTTCCTCACGTGGCCCTAATGTGGCCCGTGGCCCAGGCCCAGGCCGTAGCCGTGAAGGGTCCTGGTGAAGACAAAGGCCACCCAGATTCCTCGTTGGCCGGCGGAAGTCAGGACCGGGGAGTGTAAGGCGAAAAGCAGGAACCACAACAGCAGAAACCGCCGGAGGGAACGGAAAGTCGGGCCTCCCCGCTCGGCGGCGGCCTGTCTGCCCGTAACCTGGACAACGCGTTCCGCTGGGGGAATTAGAAAACAGCGGCGGCAAGAAAATCCAGTACGACCAGACACTTGCTTCACCGATTGAGGGTGTGCCCCGGCCTCCCAGCGACTCCAGCACACGGCCCCAGTTGAGAACCGAGAACCAGGCGGCAGACCGAGAAAAACAGAAACACGGTGAGGGGCATGGGGTTTGTTTTCCGTCGACAGAAACTCGAAAGCACAGCGTTTCTGAACGCAGCTCCGACCGGCGTTTCCTGAGACGGCCTCAGCTAAAACCTGGCTGGGTGCACGCCGCCCCTTCGGCCACGGCTTCCGACGCCAGACCACCACACACGTCCCCCATGCTGTGGGTGCTCCTGGGGGACCACGGGGCACCCCTGCTGCGGAGCAGACGCGATGACCCTGCCTCACCGTGCTTCCCTCTCCCTTCTCACGCCCTCCCTCCCTTCTCACGCTCTCTAGATCAATGCCAGGGTAACATCCAGGTCCACACGGGCCTGGGGCTCCAATGTGCCCCTAAACGGAGGAGGAGGCTCAGCAGGGGCAGGGCCCAGGGCCACACTGCCCGCCCAATGGGGGCACCCTGAGCACCTGCATTCCAGGACAAGCCCCACCCACACTGGCCTGGAAGCGGTGCAAGTCCTTGCTTGTCCATGGGTGTCCCTGCTTTTGTGAGGAAGACCCAAGTCTCCTTCCCATGAAGCCTTGAGACAGGTCCTGAGGGTCCGAGTGGCAGTTTAGGGGTCTCGAGAGGGTCCTTGGTAAACGAGTCAGGGTGGGGGCTCCCCTGAAAGCAGAGCCGCCGTTCGACTAATCTCGGGTACTCCTGGCCTGTCGCGGTTCCTGATGCACGGGGCGCTCAGCAAGTATTTGCTGAAAGGGAGAATAAATAGTTCGAAGCACAAGCCCTGGCCAGGTGGGTCCGTGGGTTAGAGCATCGTCCCGATACACCAAAGTTTCAGGTTCGATCCCCGGTCTTGACACGTACAAGAAGCAACCAGTGAGCGTGTTAAAAAGTGGAGAAACACCGAGCCCTCGGCAGTCCTGGGTCCTGGGGTCCGCCTCTTGCTCCCACGGGGTTCGGGCGGAACGCACCCAAAGACTCCCCTTTTCCCCAACTCCCTTCCAACCCCTTTCCCAGTCGCCGCCTTCGGAACCACCTCAGCCATCCTCAGCCCCCCCGCGACCAGCCGACACCATTTTTGTTTTTTGACCTTGATTCCTCATTGCCGAACAACCACGAGCTCCCACGCTCGCCGGAACTATTCCACCCAGGTGGAGGCCACCGTCCACCGCCGGGCACACACCTGCGCCTGCGGGCCTCCCACACCTACCTCGCTCTCCGGGCTCCTGCTCCGGCCGTGACTTTGTGGCTCTGCAGGGCGCGGGCCAGTTTTCGCGAGACCCGGCCGAGGGGCAGCACGCAGGCGACAAGCGTTTCTCAAAGCGGCAAAACCAGCGCCACAGCCGCGCTTTTCCCCAGGACGCGGCGAAGCCATCCCACGACGAGTGGGGCGGCGCTCGGGGCGCCGCAGAGGACGCCTCCGGCCTTGGCTTCCCGAGCCAGGCTCTTCGGGGTGTACGCGTCCGGGGTTCCGCCCGCACAGCCCCTCGCCCGCACAGCCCCTCGCCGCGGTGACTTCCTGCAGAGCCACTTCCTGGACGGGGAGGCGAAACTCGCCAGGAAGACAGGTGACATCTGACGAACATCCGCAGGTCGGCCGGCCCCCGCGCGGGGATTGGCGAGTGTCTCTCGGAAAGGCTCACCCGCCAAGCACAGCTGGGAAGCCTTCGGAGCCCGGCAGCTTTGGGGGGGCCCTCTGCATCTCCCTGGTGTCTGGCTCTCGCCCGAACCTCCCCCTGAAACCAACAGACATCCGTTCAACCACCCTGGAGCCCTCTCCTATGTGTTGGACCAAATAGAAACAATAAAGTTTTTTGCGGAAAAAAAAAAGTGGAACAACAAATCAATGTCTCTCTCTCTCTCTTTCTCTCTGTCGATAAGTAAATAAATAAATTAGCGCTGGCTGAGTGGCTCAGTTGGTTGGAGCGCCATGCCACACACCAAAAACTGTGGGTTCGGCCCCCAGTCGGGGACACATACCCCCGGGTTGCAGGTTGATCCCTGGTTGGGGCGGGTGCAGGAGGCAACCGATTGATGTTTCTCTCTCTCAAATCAATAAACACGCCCCCGGGTGAAGATTATAAAGACTAATAGTCATGAAATAAAAATCAGTATTTTTTTTTTTTAAAGAAGGAGCGAACCAGCCCACCTCGCCCGCGTGACACTGCTGGGAGGTCTGGTGAAGGACCGCGTGAGAGAGTGCGGACTTCCTGCCGTCCCGGGAAACTGACCAACCAACGTGACCCGGTCTCATCATCGCTTCCTCCCTCCCCTCCCTCCCTCCTCTAAGGGCCTTTGGTCTCTCGACGTATCAGTATGAGACTGCCAGTCCATGAGTTTACTTGGTGTGTTCTGATGGGTTCTGAGGGTTCTTGGCTAGGATACCAAAGCAGAGGCAACCAAAGAAAAAAAAAAAACTTGCCAAATTGGACTTCACCAAAATTAAAAACCTATATGCTTCAAAACACACCACCGAAAAAAATGGAAGGACCGCCCACAGAAGAAAAGATTTGCAAGTCATTTTTCTGAGAAGGGACCTGTACCCAGAATATAGAAAGAACTCTTCTTTCTTCAAGTATATTTTATTGATTATGCTATTATAGTTTTCTTAATTTTCCCTCTTTATCCCCCCTCCGCCCTGCACCCTGAAACCCTTCAGCATTCCCCCCCTTAGTTCATGTCCATGGGTTGTACCTATAAGTTCTTTGACTTCTGTTTCCTACACCGTTTTTTATCTCACCCCATCTATTTTATGCCTACCTATTATACTTCTTCTTCCCTGTACCTTTCCCCCACTATTCCTCTCTTCCCCCTCCCCGCTGAAAACCCTCTGTGTGATCTTCATTTCTCTGATTCTTTTCCTGTTCTGGTTGTTGGCTTAGCTTTTGTTTTCATTGTTGTTGGTTTTTTTTTAGGTTCAGTTGTTGATAGTTGTGAGTTTGTTGTCATTTTACTGTTCATATTTTTTATCTTCTTTTTCTTAGATATGTTCCTTTAATATTTCATATAATAAGGGCTTGGTGATGATGAACTCCTTTGACTTGACCTTATCTGAGAAGCACTTTTCCTGCCCTCCCATTCTAAATGAAAGCTTTGCTGGATAGAGCAATCTTGGATGTAGATCCTTACCTTTCATGACTTCGAATACCTCTTTCCATCTGCTTCTGGCCTACAAGGTTTCTTTTGAAAAATCGGCTGATCATCTTATGGGAACTCCTTTGTAGGTAACTCTATCCTTTCCTCTTGCTGCTTTTAAGATTCTCTCCTTATCTTTTATCTTGAGTAATTTAATGATGATGTGCCTTGGTGTGTGCTTCCTTGAGTCCACCTTCTTTGGGACTCTCTGAGCTTCCTGGACTTCCTGGAAGTCTATTTCCTTCACCAGATTGGGGAAGTTTCCCTTCACTATTTGTTCAAATAACTTTTCATTTCCTTGCTCTTGTTCTCCTCTTTCTGGCACCCCTATAATTCAGATATTGGAATGTTTCAAATTGTCCCCAAGACTCCTAAGCCTCTCTTCATTTTTTTGAATTCTTGTTTCTTCATTCTGTTCTGATTGGATGCTTATTTCTTCCTTTTGTTCCAAATCGTGGGTTTGAATCCTGGTTTCCTTCCTGTGACTGTTGGTTCCCTGAACATTTTGCTTTATTTCACTTTGGGTATCTTTCACTTGCTCTTTCATTTTGTGACCCAGCTCAATCAGTTCTGTGAGCATTTTGATTACCAGGGCTTTAAATTCTCCATCAGATAGGTTGGCTATCTCCTCATGGCTTAGCTCTCTTTCTGAAGTTTTGCCCTGTTCTTTCATTTGGGCCACATTTCTTTGTCTCAGCGCACCTGTTACGTTATGGGGGGGGGGTGTACAGCCTTAGATTTTCACCCAGGCAGGGCAACGCTCCCTGCTGCTCCACGGCACTGCCTTTGGGGGAGGCACCAGAGAGGGAAGAGTGCAGCTTGCCTGCTCGTCCCTAGCGCACTCTCACACTCCTGCGTGATGCTGGGAGTTTCTCCCACCGCAGCAACCGCCATAGTCCACGGTCGACTCTGAGTCCGTTCCGTCAGCCTGCCCATGAGGTCCACTGCCTCGCTGCAGCCAGTCCTGCCTGCACAGTCTGCCGCCTGACCGGTCTGGTTATTCTGTCTGACTGTTTCTTTAATTCCTCGGTTGTCAGAGTTCCATGATGCAGTTTGATCTTCTGGCACTTCTGGTTGCTTATTGACTTCAGGTTGGTCGTTAACCTCCTTTTGGTTGTGCAAGGAAGCAAAGGGTTTCCACCTACGCTTCCATCTTGGCCGGAACTCCAAATGCGCTCCAGAAAGAACTCTTAAACTCAATAATAAAAAGAGAATAATAATAAATAAGAAAATCCCACTTAAAAATGGTCAAAGGTTATGAACAGATATTTCTCCGAGGAAGATTTACAAATGGCCAAAAAGCATGTTTTTAAAAGATGTTCATCCACAGCAGTCGTCAGGGGAAGGGAAATCAAAACCACAATGAGACACCACCTCACCCCGAAGAGGGTGGCTAAAATGAACAAACAGACAACACCAAGTGCTGGCGAGGGTGTGGAGAAGTTGGGACCTTCATACGGCGCTGGCAGAATGGAGGGTTTACGGTAAACCCAGTTGGAAAACAGCATGGCGGCTCCCTAGACGTGGAGCACGAATGGACCAAAGGAGCAGCATTTGATCCCTGGGTGGGAACCCAAGAGAAATAACCACACGTGTCCACACCAGAACACGCACACGAACATTCACAGCCGCATTCTTCCCAAGAGCCACGCCGCACGTCCTTTCACTGACGAGTGGCGAGCAAAGTGAGCTCCGTCCCTGTGGAATGCGGGGCGGCTGCGGAAAAGAAAGGAGCACGAACACCCGATAGAACGGGGGTGAACCTGAAAACACTGTGGTTAAGTCAGCGGTGGCCACCCTTTTCCTCTCACGGCACGCCTCAACGAATCACTAAAATTCTGCAGCACACCAAAAAATATATATATCGTTGGCCGATCTGACAAAAAAAAAAAAAGAGACAGGTATAATTTTGAGTCCTTCGCACCAGATGGCTCTTGTCATGTCGGCTGCTGTCCTTCTCTCATCAGACAATCGAAGGAAAAAGGGGTCAGTACCCCTGACTCCATGGTCGGGTTCGGCATGTGTTAAAAACTAGGGCAGACACACTGGTTGACAGTCGCCGTGGTGAGTGGAGGAAGCCAGTCTCAAAGACCACAGACGACACGATCCCCTTTATATAAAAGTCCAGAGCAGGGAGACTAATAGACAGACTTGTTTCTCAGTCACTCAGGGCTGGGGGGAGGGGACCGGGACAGATTGCTGACAGCTACAGGCATTCTCTGTGTGTGTGTCTGCCTCCAAATTTCCCCTTTTTATAAGGATGCAGTCACACTGGATTAGAGTCCCACCCTGCTTTGTGGGGAGCACCCTTTTTTTGGGGGGGCACACAATTAAATCCACCCCAGGGTGCTCTGAGGAAGCTTTTTTTACTTTGGCTTCTCTGTCCACCTCTTACCCCTCGGGAGTCGCTTAATCTTTATAACACGTCAGTTCTAAGTCTGCCAGCCCGTTCAAGAGTAACAAAGTATCATCTAAAATGTTTCACAGCAGCATTTCCTGCACCTCCTGGGATCAAGCCCTCCTGGCTCCGGCAGTAGATGCTAAAATAGCCTTAATTCCACATCCTTCAGTTCACAAGGACAGCGGCCACAATACCTCGTAATTAGGTGACACTTTCTGTCCAGGAGCTGGAGCCCGGCCAGGAGTGGGCACCACACCACGCCTCCTGTCTGGGTGTATTTTTAAGCGGTGGCCCCTTGCCACAGAAGGGCAGGCTGCCATGCGGAGAGACACCCAGAAAGGAAGTGCCTGTGGCACCAGCCGGCAGAGAGATGCTTCTCTTCTGGGGCCCTGGGACGTCTCCAGGCTTTGGGGGCGAGGAAACATAAAGAGAGGGGCTGCCGGTCTGGGCCTCGCCCTGCCAGGCACAGAGTCCTCACCCCTACTGCCAGGGTGGACACCCGCCGCCCCATCTTACAGACTAGGGGCCGAGGCCCCAGTCACAGAGCTCCTGAGTGGCAGAGGGCATCTCGGGTCCAGGTCTGAACACTCTGACACCCGTGTCCTTCCCAGATGCGGGAAGCACTGGGCGAAGCCAAGAAGCTACCCCTGCCCACCTTCCCCAGGGGTCCCGCCTTGGAGCCAGCACCCACGCCCACTGCGTGGCCTCCCCTTTATCTGGCCTGGGTCCGCATGCAGGTGGGCGTTGTGTCAAAAGCTCCCAGTGACTCCGACGGGTAACGGGCAGCAGGGTGGACAGCCACCTGCCTGCTGGGTGATGCCTCCCTAGGACGGCGGGGCTGGGAAGGCCGGGACCGTCTGTCCAGCGGTGGGGCGTCTGTCTGTCCCACAGAGGGCAGCCTTCCCTCTCCCAGAGGCACAGCTCGGGCGGGACTTCCTGCGACAGGAGCTCTGCAGGCAGAGTCGGGGGCATCCAGGACCCTCGCCCGCTGAGCAGCCTGCAGGCGTGCATCTACTTTGGGGCCGGCAGGACCCAGAGCACGTTGCACCTCCCAACACCCGACCCCGAGTTTTTGTTCTGACACCGGGGACATCTGGCGAGAACAAACATCAGTGACAGCTTCCCGGGCCTCCGGCTCTGCCCTGGGTCAGGCCGCTTTTGATGGGCCCTTCCCTGTGTGATTTCTCTTTCCCTCTGGGGGCGTGCACCCTCCCCCCTCGCCGCCCACCCCAGTGAGAGACCGAGGTCGGAGCGCAGCTCAGCTGTACCCACAGACCGGGGACAGGGACTCCCCTGAGAGCTTCCTTCGTTCAGAGACAACCCCCACCAGGGAGGGGGGCACGCCCCACCCCCGGCCCCCTGGCCCTGTGTGCGAAACCAGCCAGGGGTGTCTCAGGGTGGGCGCCGGCCTTCTGCTGTGAGACCTGGTGACCAGTTCCCTCAGGACCCCGGGAGACTCGGTCTGTGCACGTCCTGGGTGGGCCCAGCAGTGGGGACCAGGCAGGACCCCTGAGGTGAGAGAACAAGGCAGCCGGGCAGCTAAGACACCCCAAAGGAGGGTCGCCCAGCCCACAGGCAGCCGTGTGTTTCAGGCTGGCGGAGCCCCCTCCGCTTCCGAGCCCTTCCCTGCCCTGGACTTCCCCTCCTGGCCGCCTCTTCAGGGCAGAGACCCCTTGTGAGGAGGTCCCATCAAGGGGCATAAGCGCAACGTGTGTCTGCTCGTGGGGACGGACAACAGCCCCCCACCCCCCACCCTCGCCACTTCCGAGAGAAAGCAAATCCCTCCGCCGTGAGATGCTGGTTGTTTGCTTTTTAATTAAGAAGCAAGTTAAACCCCTTCACGTAACAATCACAGATATTCAGCACTGGTCTGGAATGCCCTACGGGGGTCCATTCTGGGGTGATGGGGCGGGAAAGGGAAAACCCCGGCAGGAAGGTGCAACCGTTCGAGAAAAAGGAGAAGAAAACTCGGAGCTCATGGGCGTGGCCGACGGAACCCGGAGACGCTCTGACACCCACATGTCCCCTGCACCCCAAAAGTTTCCCAAAGATGTACTGGGGCTCACAACAGAAGCAGACCAACAGTCAATAACAGGGTAGAAATACTCCACATCGAATTCGGTTGCATAGAAATAGTTAAGATAAAAAATTTTTAAAATTAGAAGCTGTCCCGGGCAAGAGGTTATTGTAGTGTTGAGAGCTGGGTGGGGGAAGGAACCTGCGGCCTCCTCCTTTGCCGGGGGTTGGGGGGGCGGGGGAGAGGCAGAGGGTTTAGAAGGTTCTAGAGGCTGATCTAGCTAGTTCTCCTCCACAGCAGCCAGCAAGCTTTTAGGCATCAGCCCCTTCCTTCCTCCACTGGTTCTCCTGGAGATGCTTAACGACCTGTGAGTCGCGGCTGTTTCCATAATAATCCGCCGCCTGTGCCTGCCGGTCTCCCGAAGACCCGTCCCTGGGAGTGGGCTTGGGCAGGGAGGACGACTCTTCTGGGCTAGAGGAGCAGGCGTGGGGGCTCATGCGGACCCCCAGCCCCAGGCTCCCCACACTCTGCAACAAAGCCGCATGGGGTTTACCGGTGCCCATGGCACGCCCCTCCCGGCTTGGCGGATTTGGGAGGAGAGAAACAGGGTCAGGCCGGGGGTTAGCACCAGGAGGCTGGAAGCGTCGGCTGTGGGAGCACCGGCAGGCACGGGGGAGGCGTGGGCAGCAGGCGGCGCTAGAACCCGAATTTCATCTTCCCTGCCCTCCCCCTCCGGGCAGTTCCTCTATTTCTAGAAGCCACGGCGGTGACACAGGAGACCCAGCCCCAGAAGAGGAAGGCGGGAGGCCCACTCCCACCCGTGGGGCGTGCGAGGCTGGGGTCAGCGGGGCCGCGGCGTTGCACGGCCCCACGGGGCTGATTCCTAGGCGCCCAAGGGTCCCTGGTGTCCCTGTGCTCGGGCAGCACGGTGGCCCCGCCAGGCTCGGCCCGCTGGCCTCCGTCTGCCCCTTCGCCTCCTCTTTCTCTCTGCCCCAGCTGCCCAAGGCTGCCACCCAGGTCTGGGAAAACAGCTTTCCTGGATCCGGCCCAGGGAACCTAATTGGACCCAAGGTCACCAAGGAAAGGAGCAGGTTGGTCCATTGCCCAGTGCGTAGACTCGCAGCTGCCACATGCGTCCCCCGGGCCATTCCCTAGCCTCCGGGAGTGACTGCGTCGCGATTAAATGCCCGTCTTCCCCCACCCCGGCCCCGGCCCTGGTGATCACCGGGCCAAAATCCACCTAGAAAAAACATTTTTTAAAAGAATTTAAAAAATGGTGATTTTTTTCCAGTCTCCAGTCAATCAAAGGCCGTAACAAAGATAATATAAAGAAATAAGGAAAGGAAAGAAAAGAAAAGAAAAAAGAAAAAAGAAAAGGAAAGGAAAGGAAAGAAAGAAAAGAAAAGAAAAGAAAAGAAAAGAAAAGAAAAGAAAAGAAAAACCAAGACACCAGGCGACACAGCTATGCAGAGCGGCTTGGAGAAGCCATCGACCGGATGGCAGCCGGCTGCCGGTCTGCAGCCTTGCGCACGCACCCCCATGCTGTCCCCTCCCACCCCCCTCTCGGGGCCTCAGTTTCCCCAACTAGAAAGTGACGGCCGTCCACCAATCAGCTACTCCTTCCTCCCTCAGCAGCTCGCCCTCAGTGCCCCCCGTGTACGAGACGGCCGCTGTGTCTGCAGCTCCTAGGCTCCAGCGCACCGTGCTCGGGCCTACACTGTGCCCGGCCTCACGGTCAGCCAGAGGCTTTGCCCACAGGGCTGGTCCCGTCAGCGTGGGAGTAAGGGCGTGGGAGACACGCTGCCGCCTGCCTTGCAACCACTGGGGAGGGCAGGTGACAGGTGTGACCAGCACGCCTCACCGAAGCTCTGTCCGGGACCCCAGGGTACTGGGCCCCACGCTGTCACACCCGCAGGGTCTCTCTGAGGATGGGGGAGTGGCCGGACCTCCGGCGAGGTCCCCAGAGGGAGCTGTGCGGGGACCTGGCTGGTGACGCCCTCCCCGGTGACGTCATGCGGCCCAGAAAGCCACAGCAGAGGAGGCCGTGGCAGGGGGTGCTCTCTGGAGCTCTGGGCTGGAGGGGTCCTGTGTGATTGCGGGGGTGGGTGTTCAAGAGGGAGACCTGGCTCCCCCCTCTGAAGGCGTGTGGGTGCTAGGTGCCCCGCCTCTCTCAGCCTCAGCAGCTTCTCGTCTGGAAATGTGAATATTTCGCTCATCGAAGAAGGTAAATCACCGAACAAATGCCTACTGAGGTGTGATTGGGAGATTTCAGGTCAGAATGGTGGGTGCAGGCCCCACACCCGAGGACAGGGTGATGCCCAGCAGTGGTGGGGGGGGCAACGCCGTGCAGCAGAGCATGCAGGAGGGGCTGGGGAGGAGCAGAGATGGAGTCCTACCTGCATGCGCTTTTTTAAAACAATGCCTAGCCCCTGGCTGGCGTGGTTCAGTGGATTGAGTGCTGGCCTGTGAACTAAAGGGTTGCAGGTTCGATCCCCAGTCAGGGCACATGCCTGGGTTGCAGGCCAGGCCCCCAGTTGGGGGCGTGCATGAGAGGCAACCCCACATTGATGGTTCTCTCCCTCTCTGTCTAAAAATAAATGAATAAAATCTTTAAAAAAAAAAACAATGCCTAAAGCTCCCTGACTGCGCTCCGTGTACCCTCCCTCTCAGGCGGCTCCCGGACCCTCAGAATTCAGGCGGAGCACGACTTCAGGACGGAGAACAGGTAGCCGGTGGGACTGCCTTCGAGGTCCCCAGGGGGCTGCCGAACGGGCCCCACCTCGGATGCACTTAAACGACGCACAGACACATGGGCAAAGACTTCCACACGCAGGCACACACACACACGCGTGTGCATGAGGGCAGGTGTGCCATGCCCAGGTGCGCCCACACGCTCGCTGCGAGGCAAGCCGTGTACGCGGGGCAGCCTGCGCAGGTGGCACTGAGAGATCACGCGTCTCGGAGTGAGTCCTAACGCCGGCACCAAGAAGTGAGCCTGGGCTGCATTTCACGCCGTGAGTCCTGAGCTTCTCCGCACCAGACACCACCGTCCAGGTCCGTGGTTTCGGGAAGGAGCCACCGGCCCACCATTCCCAGGACTGTGGCCGTCACGTGGCTGTAGCTGTTGCTATGTCTCTCGAATGTGTTTGTTTTCCCCAAAGTTTAAGAAATTACACTGCCCCCAGTCTGATCCTTTCTGGAGCAAAGTTGAAGCGCTATCTTGCTGGTGTGCTTCCAAAGAGACCGAGTGCATTTCTTCTCCGTCCAGATCTCGGGTCACGCGGCCTGACTCCGTCCACCCCGGGGTGGGGCCTCCCAAGGCAGCTCGGGCTGGAGCTGGAGACCACTTATTGCCAAACAAATTCACGAAACGGACTCACTGAGAGTCAGCAGACTCGAGGTCAGGAGGCCTTGGCCCGGATTCACACATCTGGGCCGAGGCCGGCATTGTCTGGTGAAGAGGGGGCAGACGCACCCCCTTCACGTCTCCCCCCCCAACCCGGCTGTGGTCACGACACAAGGTGCCCACGCCCTCTAGGCTGGGCCACCGAGAGCGGACAGCGAAGGGGGTGGCCCTGAACCACACGAGCACTCTGGTCTGTGTCCCTGGTGTCACGCCTGGCCAGGGACACAATGACTGGGAAGACTTTTCATTGGAATTCAGAGTCCAAGGCCTCACGCTCCGCAGGACGGAGAAGCAGGAAAAGACAGGGCCTGAGGCCCGCTACCTCGGGGCCTCAACTTACTCATCTGTAAAACGGGCGGGTGGCACAAGGTTGTTGTCTCCAACTCCTGTCGTTCTGTGAAGTTAGAGAGGACCTGCTTTCTGGGGGAGGGGCAGGATGTGCCGGGGCAGGGAGGGGGGCAGAATGAGTAAGAAGACCCCCCTCCCCCCAGCCCCAACTTGGGGAAGGCTATCAGAGCAGGGCCTTCCAAGTGCCGGCCCTCCCACACTGGGGGATCATATCATTATTCGCCTGGGCCACACCCTACCAGTTTGTTTGAACATGAAACAGGACAGAACGGAAAATACTGCAGTGCCTGGCACAAAGTTGTCAGTACGTGAGCCACTGTCATTACTCTTACTGCTATTGTAAGTCAGCGAGTGTCCATGGTCCGCATTTCTGCCCGAGGACGCGAGCCCCGCGCTCTCGGGGTTTCTGGTGGTCTGGGTAACCGCCCGACGCGCCTCTCGCAGGGCGCCCGCACTAGGTAAGTCTCTGCCGGACGAGGGAAGGGGTCTCCTCTCACGAGAGAGCAGTTCCAGACCTGCACCTCCTCCCTCCTGGGCCAGTCGGCCCAGGCCTGAGGTCTGCTGGGCGAACTCCGGGCCTGCGGGGCATGCCGCCCGGGTGAGAGCCCTGAGCTCTCCCCGCAGCACGGGGACGACCACGGCCCCTCCGGATGTGCTGGGGTGCGCATGCGCGCAGCAAGCGCTGCGTGAGTGCGGGCGCGCTGCAGACCCTCGCATGGGGCTGGGAGAGACGGGTGCGCCCTCCCTGTCTGTGCCCCCCTTGCAACTGTACTGTCACCCCACAATTCTCCTTCCGGGGAGCACCCCCGCTCCTCGCCTCTCGCCGGGTGGGGATGGAAATGGGCCTCTGCTCCTCTGTGACCTCCTGCCCTTCGGGGGTGCTGGCCGGACGTGGCCAGGCGCCGAGTCCTTTACTTCTCGGGCGAGGAGGTCGTCAGAGAACGTGAATCCTGGGCTAATGAGCCGAACAGAACCGGGGGCTGCGAGAGAACTGCAGCGCCTCTTAGACCCTAAACCACCAGTTCCCCAAGGGTGGTTCCCAGGCTGGCCGTGTCAGCACCAACCCCAGAGCTTGTGAGAAATGCAGATTCTCAGGCCCTCGCTGACCAAATGGACCAGCATGCGGGGTGGTGCTCTACCACCCTCACCTGTGAGGGAGGACAGGTGTGAGGGGCCCACCTGGCCCCTGCACCTCTGAAGAGAAACATCAGGACTGACTCCTGTTCGGGAGACAGTGGAAAGGTCAGTGACCCGGATTTGGGGGGGCAGGGAAGAACAGGTAAGGTGGTGAGGGGCCCTGTCAGACTCCCACCCACCTCCGGCCCCTCCCTGCAGCGGCAGTGGCGGAGGCACTTGCCAAAACACTGAGGTGGCAGCAGGGCACACCTCAGAGGTCAGAGTCCTCCCAGAACCCCGATGGCGCACCCCCCAGGTCTGCTCCTCTGAACGGCCGGCACCCCTGGCACCCCTGAGTCCGCTGCTCAGGGCCCCTCCCTTCATTCCGGGCCGTCCCACCACCTGCTGTTTGCCTTTCCCCGAGGGGCCAGGAACTCAGGATGTTTCAGCCAGTGTGTGTGTGCACATGTGAACACATGCATGTGTGTGCACATGTGAACACATGCGTGTGTGTGCGCGCATGCATGTGCACGTGCAGCTAAGTGAGCTGTGAGTCCTCTTATGGGCACCTCAGGACTGGACGAGCAGCGTGTCCAACCGCATTCTGCACATCCGTGCTTTTCCACGCTTCGCTCCTGGATGCTTCCCGACTGTCCAGGAAGCCGGTCCTGGGTGGGGGAGGCCCCCCACCCCCTGGGCCCACAGGTGGGGGTGGGGTCCCGCGGCTGTGCAAGGAGACTGGTGTTTTATTTTTGTTTTTGAAGATTTTATTTATTTATTTTTAGAGAGGGGGAAGGGAGGGAGAAAGATAGGGAGAGAAACATCAGTGTGTGGTTGCCTCTTGCACGCCCCCTGCTGGGGACCTGGCCTGCAACCCAAGCCTGGGCCCTGGACTGGGAATCGAACCGGCAACCCTTTGATTCTCAATCCACTGAACCACACCAGCCAGGGTGGCACTGGTGTTTTAATGACGCAGCCGTGCATCCCACCTGTGTATTAAATTGTTCTCAGCAAAGTCCCCAAGGCCCTTAATGATCAAAGTGGGTGTGGGGGTAAAAGGCTTGCGGGGGGTGGGGGGGTGGGGGAGGGGGGCTTGCCGTGTGCAAAGCCCTTGTCCGCGGGGGCCGCCTGTGAGGAACGACACGGATGTGGACTCTCCCAGGGGCTCCGCGGGGGCCTTGCAGGGAGACCACGGCCAGGGCCCCGGGACATCCGGCGCGAGGCTGGGCCCACAGTGGCATCCCGCCCACCGGACACCAGCCGGACTGTGGGGCTGAGCGGGAATATTCGTCCTTGGCAAAGCCTCCGAAGGGAGGCCCTGGGCTGCCGGGCACGTCCCCCTGCCGAGGGTGAGGTGTAGCTACCTGGATGCTCGGGGAACCTGCGGGGTCAAGGTCGGGATTAGGCCAGCGGTGTTCTCGGACTTTCCCTTCTATTATCAGCTCTGTTCCCCGGTTTTTCCAAGCCACGCCCTCAGGGGACGGCAGCCTGGGCGCCTCTCCCCAGCCTGTCTGTCTAGGAACCCAGGGAGAGGCTCTGCCCCCTAACGGGTCCCTGCGCGTCTCCATCCCTGTGTGGGGCCTTGCAGACTCCCATCTCGGCCCCTCCCAAGGTGACCCAAGGTCACCTGGGGCACACAGTGCAAGGCGCCCACGGGCTATGTGAGGGCTGGGCCGGCCTGCGCCCCGCCCCCCACAGAGCGTGTCCCCCAGGGTCCGTGTTCTAGACCCAACTCTCCCTGCCCCCGGGGGGCACCAGGTCAGGGCACGAGGAGGTGCAACCCTGTGGCGCTGGCCTGGCACCTGGAAGGGGCTCTCGCAGGCTCCCGGCGTGGACGGGGGGCGTCTCGCCCCTGCTGCACGGAGTGACGTCACGGTGACGCCACCTACGGAGCAGTGTTTACACCACAGCCATCGGCCAGCGCCACCGCGCGGGCTGCTTTTCCGGAGACAGTGCTGCGCCCCCTGCCTGCGGCCCAGCAGCCCTGGGGCCAGGCCGAGCGGGGTCCACCCGCACCCCCCCGCGGGCTGCGGAGCCGCCAGCCCCCGCAGGCCCAGACCTGGGGCTTCTGTGCTCCGACCGGCCGGACGGAACCGCGGACACACACCTTGCACTTCCTGAGCCAGCTCAAAGCGAGAGCACGGCACGGAAGACAACGACAAACTTTAGAGAGCACGTCCCAGTTCGGCCTGCCTGCGCAGCCAGGGAGGACCCCCACATCCTGTGGCAGGTGAGGAAGGAAGGAAGGGGGCGGGGCTGGCGCGGCGCACAGCCGGCCTGGGCAGGTCCTGGCCGGGCAGGTCCTGCGCCCACGGGCCTCTTCCCGGCGGGGGGCTGCGGGAGTGCGGGGTGAAAATTAATGACTGTTTAGGAGGTTGCCTGTGAGCCGTGAGGGTGGGGGGAGAGGGGCAAGTTCGGGCACTCTCGCGCCGCCCTGGCACGCTCTCGGGCCTGGGCAGGCGAGCTGCGTAGGAAAAGGATTTCCTGATGAGGCGTCTTGGGAGGAAGTGGCTGGCCGGCCGGCACTCTCTCCCCCACCGGGGGGTGCTGGCCACCGTGGTCTCCCTGGGTGTGCCCTCCCCCCCGCAAAGAGTCCCAGGGTCTCAGGGCGCCGGAGGACTGCTGGGGAAGTGCAGGGTTAGGGCTGTCATGCCTCAGTTTCCCCATCTCTAACTGTCTCTGTCTAGAAGGCCAGGAGAGCCAAAGCCAGAGGGTGAACACACACACACACACACACACCCTGTTGTATTCACTTCCCGGGCTGCCGTAGGCAAGGTACCCCACGCCAGGTGGCTTCCGACCACAGAAGCGTGTCCCCCCCAGCTCTGGAGGCTGGATATCCACAGTGAAGGCCCCGGCGGAGCCCCCTCTGAGACCAAGAGCGGGGGGAGGGTTAGGGTCCCCGTCCGTCCCTGCTCCTGGGGGTGCCAGCAACCCCGGCTTGTGGCAGAACCACGCCGGCCTCTGCCTCTGCCCTCTCCTGGCCTCTCTCTGTGCGTCTGTGTCTCCCTTCCCACAAGGACACCGTCATGTGGGACCAGCGGCTCCCCTGTGACCTCGTCCGAACAAGTCCCTCACGGGTCCCCGGGGCACAATTCTGCTCCTCATCCCCCACTGTTGCTGAATGGGTCCAGTCTGGGGGAGCTGCTCCGGGCACGCTGTCGTTTTCCAGAGGACAGCGTGGCCATCACAGAGTGGACACCGCAGGGCTGCAGGGCATGGGGTGGCGTCACCGTGGGCCCAGGGAGCCCGACGCTGGCAGCCCGGTGACCGCAGAACGAGGCAGACCGGGGCCTTGGGACCCGAGCCAGAGGTCATCCGAGCCGGCACTGTGGACTGCTGCCCTGGGACAGCGGGGGGTAAGCCCTGCGTGTCCAGGACAAGCCAGGTCCCCTGCCTCGGGGGCTCCTCGAGTACTTCACTGACAGGGACCCCCCCCCAAAGCTGCTCCTGGAAGAAGGGAGCCAATCTGCCTGTTTACTAACATCGCAAAGGAACCCGCCAGCAAACGCGAAATCCCTTCATCTCAGAGAGGAAAAGGCGCACAGCAGGCAGAAGGTCACCGTGCTGTGCTCGACCCCAACCTCGGGGTGACCAAAAGGGCGGGAATCGGGGGCCCCGAGGTGTGGTTGGCCTCACTGGGTAAACCAGCCGGTGCTCACAGGCAACGGGAACCCCTGAGCCCGGACTTGAACCCAGGTGCTCAGATCCTAAGGCCCTTAAGTTCCCAGAGTCCCTCAGACCCACTGTCCTCCGCTGTCTTGTGTCCAGAAAAGAACACGTCCCCCCCACCCCCCCACCGTCCTGTTGCCAAGGCGTCTGCCAGGGATGCCCGGAGGGGTGACTGACTCAGGTTCCACCGCGTGTCCGCTTTGGGGCCCAGGAGAAAAGGGAAGATGGGGGTGGGGGGTCTGGCCCTTCCCGCCCGGCTGCTGGGAGTCTTCCTGGAAGCCGGATCTGAGGGCTGCGAATCAGAGGTCGTCAGTGAGCTGTGGCCTATGACCTCAGGCCGGCCCCTCAGCCTCCAAGGTCACCTTCCACCTGCTTCCCCCCCAGAAGTGGGGAAGTGGGAGGGAGGGGCCTGAGTGAGCCCACATCCCCTCTGGCAGCGGCGGCAGCGGGAGCCGGGAATCCTGTGAAACATCTCCGACAAACAAGCCGGCGACTTCCACCCGCCCCCCCCTCCCCCGCCACCCCGCACCCCGAGACAACTGTCGTGTGCCAGGCTTTTAACAGCCTGGTGCAGAAACACTGAAGAACAAACACGAAGTGAAGGAACTCAGTGACGGGGTTCTGCTCGAACCCCGTCTTCCCCCTTGGAGGCCCTTGGGTTTGGGGCCTCTGGCAAGAAAGTTGCTTCTGCTTTTGACCAGCCACTTCCTCTTTTCTGGAACCTGCTGGGTGCGCCCCCACTCCCCCCCCCCCACTGCTGCCCCAGCCCGGGCCAAGGGCAGCTGCTCCTGCAGCCTCTGACCTGGGCCTCGGGACCCCGAACCACAGATCCGCAGAGCCGGGTGGGGCGGGGGTGGGGGGTGTTCTTTTTTCCCAACGCTGTTCTGTGTCTTTCCAGAGCTAGGTACCAGTGAGACGCATTCCCCTGTTCAGCAAAAAGTACTGGCTTTTGTTTTCATCCTCACTGTCTCACCGTGAACCCTTGACATCCTGGAGGGCCCCAAAGGCCACCACACTCCTAGGGCGTCGGCCCTGGCTGGGAGGGCCGGGGCGGGGGCAGCCAGGAGGACCAGACCCCCACACACCACATGTCCAAATGTCTTACTCCGTGTCACTCTCTCCCGTGGACTGAGCGCACCGTCAGGCCGGGCACTTCTGACACTCACGCTGTCCTCGGACCTCGCTCTGCGCAGAGGCAGGGGGAGCTGGGGCCGTGCCCTGTCTCCGCCCGGGTGAGGGGCTCCCCTCCACTCCCCTCACCCAAAGGACGGGAGGCGGCTCCAGTGAGGCCCGTGGAGGGCAGGCCCCGCCGGTCTCCAGCACCTCCCTGCTCGCCCGGGTCCCCGACACGCGCCCTGAAGCAGCCGGCCCTCCGTGAGGATTGCGCAAGGACCAGGGGACAGCCGCCTCGGAGCGTGGAGCCCAGAAAAGGGAAGAGAGACGGTTTTGGGGAAAGGGAGGGGGAGGGATCAAAATCACAGGCTTGGCAATAAAACCATTTGTATTTCTGAAACTGAGCCGTTTAACAACGGTCCCTGCGTACATTTTTTATAAGTTGGACAGTTTTATGTGGGGAGTGGGTCAGAGCCTGGGGCGCGTGTGATAAGACTGTCATCCTTTCCAGGTTAAGGGCGGGGGGGGACATCACCACGTGCTTTTCCCCGCTGAGGAAGCCGGACACAGGGCGGGGAAGGGGGGCCGTGACTCAGGCCCTCAGCACGGCCGAGCTGGCACCAGACTCGGCCCTCCTGGCTCCCCAAGGCTCCGTGCGTGGGGACTGCTGAGAATGGGGGTCCCCGCCCTCTGCGCCACCTCCCCTGACCCCCAAAGCACCGCCTGGAGGAGGAGACGCGAGCACAGAGCCAGGGGACAAGCAGGGCACAGGTGCTCAGCAGGCATGGTCCCTCTTCGAGGCTGGAAATGGCTCCAGGACCTGGTGCCTGAGGCCCAGCCCCGGGACCCCAGCCGCCCCACTGTCCACAACACCCGGCCGTCCCCACCCCTGCACACCCCCCCCCGTGGGCAGTGGGACATACACACCCCGGAGACAGCGGGAAGACCAGGTGCGTGTGGGATGCAGCATCAGGGAGGGGGGGGCGGGGAGAGGAAGGAAAAGCGGGGGCAGCCATCAGAAGGGCCGGGAACAGAGCCCAGCGCCACAGCCCCACCCGCACACACACAGGCCCCGGGGGATCTGCGTGTTCCTTCGCGCGTGCGGGACGCACGGAGCCCCAGCAGCACGCGTGCAGGCCCTGCCTCCCTTGCAGAGGGACGCTGCGGCGCAGGGAGGAGAACTGGCGGCCGCCACGGAAAAACCCGGCGGGCGGGGCGGGAGTGAGGCTGCGCCCCCCGCCGGGAGCAGTCCTCGCCGGCGGACAGGGCCACCCCGCTCGCTCCTGGCGACTCCCCGCCCCTGCAGCCAGCCAGTGAAGACGGGGGCGTTTGGATCGTCGCACCTCGTGCGAGCCCGCGGCGTGCCGGGCGCTTCCGGGGACGTCACTCACTGCCCGCCCCCCCCCCCCCGCACCGGCCCCCGGGAGCGCCCCAGCTCGCCGTCACGGCCTTTACGAGGGAGGGTCCCCGGAGCACACACGGGTGACAGGCCGCCTCACCGCGTCCGGGTTCGAAGGGAAAGTGAGAGGCGGTCTCGCTGGGGACTGCGCGTGGGAGGTGGAGACAACCACGCCTGCTTCCCACGGCGGCCTCGCCCCTCCCCAGCCCAGCCGTGCCCCCTGGGCACGCCACTCGGCCCACCTGAGCCTCAGTTTCCCCAGCTGCAAACATGGGGGCAGTGATAGGAACCAGGCAGCCCAGGCCAGGTGGCTCGGATGATTGGAGCGTCGTCCTGTACACCAACAGGTTTTGGGTTCAATTCCCGGTCCGGGCACCTGCCTGGGCTGCAGGTTTGATCCCTCGTCAGGGAGGAACCGATCGATGTTTCTCTCTCACTGATGGTTTTTTTTTCTCTCTCTCTCCCTACCTCTGTCTCTAAAACCAACTTTTTAAAAATCTTTCAGTAAGGACTTTTAAAAATAATACGGATCAGGAAGAGTTGACCAAGAGTTAAATGACAGCATATGGGACAGGGACGGTCGTGGTGCCGAGTAGCTAACCTGGTGCTCAAGAGATGACTATTTCTGCCCTGGCTGGTGTGGCTCAGCGGGCTGAGCTCCAGCCTATGAACTAAAGGGTCGCCGGTTCGATTCCCAGTCAGGGCACATGCCAGGATAGTGTGGGCCAGGTCCCCAGTAGGGGGCGCACAAGAGACAAACACACATTGATGTTTCTCTCCCTCTCTTTCTCCTCCCCTTCCTCTCTCTCTAAAGGTAAATAAATAAAATATTTTTTTTAAAAAAAAGAGAGAGATGACTATTTCTGACTTCACTCACAGGCAACCTTACAGTCGGAGGAACAAGCAGATTGGCCTCGGGCACCAGGGACGTGTCCCCATGGGAACTCGCCTCGCCGGTGCCTCCTGGCTGGTGTGGCAACCACGGGGAACAGAACTGGGTCAGAAGGCAGGTTTTTCAAGCTGGGTGAAACGGAGCCGCAGTGAGACAAAGGACGGGAAGAGATAAGGGCAGGAGAGCGAAGACACAGGAAAGGGGACGACAAGAGAAGCCCCTGGTTTGCAGCCAGGGGTCCGAGGGTCAGTCCTCCTATTTTGGCTTTACATGAAAGCTGGTATTCCTTCTGGGAATCCGAAGACGAACCAGTACAATTTTTGGACAGCGGCATTAGAAAAAAAACAAAACAAACACTAAAACCCTCAGTTCTCACTGAGCCAAGGGCTGCTCATGGCTGTAAAACCATGTTTGCTGAGGCCCTGACTGGGCAGCTTCGCTGATTAGAGCATCGTCCTCATACAACGAGGTTGCAGGTTCGATCCCCGCTCAGGGCACATATGAGAATCAACCAATGCATGAATAAGTGGAACAACAGATCGATGTTTCTCTCTCTAGCTTTCTCTCTCTCTCTCCAAAACAATCAATCAATAAAATTTTATTTTTCAATAAAAGGTTTGCTAGGAACGGAGGGTGGTTAGAAGCAGGGGCTGTGAAGGTAAGTCAGGGCCGGGCGACACTCCGCACTGCAGACCACTGAGGCTCACAGGGCTTGGTGCCGGGGGTCCACCTGGTGCCGGGCAGCTGTGCCCAAGGGGAGCCCATCGGCAGCTGCAGGTCCAAAACATGACTTCAGACGTAAGCATCTGTCATCAGCCCAGAACAACGGTTGGAGGGGGATGCCCCGGTCCCTTCCATGCACGCACGTCCCGTGGGCTGCAGGGCGCAGTGGTTTGGGGGTGGGGGGGTCACTGGAGCCTGGGCTCTGCATCAGAGATTTCCCGCCTGGAGAATGGGGACAGTGATGGCATTGGGTCACGTGGCTCGAGTTAGCTGATGCACAAACATGCCCAATTCGAAACGAGCCCGGCCCTCTCCTCTCCCCCACACTCTTGGGGAAGGAGCTGGGACACCTGCTTGCTCAGAAAGTCCCGCCTCCTAGGGTGTGGGACCTGCACCGGGACAACCGCCTGATGTCACTACAGCTGGAGGATGAGGCACCCTTGGAGTTCACTGTGGCCATTGCTGGGTGACCCGTGACTTACGAGCTTTCTCAAGATACAGTGACCTTCAGAACCAAAGGATCCGCGGTGGAGGCTAGGAGAGCATGCAGGGAGTACCCCCTATGTGGGACGACGCACTGGGCACTTTGAGGAGGGCCGGATGCAGGAGGTGGGAGAAAGCCGGAGGGCCCAGGCCTCCCCACCCTGAGAGTCCCCCGTCCTGCAAGACTGGGACGCACACAGGTCCAACCGTCCCGGCCTCTGTCAGCCGAGGGGAGCATTCAGATCCCTCAGACCACAGGGAGCTCAGAGAACCAGGGTGCTCGGAGGAGGCGCTACCTGCCGCCCGGCCTGTGTCTCTCCCGTCTGCCAAAGGAGAGATTCAGGAAACAGAGGCCCCTGTGGCCTCCAGCAGGGAGAGGTCACTGGGTTTGTGGGCAGCGCCGCTGGGCCACCTGCCCAGGGAATGTACTTCCTGGGTGCTGGCAGCTCTGGCACCAACAGAGCCACTTGGGAACCGGTGCCCAAAGGCCGGTCCTGAGCTGAATGCAGCGGGGAACACAGATGCCACGGAGAGACCAAGGCTCAGCGGTTTCCACCGAAAGGACAGGAGTCACAGCGCTACTCCTGGGGGACGTGTGACTCTCTGAGGACAAAGGTGGCGGTGGCAGTCATGAACCACCGTGGTCTCGCCCTTCTCTGGATTTTCACCAGCCGGCCAGGAGGCAGCTGGGAGGGCTTCCAGGGGGAGGCCTGCGGAGGCAGGGGCGGCGACACAGGGGCCACTCTGGAGCCCTGCGGGTACAGTGTCCCGCTTCCAGGTTCAGCTTCCGCCCCCACCGCCCCAACTCTCAGCAGCCCAGCCCCCAAACTTGGCCTTCGAGTCTTAGGGTGGTCTTCCCCACGGGCCCCTTTCTAGGGGAGAGGACACCAGCATTCCCAGAGCAGCGTGTGTGTCTCGTGTCGTCCTCCCCTGTGAGGTGGGATTGAGACCCACGCTCACAGGTAGGAAATCTGGGGCCCAGAGAGCGGCAGTGAACTGCACCCAGGATGCTCTCTGGGCTCCCAAACTCATGCCCCTCCCAGCCACCCTCGTGGAAAGCTCAGCAAAGGGCTCTGTTCTCACGAATCTGGTGCAAACGACTGTGAGGTCCTCATGCCTGTCCCCTTGGTGCACAGAAGCTCCCGGCCTCCTGCGGCTGGAAGGTGGGGAGGGAGGGAGGGAGGCGGAGGGGCTGCCCTCTGACCTCGGGCCCATATCCCCCTCGAGCTGGGCACCCTTACGCCACCAGGGCACCAGACCACTTTCACGAGCCATCTAAAATACCTCCTGCCACCTTTAGGGGGGCTCTTAACAGTCAATTAGTCTGAGCAAAAAGCCCAAATAACTTTCCCATGTAGGAGGTGCAGGAGAAAAAAAACAAAAACTCACACAAAAATGTTCCTGAAAATTGCCATCCAGCTGACCCACTGGTTTGTCTGAAAATGTTTGCTGTGTCATCGTTGGCTCCCCTAAGATTTGTCGAGAATCGATTCATTCGCATTGCTGGGAATTGGTTTGCACAGAGTGAGCCGAGCATTTGGATTCTCAAAGACGCCACATTTTTTTTTTCCTTCCCACGGTGCTGCTTGGTTTCTGCTTTTTCTCACCATAATCAGGGGTCGGCCACCTGGGAGCTAGTGCTTTTGGGGCCGGGACCTGAGGAGGTGTGGGTGCACCCCATCCTCAAAGGCGTGTTTGGTCTAATTAAGAAGGCCACTCCTCTGGGGGGGGGGCAGGGGGAGTCATCCCAGTTCCAGAGGCTACACGGAGTCAGCTGAGGCCTTCGTTGTAAATCTCTCCCTCTGCCCCACTCTGGCTTTCATTCTTTCCCCCGCCACTCAAGGGCCAAAACCACAGGCTAAGAATAATTTGTAGGTCAAGGTAACAAAGGGCATTTGCTTATCATTAAACACGGAAGGCAATAACCAAATAGGTCCAGCTGACCTAAGGACATTTCCTTGTGAACGCTAGGCCCACGTGCCCAGCCTGAAGAACTTTGCTTGGGATCTCTCGTGGCCACGTCCAGGGAAGGAGAGGGGTGGATGGAGGTGAGGCCGACGGTGCCAACCCGGGGCCTGGCTCTGCCCGGAAAAGACTCGGTGCTCCCTGACCACCGCCCATGGCGCTGGCTGTTGAGGCAGCGAAACACAGAGCTGCTTTGAAATCATTTCCTGGCCCGACCTGAGGAGCAGGTGCTCCTGGCCGAGGGCCAGGGCGGGCCAGGCCGATGGGGCTGTGGCTCTGCAGAAGCTCCCTCACCTGTGGCCACGGCTGCCGGCTGCCAGAGAGGGTCTTCTCCCTGCCCGGCAAGCCCCGAGGAGAAACCCCAAGGTTCCCTCCCTGCCAACCCACTGGCCAGTCCCCGAACCTCTCAAAGCCACATCCCCAGCTGCTAAGTGGCCCCGGGGCCCAGCCTCCACCCTCTCTGGCACACGGGGGCCTCCACGCACACCCTGGGCCACTTCTGCACCTGGCGGGGAAGCCACCTGGCCCAGTTCCTCCCTTCGGCCCACTGGGTTCCGCTGCCCAGCCTTTGCCTGCGGCTGAGCCCAGAAGATTCTGTTACCGGTGCCCCGAGGTCGTTCTGCAAATCTCAAAATACACTCTAGCGAGCAAAGGCGAGCGGCGAAGAGACAAGCGACCTCTCTGTTCTCCTGACACTGCCACTCGTCTTTGGGGACCAGCCTGGCGCGGGTCGGGTGGCGCCGTGGCCGCCAGCCCAGCTTGGGAGGGCCAGGCCCCGCTGCGGGTCCGCGGGCGTCTGCCCCCGCCCTCACCCACAGGCGCCTGCGGGCCACCTGTCCCCGGGGAGGGAGCGTGGCTTCCCCACAGCCATGGGGACAGAGCCTGACGGGGACCACAGGGTGCACTCGAGGGTGTGTGCGTCCGTGTGTGTACAGAAACAGAAAGCCTAGCAGAAATCATATACTCTACCAGGTATTAATTAGAGAGCATGTGATCTAATAACACAGCTTATATAATACATTAACCCATTTATGATCTTAAACTATTACCATATCATAATTGAGTAACGCATTAATGGATTATAGTTATATATTAATATATTTTATTATGTATTAGTATAATTACATAGCAATGCGGTGAACATATTATCATATGTCAATAATTATGTATGATATATATGTACAGATTTGAGGAAGAATAAATGTTTGCTGTTTTAAGTCACTGCGTTCGGGATGTTTCAGTAGCAGCTAAGGTGAACTGAGACAGTGCCCTGGGCCCAAGGTCCCTCTGTGTGCGGGCCACGCCGGGCCGGGCGGGGCTGGGCTGGGCCACGGGACACACTGTGAGCCCCGTGGGGTGCCTGGAGCGCAGCGGCTCCCGGGTCATGTTCCCCGACTTGGCAAGCAGCGGTCTCTCTGTTCCGGGCGGAAGAGCCAGCGTGAGATTTCCTGATTCCTGGTTTACTGTTTACTCTAATATTCGGTTTCTCAAAAAAAAAAAAAAATTAGAAAGAACCAGAAACTAAGACCTATGGGATTGTGGAAGACGGATGACTCACTTTTGAGACAAGAAGAGTGGAAAAATGGCCTTCCATGACCTTCACCTCGAAAGGAACTGAATAAAGAGTCTGGAGGTCGGGTCAGCCCCAACAGCTGCAGACCAGGGGTTTCGTTCTCCGGGCACCCACCCCGTGGGTGGGGTCCGCCTACCCAGAAGTCCTGCCTCCCCACCTCAGGCTGCCTGGACCGTCCGGTCCCGGGCTTCAGGAGCCTGGGGCTGGGCGGGGCCGAGCAGGGCCACCAGAAAACCCCGGGAAGGGATTCCAAACACCAGACAGAGTTTTCTTGGCGGGTTGGGCTAGGATGGCTGTGAGCTGTCAACAGCTCACACTTCTCTCTCTACGGCCAAGATCGTAACACAGATAGCCGTAATCTTTCACAGGGCTCTTTCAGAGACGAAGAGAGACAGCGTATGGGAAAGCAGATGCCTGGCACACAGCAAGGGCTCCATCGATATCGGCTGCACCCGAGGACAACCGTGCCAGCCCGGATGCTGTCTGATCGTCAATAGTATCAACCAGTCCTAGCCACCGGGGGCAAAACACCCGTGGAGCAGCATCGGAGCTTCGGGGAGGAAGAAGGATCTCTGGGGCGCGGCTCCTGCCACGAGCCACGGACAAGAGCCGGCCCTGGGTGACCGCAGCTTCCAGCCCAGGACCCAGCGAGCGTCTGGGCGGCCAGGGCAGAAAGGAGCAGCGTGTCTACGTGTGTGTGTGTGTGTGTGTGTGTTTTGGAGGATTCAGGGGACAGGACACAGAGCAGGACCTGGACCTTGGGGGCCGGAGACGCAGACCTGACCTGGAGGCAGGGAAAAGCAGGAGGCTCCGTGGGCCTGGCCCCGCCCCCTTGGGCAGGACAGAGCTGGCAGTTCTCCGCAGCCCCAGCTGTGCTCTGTGGGCAGGGACCCTGCCCTACGAGGTCCCTGGAGCCGCTGTGACACAGCCCCACAAGCGGGGTGGCTCAAAACCACGGAGACATGCTGGCACCCCGCAGGCGCCCAAGGCTGCAAATTGAGGTGTCACAGGGCTGCGCCCCTCCAAAACCTCTCCCAGCGTCTGGTGGCCCCATGTGTCCGTGGCTCGTGGCGGCATCGCTCCCGTGTCTGCCTCCGTGGTCACGAGATCTCCCCCCTGTGTCTCTGTGGCCAAACTTCCCTCTTCTCAGGAGGACACCCATCGTCCTGGATGAGGGGCCGCACCCCACCTCCCTTCAGCTCGGCTAGCGACATCTGCAAAGAGCCTGCTTCCGAAACAGGCCACGCTCCCAGGTCCCAGAGGCTGGGACTTCGACGTGTCTTTCAGGGACACGATTCCAGCCATGACCCTGCTTCTCTTTGCACCCTCAACGCCTAGTGAAGGGCCTGAGAAACAGACCAACCAGCTGGCTGGGGTCCGGTCCCAGCTCTACCCCTGCGTGACCGTAAACACGGCCCCCCAAGACTCAGATCTCCCTTTCTTCACCACCCAGGGTGGCTGAGAAGTTGCCCCCTTGCTTTCTCAAATTCTCCCCTGGCCCCCAGTGCCCTTTTTCCTGCCCCGCCCCTCCCGGCACGGCCCTGTACCAGACTCCGCACAAGGGGCGAGTCCCCGCCGTGCCCCCGCCAGTGGCTGGCAGAGTGGCCGGGCTTCCCACCGCAGGCCCTGGCCTCTGCCCCCCCACCCCCACCCCAGAGAAAAGGTGGGACCCCTGGGGTTCCCAAGAGCAAGCTGGCCGCTGTCGAACACTCAGCAGCAGCCAGGTCGGAGTCCGGCTATCAAAGCCCAGAGGCGCTGGCAGCGGCCCCAAAGCCCGGGCGGTATCTGATGGGTCCCTGACAAGCCCTGAGTTGGCAGAGAAGGGCTTCCTGTGAGCAGGAAGGAAACGATGGGGATCAGGTTATTCTCAAAGCGCGCAGAAGAGGGAGGAAGCGAGGGGGAGCTGGGCGAGCCAGTCCAACGCGGGGCTACAGCGGGCGCGGGTGAGGCGCCTGGTTCCGCGGGGGGGAGCGCGGCCGGGTTCACGTTCAACGCTTCCTCCCGTCCACGTGCGCTGCGCGGCGGGGTCTCGAGAACTCCCCGCGGGTGAGCCTCAGGGACAGGGCCTCGCTCCCCGGAGGCTCCTCTGCCCGGCGCACGGCAAGGTCACGGCCAACTACCCAAGCGAATCGAAGACTCCGTTTCAACCCGGCTGCTCACTTCACTGGCCTTTGCACACGCTCCGCATTGTATGAGACGTACGCACCCCTGGCAGGGCCGCGCAGTGGGTTAGGGCGCCCGCCCGGTACGCCCAGCTGGTGGGTTCGATCCCCGGTCGGGGCACACACAGGAATCAACCCATAGATGCATAAATAAGTGGAACAACAAACCCATGTGTCTCTCTTTCTCTGTCTCCCCGCTTCCCTCTTTCCCTAAAATCAACCAATCAATAATT
This sequence comes from Phyllostomus hastatus, assembly GCF_019186645.2. Classification (NCBI taxonomy): domain Eukaryota; kingdom Metazoa; phylum Chordata; class Mammalia; order Chiroptera; family Phyllostomidae; genus Phyllostomus; species Phyllostomus hastatus. The sequence continues at coordinate 899,203 of NW_025333796.1, forward strand.
TTTTTTTCTTTTAAAAAGATGTTGAGCCCTGGCAGGTGTGGTTCAATGGACTGAGCACCGGACTGTGAACCAAAGGGTCACCGGTTCGATTCCCACTCAGGGCACATGCCTGGGTTGTGGGCCAGGTCCCCACTCGGGGGCATGCAAGAGGCAACCACATGTTGATGTTTCTTTCCCTTTCTCCCTCCCTTCGGCCCTCTCTAAAAATAAATAAATAAATAAATATATTTTTTAAAAAAGACATTGACAACACTTTGGCATCTGGGTCAGTGTCGTGGGGTCACCGCCAAGACGGGCTGGCCCACCATCTCACGGGAAGCGGGAGACGCCGGCCTTTCACGAGCGCTCACACGCGCCGCTCCGGGTCAGGGGGAGGGCGGATGGAGGCCAATGAGGCGAAGGGGACCGGATTCTAGCCCGGCCCGTGAGAGTGCCCGCAGCCTCCCTGGGGGCAGTGGCCGCCCCCGTGAAAGGGCAGGGGTGCCCAGGAACAGACCGTGGCCGGTGGCGGCCGAACACAATGAAACGGACAAAGCGAGAGAAAACACACAGTCAAGACTCGGCGTCATTTCCGGGCACACTTCCCTGCCCGCATGGGTGCACAGGGCACGGGCGGACCCAGAAGGTAGGCGAGGGGGGGCTGAGAAGGCCCTGGGCAGGACAACGTGCTCCCGAGTCCTTCCTGTCGTCACCCGCACTCGGAGCACCGCCGGAGGGCGACCCCCGGGCGGACCAGCACCAGCGTACGGAGCCCGCGGGTGCGCTGGAGGAGGGCAGCCCAGGGACCACGGGCAGAGCGGGACACCTGCAAAGCACCGGGAGCCCCGACCAGCCAGCCATGTGCGGAAAGACGCGAGACCGAGCCCACAGACCCCACGGGGCCGCCGCTTCATCTCCGTCCCCTGGCGCGAGAGACGTCCTCCTGGGAAAGAGGGGCCTGGGTGTCACAGCTGCATGGGTGTCACAGCTGCACTTCTCGATAGGCTGCTCAGAGCAGCCGCACCTCGGCCCTCAGACGCTCTGCAGGGCGGAGCCTTCCCACACCCGAGCCCCACCGGCCCGTTCCCTCCAGCGCCGGGCTCGGCGGAGCTGGCGTCCAACCAGCACGCCGCGGGAGCCCACTCTCCGGCCGGCCGTACGCCCACCCCGAGCACTTCAGAGGGACACCCGGGCCCGGGTGGTAAACCCCAGGGCCTCAGCACCATTCTGGGGACTCTGTCACTGCGTCGCTTGACTCCTGAAGGCCCCGATTGTCATACGCTGCGCCCCCAAGAGCCTGTGCTCAGGGCACCCGAGACGCACTCAGCCACTGAGATGCTCAGTCAGGAAATGTTCCAGCGTGGCCCCGCAGCCTGGCCCCCGGCAGGCTCCCCTGGCAGCTGGGGCTGATCTGAACATCTGTCTGTGTCTGGAAGCCGGAAATGGGCTACCTTTGCTCAACAGACACTAGCCAAGGCTCTCTCTTCTCATCAACAGCCAGTCAAGTACAGATGACAGACAGACGCATGGATAGACAGATAGGCAGACACACAGATGGATGCGTGGATGGGAAGGAAGGGAGGGGGGAAGGGAGGGAGGAAGGGAGGAAGGAAGGGAGGGAGGGAGGGAGAGAGGGAGGAAGGAAGGAAGGAGGAAGGAAGGAAGGAAGATAGGGAAGAAGGGAGAAAGGAAGGAAGGAAGGAAGGAGGGAGGGAGGGAGCAAGGAAGGAGAAAGGAAGGAAGGGTTGAGGAAGGAAGGAGGGAGGAAGGAAGGAAGGAAGGGAAGGGGGAGGGAGGTAGGAAAGAAGGAAGGGAGGGAAGAAGGAAGGAAGGAAGAAGGGAGGGAGGAAGGAAGAAAAGAGAAAGGAAGGAAGGAGGGAGGGAGGAAGGAAGGAGGAAGGAAGGAAGAAAGATAGGGAAGAAGGGAGGGAAGAAGGGAGAAAGGAAGGAAGGAAGGAAGGGGGGGAGGAAGGAAGGAGGGAGGGAGGGAGGGAGGGAAGAAGGGAGGAAGGAAGGAGGAAGGAAGGAAGGGGGGGAGGAAGGAAGGAGGGAGGGAGGGAGGGAGGGAAGGAGGGAGGAAGGAAGGAGGAAGGAAGGAAGGGGGAGGAAGGGGGGAAGGAAGGAAGGAAGGAAGGAGCTCACGGGGGCAGATGAAACGGGTCGGCGTTACCACCGTGGAAGTTGGAAGCCAACTGCTGTCAAGCCCGCGTAGACGTGAGACTCCCACGGGGACCTCGTCAGAAGTGCAGAGCCACGGGCTCCCCTCCTCAGAGACCCTGACGCGGGAGGCCTGGGCTGAGACCTGGGCTTCATACTTTAAACGTGGTTCTACTTAGGCTGGTCCAGGAACCCCAGTTTGGAAAGCACTGCTCTAAACCCTAACCCTTGCTCAGGGTGGTACCAACTGACCAAGGTCGGAGCCGAGGTCAAAACTGGCACCCTTCCTGTGCTGCAGGGCACCCATTTCCCTTCCCAGGGCCTCAGCCCAGGGCGTGTGGGTGGTGTGATGGGCACGCAGCCCTCCAGCCCTGGGGACAGGAGGGCAGCTCCTGCTCCCCCCACCCATTCCGGGCCGTGCCCCCTGCCGGGGCAAGTGCCCAAGCTAGTGGATGTGGCTGGAGGGAGCCTGCCGGTCACAGGCCTGTCACCAGCCCGGAGGGCGCGAGGATCCCCTCGGGAGGGACACGCCGCAGACAGCGGCATCACTTGGGACGGCCCGCCCACGCCCAGCCGAGGCTCCACGACCTTCCGTGACTGGCCCGCCGCTCCTGGCTCTATTTCCAGTTGTCTCCAGTGACTGTGAGGAAGCTCCGGGGCTCCTGTCCCGAGAGGCCCGGGCGCGTGCTCGTGAATACTTAACGGTCAGCCGAACAACACTGGCCCCTGGCTCCGTGGGCCCCGGGGCCCCGGTGTGGGTCCTTCTCTCTACAGAGCTGCCCCCACCCCCCCAGCCGCCCCACTGGTCGCCTGCTTTGTCCCTGGCTCACAAACAGTTCCAGTGACCCACCAGTCACCGGCCGACGGCCCCCGGTGAGCACGAGTCTGAGATGCACGGATTTCAGTGCAACCCGGGAAGCCGCTCTCTCTCTCTCGGGCGAAGAAGGAGAAGACAGCAGGTTGGTCCCCAGCAGTAGCTTCTCTGGCCGGGTCCTGGCAGAACGCCACCCGCCTCGACCGAGTCACTTGCTAAAGCCGGTCCCTCCCTCTCACGACTATCCCCTGCCGCACGTCAGCTCGGGCGGCTAAGAGCACGGAGAGCCCAGGCGCGGTGCCCGCTGGGCGCGCCGGGACGCTCCAGACACTGCGCCCACCTTGCTGCCCCGTGGGCCCCGTGCGCCCCCGGGGGATCTGCATGTGGTCTTTCCTCCACCTTCTCGGACCCCTGACACCACCCCCGGGGGGCAGGGGTGTGGGGACGCTCTCCCAGAAAGCTGACCCAAACCGCCTGACAGACAGACTGGAAGCGAGCAAAGGCCGCATCCCCTGTTGGGCCAAGGGCCCTTCTCCCGCCAGTCGAGTTCAATGTTTGCGTCGCGTTAGTTTGCCGTTCCAGCTCTCCATCACCCGTTGCAGCCGGCAGGCCCCAGGGCGCCCCCTGAAATGAATTCCCCCGTGTTGGCGCGTCAGGCCGGCAGGAGCCACCGGGAGGAGGCCGGTGAGACGGTTAAGGAGAGCCGGGCCCGGGGTTGGAGGTTTGCAGACGGCGCCTGCCGGCCCCTTGGGTCACAGCTCTGACGACGCGTGGGGCTCGGGGGTGCAGACCGAAGCCGGTCATGTCCAGAAGGGATTCGACCGGATTTGGAGAAGAAGAGACGAGCTGCGTGGACACCAGAGCCCCCCCCCCCCTGAGGCCCTGTCACCGAGGGTGCCGATGGGTGTGACCGAGCGGCCCCACCCACGGGGCTGGCACAGTCGCACTGTCCTCAGCATCCCAAAGGTCCCTGGAAACGGCATCCTCTGGGCCCCGGGGACCGCCTGGAGCTGGGGGACGGGGAAGCGGAAGTAACTCCCCTCCGATGCGCCCCCGTCAGCGCGCGTCCACCGTGGCGGTGATCCGGCGCATCACTGTCCCCAAGAACGACGTGCCCTCACACCGGACACCTGGATGCCGTTCCCGTCTGCCCCGCCACTCACCTGACCCCTGGGCTCCCCCAGTCTCCCTCTGACACAGCACACCTCCCCCCTGTCTGTCCCCTCTTGCCACTGCCGCAGGCCAGCCCTCGGAGCCTGACCTCTGGTTTTTACCAGGGCGGCTGCCTCGGTTTCCCCGACACCGACCACCCCTCTTCCTGTGACCCCCCTTGGCCCACTGCTACCAGGCTAAGTCTCAGAAAGGGTAGTTTTCATCCCCTTTCATTGCTTCTTAGTTTAGATTCCCCGCCAAAGCGGACAGCAAGGGGACTCAGGTTCGTTCATTCATCCCCGGGGGTGGGGGTGGGGGTGGGGGGAGAATGAGCGGGGAAGCCGGACGCGCCAGCACCCTGACGGATGGACGACCGTGGGGGGCTACCGGGCTGGCCCCCGAGGGGACCCTCTCAGGCAGAATGCACGTCACGATGGTCCAGCTGCACCCCTCCTCGGCTGAGGGCTGCCCCTGATGGGGGCACACTCCTGACCCCAGCACTCAGCGCAGACCGGCCTGCGGCACTCAGGAGGACCCCGCCGAGACGGAGGCAGACTCGGACAGGGGCTGCGGCGTGGCGTGGGGCCGCTGGGCAAGGCTGCAGTGCGCTTTGTCCTGGTGGGCCGCCGCCACCCCCCCTTCTCAGCACCTGAGGGAGGAGGTCCTCGCTCCCTGGGCCTGCCTTCCTGGCCGGGCCGCAGGGCACCCAGGTCAGCTGGGAGGTCAGCGGACGATAGGTCGCTTTTCAGAGCTAAGTTTATCCCAAGTGGTGCGCGGGGCATTCTTATACTAAAAAGTCGTTTGTTTGCCCTTGCTGGTGTGGCTCAGTGGATTGAGCACAGACTGTGAACCAAAGGGTCGCTGGTTCGATTCCCAGTCAGGGCACATGCCTGGGTTGTGGGCCAGATCCCCAGTTGGGTACACACGAGAGGCAACCACACATTGTTGTTTCTCTCCCTTTCTTTCTCCCTCCCTCCCCCCCGCTCTTACATAAATAAATAAATAAATAAATAAATAAATACAATCTTTTAAAAAGTTATTTAAAATTGCTAAAAATAGTTATTTGTTGTGTCTCTGAAAGTCTACTTTAACCTGAGCACATTTAGCACCTTTCTTTGCTGAGTCTGGCAACCCCACTGCAAGGCCCTCCTTGGCTGGCCTCAACCCTTTCTGGTTACTCCGGTTCCGAAACCCTTCCCTCCCCAAGCAGGGGATGCCCCTGGCCCCGGGAGCACCCGGCCAAGCCCCGGAGGCCGCGGGGGTGCTGGGGCTGGTTCCCTGCCAGGAGCAGCCCCCCCGGGCTTCTCACCCGGTCTCTGTCCTGCCCACCATCTCCGGGTCTAGTGTCTCTCTGCCGCCTCGTCCTTCCCTCCCCTCTGAACGCAGGTACTGCCTGCACCTGTCATCGCACGCCCTTGGGTCGCCTGCCGGCGTCTGTCTTATTTCCCCAGTGCGATCGGGACTCTCACCTGGCCCAGCTTACTGATGGAGACCCCCAGGGCCCTGTGAGGGTGGAGACAGCAGCCCCGTTCGCCCCCAGAGCTCACCCCCTCCCCACCCCCAGAGCCCTGGGCACATGCAGGGAGATGGCCGAGGAAGCAGCCCTGCAGGCCGGGCCGGGTGGGTCAGGCAGCCAAGGTCACCGCCAGCAGCAGCAGGTGGTCAGAGGACCCGAACTACCTGCTGGCTTTTCCAGGTTCTCGGCCGGGCCTCTCAGCCCTTCCCCAGGTCCCGATTTCCCTCCCCCGATCACCAGCAGCCCCGCCCCCCCAGCACCCCACACGCAGCCTCTCGGCAACATGGTCTGTGCCCTGGACAGTGCCGGCTTCCGCCCTGTCTCTCTCTCTCGCATCAGGCGCTCTGAGGTGGACGTACTAGCCACACACTCACGTAACACTTGAAAGGCGTAAGAGCTTCCCCGGGAATTATGTTTCTGAAACATCCCGGGAAGTAGTGGGTGAAGAATGATCACCTCGGCGGACACATGGGACACACGGGGGGGTGAGATGGCTAACTGCAGTGACCACTGCTTCGGGGAGCTTTTGGGGGGACACTGACAAGCGTTTCACATCAGCCATGTCAACGGGAATATTTCAGTTTCAGGTAGAACGCTGATTCAGAAGACTACTTCTTTATGCATATTTTTGGGGTCACCACACTAGTGGCCACACAACAGCCAGGGGTCCAGTCACCTGCTCCCCGAGTTTCCCCCTGACCAAGGAGGACTGGTCACTGCACCCCAACTTTAAGCTGCTCCCCAAGTCCCCATCAGATGTCTGGGGTCTGCACCATGGACCTTACCCTTCCTCACCCACAGACAGGAGAGGGGGAGCTGTGTTCCACAGACCCCAGAGAAGAGTGCCCACCGGGTGGCAGGGGCCAGGGGGTGGCCAGCCGCCCGCCCCAGCCCCGCCCTGGCGCTGTCAGGAAGGCGATGGTGATCAGACTGTCGGTAATGGGGTGTGGAAGCAGCTCACTGCGCATTCCCCGCACCCCCGCGCCCAAGACCGGCCAGAGAACAAAGTCACCTTCTCCGTGGAGCCCTCTGCTCTGTGTGTGTGTGAGTGTGCGCGCGCGTGTGCAAGCATTTTACTTGGTTGGTGGAGGGCAGGGGTGTGACCCGGTTGGGGTTTTCCTCGGGGTGAACTTGAGAGCTGAGCCCCGTCCCGTCACCGTCGCCGGATCCCCGGCAGGGAGGCTGCGACAAGTGGCGGCGGGCGGGCTACCTGGGCAGGCCAGCCCCCGGGGCGGGGGGCGGGCGGGCGGCGGGGCGTCCACCCCACCCGCCTTCCCTCCACCTTGACAAAGTGACGCCGCAGACCGGTCGATGCACCCAAAGTCCGCGCTGCGCTGCCCGCGTGGCCGGGGCTGAAGTTCCCCACAAGCCCGGCCGCGATAGGGATCCCCGAGGCCCCACGTGCTCGAAATGGCGCTGCGGGGGCGGGGGGAGGGCTGGCAAAGGGACCGGCGGCAGAGGAGCCCCCGCCCCAGGTCCAGAGACGGCCTGAGGGAGGCTGGGGAGCAACGAGGTCCATTTGGGCGAGCAGCCACCCAGCCGCCCCGCCCCCGCTGTCCCCACCCACCACCCCTCCCCTGCGTCCCCCGCGGCCGCGCGCAGCTCCACCTCCCCGGAGCGCGGTCCACACCGTCCTTTTCCAACAAAACAACACTACGCACCGCCCCCCGCACCCGCACCGGGCGGGACTACGCCCAGCCCGCCACCAGCGGGCCCGGTCCGGGAGCGCGCCGCGTGCCCTTCCCCCCTTCCCCTCACTTCCACCCCCCCCCCCCCCGCTCTCGCCGCAGACGGCCGCCGAGCCCCGGCTGCACGCGGGTGGGGAGAGAGACGGAGCCGGGGCTCGGCGGCCCAGCTCGGCCCCGCGTCCCCACCCTTCCCGCGAGCGGCCCCAAGTGACAGGAGGGGCGCGCACGGCGCGCGCGGGGCAGCCCGCGTTAACCGCTTCGGCGCCGGGGCGGCTGCCGCCGGAGGGCGGGGACCCGCGGACCGCGGCTCGGGGACTCACCGGAATGTGCACTCGCAGCGACCGCCTCTTCTGGCTGGGGTTTTTCTTGCCCGGGCTGGAAACGTCCTTCTTCTTCTTGGTGTCCATGGCCGCGCTTCCCATAACTTGAACCAGAAGTTGATTCCGAGTGGCTCGGTCCTGGAATATGGTCCTGCTTCCTAGCCCGGCCCCTGCCCTCCGCCCGGGGCGGCGAGCTCGTCACCGCTGTCCTTCCCCCGGAGACACCGCGTGGGGACCTGAGCGGGGAGGGAGGGTGGAGCAGGTACCTCGGGCCGCCGCCCGCCGCACGGGAGGGATGGCGGTCGGCGTGAGCCGAGCTCGTTTCCTCTTCCTCCTACGGGCTCATCAGATGCCAAATCAAAGCCACAGGCTGTCCCGGTGCTGGTCTCTCTCCTGGTTACGCGTGGCAGAGGTCTCCGGCTGGGTGGCAAAGTTTTCTTCCTTTTGCAAAGCGCAGCAACATTTTCCTCCCACTCGGCTCCTCCCACAGATCCCCAGAGGTAACGTGCAAGGCAGGTGCAGTGGAACGCGGGGATCTGGGAAACGAGCCCCCTCGGCTCGTGCCCAGGTGGAGACTCCGGCGAGAGTGGGACAGTTGGCGTGCGGATGTGACCCTCGGCCGCAGAATAAAGCCGCCCGGAGCCTGGAACCGGGGCCGTCCTCCGGGCGCGAGGGAGGGAGGGAGGAGGGGAAGGAGGAGGCGCAAACGCGGGCTCGGCGCGTGGGGCTCGGGCTCGGCTGCGAGCACAAGTTGCGGCGCGGCTCGCGCGACCCCGCGGGCAGAGGGGGCCGGGCGCCGTGTGCCCCACACCGGCGCCGCGGTCCCGGGGTCGGCAGGGGGCCCGCGCGGACGCCGCGGGGAGCGCGGGACGGCGGGAGGCGGCGTGCACCCAACAGGAAGTGGGCGCCGCACGGCTCTGCGTGGTCCCCGCGCCCCGTGGCGTGCCCGGCGGGCGGGGGCTCCCTCCCCTGCGGCCACGGTGACGCGGGACTGGCTCGCGGCTGCTTTCTGACCCGCGTCGCGCGGTCCCCGGCCTCTCTGTTCGGGCCCGAGCCCCTGAAACACGCCCATGCGGCCGTCCTCCGCCGACCCGGCCGCGGCGGGAGCGCAGGCGTGCGGTGGGATGCGCGTGGATCCGCACGTGCTGCGCGGGGCACCGCGGCCGGCGGGCGGAACGCGCGCGGGGTGCGGCGGGGGTCGCCGGGACTGCGGCTTGGCACGCCTGGATCCACCCCGCCCCGCCCCGCCCTCGCGGTCCGGTTCGCCCGGAGTTGCGCAGTGGACCCGCGGTGAGTGTCCGAGTGCCCTCCCGCAGCACGGCGCCCCGAGAAACGCGGAGTTGTCTCAGACTGCGGCAGGAGATGGGCGAGGAGAGGCCTCCACGTGCCGCCGCGATCTTAGAGCGCCGCCGCCTCGCCATTCTGCCAACCTTGCCGAGGGCCCCTGGGGGTTCTGGGTGGCGGGGTGCCCCCCCCCCGCCCCAGGAGGGCGCGACCTTGGCCCTGGCTGGAGGCCGGGTGAGCGCTGGATCAGGTGCTGAGGCCCGTGGCCCCCGCGAAGTCACTGGAGCGCCCTGAATGCTGACGTCAGCCCTGCTGCACCCCGTAATCAGTAATGCGGAGAGGCCGCCCAGCGAAAACGCGACACAGGTCGCTTTAGGAAGACCGGGGGGACCGGCGAGAAGACGGTTCGAAGAGTGTTCTCAGAGGGGGAGGGTTCGCCTGCCTCAGGGACACCCCTTCGGTGGCGCCTCCCACCCAGCCAGAAGCGCCCCCATTTCGGTCATCTATCCCCTTTCCCTTTCCAGCCCAGGTCCCCGGCGCGTCTGGTGTGGGTGCGTCCTCGGTCCGCGGGAGCGGGGTTCGGGCGGGTTGTCCGACTTCTCCTCGGCGCCTGCTCCCGGGACCAGAACGCGGCCAGACGGGGCAACCGCCGCCGCCCGGTGCTGGAGCAGTGCCCGTTGGCAGGTCGCCTGCTGCCTGCTCTTCAGGGGGGCGCATCTGGGTTCAAAAACCAGGTGGCGAGCCTGGCCCCAGAGCTGTGGAATTTCTTGCTTTGACCTTTGCGTGAGTGGCTGCGTGAGGGAGACAGAGACCGCATGATTCCACAGATGCCGGAACCCCTGGTTAGCAGTGGGAAGGGGCTGGCCGCTGGCCCGTGACAGGGGCCCACCCTTCCTCTCTCCAGGTTGCCCCCCAGCTGCCACCCAGGTTCCGTCTCTGCAGCTCACGAGTTTCATTCACCAGCATGTGCAAATCACTCCACTCGATGAGAACTGGGTTTGGAAGGAAAGAGGGAGAGAGCGCGACGGTGCAGGCTGGGGGGTGGGGATTCAGGAAGAGCCGCTATCACTAGCGAGGGTCCCTGGGGGGGCGAGGGTGGGGGGTGGATGGAGAGGGAGCCACGGAGTGATTTCCCCCACTCAAGGCTTTGCCTGGGGCCTGTGGGTCCCTGTCACCGGCCCACGCCTGGTGATTGTTACAGTATGTACTTTTGTCAGCTGACTTGTGCAAATATGCCCAATCATTCATTAATAAAATTAATTTGTTCTCTGAGTTTGTCAGGGCACAGATTTTATTTAGGGCCTGGGAATCCTAAATCAAAACATTTTACCTAATTGCCTGCATTTGAAGAGCGTTGTTTGTTTGTGTGTTTGTGTGTTTGTTTTGGGGGGGCAATGGAGGTGTTCCACATGTTAATATTTCTGAAATGCGGGTGTTTCTTACAGATAGCGCCAGGAGAAGCTGACCAGGCAATTTTTTCTTTCTGAAAGAGATGAACACATTCGTCGTATATCTGCCGACCAGCGGGGTCTTGCCAGGGAGGGATGCAGTGGTGGTCTGGCTTTGGGGTTCCCTCGGAACCCCAGCTTGGCCTCCACCTTGCGGCCTACCCAGTCTTCTCAGCCAGTAGCTGCATATAGAATGCCCCGGCCTGCAACTTCTCAAGAACAACGCCAGGACACCGACCCTGAACGGGACAGCCACCTTTTCCTTGGAGACAGCATCACTGGGTTTGCCTTCTGCCCAGGGTCCACACTGTTTCTCGTCTCTCCGTGGTTGCCGATCCTGTTTTTATGGAAAAAAAAATCTCATTTGGGGGGTTATAGAGTTTATATGTAAATTTTTTTGCCAAGAATGAAGCAGAGGCTGTTCGTGGTCACTAAGTAGCAAAGTGACCCCCTCCTCTTCCCAGGGCCCTGGCAGTTAGGACAGGGGTAGACAGTTCATCCCGGCCGAGGAGACGGGAGTGGCCTGTGTCACTACTTCTGGGCCGCGCAGGAAAGACTCGGTCCGTCTCCTCTATTTTCCTTTGCCATGAACTTGGAGGTCACGTGTGCCCAGTGGCATAGGACGTGTGTTGGGCCCAGGGGTGTCAAACTCATTTCACCAGGGGCCCCATCAGCCTCGAGGTTGCCTTCCAAGGGCCGAATGTAACTTCAGGACTGTGTAAATGGAACTACTCCTCAACAGTTAAGCAACAGCTCGGCGCTGCCACCGGGTAGAAACAAGGTGCCGGGCCGGGTAAAACAAGGTGGAGGGCCGGGTTCGGCCCACGGGCCTTGTGTCTGCCACCTGCAGGTTAAGCCACTAAGGTTTTGATAATTATGTGTTACAGCATGACCTTGCCTAGAAGACTCATTGCCCTGAAAGTGGGTTTGTCTCGCTGACTGAGTCTTCGAGCACTCCTGTGACTGGGCACCCGGGGCGAACCCCTCCCTGGCCACTCCCGCGGCGGCTCTGCCCCGTGTGACGGAAGGTGACGAAGAGAGGTTGACCGGGACGGTGGGCCGCCAGCCTGCTGGGGGACCGGGAGCCCGCCACTTCGTCTCCTCCCGGTCCGTAGGGGGGATGTAGGGGCCTGCAGGAGATCTCCACGGTCCGTTTAAAAACACGGGGTGTGTGTTCTGTCCTGGTTGCATTTGGCACATATTTGTTAACCTTATTGCTTGAGTTCTCCCTTCTATATCGAACTTTACAAAAAATTCAGGGACTGAAAATGAAAAACACACAAGCAAAGAGAAGACCGCTGTTTGCTGCAGCAGGGACGGGTTAGGGCGGTGCTTTTCGGGGACAGGTGTGTCCACTTGGGGTGTCTTCTCCCCAGGCTGATGACAGTGAGGTGCCAGGCGTCCTACGAGTTCATATTCACAGTCCTGCCGAATTTCTGTGAACATCCCCTAAGAGGACTACCATTTTACAGAGCAGGACACTGAGGCCTGTCTGTTGGAGAGTTTGTTGCAATCCACTTACTGTATTTTTCAGACCATAAGACACACTAGGTTTTAGAGGAGGAAGATAGGGGGAAAACTTGAAGCAAAAAATGTGGTAAAATATTTAATAACATAAATAGTATTTCACTGATGTAAATGTAAACAGAATTCAACAGCAGCATTAACAGCCATCATTGCTCCCTAACTGGGGCGGGGGAGGGTTGGGGTGTGTGTCTTATAGTCCGAAAAATACGGTAACTTCTGTCTGTAGATCTTGATTCACTGTACCCCCCCACCCCCCCAGAAAGATATTTTAAAGTGTGCTCCCCTGACCCTCTGTTGTAAAAGATTTGCCCCCAGCTAACGATACTACTTAGGAAGCTCCTTCAGGGTGACCTTGGACAGACTATCCTGCATCCTCGCTGCCTTGGTTGGTCCCTGCCCGGGACACAGAGCTGGTGGACGGCCGTGGTCCACGCGGGGGGGGGCAGGGGGCAGGGGGCGGGGACCAGCGCCTGTGACCCGGGCGAACAGCCGCTCCCGGCGAACTGCGGCAGCAGAGCCAGGATTGAGGGCTCTCCACGCCTGAGTAACTCCTCGCTGGCCCGGAGCAAAGGGAGTGCCATTGCATCGCGAGAAGCAGGGCTCAGAGTCACATTCCCGTTTTCAGTTTCCGCCAAGTTGGGCACAGATTGCGCGGCCTCACGTGGCTCTGGCTCTCTGCTGTGCCCGGAGTCGGATATCGCTCCAGTCGGGGACCTCGAGGCCGGCGGCGCCCAGGACCCGCGGGGAGGGCTGCTTGGGACAGCCCAGCTCCTGGTGGCGCTTTCCCGGCCCCTTTGGGTGTCCCGGGGGGGGGGGGCACTGTGCCGGCCACCTCCTGCCCCTGCGTTTCAGACTGCGCTCCACCCATCACGCCTGTCAGCCACGTGGTGGCCCCGATGGCGGGACCCAAGAAGCGCTCTGGGTTAAGGAAGAGGGGACTCTGAGGGGACCGGCTCCTGCGGGGCAGACCTGCTGTGGGCATCGCTCCTCCAGAGGACAGCCTGGGGTCTCCGGCAGCTCTGCGCTCAACACACACTCAGCGGTTCCACGGAAGGGCAGACTCAGCACGCAGGACCGGCGGGGCCCCGCGGCACGGGCTCTGCAGCGGGCAGGCGTCTGTTCCCCGCGTCAGAGAGGAGGCAGCCCCAGCACACGCTCCACTAAGGGGACTTGGTGGTCAGGGAAACAGCGTTGGTTGGGAGCGAATCCTTTGGTCCGGATTGACGGTCTGCCCCCCGCCCCACCCCGCAGTGTGACCTTTGTCCCAGGGGTCTGGCATTACCTCCTGGGCTGCGAAGGCTCCCGGCTCCCCGGGCTGCAGACTGGGTCCTCCACTCGGTTCTGAACTTCGACCGCACGAATGCGCACACAGGCTCGCCCTGGGAAATGTGGAATGCTGCCATTACCCGTGACTCAGGACTCGTTTCTGACCTCCCGCTCCCCCACCTGCTTGGGACATGATTACATGAAGAATGCCAGTTCATTGTAATAATTTCCCGAACAAACAAAATCACCCTGGTAACGACACCGGCCCCCAAACTTACACAGAGCGGCACCCATCGGGACCTAACCTGCGGTGGGTGGGGGGCGTGCGAGGCTCCCGTCACCAGCACCGTGTTACCATCCATCCATGTGCCTTCGGCTCTCACGTCCAGACCTGGCCTCCAGAATGCCGGCTACGGCTTTTCAGCAGGAGGGGGGGGGAGGAGGGGGAGAAGGAGGGGGAGGAGGAGGAGAAGAAAGAAGGAGGTGGAGGAGGAAGAAGAAGAGGAAGAAGAAGAAGAGGAGGAAGAAGAAGAGGAAGAAGAAGAAGGAGGAGGAGAAGGAAGAAGAGGAGGAAGAAGAAGGAGGAAGAAGAAGAGGAGGAAGAGGAAGAGGAAGAAGAGGAAGAAGAAGAAGAAAGAAGAAGAAAGAAGAAAGAAGAAAGAAGAAAGAAGAAGAAGAAGAAAGAAGAAAGAAGAAGAAGAAGGAGAAGAACATATTTAGGACCCTCCGGTTTTGGCAGCGCCTGGAGGGCACAGCACCAGGCGGCGCACCGGATCTCAGGTGGGCGCAGACGTACCCGTCAGTGGGCCGACTCCCCGAGAAGCCGAGTCCCTCCCAGAGGGGCCCAGCCGCTCCCAGAGTTGAGTGTGTGCCAGACCTGCCGGCCTCTACCCCGCCCCTTCTCTGTGCCCGGGCCCTTGTGCTGTGACCACTGAACGCCGCGGTGCGCAGAGACAGCCCGCGAGACGCGAGGTGCCGGGGCTCCGGACGTGCAGGGAGGCTCTCCCGGCCACGGCGGCTTTCGACAACCCTCCCTAACGCCATGTGGGTCAAGAGGTGTTTTGTGAAATGTTCCTAAATATAACGCCCGAGAGTTGCATGACTTCTCGGGGGAGAGAGACCTTCCAAGTAAAGCTCCACCCACGGGCTTCCACGGAAGGCCGTTTTAGGTCCTTGGGGCACTCGGTCCCCATACAGCGCAGCGCCGAAGGCCTTCCGGCCCTGCTGTTTCCTGACGCCCCTCCCTGCGGCCTTTCCCCTGCGGGCGAAGCAATGAAGCCTCGCCGCACAGCTCGCTGATCTCTGAGCAGCCCGAGAGCGCGTCTCCCTGTCCTGGCGAATCCCTCCGTCACACAGGGGATTCCCGGCATCTCATGGCAATGAGCGTGCGCGTGTCTCTGCGCGACCACAGGTGCCCGTGTGTCGTGCAGGGCTGGGTGGGCTCCCTGCCGGTCCGGAGCGCCGGCTGAGTTTCACACGGGGCCCTGAATCTTGTGGTTGGGGTGCCAGGAGCAACGCTGTTCCAGGCGGAACTTCCAGGAGAGCCTGCATTTCAGTAGGATTGTTGGTTCCGAGTCTTATATCTTTGCAGGTTTGAGAAACTGACGTCATTGGTTCACCCAGAACTGACAGAGCTGGGGAGTCGTGTCATTTTTTTTAAAAAGATTTTATTTATTTATTTTTAGAGAGGGAAGGGAGGGTGGGAGAGAGAGAGAGAGAGAAACATCAATGTGCGGTTGCTGGGGGTCGTGGCCTGCAACCCAGGCATGTGCCCTGACTGGGAATTGAACCTGCGACGCTTTGGTTCGCAGCCTGCACTCAATCCACGGAGCCACGCCAGCCGGGGCTGGGAGTCGTGTCATTGTAACCACTCCCAGTAAGGGGTCTGTTCTCCGAGTGGCGGCAGGCTCCGCGCGGTGGGTCGTGCGCCTCTGCTCACGGGGGCGCCGGGCAGCGTCTGGCTCACGTGGGCAGGAGCAGTGAGAAGTGCCAACAGGGCGGCGGCCTTCGATGCCACGTGGGTGGGGCAGTCCCTCTGTGCCGGGAGGGGCGGTCTGAGCAGCCGCCGGCAGGGAGCGTGGGGGCGGGGCTCCCTCGTGGTGAGGGGGCCGTGCCTCCGGCGGGTGGGGGTCGGAGGAGAGCGCGAAGGCCTGGCCGCCTCCTGCGGGCGGACGCGCTCCGCCGGCTCCTGCCGTCGTCGGGCTCCGAGTGCGGCCCAGAGGCCTTGTGGGCTGTTCCCACCGGTGCCGTGGGGACGAGCTGCTCTGCTCGGGGGGATGGCTGCGCGGGCTTCCCCTGCAGACACGAGACGTTGCTTACTGTGACTGGGGTTTGTGCGCTGTCACATGGCGTCTCTTCCAGCCGGGTTCCCCACGGCTTCGAGGAAAGGCTGGGCGGCGTCCCACGCCGGAGTGCACGGACGCAGCACATACGTCACCCCGTGTTCTGTGGTGTTCGGAAGGAGTCCGCGTGCGTGTGCAGGTGCGGGGGCAAAGCGAGTGTTGCTGGTGCCTGTCAGGATATAGGGGCCTCGCCCCTCTCAGAGGTCGCGGCTCTGTGCCCCCACCAGCAGGGTGCGCCCAGGCCTGCCTCTCCCTGCCCGCCCCAGCAGCATATTTTCACTTTGTAACTTCCTAACGTCTGCCGATCAGGTCAGTCGGGTGAAAACAGGGTCTCACTGCACTCTCACTGTGCACTTTTTCTCTTTCCGACCGAGAATGAACACCCTTTTGTGCGTTTGTATTCCCTGTACAGTTGCCTTTCTGTGAATCAGAAAATTTATGCGGTGGGGTGGTGGGTCTCTCTCTAATCTGCTGATGGGAGCTCTTTGTATAGAAAACCAGCCCCTTGTCAGCGCTGAGGGTTGCAAGTATGTGTCTCCCTTCTGTTTGTCTTTTGACCTTTTAAAAAAATGTATCTTGGCCCTGGCTGGTGTGGCTCAGTGGATTGAGTGCTGGTCTGTGAGCCAAAGGGTCGCTAGTTCGATTCCCAGTCAGGGCACAAGCCTGGATTGTGGCCCAGGTCCCCACTAGGGGGCGTGTGAGCAGCAACCACACATTGACGTTTCTCTCCCTCTCTTTCTCCTTCCCTTCCCCTCTCTGTAAAAGTAAACAAATAAAATAATATAAAATAAAAACGTATCTGGCCTTTTCTTCATGTAGGATTGTTTACGTTTTATATAGTTTGTTTCATTAATTTATTTGTTGCCGCCCCGGGTTCTTCTGTCCTATTCAGGCAAGTGTGGGGGGAGGCCCGTGGGCCCCACCACCCCCGGGTGGGGGTGTTTCTGAGGCGGGGGGCGGTGAGGACGAGGGCGGAGGACACGGCTGTGCCTGGGGGCTGCTCAGTCAGCCCCTGTCTCCCCTTCCCCTCAGCCCCCGGAGCAGCGCACACGGCGGTGGCCAGGCCGGTCCTATTCGCTTTCCAGAGTTCTTGGAGGAAACCGCAGAAAGTCTCCAGCGGGCAGGCCCTGCGCCCTGGGGCCCTCTGGAGTCCGCCCGCCTGCCCGCCCGCAGAGGGGACAGCCTCCCCAGGGGAGAGAGAATTTCCTAGAAGCGCTGTCCTCCGTCTGCGGCGCCCGGGGCCACAAGGCCTCCCAGAGTGGCCCCTGGAGACTTTGCTTCGGACCGACCAGACCCGGGAGCCGCCGGGGCCCCCTCCCGAGCTCCGCCCAGGCTGCTGGGGGAGGCCGCGTGCACGTGCGAAGTCTGACACCCCCACCCCCGCTCCTGCCGCTCGGACCCACGCCCCTTCCGAGCCTTCTCCGGGGAAGTGTTCTGGCAGCCAGACACAAAACAGCGGCCCCCTTGGCTCCGTCTTCCCCGCCAGGAGGGTCGCGGGCGCCGCGCCCGCCTGTCGCCCGGCAGAAGGTGCGTGGCTGTGGAGGCCGGCCTTGGAGAACAGCCCGTCCCCCAGGGCTGCCAGGCAGGACCGCGGCGCGGCTGTTTCCCACGGAGCTGGCACTCCGCCAGCTCCCAGCCGTGTGGGCGGGAGCAGCCTGAGTCCGGCCCCTCCCAGTGTGTGGGAGGGGCGGGGTGGGGGGGGAGGGTGCCAACACCCATCCCCTGTCCATGTTATGTGTAAGAATATACGCACCCATCTTTCGCCCAAGAGAGATTGTGGCGTCTGAGATGCAAATGTGGATCTAGGGTCGTTGGTTTTGTAAGTCTCTCTAGAGCGGCTGTTAGATTACCGCCTGACAGGGGAGCGGTTAGTGGCCTGCAAGCAGGTGACATACCGCTTCAAAGCCAGGTGGAAGGAGGGGTCTTTATTAAGGCAGAAGGGGAATCTCGTGGGACTTTAGAAGGTGTGGGGGTGGGCTTTGGCCTGGGGACCCCGGAGGGAGAAGGGGACAGAGGGTTCTTTGGGGAGGGGTCCGAGAAGGAGGACATGAGACCCCAGCAGAGCAAACTGGCGCCGTCTCGAACCGGTCCAGCCACAGCTGTGTCGGAACCCCAGCAGAGAGGACTCCAGTGTGTCAGGCCCGGGGGCTGGGTGTGGCCAGCCAAGGTGGAGACTTGATCATTTGAAACATTAAAAAAAAAACATATGTTAAGATCCCCAAAGAGAAATTCCTGTTTGGTTTTAAAAACCAGGAACAGGCCCTGGCTGGGTAGCTCAGCTGGTTAAGAGGATCATCCCCATATGTCAGGGTTCCAGGTTCAATCCCAGTCAGGGTACATATAAGAATCAACCAATGAATGCGTAAATGAGTCGAACAACAAATCAGTGTGTGTGTGTGTGTGTGTGTGTGTGTGTGTCTCCCCTCCTCTCTCTCTCTCTCTCTAAAATCAATCAATAAAAAACGAAACCAAGAACAATCGTCTTTCTCCTGAACTCCTGGTTTGTCTGTTCCCTGTGGGCACTGGACATGTCCCTCATGTCTTGCTCATGCGTGGCCAAAACTCAGCATCAAACCTGTAACCCACACATGCACTGCTTTATCTTCCTCCTTGGGGAACATGCCTCCCCACTGGGAAGGGCTGCCCCTCTGAGTCAGTGCCCTGGTCCTCCTGGGACCAGTGACCGAAAGCAGCCGAACCGGCGTCCCCTGACTGCCGGTGGCCAACACAGGAGGACCGTTCGGTGGGAGTGGAGCCAAGCAGGTGCGTGGCTTCCCCCAGGAACGCCCCAGAGAAAGGCAGAGGAAGGAGGGGCGAAACGCACCAACCTCCCCCTTCTTTGGCCCCCTGGTCCTGCTCTCCTGCTTCTGTTGGTCAGGCCCGCGCTCGAGGGGGCCTGGAAAACGCTGTCCCTACGCTTAGGGCAGCTCAGGGCGGCGAGGACAGGTCCCGGAGCAAATGGTGGCCACGGAAATGGTGCCCACGGAGCGCACCCTTAACCCCACCTGGAACAGTCCTGGATTCCCTGGAACCATCTGAGTTCAAAGACACTGCCCCACAAACTCCTGAGATTTCCCGGAAGCTAAGGTCTCGCCCCCCCGAGCGCACGGGAATCAGGTCTGTCTCCCCGGCCCGGCACCTCACCCGCCCCCCTCCCTCAAGGGGGCTGGCTGCAGGGTCTTCGTCTGGACCGACTCCCAGTCAAAAATACCCCGGAACTCAAAACACCCACCGCAAAGCAGTGACCGAATGTCATTTCCTGAACATAATAAAAAATACCCAGCCGAGTCACTGAAACAAGAGGGGCGTTCTCATTACGTTCTGGCTGGACCAGGAATTACAAATACTGAAGAGGAGACGCGAACTGGCTTGATGCCCGTAATCGCTTACCTAAAAAAAACAAATTAAAACGGACTGAAAACACTTAAACTAGTCAAGTCATTCCATAAAGTGGCTGGGAACTAAATACTAAGAGAACTGAATGCTTTTCTCATGTCATAACGACAGCCAGCTGGAAAGTTCAAGCGAAGACGCGTGTGACTTACAGACTCAATGTGCGGCTCGTCCATCGAGAAGACGACAGAACCCCGGTGGGGGCCTGGTCGAAAACCGGACTGCGTGGAGGATGCGTGTTGGGGGAGGGACCTTCCACGCAGTAGAACCACCGTTCCTTCCCAAAGTACTGTGTTAAGTGAGCAGGATCAAATCCTCTATCACCCACCCCATCCCCACCCGCCCCCAACACAGGGCCTTTAAAAATGGGAACGTCAGTACCGTGTGATGCCCCTCATACGGGGACTCCAGTGAGCACACTGAACGAACGAGTGGAACAGAGACAGACCCGTAGACTGAGAGCAGCTGACAGCTCTTGGGGGGTGCGGGGGAGGGGTGGAGGGTGCAGCAAGAGGATAAAAGGAGAAAGAAGGTGTAGACGAGGGGGACAGTGTGGTGACAGGGGTGGGGGGGAGTGGGCGTGGCCAGCAGGGTGGGTGGAGGTGGAAGAGGGTGGAGGGGGATAAATAGTAACAGAGAAAGACAATAAAAAAAACTACCCTGCAATGTGTACTTCTTAAGTCCCTCCGGAAGAAGAAAACTAGGAGAAAAGTCACGAATGGTGTTGGGGGGGCGGGGGTGACGTGCAATGAGAGGAGGCTTTCTTTAGCCGATTCTACCTCGTCCACAGTGTAATGATTTCAGAAGGCCTAGCAGGGCGGGACCAGAGGAAACATGCAGGACAGGGGACCCCAAATGACCACGTGATGGCGATGGCTGCGACCTTCACGTGGTCGACGGCTGGAAACGTACAACGACGTGGTCCCGAGGCTCACACTGGCGGCTACCGGCGTCCTGCGTCCACAGGGCGGCGCTGCTTCCCCGCTTCCCTCCAGCGGGGGCTAGGGGCTCGGGCGGATGGAAAGAACAGGACCCGGCCGTCCCCCAGGAAATGCAACAGGCATCCCGGTGGGAGCTCTCGCTCTCCACGACCACTAAAACTCATCCGCACCGAGGACCCCTGGACAGGCCTCGCCAGCTCTGCGTGGGCGGCGTCACCGCCTCCTGGAGGGTCTGCAATCGGATAAGCCTGCGCGGCCGAGGGAAGATCCTGTGTCTGGGGACCCAGAACACCCAGGGTAGGGGGACAGGGGACGGTGGGGGTGGGGGCGGGGGCGGGCGGGGAGCAGGGCTGTGCCCCCCTGGGCTCACCTGTCTCCCCAGATTCCAACAAGGGGCTCGCCCAGGTGTTCTCAGGCCAAACACTACAGCAGGCCGTCCCATGAGCCTGCAAAAAGGCAACATGGTCGGCAACAACTTGACCCCCGCGCTCCCCAGACTCGCCTCTAAGTTTCAGACCCGCTCCAGGGACGCCTGCTACCGAGGCTTTGAGTGAGGAGCTGCTGGGAGTGTCCCACCTTTTGGCGTCTCGGGGCCACACGATAAATACACGCTAACGAAAACTGATGAGCAAAAAAAAAGGTCTTAAGTAAACTTACGACTTTGTGTTGGGCCCCACTCGAGGCCCTCCTGGGCCTCAGGCAGCCCACAGGCCGTGGGCTGGCACCACCCCCCCCGCCAGGTCACGGCCAAGTCCCTTGCTGGCGTGAGATCGCTGCTCTCCACATTTAGCGCTTTCGAATGACAGCACCAGGTCCTTCTCTCTGTCAGCAGTCCCCGAACATCGTCAGCCCTCGGGAACAGGATCCGCTGCGAAGCGGAGGGGCCCTTGACCTTGAGGAGCCCACTGGTAGGCGATGTGGGGGCAAATACCTAAGCATCCGTAAAAAAAACAATTTTAATTGGTTCCCTCTAGAGGAATTTGGGAGCGGATAGCTTTTTAAAAAATAAGTCTTTGTCCAGTTGTTAAGTACTTTCAATGATTTGACTTTTTCACAGGTTCGATTCTTGAAGGTTTATGTGTGTATAATTATGGTAAACATAAAACCAAATAAAACCCCACAGAGCTCTGTTTTGCTACTCTGGCTGCCCACCCCCGTGCTTCTGGTCGCCTGTGCTTCTGGTCGCCTTCCGGCTGCTGTCACCAGGAGCCAGCAGAGCCTGGCTCTCTGCTCTGTGGCCCTGCCCTGTCTCCTCACCCGACAGTGCCGTGGGGACTCCGGGGCGAAGAAAGAGTCTCCCTGGTGTCACTCTTTTCTGTCTGGGGTGTTCGGGCAAAGGCGGAAGACTGGACATTCGACGGTCCCTGTTCAGCCAGTGTGCTCGGCGAGGAACCCATGTTTCATCTTTAAATGGATGAAAAGGGGGGCGGGACTCAACCCTTCCAAGAATCCCGACACCGGGGTAGGGTATCGGCCGCGTCGCAGGTGAGGGTGCTGCGAGGGTCCTGGAGCTGAGCCCTTCCCCGAGCCCCCGCCGGTTCCTGCTGCCGGCGCGCACAGCCTGTGGGCTTCCCTTGGTCGTCACGTGGTATCCTCACCCTTGTCTTTGGCTAAGCGGTAGCTCTGCAGACAATGTGACCTTGCTATTTTTCTGCTGTTAATTTCTATACGAAGTTAGCTTTCCCGAACTTTTGTGAGATGGCTTGGTTCTAGCAGCCTTTTTTTCTTCTTCTTTTTTTTTTTAACATAAGCGATCCTTCTGTTGTTTTCGAGTAGCAGCTTGCTTCGTGACGCTACCTTGGATCAGATCTCTGGGCGTGCTGTTTTTCTCCGCTTCTGCAGCTCCTTTCCTCCTCACTTCTGATTTTACTCCGAGCCACGTTTCCTTGGGGGCGGGGGTGCCCAGGAAGGGAGTTCATCCAGTGGGGGTGACCCGGCCCTCTGAGGCTTGCGTGCGGGACCCTCCTGTCCCCCGGTTTTACCCACTGCCCACAGACCGGTCCACGGGGCCCTCCCTGTCGGGCACCCATCACTTCCCCACGTTCTCCCGCCCAGACGCCGAGACCGCGCACGTCTGACGGTTTTAGGGGTTTGTCCCACCGGCTTGTGTTTCGGCGTTTGTGGCGATGCCGTCAC
This sequence comes from Phyllostomus hastatus, assembly GCF_019186645.2. Taxonomy (NCBI): domain Eukaryota; kingdom Metazoa; phylum Chordata; class Mammalia; order Chiroptera; family Phyllostomidae; genus Phyllostomus; species Phyllostomus hastatus. The sequence goes on from NW_025333796.1 coordinate 921,166, forward strand.
ACCTGGCAACCTGGTCGGCGGGCCTTGCTTTTCGCCACCTAGTTGCCATGTGTTTTCACTGGGGTGGGGGGGTGTTGGGAAGCGCCACAGACTGCGCTGCCACCGCCAAGGCGCGCCTCCCAGGAATTCCCCTGCTCTCACTGGTTTTTTATTAACAACCTGAGAAAACCTAATTCCGAGAAGCTTCACCATGGGAGTCACCCAGCCGGAGTCACCCAGCCAGAGCGAATGGGGGAGCCAGCATTTGGACCGGGGTCTCACTTGAGAGCCCTCATTTTTTTGTCCACTACATTTTGTTCTTAAAAACTGCTCTGGCCCGGGCTGGTGTGGCTCCGTGGACTGAGCGCCAGCCTGTGAACCAAAGGGTTCGATTCCCAGTCAGGACACAAGCCTGGGTTGCCGGCCAACTCCCCAGTAGGGGGCGTGGGAGAGGCAACCACACATTGATGTTTCCCTCTCTTCCTTCCTCCCTTCCCCTCCCTCTAAAAATGAATAAAATCTTTTTAAAAAATAAAAATAAATACTAAAAACTGTTTTTGCTATTCCCAGCTTTAAAACTTAGCTGGGGTCCCGGTCACCAGCACCAACCTGTGCACAGAGCTCCGGCGCTCGGGACCCGGGCCTGTCCAGCCGCGTTCCCTCCGCCCCCTGAAGTGCGCCCCTGTCCTGCCCCCAAAGCCGCCTGCAGTCCCTCCCGGACCCTCGACTGTTCTTTTACCCGCCTTCCCCCGCTCGTCAAAGTCCGAATCATTTTCCCCTGTAATCAGTCACTAGTAACTCCAGTCCATTTTAGATGTGCATTCACGATTGGGGGCGATGTATCACTTTCCTCCAGTTCCCCCTGGTTCCTGGGGCTGCTGTAACACTGTATCACGAACTGAGCGACTTAGAACAACAGGAAGTTACTGTCTCCTAGTGGCGAAGCCCAGAAGTCCCCAGTCGGCCGTGGGCAGGGCTCTGCCGCCTCTGGAACCTCTGAGGGCGTCACCCCCTCCTCCAGCCCTCCCAGACTCGGGTGCTGTGCCAGCCTCGGTCGCTCCTCGGCTCCGGGACGACTCCCTGCCCCCGCCCCCCCCCGCCCCCATTCCTCCGCCTTCACACGACTTTCTCCCTGCCACCTTTGTCTTCCCACCGTTGTTCTCTCGTAAGGACGCCGGTGGTGGTACCGGATCGGGGCCACCCTACTCCGAACCTCACCCAAACTAAGTACGTCTTTAAGGACCCTATTTCCCAATACGACCACCTTCTGAGAGGCTGGGGCTTAGGACTCGGACATATCTCTCAGGGGGCACGACCCACCAACCTCTCCTCTCCTTCCCCCTCTTCCTTTCTCCATTCACGTGGGCAGGCTGCCTTTTTACTTTTTTCTGCAGGGAAGGAAAAGGACAAGAAGAGGAAGAGCCGAAGCCCTTTGGCTTTTTTGTGTTTTCTGGAAACCTCAAGACAGCCGGGAAGGCTTCCCTCCAGGACTGAAAAGTGCATCTCCCTCGGCAGCATGTTGGGGGGTGGGGGGCAGCGAGGTCCCAGAAAGGGAGGGCTGCCCGGTGTTTGGAGACAGCCGGGGTCCCCATCACCCAGTGCCCCGATCCCAAACGGAGCCAGGAAGCCTCCGACAGCGCCGCGTCTGAAGGCCATGCCCACCAGCCAGAGAGCACGTCTTACCCCATTTTTTTAAATTTTGTATCTCGTGTGCCCCCTGACCAAGTATATGGGGGCCAGTTTGTCAGTGGTAAAAGCAGGAATCTGAAGCCAGAATACAGGGGTGCGGGCCCTCATCCCACCGGGCAAGCGAGGCAAATAAATTCACCATCCGGACCTCCGCATCCTCCTCCACGCCCCGCAGACAAGAGGCATCCGGACCGCCTCCTGTGCGGAGGAATCGGGCCGAGGCTCCCGCCCTGCCGGGCGCCAGAAGGCTTCCGTAAACCGCAGCTGCCGGTCCCCTCTGCGTCCTCCGCGTCTCGGTTCCCAGCCTGTGAAACGGTGGTGCCACGCAGTGTGGCTGGAAGACTCGCACGGGAGCAGTGCGTGTGAAAACCACGTGTGAATTATGAAGTCCCGTCAGACGCCAGCTGCCGCTGTCCGCGGAGCCGCTCAGTTAGTGGTCGCCCCCGCGCGCACTGCCCGGGGCAGCGCAGGGACACTCGACGAGGCCGGAGCAGGTCTTTGTCCCTACGAGACGTCCCACACACACCCCGTGCTCTGCAAAACCTACAGGACATGAAATGTACCCTTTTAAGCGGACAGTTGAGTAGCACTAAGTACGCTGGCGTGGCACGGCCATCACCACCGCCCTCTCCAGAACTTTGCCGTCTCCCCAGAGTGAAACGCTGTCCCCACTGAACACCCCTCCTCCCTCCCCCAGCCCCTGGGGACCGCCCTGCTGTGTTCGGCCTCCACGAAGCTGACAGCTCCAGGTACCTCGCGTGAGTGGAATCTCGCAGGACTTGCCTTCCTCTGTGGGCGTCCTTCCTGCAGCGCCTCCTCCAGGTCCGTCCGTGTCGTGGCCTCTGATGGAATTTCCTCCCTTTCAAAGGCTGAGTAATATTCGACGTTCGTAGGGGCCGCATTCTGCTTGCCCACTCGCCTGTCGATGGACACCTCGATACAGTGTCCCTTTGACGGACGTTTATTTTTGAGTGCCAACGATGCAGCAGGCACAGCGTTTGCTCCTGGAGATGGGGTCGCTAGTGAGGTGGACTCGGGGGAGGAGCCCCCGTCTTCCCGCAGGTGACTGCCGGGCGCTCAACAGCGATGACCAAGAAGTAGTGGCGGTTTCTCTCCGGCTCAGGAAGCCGCCCCCCATGAAGAAACTTTTCTCGATCGATGGGTCCTCCACAATCTTTAATAAAACCTTCGGCGCCTGATTTGAAAATGACTGGAAGTCGCAGGAGTATCCGTGGAAAAGCTCGCCAGTCAGTGCGCACAGTTTAAGCCGTGGAGGGGGCGCTCGGATGGCGGACTCAAGTGCCGGCGGCGGGAACACAGCGGTCGGGGTTGGATTGGTCCTGGCGGCGCTGAGGGCAGGGGCCGGCTCAGAACGTCTCAGCAGGAGTTTCTGGGGTTCTGTGCTGCTCTCGGGGAGCAGCCGCGGGCTCCCCGCCGCAGGAGGACGCTCCCCGGTGCGTGTGTCCCCGGGTCCGCCTGCACTCCGTCGGTCCCCCTGCGTCTTGCGGCCGCGTCCTCTTGACTTCGCCAACATCTTATTAAGTGGCATCTTTTAAACCCCGCTCAGTTTATCACCGCGTCCTGTGATGTGTCTTCTGCACCACGAGTCGTCGTGCTGGACACTCAGAAGCGCGCCCGCCTTTGGCGGTGAGCGGACAGGGGCCTCGGACCACCCCTGGTCCCGCCCGCAGTCAGCCAAGTTCATGCCCGCGCACACTGGTGCGTCCGTGCTGACCTGCTCTAGGTCTCCCTCTTGTGGGCCGCCTGGGGAACAGCGCGCACCGGTGATCTCGAGCGGATCCAGTGAGAGGTGTAGGTCACCGATGTCTGTGAATCCGACGCGTTGAAGAGAAACTTTCGCTGTTTCTGTTGTGAAGTGTTACACACGTATAAAAAAAAAAAGCATATAGAGGAGAATATAAAAGGGACTGCCCGGCCACACCCCAGCTTTATCAAGTCTTCGCATTTGGCCCTGTATTGACTTTAGGTCTTTTGATGAATTCAGTGCGTCAATTCCCCTTCTGCGCCCTCCCCCTCCCCAAGGTAACCATTTCCGTGGGTTTGTATTTGTTACCCCCCCCCCGTAGGTATTTTTATAGCGGCTGCCTACGCGGGTATGGATACAACCCGCGCTACTGTAGGGCCTTCTTTAGCCTTCATGACGATGCTGGGAGCCTTCCTTGCCCGCCGGCTCTCCTCCCTCCGTGTTGTGCTGTGGAGGTTCGTCCCGGGGCTTCCCACTCCCTCGTCTGCCCTTCCCGTATCCTATCGCTCGGACGAAACCCACGGGACACGTGCCTTTCCTCTTATCCCGGGGCATGCAGGCGGTTTTGAGCCCTCTCACCAGGACCGGCACCCCCCCCCCGGCCCCAGACACTCACTCCTCCGCGGGTGGACGTGCGAGGGGACTTCCTCAGGGCGGGGTCTCGGCGTCTGGGCCCTTCGGCGTCTCTGGGGTCCCAGACGGCTCGCAAAAGGACCGGGGTCCTTGACGTGCCCCTGCCACCTGGAGACCTTTCCGTCCTTCCTCCCATCTGCCCTCCTGCGAGCGGCCCGTGTGCCCACCTTCACGCGAAGCACGTGTGCCCACCTTCACGCGAATTCCCTCTGTTACCAGTGACAACCACCCAACGAGGCTGGCGTGCGCGTGCCCGAAGCTGGCGTGCGCGTGCCCGGTCGGTAAAGGTCACCGAGGTCCAGGAATCTGCCGTAGGCCGCGCGGGCGGCAGCCAGCAGGGCAGTCTGACCCTGACTGCCCGGGAGCTGTGCCGCCAGAGTTGCTAGAGACTCCGCCCCGGGGCGCAGGGGACCCCAGGGCGTAGGGGACAGTGGGGAGGCTCCCTCGGCAGAAGCCTGTCGTGTCAGCCAGGTTGCTGAGGGCTAAGGGAAGAAGGAAGAAAGGTTACGCCAATTATGAAATATGTCAGTCATCCTTCATACAAAAGAGTGTTTTTTTTTATCATTAACGTGCAAACTAGGAAAAACAGTAAGGAAAACGGGGCTAGAGGGGAGTAGAAAAACACCCCCCAGAAATGAGAGGCATCTAGGTGCCTAAGGAAAAAAATATGCCACTCTTAGAAAAATAGTGCTGGAAAAAGTTACTGCTCAAACCATGTGTTCGTTTCCTTCCAATGACTAGGAATCAGTGATCCTCTTAGGACAGATGCAGGGACCGAGCCCTGCTTCGCCCTCGACTTGGAAGACGGGCGTGAGTATTGTGCGGTGGGCAGAGGGTGGAGAAGAAAGAGCCCAGAACCCAGAGAAGGCAGCGTCTGCACCCCACCGCGAGCAGAGGAAAAACAGCGCGAGGAGAGTAAGGAGGAACCGTGTTCCGCAGCCGCTCTCGGCTCAGGGCCCCGCCCCGCCAGGCCCCGCCCTCCCCAGGCCCCGCCCAGGCCCCGCCCCTAGGCCCCGCCCCCGAGGAGCTCCGAGTTCTGAGCTCCCTGGGACCGTCTGTTTTGTGTTTACTTTACGTTGGACTGAGTCCCTCGGGGCAAGTGGCTCAGCACGTTTTCTAATGAAACTTCCCCTTTTGTCTCCTCGTAAGAGGAGGAGTTAGGGCCTCCCAGACAAGACAGCGCCTGACTCGCACGAAAGGAGAAAAATGCTGTGGTGTTTATTTGCTTTTGTTTGTGCTTAGACAGAAAGCGCTGTAGGCGGCATGTCCGAGTTGTACGGGATTGCTTCACTTGGAAAGAGGACATCCAAAAATAGCGCAGGCGGAGCGAGCCAGAAGCGAGAAGAAGCGCGAGCAACAACTTAGCCCGCACAGGAAGCCAGACAGGAAGCCAGAAGTGTGGGGTGTGGAAGTGAAACCGCTCTCTGAGAAGCACATCAAGAACATTGCAGAGCGGGGGGGAGGTTTTCAGGGCCTGAGTCGGAAGACACACACCCCCTTGGGTACCTTCCCCCCCATTTTTAATGGCAAGATACGCACAATGTAAAATTTATCATCTTAACCGTTTTAGGTGTCCAGTTCAGGGGTGTCAAATCCGTTCACAATGTTGTGTGACCAACCCTGCCTGCCATTCCTCTCCAAAATTCTTGTCACCTTGCCCTGGCTGGTGTGGCTCTGTGGATGGAGCACTGGCCTGAGAACCACAGGGTCCCTAGTTCGATTCCCAGTCAGGGCACAGGTCTGGGTTGTGGGCCAGGTCCCCAGCAGGGGGCGCTCGAGAGGCGACCACACATTGCTGTTTCTCTCCCTCTCTTCCTCCCTTCCCCTCTCTCTAAAAGTAAATAAATAAAATCTTTATTTAAAAAACTTGTCATGTTGTACAACTGAGCAATAGCTCCCCGTTCTCCCCTCCCACCCCCCCGCCCCCCACAACCTCCGTTCTACTTTCTGTGATTTCCGTGATTTTGACTATTCTAAATAGTTCCTGTACAGGAAATCATACCCTATTTGTCTTTTTGTGACGGGCTTATTTCCCTTAGTGTCATGTCCTCAAGATTCATCCGTGTGGAGCGTGGGTCAGCATGTCCTTCCTTTTAAAGGCTGCGTAATATCCCCACTGTGTGCAGAAGGCACCCGTGGTCTGTCCACCCGCTCATCTGCCCACGAGCGCGGGGGTTACTCCCGCGTCGTAGCCGCGGCGAACGCGCTGCCTGAAAAGGTCACTCCTTGGCACGCGGACCAAGCCACCGACCTCTGGAAGTCTCCCAAGAGACTACTTCTCATTGAACCAGCAACACTTCGAACAACTAACCTGGAGCTTCTGTAATTCTTACGTTCAGAGCATCTCTGTCCGACAGCTGTACCGGACGTTCCCAGAACCAAAGTTTTTTATTTGTTTGTTTATCAACTGAAGACAAAACTAACTGTTCACTCAAGAGGCCGCCGATTAGCATCTACTAAGAGCAAGTTCGGTGCTAGTTTTCCAGGGGAACTGGCCTCCTTTGGCCAGATCTGTTCACGGAATTTGAACCAGTGTCCTTAACACTGTCCTTTTCCCTGTCAAACACGTGAGCCACGGCAGGCTTGGGGACTATGGACCCTTTCCCCGAGTCTGGGCTGCAGCCGCGCCCAGATCCCAGTGCACAGAGTCTAGGGCTACTTCCCCCAAATATTCACATTTACCATTGCTTACACACTCCTTTGTCTTGTGCTAAGCGTTATAACCTTGGATCAAATAGACAAAACACGGGTTTAGAACAGAAGCCGTCAGCATACGGTCTATTGAACAAGATGGTCCTCCTTGGATATTAGCTGGGGCCTTATTGTAAGCATGGCTTTTCCCCCTGGGGAGACGCAGGGCCAGAAAGAAGAAGGTTTTCCTGGCTCCCAGCTGGAAGTGTGGCGGATCTTCACAGAAGGTAATTTTGTTATCTTCTGTGCCTTCCCCAGCAGAGACCGAAGCTGCAGGCTTCCTCTCCTTGCAATTGTTTCAGTGAGAATCGACTACAATGAAACGTGCCTACTAATTTGAGAGAGAACATGCATTGTGTCTGCCTCCTAACGTCCCTTCAGCCACAGGGAAAGTTCCAGAAGTTTCCAGGGAGTTGACGCCCCCTGTTGCAGATGCGTCTTGCTCTCTCCCCTCCCTCCCTGCCCTCCCTGCATGTCGGGGGTTCTGTCTTCCTGCCCCTGCTCTCCTCGCTGCAGCTGCTGCAGCTGCCAGCCCTGCCGTGCGACTTTGTTCCAAGCCTTTTGCTTGTTACAAAGTATCCTGTCCTCTTAGAAATCCATTCTGACAACCAGGCCCTGACTCCTGGTCCAGTGGTCTAACCGCGACACCCCACTGTAGCCACTCAATTCGCCTTCCATCTGGGATCTGCCCCTAATTCCTCGCCTGGTGGCCCTCTGTCCCGGGGAACCCTTAAGCAACTCCTGGGCGCATCCTTGTCTTGTACGTCCTTTTGTCCAAAAATTGTGCCTGCTCACTTTTTTCCTTAATTTTTTGGGGGGGCACATGACATGCATACAGGGAAATGCACAAACCTTCTGAGAACAGCCCAGGAAAGTTTGTCTCCGACTTTCGGGAAGACTTCGCCCAGAGCAAGGAAATATTGACCATTCTGAAAGGCTCACTCTGGGGTGTCTCAGTAATAAGCCCCCCTTCCCCCACCCCAGGGTAACCCCTGCTCTGATTACTGTCGCTCTAGAGTAATCTTTGTGTCTTCTTGAGCGTTATAGAAATAGAACTGCAGCCCTGGCTGGTGTGGCTCAGTGGATTGCATGCCGGCCTGGGAACAGAAAGGTTGCCGGTTCGATTCCCAGTCAGGGCACATGCCTGGGTTGCCGGCCCAGGTCCCCAGTAGGAGGCGTGTGAGAGGTAACCAATCAACATATCTGTTACACATTGATGTTTCTCTCCCTCTCTTTCTCCTTCCCTTCACCCCTCTAAAAGTAAATAAATAAAATCTTTTTTTTTTTTTAGAAAAAGAACTCTGAATTCCTGTGTCTTCTACTGCTCAATATTATGTCTGTGAGATTCTTCATACGCGGCTGTGGTTGCTGTGGTTCAGTCGTGTGTTGCTGTCTGGCGTTCCATTATGGGAACGGCCACAATGTATCCATTCTGCTATTAGTGACACTTGGGTCGTCTCCAGTTGAGGGCTATTAGGAATAAAAGGTTTCATTTTAGTATTCATCTTATTGTAAAGGCACCAGGAAGGACCTGCCCTTCAAGCCCTTCACAGCAGACTCAGAGCTGCGCCTGGAGGCCGGCCGTGCCTGCCTGTCGCATCTGGGCAGAGGTGTGTCAACAGGGACCTGCCCACTGCCTCTCACACACTTGGAAGCAGAGGTCTGATGGCAGGCAAAGCCCTGAGTCAGCCTCCTCCCCCTGGGCGGGGGGAGGGGGGCCGGATCTGCTCAGACGTGTTAAGAAAGAAGACATTTCACAAGCACTCGGCCAAATGCATCGGCTGACATCTAAAGGCTGAGTAATGTAGAGGAAAAAATTAAAAGGCGGCCAAATAACCCTTCGGCTCATCGTTAAGTCAAGTGCAGTGTGGTGAAACCTTTTTGTGTTTTTTTTTTATTAATTCTCACCAAAGGATGTATTGATTGATTTGGGGGGGGGGGAGAAACACAGGAAAAACAGAGAGAGAAACATTGATGAGAGACAGAAACATTGATTGGTTGCCTCCCCATGTGCCCTGACTGGGGATCGAACCTGCAACCTCGGCATGTGCCCTGACCAGGAATCAAACGGGAAACCTTTGAGATGATCCTCCAACCGATGGAGCCACCCAACAGGGGTTTGTTCTTTTTCTTAAGTTTATTTCAAAACAGCCTAGCCTAGAGAATCCTAGGATTGCAATTTTCCCAAGATGAGGCTTTTTCCATTTCCTCAGCGGCGGTGGGGTGGGGGTGGGGGTGAGGATTCCAAGACTTTCTGGAAGAACCCTTTAAACTCTGGAAAGCCGGGATTCCACCTGCTGATCAGAGCTTCCAGGCAGGGGCCTGTGGGGGCTGGGACGCCCTGTGTGACGTCACGGGGCTCTGTGAGGTAGGCTCTGCTTCGAGCTCTGCCACGGGGGCAGGACTCCGGATGCTGGCACCACGGAGTCGGCCCTTCCAAAGTAATCCCATCCTTCAGATCACTGCGCGCACGTCCCTGCCTGGCTCCGCCTATGCAACTTAGAAAAGCCTCCGGATACAAAGTAGCCAGAGTGCCCGTCTGGGCGGCAGGTGGGTGCGCGCTCAGAGCGCTGGAAGCGGGGAGGGCGGGGCGCGGAGATGGGGGAGGCTTCCCCACCTGGGCTCATCGGGAGCAGCGCACCAGCACGCTGGATCGCCAGTGAGACGCTGGCTCGGGGGTTAGGGTTACCATCTGATTTTTTATTTTCAAAGGTGTTACCCCCATCCTAGAGGCGGACTGGGCATCACAGTGAATTCAGTTCTTGACAATCAGGGCCAATTTTGATTATGCTCCTTAAGATGTATACCAAGTGAAGGTGTTATTTACAATAAATAAATAAATAAATAGAAAAAGGGCCCTTTGTGGTATCAGAGAGATCAGTACTAAGATTGCCCTGGGCAAGTGAGGGAGGGTTACAAAAACTGACGGTCTGTGTTCCTGGCCCTTAAGACTCCCACTTTTAAACCCAGCTCGAAGGCGGAGGCCGCATCCAGACTTAGCGTTTTGGCTTCTCAGCGGGTGCGGGGTCCTGAACGCTCAGGGCGTTTACCATCGTGTTGGCTGCACACATAGGTCGTCGCTGAAATGTTTTACGGATTCCGTGTTTTTCTAGCTGGTGGAGTCAACCTAAAACGCTGCGGTGTGGTAGGAGAGGCTGCTGTGTGTTCTGGGAGGGTGGCGGGGGGAGGGCTATTTCAGACAACTGCAGGAACTCTGCTTTAAAACTCGTGACATAAAGAAGCAGACACCAGAAAGAGGAGAACACTGGAAAGGTATATTTTTATAGGTGCTCACATCTAAAGAGAAATTTCCCCAAGTTTTCTTAATGTACTGGGACCCCTCTAGAGAATACACACGTCTTTTCTGTTTCCGTAGTAACCCTCGCCCGTGAACTCAGGTGCATATTTTCTACGTGAAACTCCGTCGGCCCCTCTCCCCCGTGTTCTGTTCGAATTCTGTTTCCCATCACCTTTGGGTTTTGGGGAAAGTGAAAGCGAAGTTTCTCAGAGTTGGAGACGTTTCCTGGGAAGGCGGGGCAGCAGTTTAAGTGGGAACTGCGCATTCTGTCTCCGGGCCTCGTCCACCCTGTCCCCCAGTTAGCGGTTCTCGTCTTGTCTCACCCGTGCGGTGCTCTTCCCTGGCAGGAGCAAAGGCCGCCTTTCCAAAGCGTTACCCGTCCCGTTCGGGAGGCTGGCCGCGTCCCCGACAACGCTCCTCGTTAACAAACCCTCCCTGGAGCCAGCGAGGGCCGGGCCCCGCCCCGGCCGGGCCCCGGGCTGCCTGGCCCCTGGGGACACCCGCTGACCCCTGAGCGGGCCGAGCACGTTCCCGGGCAGGCTGTGTGGGAACTGGTCCCTCCCCGTGGCCCCCCAGCAGAAGGGGAGCGCTGGCCTCCCCTGGGGGGAGGGGGCCGGTTCTGCAGGCCCAGGGGGTCCCCGTGGGTCTGGGGTTTCAGACGCGTCCCCACGCTGACGTCCCCACCCTGGGTCGCCGAGGCTCCCCAGGCCCAGGGTTGAGAGGTCACCCTCCCGGGAGCTCTGCTGCTCCGCCCCCTGTCCCCGAGCCTGGGCCTGACCTGCAGCCTTCGCTGCCCTTGGGTGGCGGGAGGCCAGTCCCTTCCTGCACCGCTCGGGGTGGGGGTGGGGGGCCCTGACCGAGGTTTTGCATGCAATCTGACGAACCATCCCTCAGCCTTTCACCGCCTTTCTCCGACGGCACCCGTGGCGCCCAGCAGCCGCCGTCTGGTGCCACGGCAGTCCCACTCCTGCACTCCGCCCCCCGCCCCCCCCAGGACGAGCCTCTCCACCAGCAGCCGCCCCGGGGCACGGCCGGGGGCACTTTCACACGCGCACTGCTGCTGCAGCGAGCCGGGCGCTGTCCGAACACCGCCTCTCCGTCAGCTGTGGGACCCTCGGAGCCGCCCCCGAACCCCATTTTGGTGCAGCACCACAGCCCACCTCAGTGTCCCGTCACCGCACGCTCGGAGTGGGGCTTCCCCTGTCCGTCCCAGTCACTGTCACACGCCCGGTGGCCTCTGACCTCCAGACAGACCCATATCGCAGTCTCACCCAGGGATGGCCCCCTCCCCCTCTCCCCCAGGAGGGTCTTCAGCTTTCCTTTCGTCCCCGGCCGAGTGAGGAGGGAGAGAAGACAGACGTCGATCGTGGAGAAAGGAAGCCTCTCACGTCCTTTCTCTTCTTCTGATAAACTGCGAACTATTTCCAGCGCACGGGAGATATCGAGGAAAATGTCACAAATGCCGTGTACACATCGCCAGGCTTTGTCCAACACCCTTGCTTGGCCACATCTGCTTCAGAGCTTTAAAAAACAAACAGCGTTAGGAGCTCACCCCGGCTGGGCGGGTCAGTGAGTTGGAGTGTTGCCTTCGTGCACCAAAAGGTTGCGGGTTCGATTCCTGGTCAGGGCACATACGTAGGTTTTAGGCTTACTCCCCCCCCCACAGTTGGGGTGCATACGAGAGGCAATTGATCTCTTTCACATCGGTGTGTGTGTGTGTGTGTGTGTGTGTGTGTGTGTCAAATTAGCAAACATTTGCTCAGGTAAAGATTTTTAAAACATTTTTTTAATCATCAGGAGCTCTTACTTTCCTCCCCCTGTATCCTCCCCCTCGGAAGCCGTCGCCACCCTAAACTGTGTCCGTGTACCTGCCCCGCCCCCCCCATCCCTGGCTGCATACGGCGTCACCGCAAACAATGGCACAGCTTGTCGTGTTTTCCACATGTTTGCAGGTCGCGTCCTACCCAACTTGTTGGGGGGCAACATCGTTTCCTGGGACTTGACAGTGTCCATACGGGGAGCTGCCGCTGGCCCGTTTCTGGCCCGGATGGCACGGCCCCCCTTCCTCCGGGCTCCCGGCGAGGGGAGCCTCAAGCCGTGTCCAGTGTCTGTGCACACGCGGCCTCCGTCCACACGCTTGGCCACGTCCGGTGAGGGTCTCCTCCGGCGCTCTCCCTGGGGATCTGTCCCGTGTGTATAAGGTCACCCGAACTACACGCTGTCCCACCGGCGGCGGCTGCCACTTCCATTGCCCCTGCTTTCTCCAGCGTGCGACATTGTAGGGTTTGTGTTTATAACAGGCGGATCGGTGTGAGATCAGATTTTAAAGAGACAGACCTACAGTACGGCCCCAAGTTGAACCCCGCAGCCCTAAGGGATGAGGAAGCACAGTTTCCTTGGGCTCCATGCTCGGGAGAGTGCGCCCTGACGACAAGCGATACTAAACATCTTGTGAGCCTGTCGTATAATTTGATGTTATGTCCTCTTATGAATGTCAGTTTTAAGAGTGGTTTGGATAATAGAAAAAAGGTACATTTTAATCTTATCAACATATATGACGAGTGCTGATAGCAAAGTGATTATCCATTTTTTATTTATTTAAAGGGTACTTTATGTATTTATTTATTTTTTGAGAGAGGGGAAGGGAGGGAGAAAGAGGGGGAGAGAAACATCAGTGTGTGGTTGCCTCTCTGGCGCACCACCCCGCACTGGGGACCCAGCCTGCAACCCAGGCCTGTGCCCGGACTGGGAATCAAACCAGCGATGCCTTGGTTGGCAGGCCGGCGCTCCGTCCACTGAGCCACACCAGCCAGGGCCCAAAATGGTTTTTAAAACGCTGAAAGTTGAATTTAAGCCAAGCAAATGACCCTACAAACCACTGCGATATCTAACGGAGCTTCTCTCAAATCCTTCTGATTTAGGAAATTGAAGACTGGACTCCCCAAAATGCTGGGTTTACGATGAGAAATGTCATAGTTCAGTTTTTGCTCTGTGGGTCCCTGACATTTGGGATATGGACACTGCTGCTCTGTGTGTATTTCTACCACGACCACGTGGGCGGCGGGCAGGCGGAAAGCCAGGAGCTGGCATCGATTTGGTCCCTTGAGAAAAAATTGCAGCCACCAATTACCCACGGCCCAGGACACCCCGTGCAAGCGGAAAGACCTAATGAGGATGAAACTAAAGAACGGAGGCCCTTTTTAAACTCAAGTAAGCGTTTTGATGTTCTCTGTTAGCCATTTTTTTTTAAAGATTTTGTTTTTACATGGAGGGGAAAGGAGGGAGAAGGAGAAAGAGAAACATCGATGTGAGAGAGAAACAGATCGGCTGCCTCTGGTTCAAGTCCTGCCGGGGGACCAAACCCACAACCCAGGCCCCCGACCTAACCGGGAATTGAACTGGTGACCTCGTGCTTTGCGGAATGACGTCACAACTAAGTCATGCCAGTCAGGGCTCTTTTAGCCATTTTTAGGGGAAAATAGGCCATACGTGTAACATTTGGAAGGGGAAGAGAATGTTTTGTTTTCCATATCAATTCATTTTTTAAAATTATGAAATGTTTTATATTCTACCTACGAAAAAATGAAACAGGTAGGTATGCATTTAACCACCTTAATTTAAGGTTTTTTTCCTTTAACAAAGATTTTTATTGTAGGAAAACATACATAACACGGAGGTGAGCATTTTCACCATTTTTAAATGCACCATTAAGCGGAATAAAGGCGCTCACAGCGTCGCGCTGTCCCCGGACCCACCCACCTTCAGAACTCCCACCCCACACATCAACAGCACCTCCCCGCGCCCCCAGCCCCCGCTTCCTGGGAAGCAGCTTCTACTCCGCGTCCGGGACCCTGGCTGCTCCGGGCGCTCACACAAGCAGAGTCACGCCCTGGCCACGCCTCCGCGACCGGCCTCCTTCCCTTAGCAGGCTGTCTTCGCGATGCAGGAGCGTAATCCGTGTGCCAGTGGATAGGCACAACCGATACGGCTTACCTATGTTTTTTTAAGAACTTTTTGTTTTACTGTTGTTCAAGTAGAGTTTTGTGCCTTATCCCCCCACTCCTCCCCATCCCCCCAACCCTCTCCCCCTCCCTCCCCTGTTCCCACCCCCCTTGTTATTGTCCACGTGTCCTTTATACTTGTTCCTGCAAACCCTTCACCCTCTTCCCCCATTGTCCCCTCCCCTCTCCCCTCTGGTCACCGTCAGCCTGCTCTCAATTGCTGTGTCTCTGGTTATATTTTGCTTGTTTCTTTGTTTTGTTGATTAGGTTCCTGTTGAAGGTGAGATCATATGGTATTTGTTTTTTACCACCTGTCTTATTTCACTCAGCATAATGCTCTCCAGCTCCATCCATGCTGTTGAAAAGGGTAGGAGCGCCTTCTTTCTTTCTGCTGCATAGAATTCCATTGTGTAAATGTACCATAGTTTTTTGATCCACTCATTTACTGATGGGCATCTAGGTTGCTTCCAGCACTTGGCTATTGTAAATTGTGCTGCTATGAACATCGGGGTGCATAGGTTCTTTTGGATTGGTGTTTCAGGGTTCTTAGGGTATAATCCTAGCAGTGGAATTGCTGGGTCAAAAGGCAGTTCCATTTATAGTTTTCTGAGGAAGTTCCATAGTGTTTTCCACAGGGGCTGCACCAGTCTGCAGTCCCACCAACAGTGCACTAGGGTCCCCTTTTCTCCACAACCTCGCCAGTACTTGTTTGTTGCTTTGTTCATGATGGCCATTCTCAATGGTGTGTGGTGGTATCTCATTGTGTAAACAGTTTTTAAATAGTTCATTATATGTCTCAGTTTTGTTTTTCACACAAATAAATTTGAATAGATACAGTTAAAAACATCACCCTTTAGTGAAGTGATGGCCATCAGCCAATACTTATGTGACACTCTCATTACCTTTTCTTGTAGGTAAGGATGTTCAGTTTATGGACCCAGAACTTCTTCAAGGCTTTACAAAGTATGGATTTAATACCATAATCAGTGAAAGCTTGGGCAGAGTGAGACCTCTGCCAGATACCAGGAATGAAATGTATGTTGCTCCTCTTTATTTTTGTATTGAGATATAATTGACCTATAACATTCTATTAGTTTCAGGTGTACAACATAATGAATGGATAGTAGTAGTATATATTGTAAAATAACCACCACAATAAATCTAGTTAACATCGGTCACCATACATAGTTACAAAAAATGTTTTTTCCTTGTGATGAGAACTTTTAAAATCTACTCCCCTGGTAACTTTCAAAATATGAATCCAGTGGTATTAACTACAGGGCCGGGCTGCGCATCACCCCCCAGGACTTAGTTACTTTGTATCCTGGACTTAGTTACTTTGTATCCGGGACTTAGTTACTTTGTATCCGGGACTTAGTTACTTTGTATCCGGAAGGCTGTGCCCTGCAGACCTCCCCTCTGTACTCACTCCATCCGCCCCCGCCTCTGGCAACCACTACTCTGTTCTCTGTTTCTATGAGCTTGTTTTTTGTTTTGTTTTGTTTTGTTTTTTTTGGTTTTTTTGCAGGGGGGTGGGGGAGGATGGGGGGTGGTGGTGGTGGTTTCTGCTTTTGTCTTTTAGATTCTACATGTGAGATGGATATGGGTTTGTCCTTTTCTGTTTGACTTGTTTTACTAAGTATAATGCCCTCCGTGTCCATTCATGTTGTTGCAAATGGCAATATTTTCTTCTTTTTATGGTTCCATTTTTTAAATGGAAAATAATATATATTTTATACACACACACATCACTTTTTTACCCATTTATCCATGAAATGGACTCTCAGGATGTTTCCATGTCTCGGCTGTTGTAAATAACCCCGCAGTGAACATGAGGGCGCAGACGTCTTTTTGAGTTAGTGATTTCGTTTTCTTCAGAATAATACCTGGAAGTGGGGTTGCTGGATCATCAGGTAGTTCCGTGTTTAATTTTCTGAGGGAACTTCATACTCTTTTCCACAGTGGCTGCACCGATTTACACTCGCTCCTGCCCACGGAGCACGGGGTGGGGGGCTCTTTCCTCCACGCCCTCGCCAGCACCTGTCATCCCCCGTCTTGTGGAGAACGGCCGCTCTAACAGGGGCGAGGGGCCGTCTCACTGCCGTGTTGGCTTGCACGTCTCCCTGACGATTTGTGACGCTGAGCACCTTTTCACGTGCCTGTGGGCCATCTGTGTGTCTTCTCGGGGGGAAAAAAATGTCCATTCAGATCTTCTGCCCATTTTTTAAATGGTATTGGGATGTTTGGTCTGTTTGTTTGCTATTGAGTTGTATGAGTTTTTCTGTTGTTGTTTTTTTAATCCTCACTGGAGGGTATGCTTTATTGATTTCAGAGAGATAGGAGGTGGGGAAGAAAGAGAGAGGGAGAGAGAGAGCACAGACGTGAGAGAGGAACATCGCTCGGTTGCCTCCCACACGCGTCCTGACTGGAGACGGGCCGGCAGCCGTTTGGTGCGTGGACGAGGCTTCACCCAACGCCCCCGCCCGCCCGGGGCGAGCGGCGTTAGTTCTGTGTACATTTTAGATATTAATGCCTGGTCAGGCATAGGATTTGCAAACGTTTTCTCCCATTCATGAGGTTGCCTTTTCATTTTGTTAGTGGCTCTCTTTTCCGTGCAGGAGCTTTTTCGTTGGATGCAGCCCTCCTTATTTCTTCTTGCTCCCGTTGCCTTGGTTGGGGCGTCAGAGCCTCAAACGCCATCGCCGAGACCGATGTTGGTGAGCTCGCTGCCCGTGTTTCCTTCTGAGGAGCCTCACGGCTTCAGGTCTTACGTTCACATCTTCCATCTCCGTTGAGTGAATCTGTGTGTATGGGGTCGGTTAGGGGTCCATGTCCTTCTTTTGCACGTGGCTGCCCAGTGTTCCCAAGACCACTGATTGGTGGGCTGTCTTCACCCCATTGTATACACGTCTCCTTTGGCATAAGTTAACTGTTTGGCATTAATTAATTGGCGGTTATTTCTGGGCTCCCTATTCTCTTTCCTTGAGCCACATGTCTGAGTTTTAGGCCAGTGCCGTACTGTTTTAGTTGCGATAGCTTTGTAGTATAGTTGGAGGCCAGGGCACTGAGATCCCCAAGCACGCATCATTTTCTCCCTCTCCCGTGTGCCTGCAGGTGCCATCAAAAACATTACCCAGCCCAGCTACCCACCGCCAGCGTCGTCATTTGCTTCCACAATGAAGAATTTAATGCCTTGTTTCGGACAGTCACCAGCGTCGTGCATTTCACCCCGCACCAGCTCCTTGAAGAGATTATTCTGGTGGATGACATGAGCAAATTCGGTAAGACGGAAGACTAATAATCTCCCTAGTCTACGCTGGAGGCAGCGCTCTCTCCGATGGCCTGTGAGCTACTTTAAAACACAAAACGCCGTCCTGGGTGCCACCGAGGCAGGCCCTGAGCCCGAGGCTACGGCTGCACTGGTGGCGGGGATGTAAGATCTGGCCCCTGCCCTGCCGGCGTTGGCAGGCGGGGCGGTTAGTGCTTCCTCCAGGTAAAGGTGCAGGGGCACCCACCTGGTCTTCAGAGGTCTTCGGTGACATGCAGGAAGAAGTGACATCAGAGCTCAGGTCTGAAGGGTGGATTGGTGCGAGTCAGCTAGACAGAGAGGCGCAGAGGAAAGGGGACTGTAAAGGCCCGGAGGCGAGAGACAACCTGGTCGGCTCAGAGCAGTTGTGTATGAGAGGTACTTGTGTGAGCAGAGAGTTGAAGGGAGGGGTGGACAGAGAAGCAGAGATATACAAAGGCAACCGCTCGTGAAGGGGATTGGTGGAATTTTACCTGGAGAAAGCGGGGAGCTCTGACACGCTTCACGCAGGGAAAAGGCAGGACCTGGGTGCCTTCCAGGAGAGAACTCTCACTGGGCCAGCTACAGGGGCGTGCTTCCTGCTGCTTGCTCACGAGTGTAAAGTCTCGTGCTGCTACACGGTCTGATGAACCGCACTTAGCACCTGAAATTCGTTGTCTGTTCTACCAGTTGAATGCAAAGGGGAAGCCAGCCCGGAGGACCCGGATGCGTGGAAAGAGTTTCGGAGTCTGCAGGTCCCTGGGGGGGGGGGGCGTTTCCCATGGAAACGACACCCCAGCCTTGCATAGGCCTCCTACCTGAGAGCACACCCCATCACTGTGGACCTGACCCTGTGGGCTGGGAAAGAGAGAGAGACAGAGTAGGGAGAAGAACAGGAAGGGGCGGGAACTCCGGGCGTCAGCTCGGAGGTGGAATAGAACTGAAGCGAATGTCACCCACATTTAGGAATGTCACCTGTCAGCCAGGCCCCGCCACGCACGACATTTATTTCTACGGGAGACGCTCTTTATTCCTAGTCTTGTGTGTGGGAGGGGATGCGGAGAGATGGTCCGATTCCTCATCTGGTCAGTAGGAGGCGGCGGCGGCTCTGAGCAGGTTGGCCCATGCTGGGTCACAGGTCCCCAGAAAAGCCGCGAGCAGGGGCAGGGTGGGCCGTCCTGCGAGACTGGAGCCCTGCTTTCTCGCCGGGAAGGACAGGGTGCGCTGGGGGGCTCCAGCCCTGGGGGGACCACGGGGCCCCGCCCCCAGCCTTTCACAGCCACGCCTGAGTGCAGAGACCTACCATGTTTTGCTGTGTGTAAGGCACAGATTTTTTTTGCCCAGATTTTTGAGGAAAAATTAGGGATGCCCCCTACATGGGCTGTGTGCTGACTGTTGTATTCCTTCCTCCCGCTGCGACATGGCGAGGGATACGGCGGTGGGGGGTGGGGGGGGTCCCCTCCCACCGACGAGGGAACTGACGCTCACGTGGTCTGATGACTTGCCTGAGAGTTACCGCCAAGTGTGCGGCCCCTCCAAAAGCCAGAGCGCCCCAAAATGCCCAAACCCGTGTCTTTTCTCTTCGACTTCTATGAACAATTTATTAACATTGCGGTACTTCACGAGAAACAGAAAGCCGTGTACGGCTGATTTCAGGGCTGGAACACTTCCTTCTCTTCCTCGAGTAGGGTAACGTTTTCTTTCAAAGCGAGTGTCTCTGTGGGTGAGCGTGGCTTCTAGGGGGTCAGTCGAAACCGTGCTCAGCTGTTTCCATGCGTGCAGCTACCATTTTACACGTGGCCAAATCTCGGATTCTTTACCCCCCCGCAGACGATTTGAAAGAAAAGCTGGACTACCACCTGGAGAAGTTTCGGGGGAAGGTCAAACTCGTGAGAACCGAGAGGCGAGAGGGGCTGATCCGCGCAAGGATGGCGGGAGCGGCCCGGGCCTCAGGTAGGGGCCTCCCCTGGGCGGCCCAGCCGGGGTCCGCCCCTCGGGGACCTGTCCGCCCGGCAGAGCTGTCCTCACAGGGACCCTCCCTGTCTCCCCTCGCCACAAACACGGACCGGAAACGTATTTCAGCCCCACGAGCGGCAGAGTCGCTTTGACCCCGAAAGCACTCTGCTTTACAATGTTAATGTTAGTTCGAGGGGAAGGTCCTCACGTCGGCCGCCCCGTAGCAGGGTGCAGAGTGAGTGTCCCCCAGACACAGTCTGAGACGCAGCTGCGCATGCATGGGACCGGCTGCGGTGTTCTCGGGACCCAGGCCCGTGGAGCAGTGAGGACAGGGAGACTTCTGGGGGCCAGTGGAGCCGGGGGCAGCTGCCTGCAGCACGGGGGACTCTGGAGCCAGGGTGGGCACCCGCTGCAGGGCTCCAGGGCCCAGGGGACATGAGCGGAGGAAGGAGAGTTCCTGGAGAAATGTCCGTGAAGGGTTAAGGGGTGAGGGAGACAAGTGGACCCGGAGCAGCTTGTGGTCCGAGGACGCCTGGGCAGGGGGAGAGGGAAGGACGGCAGGGGGTTGGGGTGGAACTAGCTTCGGAGAGGCCCAGCTGGGTGCGGGGGTGGGGTGGGGGGGCAGAGGGCCCATCAGAGGCGCCGGCTCCAGCCCTCCCTCCCTGCCTGCTTCCCCAGCCCCCACCCGCACACACTGTGCTTAGTCACCTCGGGGGGGTCCCCCCCGGGGAGCGCGAGGCCGTGCTGCAAACACTGCTCTGGACCCAAACCTTTGGGAACTGTCGGATGGGCTCCCCACAGTGCGTGTGCTCCAGAGCCGCTCACTCCCGGGGCTGCCATCAGAGAATGGGGTCAGGGGACGGGCAGCGATGAGCACAGCCCTGCCCCTGGGAGGGGCATCGCCCTGGACGAGGCAGCCCCCTCCTCCTCCAGGGCCAGCTCCTGGGGAGGGACGCAGCTGCAGCTGGGAGCCCTCAGCAGTCAACAGTTCGAGGCGGGGTGGTGGGGGGGGGGAGGGGGTTCGGGGGCGGGTGCCCAGGGGTCTGAGCATCCCAGCTACCCACCTCCCTGGAGTCCCAAAGGGCCGGAGGTTTCTGGGCCGCAGGCTGGCCCTCAGCCCGCTGAGCCACACCAGCCAGCGCCGGGTCGGAGGTTTTTGGCAGAACATTAAACTAGAACCAAAGGTCATGGGTTTTGTCCAGGGTGTTCCCTCAGACCACATTGCAGCCTGGGACTCCTCAGTGAGCCGAAGGCCGAATACGAGCAACATCTGATTCTCTTTTTCTGAGTTGGCTGAATCGACAGCCACACTCTCTGATGGAACAGCACAGACCATACGTGGTCGTCGCCCGAAACACAGTGCAAGGCCCAGCACGGTGCGTGTGTGTTTTCAGACCTCTGGTTCCATGCATTAGTGTGAGTGTGTGTACACACACACACACACACACACACACAGAACTCCAAGGACCTTTAAACGTGCAGGGTGGGGTGAAAGTAGGTTCACAGTTGTTCACGTATGAAGACCAATACATCAATGACTCGGTAATAATACAGGAATAAACTGTTTCACGTACTCATGACTGCCAACCCACTTTGCTCCACTCCATGTGGAATCGCACTAGCTTCATCGTCCTGAGACCTACTCTTTTGATTTAACTTTAATGTTTTGGAACTTTCCCCATGACAGTACTGAAGACATGAGTTTTAATCATAGTATGGTCTCCCTTATGGGTTCTATGAGTAGATAGTCATAATTCACTCAGCTATTTTGGGGGGGGGGTAAAAACTTTTTTTAAAGGGTTAATCTATCCTGCTTCAAGAGAGAGGGGAAGGGACAGAGAGAGAGAAACACTGATGTGAGAAAGAAACATCAATCGGTGGCCTCGCGCACACGCCCCGACCGGGGATCGAACCAGCACCCTTTCGGTTACAGGGCAATGCTCCAACCAGCTGAGCCACACCAGCCAGGGGCGGCTGATTTTCAACTGGTGGTTTTTATTTTTACCGTCGCTCACTAAAAAATAAGAAATGCGGCACCAGCGGTTCTCGTACCTGTATCTCCGTGCCAATGCACGTGTATGGGATAAACTGCTGAAAGGAGAAATCTCAGCCAAGGGAGGATTCTTACTCCCAGCGATGACAGGCACTGACGGGTTGTCCTCACAAAGACCGCAGCCGCGAGCAGCCCCGTCACCGGCCGCAAGAGGGCCCCCTCCCCGGAGCCTGGCCGGCACCGGGCGTTTCCACACACGCATTCCTCGGGTTGGCCAACCTTTCCCATCTTCTCTAAGCAGAAGAGGCCCTTATTAAAGCTTCCACTCAAGAGCGAAAACAGGGAGGCATCTTTGCATCCCGAAGTAAACCACGGAGGAGGTGTCCTCCCGGCCAACGCTTGCTAAGCTGAGCTGATGGGTCAGAGCCAACCTGAGGTGTCTTTTCACCGCAGCCTCGCAGTCCTACCCACTTCTTCAGAGTCCCCCCCCACCCCCATGCCACCCTCCGACCGCAGGTGTCCCTCTGGGCATCGCTAGCACGGGAGGGCCCGCCCTTCTGGTACAAAACCAGGCCTGTGTTTCTTGTCTCTGGCCCCGGCAGGACCCAAAGCACCTTGGGAGCCGAACCCGTAGCCAGCGCTCGCCCGAGCGGTGGTGCTCGACTTGGACTTGGGTGGTCCGGGTTCCGCCCACAAGCCCTGACGCCGGCCGCCTCTTGCCCCCCCAGGAGACGTGCTGGTGTTCCTGGACAGCCACTGCGAGGTGAACAGGATGTGGCTGCAGCCCCTGCTGGCCGCCGTGGCCCAGCACCGCAGGACGGTGGTGTGTCCTGTCATAGACGTCATCGACCCCATGACCTTGGAATACCAGCCCTCCCCCGTCGTGAGAGGAGCTTTCGACTGGCACCTGCGGTTTAAATGGGATAACGTTCTCTCTTATGAGACGGAGGGACCCGAGGGGCCCATCAGACCCGTCCGGTGAGATTTCTTCAGGGCGTGGGGCAATACGGCGGAATAGGCGCATTGGGTACCCGGGGCAAATAAAAAAGAAGCGTTCAGAGGTTATTTCTTCACTGTCTCGGGCTTAATGCTATGTTGCTGTTTCTCTCGTCTCTGACAGTTCACTTGCCTCGAACAGGCTGTGAGAGCGGAACTGAGCTGGTTTTGAGTTTCCTCCACTGAACACGCCATGTCACCCCGTTCCCAGCACCCCTCCCTCTCTGGCGGGTGCCCTCTGACCTCAGAGGTCTGCAGAGCGTGGCCTGTGCTCGGGGGCGAGGGGCACGTGCTGGCCCTCGAACAGAATGGGGGCGCGGGGGTGGGGCCGGCAGACCTCTCCCCAAATCCGTTTCTAAAATAGTCACGCAAGGGCTTCTGTCCGTACCTTCCTAGGCCGAGGCGGACTTGATTCCCCTCGGTTGTTGGTCTCGGGAACTGTCTGGCTGAGTGTGGGCGCAGTCTGGGCGCTGTGAGTGTCAACGGCGTTGCCGAGGCTGCTTCTGAGCAGACTTCTGCCAGGCCCCTCTCCACACTCGCTGGTGACTTCGGACACCAAGGCCGCCTCTGTCCCTTCACAGCCAACCTCTTCGTCCCACTAACCACAGGAGTGCAATCTCCTCACACTGTCTGTAGCCAACACCTGCATCAGCTCTTGTCACGGATATTCCAGAGAGTGGGAGACACAGAGAGAGAGAGAGAGGGAGAGAGAGAGAGAGGGAGAGAGAGAGGGAGAGAGAGAGAGAGAGGGAGAGAGAGGGAGACATCGACTGGTTGCCTCCCGTACGTGCCCTGACGGGACTCGAACCACAGCCTTTCGGCTTACGGGGTGTGGCTCCAGCCAACTGAGCCACGCGGGCCAGGGCTAACTCATCTCTCAGACTCACTCGAACCAGACTTTGCCCGCCCCCTCCAAATGGAAACTTGTGAATGGCCTTCACGTCGGGACACCCAGTGT
The DNA here is from genome assembly GCF_019186645.2 of Phyllostomus hastatus. Lineage (NCBI taxonomy): Eukaryota > Metazoa > Chordata > Mammalia > Chiroptera > Phyllostomidae > Phyllostomus > Phyllostomus hastatus. The sequence continues at coordinate 944,411 of NW_025333796.1, forward strand.
TCCCGTCTCAGTCCTCGTCTTCCCCGGTCTGTCCGCTGGGCCGCCCCTCCCTTCCCTCTGACGCGCACCCTCCCGTGGCCACCCCCCCGGGCCACCATGGTGCCCGGGGCGTCCTCCCGCCCCTGTCCTCCTCCCCGTCTTCTCCCCGGGCTCTTACCGTTGGGTGCTGTGTCCCAGTCCTGTGCCCCCTTCTCCCTGTCCCCTTCTCCCAGAGTGACCCGCCCCCCCCCCATACCGACGACCCCCATCCTCACGTCCCCAGCCCCGACCGCTCTCGGACCGCCAGACGTGTCCTCCACCTGTTCCCCGGCATCTGCACTCACACGCCGAGTCACGTGTCTCAGACAGGCCCCGAACGGACCGGCCCCACCAACCCAGCCCCACGCGGCGCGTCCCCCGTCTCAGCACAGGGCAGCCCCGGCCGCCAGGCACCGGGCCCGGAGCCCTGGCTGGAGCCGGCCCCGACTCCCTCTTCCTCCCAGCGCCCGCATCCCACTGTGACCCGCGGGCTCCGTCTTCAGAACAGATCGGGACTTCCACCCCGTCTCTCTGCCATCGTTGCTGTGCCCTCGCCCCAGACTCCACGGTCTTTCTCGGGGGGCCCCTGCCGTCACCTCCCCCTGGTGTCCCGCCTCCCGCCCCCGCCTGCAGACCCCCTGACTGACCTCACACTCGTGACGGACGCCTCGCGGGGAACATGGACATGTGGAAGAATGAATGGGCATGGGATTCGTTTTAAATCATTGAGTTTGGTATTTATGGGTCCTGTTATGGGTGGACCCCACCAAGATGCCTGGGCCATAATAGTTTTCCCAGATGTAAACATTACAATTCACTTAACGCTCTCAGAAAGGGGTTTATCTCTAAACCCCACTGCCCAGGTCAGTTGCCATCCCCACGGGAAACTCGCGGTCTCAGGGGAACTTTCCCTCTGACCGAAACAACACTTAGACTAGGTGTGTTGCTTATATATCTTGGTGACTGCTAGATAATGTTACTGCCTACTTTTAGGTAGCGGTGGTTTCAACTTAGCAACTTTATGTACTTAAATGTACATTGAGATAATTTTGGAATTAGCAAAAGTGGTTGTTTTCTAGTTCTAACTATGTTATCATTAACATTCAGTATAAATTGGGCAAACATCCATAATGACTGAGTCTGTACAATCAATTTAATGTTGATGTGTCTTTTTAGGTCCCCTGCAATGGCTGGAGGGATTTTCGCTATAAATCGGCACTATTTTAACGAGATTGGACAGTACGACAAGGACATGGACCTCTGGGGCGGAGAAAATTTGGAACTTTCACTAAGGGTAACTCAGATTTTATTTATTTTTTAAATAGTTACCTTTGCACATACCACGTGAAATCGAACCTTCAGTCCTGTAATCTGCTGTGGCAATCATGCCCTTTGTCCCCATGAGTATCTGGTACCCTTCTGGTGTCCCGTGAAATGTACGATTTACGAGACCCCTTGCAAAAATTGAGAAGATTTCATAAAAATGTCAGAATGTCCGACCACAGGTGATTTTGAAATGTGCGGCACACCAAACCCAGAGACTACTCTAATCTGGGGTGGAATCTCTTTGATTCGGCTGGTGGTCTTGGGGGCTATCGTAGGGTGGACATAACACAGCGTTAGGAGGCAGGGGACCGAGGCGCCACTGAATACATGAGCCACCTTAGGTCTTAGCTGCCGCATCTGTGAGACGAGAGGACTCAGGGGAGGATGTCTGAGCCCTCCCCCGACTCTTAAATCCTGGGGTCCTTGCTACCACGAAGCCTTGAGAACCCTATGGTAAGTGGGAGGAGCCAGACACAAAAGCCACTTACTGATGAAACAGGGATCCACTTTCGTATGAAATGGCCAGAATAAGCAGGTCCCCACACACGGAAAGTGGATCCCCGCTGCCAGGGGCTGGAGGAAGTGGAGTAGCAGCTCGTGGGTGCCGGGTTTCGTTGCTGGGGGTGAAAATGTCCTGGAATTAAAGGCACGATCTCGAGGAAGTACTGAAACTCACCAAAATCGATGCTTTAAAAGGGTGATTTCTTATGCTCTGTGAATTGTATCTCAGTTATTAAAAACAGGTGCAGCTTTTAAAAAATCCTGTGATATCAGATCGTAGAACGAGTCCCAGCTCTACCCCTGCATGATGATCCTTGGCAAGGCATTAATTTTTTTAGTCTTGGTTTCCTCGCCTGTTAAGTAGGAATAAATATAAATGCCATCTTCAGAAATTTGTGAAGACTTCATGAGATAATTCAAGCAGAGAATAAAGTACAAAGTAGATATTCTGGGGGGGGAGAGAGAGAGACTCCAAAAAAATATAAGGTACTAATCAAATGTTTATCGTAGGTATTTGTTTTTGACTAAATTCTAATAGATTATCATAATGAACTGTGCATAAAAATCTAGGCTGTGAACTCATCATTATTACTCTTAACATTTGTTTTCTCACTTTCCTGCCTTGTTTGTCTCTGCCCAATCAGGAAAGCTGGTGTGGAGAACACAGCTTAACTGATGAATTTATAGGAGCTGATTAATAAGAGACAGCCATTACTATTCTAGTTTAAATTTTGCCACCTGTTCCTTTCACTCTGTGAAATCATCTGCAGAAGTTATAGTTTGAATTTCATGTTATCTTAGCATGTGTTAAATTGTTTCCTATATTTCTCTTCAATGTTTTTCTGTGTTTTTTTTTTTTGCTTTGGATTTTACTTCCCTCTTGTTTTGGCTGGTTACTTTGTTCGCTGTTTATACACTCTTTTAAATATAGATTTGTTTCCTAAACCTTCAGATGCTTTATTTCTAATACACGGACACCTAGAGCAGTTGTATTTCCCTCCCAAGCCCCTACGTAGCCGCATCCTGTGAGTCTGTCGTCCTCAGTGTTTCTTCATCTCCATGCATGTCTTCCCTTCCCATCGGCCTCTGGTTCGTAACACCCGCACCTTTGCCGCTTTTCCTGGCTTGGCTGGTCATTCCTTACTTCGTGACCTCCCTCTGAGAAAACGGTGTACGGAATTCCCCCTCTCGGGACCCGATCGCTCCATTAGCACATTCTTCTGCCTCGGACGAAAATCAGTCCTGTGGACGATGCAGGCATATTTGAAAAGCACGTGTATTTTTTTTTCTTTCTGGCTCTGTATTCCCTCCAGATAGAGAATAACTGACAGCTAAGTTATTATTCAGATGTAGTAATTGTCTTTGCTTTAATATTTTCAGCCACTCCATTCCTCATGGCCCCTTCCTATCTTTGAGTATCCTTGAGTCTCTCTTTTTGTAAACAAATGTAAATTAATAAATAACTAAAGCGCTCCCGTGACCCTGGCCGTGGTCTGTAACCAAGAGACCGAACCTTGTCTTTCCCAAGAAAAGACCGTCCACGCCTGTGTACACTTCATGTCTCGCTTCCTCTCCGTCCCAGTAAACCAGGGTTCCGAGGGCCTTTGGGATCCTGTGACATTGTTCTGGGAGCTGTCACCAGTTGTGTTTTGGTTTTTAAGATTTTATTTATTTATTTTTAGAGAGAGGGAAGGGAAGGAGAAGGAGAGGGAAACATCAATATGAGGTTGAAAAGCTCATATTGATGAGCTTTGAGTGCCCCCTACTGGGGACCTGGCCTGCAACCCAGGCATGTCCCCTGACTGGGAATCGAACCGGCGACCCTTTGGTTCACAGGCTGGCTCTCAATCCACTGAGCCACAGCAGCCAGGGCAGGGAGCTGTCACCAGTTTAATATTGATGTCCCTAATGGATGGCTTTTGGCCTTCCATATACTTGAAGTTATTGTAGCATTTGATGGTACAGAGCGTCTTTTCCAGAAGTTTTCTGGGATTTTAGGACAACATTTCTGGTTGCTCTTCTACTACTTGCTGGCGCTCAGTTCCCTTCACGGGACTTTCTTCTGTGCGTCTCTTAAATGTGGGTGTTCCTGAGGTGGCTCTTGTCAGCTCCGTCTCCTCGCCCTGCGGGCTCTCTGGGGCTCAGGGCTGACATCCGCTGCCGTGCACCTCTGAAGCCATGCCGGGGGTCAACAGAGTGTAATGTTTTCTTATATTGTTGGAGGATGTCTTAAGCCGAATTTATCGTGCCACTCTTCACACACAGTCGGTATCAGAACGGGTCACGTATGACAGAGGCAGAATTGCTTACTGGTCCTGGGCATGGGGCCAGATTTCCTGAGTTGGAGTCCTGTGCCTGGCCACTCTCAGCCTCGTGTCACTGGGCAAGCTGCTCAGCCAATCTAGGCATTGGTGTCTCCATCCGTAAAATGGGGATAATCACAGCACCTACATTATGGGGTTGCTGTGAGGATTGAATGAAATAAGGGACTTAATTCATGTTAGCTATTGCTATGTCTGTAAAAAAAAAAAATCCAGCAGCTGGCCCTGGCCAGGTGGCTTGGTAGGTTGGAGCATCGCCCCATATGCCAAGAGGTTGCAGGTTTGATCCCTAGTCAGGGCACGTGCAGGAGGCAACTGTCTCTCTCTTGCATCGATGTCTCTCTCTCTCTCTCTCTCAAATCAACAAGTACTTCCTTGGGCGAGGATTAAAAAAAATCCAGCCGGTGCCCGTTACTGGCCAACACGCGCGAGCGAGCCTTCTCTTTGTCTCGCGTCCAGATCTGGATGTGCGGGGGCCAGCTCTTCGTGCTGCCCTGCTCACGAGTGGGCCACATCGTCAAGCACAATACCGAGAACCTCACCGAGGTTTCCCGAGCCCTGACGCGGAACAACCTCAGGCTGGTGCACGTCTGGCTGGACGAGTACAAGGTAACGGACGCGGGTCCGGTGCGGAAAGATGAGTGCGGGGGGGCCGTGGGGCTTGACCCGAGGAAGCCGTCCACGGCCTTTCCGGTTATCAGGTTTCATTCTTTTCTCCACGTTCCCGATATAAGCCACGCCCTTCCCACCGTCCCTCCCCTCCTCGGGCCCTGATCTCAGTGAGTGCATCCTGCGCTGCAACACCTGCACCGTACTTTTTCTTTTCGTGTCTAGGAAAACTCAAGACACTTAGAGATCAGTCAGTCAATGCAAGAAGCCTTTTATTCGTTTGCCTGGGTCTACGGGCCCTCTGAAGCAAATCCCTCTCCCCGTGCCCATCCCCACAGGCAGCTCGTAGATTCTCTGCCTCCACTACTGAGCCCCCGACAACGGCGGGGCTGCTGCTGACCTGGGAGCCCTCTGCCCCGGGCTGAGCCCCTGCCAGGCCCTGAAAGGGCACGCACGCGGAGAACTTGGAGTGTGGCTCCGCTCCCGTTCGAAAGCCGTCAGTCCGGAATCCACGCACAACCCACATGGACAGAAACCCCCAAAAGTTCTCCTTTCAGATACACGGGTGGAAATATGTGAGGATCCCTCTGCGATATTGTATGCCCTGGCCTTGATCTAATATTTCTTTATTATGTTAAATTATAAAAGTAGTAATATATATAGATATATATATTTTTTAGCAAGCAGGGCAATGTGAATTAAAACCTCAGGGAGGTATTTCTAGAAAGACAGCCACCTATATTCAGACACACACACACACCAATCTGATGAGACCAAGTGTTGGCAGCAACAGGAATTCTCAGACACTCGTGGCGGGGTCTAATTATTACAAACTCACTTCGGAAGGCGGCGGGGAAGCATGGAATCAAAGGTACTGACTGTCCCGTGACCCAGCAGTCCCATTCGAAAGAAATGCATGCGTTTGTGTGCTGGGACACAGCGAGGATGTTCACAAACGGCACTGTGTGTTACCCCAAAGGAGTGCGGCCCAAACACGCATCCAGGGTGGAGCGGATAAATGTGACGCATTTAGTTGCTCCGACGACAGAAATTAACCAACTCCAGACACACACAGGACAGCGCAGGTAAGTCTTACACACATCACGGTGAACCAAAGCAGGCAAACACGATGAAATGCACCGTATTTTTCTGTAAGTTAAAAATGGGCAAGATGAAACTACATAATCCATGCACGCATATTTAGATATCAAAGCTAGGAAGAGAAGCAAAGAAATGAATCCATCATCAGGAGCATCTGAAAGGAGGAGAATGAACTACGACCCGGAAGGGGAAGACCAGGGCCTTGCAGGGTCCTGGAAATGTTCCATTTCTTGGCCTAGTCAGCATTGCCAAGGCTGATTTTTCAATAATCCATGAAGTTGCCCATTTATATTTTACGTACCTTTTGCATGTTGACTGTATTTCCTGATTTAAAAAAAAATCAGCTCTAAAAAGATGAAACATGCTCGCTTTTCAAGTCCTGCAGCAGTGAAGAGGGTGAAGTAGAACGTAAGCTTCCTAAGCCCGGAAGCCATCCCGAATCACTGCTTCGGGGTTCTCGTTAGCACACTGTGGACTCTGGCCACAGGCTTAAACGGTGACTCGGACACAACTAGGACTGAGTTTGCTGAATGTCCCAGAAGACCCAGGGACAAAAAGCTCCGTCTCCCTGAGAAGGAGGCCCCGTCTGGCGTGACCCATGGGTTGGATGCGGCCGCACAGGGGGAAACTCAGTGAGTGACACCGAGCAGGAGAAGGCTCACCCAGGGAAATGCTGCCTAAGGCTTCTCCGCTCGCACTCCAAAACGACGACACCCCTCCCCCACCCCGAGGCCCACCCCCTGCACCCACCACAGCGGGGAACTAGGAGTGACTAGGGAAGATGGTGAGGACCTACAGTGGCCAGGGATCCCCGGGGAGGACCCTACCTGGCACGCTCATAATGCGCTGATTTAGAAAAGCAAGCTCGTCTCCCTCCGCAGTGTTCCTCCGCCGCACGCTGGGCCCTGGGAATACGCGGAGGAACACACACGGGGCCTCGGGGGACTCCCAACACTGCTGGCCACGTGGGGGGGGGGCGGAGCAAGGGCGTTAGACGCACATCCTTGGGGCTTCCTGCACTCAGAGCGCACGGAACACCGAGCAGGTGGGGGCAATAAGAGTGGCCGACCCCGGCGTGGCACCACGTGCTGGGCTGCATCTCCCAAAAGCTCTGCGCGGATGGAAGTGTTCGGTCCTCCCAACAACCTCACGAGGGCAGGGGCCACGGTCACCTAGCTGATAAAATCAGCAGAGCCAGCCCTGGGACCCGGGCTGTCGTCCTCCAGAGCCGCGGTGCCCTTGGCCCCCACACCATCCCCCGTCCCAGAAACTGTGCAACTGTGCAAGTGTGTTGGCTGGGATGGGGGAGGGGAGGGGAGGGGGGAGGTGGGAGAAGGGAACACGCCCCACCTCTGCCGTGGGCCACCCACCACAGCACATGCTGCACGTCCGTGTGGGGTGAGTGTGTCCCAGCTTCTACGTGTGTCCCTAGACAGAGGAAGTCAGAAGGTCTTTGTTCTAAGTTCAGAGGGTGAAAATATATACACCGCCATGTTGGATGTCTAACGAAACTCTTTCTGTCTCTTTAAGGAGCAGTATCTTTTAAAAAGGCCTGGTCTGAAATCCGTTCCCTATGGAAACATCAGCGAGCGTGTGGCATTAAGGAAACGATTGGGTTGCAAGTCATTTCAGTGGTATTTGGACACCGTCTTCCCAGAGCTGGAGGCATCTAAGGGCAACCGATGAAAGCACGTGGTTTCATCAGCAAAGGGTTACAAAGCCCCCCGGAGCCCCCAGCATGGAGGACAGAGAAGAGTACAAGTTTGGAACGTCAGGCCATGACAGGAAATGCACCAGGAAATACAACCAGAGGGGTCCACACCAGACCCGCCTTCCTTTCCTCCTTTAATGCTAGCACTTAATATGTTCTCGCTCCTCGGCCACTGAATTTCTGGGATGGCAAGACCTGGAACCTTAGAAATGTACGCTGCCATGCAGCCAGGATGCTGTCATATAGTGATCTCCGATTGCTTGCTGCACTCATACTCGGTCCTGGGGGGCCATAGGGTCGGGACGGGCCCACTCTTGGAGGCTTCGCCAACTCTAGTCCTACCCCAGGCACGTGACCTGGCCCAGTGGTCTCTCTGAAGGACAGTCACAGAGAGCCTTGGTTGGGTGGGCCCACTTCCGTTCGATCTCGTCGAACTCCTTTCTTGCTGCCAATGTGGATTCTGGCATTGACGCCTCACTGAGCTGGGTTCCTCAGTGCCTGCTGTCCACTCCACTGGCCTGGGGGTCCCGGACCAGCTCCCTTGTGTTCCTGCCTGCCCTTCTGTCACTTGGGGACACCCCTTTTTCTCTTTCTAAAAAAAAGATTTTATTTTTAGAGAGCAGGGAAAGGGAAGAAAGAGTGGGAGAGAAATAACGTGTGGTTGCATCTTGTGTACCCCCTACTGGTGACCTGGCCCACAACCCAGGCATGTATGTGCACTGACTGGGAATTGAACCAGCGACCCTTGGGTTCGCAGGCCTGCACTCAATCCACTGGGCCACACCAGCCAGGGAGACACTCCTTCTTCCTTGCTTCTGATTTTGCCTTGTTCATGCCTGTCCCCTCCTATGGTTCTGGCGTACAGCTCTCCTGACACTTCTCGGATTGCGTGCCCTGAGGACAAGCTATGTTCTGACTCAAGAACTGTTTAGCTGGGATCAGGGAAGAGGCACCTGGGTTCCAAATCCATCCCCCTGAGGACACACTCCCAGGTGTCCAATGAACTTCCTTCAGGTTAGAGGGATGGCTGTGGAGTCAACCTGGGTGCGGGTGGCTAGGAAGCCTTGTTCATGCCTGTCCCCTCCTATGGTTCTGGCGTACAGCTCTCCTGACACTTCTCGGATTGCGTGCCCTGAGGACAAGCTATGTTCTGACTCAAGAACTGTTTAGCTGGGATCAGGGAAGAGGCACCTGGGTTCCAAATCCATCCCCCTGAGGACACACTCCCAGGTGTCCAATGAACTTCCTTCAGGTTAGAGGGATGGCTGTGGAGTCAACCTGGGTGCGGGTGGCTAGGAAAGTGAAATGTATTTAATTTACAAAGACAGAATGAGAAAATAGTGAAGAGGCACATGAAGAAGGAGGAAAACGGGTTGGGGGGACTTAGGAGACAGTTACTAAGTATAGCCTATGCTGGAGAAGACACATGCTGGTTTTTATAGTGAGGAACAGCTGGGCCAGTCTATTCTCATTCATTCAATGACTGACCATCCTGGGGACTGGGGTGCCGCAGACAATGGAGCAGGCAAACACCCCTCTCTTCATGGGGCTTGTGTTCTTGGAGATGATATAGACAAGGTAAAGAAAAAAAGAACCAGTTTACAATCTCTCTATACCTGTGTATTTAGCAAAATACTCTGTTGAAATCTGTCGCCAGAAGGACATGGGAAAAGCCTATTGTCATATATTATAGATGGCCATATATTCGATGGAGCCTTTGAAAGGTCAATGTAGCAGCACAAAATTAAGCACATTATCATTATACTCTTGGCCTATATTTATGCCTGCCTTGCTTCTAGAAAGTAATAAAAGATTGATCCTAATGAACCCACAAAGCTACTAGAGTAAAATACAAAATAGAAATTCTGTAGCAGAAGGAAAAAGAATTATAGTAAATTAAATACACAGCATCTTCTTGTAGTAATGCCTTTTTTTCTAGTTTTAAAATTTGAGGATACTTCTAAAGTAATCATAAAGGATGTTGTAAATATCGGCTTTGTGGAAAGAAAAAGAAATGTTCTTCGAGCCCTGGGTGTAATATTAAGTGTCAGTGTTGCGATAATTTAGTTGTCACTAGATGACATGGATACGTCTTAGAGATGACGCGTGTCGCTCATACATGCATCCCCATGAGTGTGCGTTCAGCGGACCCTGTAACAGAAAACAAGTCAGAATCAACTTCCAACTATTTGGTGTGATTGGAAGGAAATCCGTACGTGACTATAGGCGGCAAATTTTTGTTTTCGTGGGGAAACTTAAAAACCTGATTTGTATTCTGGAGCAGGAAACATCTGCTAACCGGCCCAAGGCTTTTCACAAAACACCATTATGACCCAATGCTCCGACAAACCTTAAATTAAGCTCGGGAGTTCTACAACGAAAGCATACTTCTAGGAATTTATCCTAAGACACGCCGGTGTGAAATAATTAAGGGTTGACACTTGCTGAGCACTTACTGACCCCGGGTTCAACCACAACGCCACTCCGCAAAGGGCATTTCAGGGTCATTCGAGCTCTCGGCAAAATGCAGGTTTTGCACTCCCCCACCGAGCCAGGAGGTTTTTGCACAGCTTCCCCCACCGAGCCAGGAGGTTTTTGCACAGCTGCCGGGAGCACAGGGCCTCCACCTTTACAGTCCAACCTGCACTTCGCGTATCGTAAGTGGCGCCGACCACCTTGTCTTACGTTTAAGGGTCTGACGCGGGCGTTTCCATGAAGGAAAAACCCAAACAGCGCCCGGGACAGACGGCGCGTCCGAGGGCACCGCGGGGCCGCGGCGCGCACCTGCGGACAGTGACGTCACCCGCGGCGCGCGGGGGCGGGGCCTCGGTCACGTGGCCTCGGCGGGCGCTCTCGCTCCAGCCTCCGCAGCGGCGCGGGCAGCGGGCGAGCGCCCCCCGGGCCTGGGCCAGCCCGCCACCGCCACCGCCACCGCCCCCCCCCCCGCCCCCGGCGCTGCGTTTCCTCCCGGCCAGCTCCGCCCGCTGCGGCCAGTGCGGCGCGGACTTGGGCTGTGGCGGGAGGGAAGATGCCACAGCCCGAGTCCCAGAAGGCCGGGATCCTGTGTTGCCGGCGTGGGGGTGAGTAGTGCGCGGCCGGGCTGCGGCGTGTGACCCCGCGCGGCCACCGTCCCCGCTCCGCGCCTCGGGCGCGCAACTGGGGCGCCGGGGGCCGGAGAGCTGCGGGCTGCGCCCCGGCCCCCTGCAGTGTCTGGCGGTCGGGCCTGGCGTTCGGAACCCCGAACACGGCTCTTTAGGCGCGGGTGTGGACCGAGGAGACGCCGGAGACCTCGGCGCCCGCCCCGAGTGATTTCCGGTGGGGCTCGCGCTCGGTTGCGGGGGTGCGGGCCGCCGCGATCGTGGACACGGGTCCGGGGGCCACAGGCCGGAGCCCCCACTGCGGCTCCCCTGCCCAGGAGGGGTTGCGGGAAATTCCAAACAAAACCCCGAGAGGATCGAATAACGCGCCCCCTCCCGGACCCAGCCCCCGGTGCCCACAATATTTACATTGCCCTCCAAGTCTCACCAAAAAAATTTTTTTTTTTCTTACGGCTGCTTTGTGCCAATCAGGATTTTAACCCGGGCCACCGATGAGCCTTTTCCTTTTCGTTTCTTTTGCAACATACAAGTTGAAGAAATTGGGTTGTTGGTCTTGCACAGTTTGCTGCATTCTTAAAATCAGTGCCGTTCGGTTGAATATACAAGTATCAAAATACACAAAATCCGATAGACTTCACCCTTTTGAGGATATTAATGCGCTCCTGATGGGTCAGCGTCGTCCGTGTCGTCGACGATCTGCCGCCGCATTCCTTTTGGTTGGCTTTCCAAATAAAATGAAGTTGTAACTTTGCATGGGCTTTTATACTCCGGTGCACCCCCAAAATACTGTGGTGCTGCACGCCTCCCCCAAATCACAGTTTTAGACCGGGCTTTTTAAAATTTTTTATTTATTTTTAGAGGAGAAGGGAAGGAGAAAGAGGGAAACAGAAATGTGTGGTTGCCCCTCACACTCCCCCGCCTGCCACCTGGGGACCTGGCCCGAAACCCAGGCATGTGCCCTGCCTGACAGGAATCGAACCAGGGACCCTCTGGTTTGCAGGCCAGCACTCAACCCACTGAACCACACCAGCCAGGGCAGACCAGGCTTTTTTCATTCACTCAGTTCTTCCCTTTTACCTAGAAATACAGTGTGTGGAGACCTGCTCTGCAGCCTTCAGAAAACTCAAGAGCAGACAGCCTGCCCTCCATGTCCTCAACTGTCAACTTTGTCGCCAGTTTCCATGGGATTCCTTGCAACTGGCGTTCTTTTTTTTTTTTTTAACTTAAAAAAAAAAAACAAACCTGTGATAAAATACAGTGGCACCTCGGTACTCGTCCTTAATTTGTTCCAGCACTTGTGACGAGTGCTGGAACCTGACAAGTGCCCAACAGGCGAGGAGTGCTGAAGCATTTGCTCTGGTGGGCGGGTGCTGGACTGGCAAGTGCCGCGAGTCCCCAGCGAGCGCACAGTGCTGAGACTTCTCTTCTCGTCCGCGTGTGACAAGTTCTGAGGCCAAGCACTGAGGTGTGACTGTGTGTGTGATAGGACTTTTTTTGTTTATTTTTTACCCCCACCGGAGGACGTGCTCACTGATTTCAGAGAGAGGGGAAGGGAAGGAGGGAGAGAGACGGGTCGGCGGCCTCCCATGCACATCCTGACCTGGGGCGAGTGCCCTGACTGGGGGGTCAGGCGGGCAGCCTTTCAGTTTACAGGGCGTCGCTGCCACCAGTGCCGCCACCCGGCCGGGGACGTGAAGTTTACTGTGCTGACCACTGTAAGCACACACTGCAGACGTGTTAAGTGCACTCACAGTATCGTGTCACCGTCACACTGTCTCCGTCCCGAGTTTTCTGTCCCCCTGGACAGACAGTCTGGGCAGCTACTGGGCAGTCACTGCCCATCTCCCGCCCCTGTCCGTCTATGAACGGGCCTGTTCTGGAGACCTGGCGGAAGTGGGCTCATGCAATGCTCACCCGCTCGAATCTGGCTCATTTACGTAATGGTCGAGGCCCACCCTGTTAGGGTGCTGTGAGAGCTTGTTCCTCGGTGTGGCCGCACGGTCCTCAGCTGCACCGCCGGCTAGGGTTCGTTTACCCGTTCACCCGCTGGCGTGCTTGGGCTGTCCCCTCCTTCTGGCTGCGAGGCGAAATGCTACTGTGAGTCTGTGGTTACCTGTACATTGGAGTATCTGTCCTTTGGGGTGGGAATTGCTGGGTCCTGTGGCAAGTTTATGTTTAACTCGAGGATCTACCACACTCTTCACAGTTTAGGACCGCTTTCTTACAGACCCTCACGCCTTCCTTATTGCTAAGTCTGATGGCCCCCAACTGGACCCTCTGCTGGCCTGACCTAAGTTCTAAGTCTGATGACCCCCGCCGGAACCCCCTCGCTCGATGCCAGTCTCCGAGGCACCTGCTGTCTCAGGACAGCGCGCCCTCTAGAGGTTCTCCGATGCAATGACTTCTGAGGTCCCTCCCCGGCTCTGCCTTCGCACCGGAGGTGCCGCGCTTGCTCCCCGGTGCACATGACGCTGCTCATTCCTTAGGCCCTCCTCTGCGGTGACGTCCCTGTCCCTTAGACTACAGCCTTGGTGTTTACTTTCAACTGCCCTCTAAGGCTTAGGGTGCCTCCATGTCAGGGTGCTCTCGAAGGCAACCTGTTGGAGACAGAACTCACCCCTGCACCCTCCATAGCCTGCTCCCCCATGCTCCCCGCCATCAGGACGTGAAGGCTGCTGGTGGCGGTTTTGTCCCCCCACCTCCCTGAGGGTCCCAGTTTGGTCAGGTGGTGGGTGCAGAGGGCTCTGCCTTTGGTTCTCCTCTCCTTTGACCTCCGCAGCTCCAGATGAAGCTGTCATTGGAATATTTATTTCTGGACTCCGTGGTTCTAGTTTTTTTTTATTGCCCCTCTATTCCAAACAGTTTTACACCCCGCTCCTAGAATGGGCTTACAGACGCTCTGTTGCACGCAGAACAGGTTAATCTCCTGGGGGCCAGGGCCCTCGCCTGTCCTCGCGGAATTAATGACCCGCCCCCAGCCTCCTCTGGCCGGCGTGCATTCAGTGGGCCAGCTGCTGCGAGTGCTGTTCCGAGTGGAAAACTGAAAACAAACTCACGGGCGGCTTCCCAAGACGCGAGCTTTCTGCTGGAAATATTGCAGTGCTTGGCCACTGAAGTTCCCATCTTTAAAGTCAGACTTAAGTCTCAGTTTCTGTAAGAAATTTTCTTTAAGTGTTTCATACAAAATTAACTTCTCCTCCATACTGGTTCCTATAAAGTTTGTATCTTTCTTTATTGTACTACTTTTTAGAGTTTGCTTTTGGATATGCCTGAGGTTTTCACCTTATTTATCATTTTTGTGGGATATTTGTTCTCTGACTTAGAGAAAGTGACCAGGGGTATACAGGTTTTTAAGGCTTCTGTGTCACGGTCCAATTCTTTTGTAAAAATGGTCTGCAATTTATAATTTGATTGGTGATAAATGCATCATTTAACTATCAATACTTTGTACTTCAGAGAGAATTTAAAACATTGCTAATTCAATCATTAGAAAATAGCATCATATTTTTATTTGCATGTCTTTACTAACTGCGACTGAAGACTTTTCCATACGGATTTCCAAGATTTATCCAAGTAGCTTGAAAAACGCAGTGTGCAGGTTCCCAGCCCGTGCACAGCAGGATGGGACAGGGTTCTCGGACTGGGCACGGGTGGTATTCCGGGCCAGATGCCTCTCTGTTGCTGGGGGCCTGCCCTGGCACCGCAGGGCGTTCAGCAGCACTCCTGACCTCTGCCCACCAGATGCTGGTAGAATCCCCCCGTTGTGACAGCCACGAGCATTCCCAGACATTGCCAGGAGGCAGTGGGGGTTGCCCAGTACCCCAGCCCCCGGCCGAGAACCACTCAGGTCGAATCTGGAGCGTGCACTCGGCTCTCGGAGCCTTCCTCCACCGGCCCAGTCCGCCCTTCCGACGGTGCGCCCTGCGCCCACGCACACCCTTCACCGTGCGTTTCCGTGTGAGCACCGTGGGCCAGAGACTCCAGTGAAGCTAGTCTTCGGTGACACTTGTACTATTCAGTGGAGAAGGAGAGGTCAGGAGGAAGTGGTTAGTTATCGTGCACAAATAACACCGAACACACAGAGTCTGTGTCCTCTGACTCCACGCACAGGAATTAGTGGAGTGCTGACGGCCGGGTGGCTGGGGGTCGGAGCGTCGCTCCGTACACCAGAGGGTTGCAGGTCCGGTCCCTGGCCAGGGTGCACACCTGGGCTACGGGTTCGGTCCCCAGGTGGTGTGCTGTGGGAGGCAGCCGGTGGGTGTTCCTCACTTTGATGCTCCTCTCTCTCTCTTTCTCTCCCCCCACCAAAATCCATTAAAACCCCCCGACACATCCCTGGGTGCGGGTTAGAAAACAGTTGAGGACTCGACCCTGTGAGCTCGTTCTAACCCTAGAAACCCACGTACGGGGTGGGGCTAGAGTGGGTTCCGGCTGTGAGCACGGGAACCCGTTTATTCCCGCGTCCGTATTCACTGGTCGGGCGCTGTTTTCCACACGAGCGACTGTGACCTGCTTTTGCCCCACCCCGGCCAGACGGCATCCCGCACCTTCAGGTGAGGGTCACGGTCGGGGGGCATTTGTTGGGTGAGATACGTACCCCCATACCCAGCTCACTCTCTGTTAGGTGCGGTTTGTGGGTCCCACACGAGCAGCGCTCTGTGTCGGCCTCTTTACGGTCACGCAGGATAGCTTTACCACCCCCCCCCACCCCCGCCGAAATCTGTGCTGTGCCTGTTCACCCCACCCTCCCCAGCCTTCCAGCCCCTGGCACCCGCCGAGCTGTGGGTCGTGTTTGCACGCTCGCTCTCCCAGGACGCAGATGTCCTGCAGCGGGAATCGCACGGCAGGGGCCTTTCCGAGCCGACTTCTTCATAAAATGCACCCCAGACTCTTCCGTATCTGGTGTGGCCTGACCCCCCCCCCCCGCCACTTCTCCCTCCCTCCCGCTCTTGCCTCCCTCCTCTCCGCTTTCTCCCTGTTTCATCTTGCAGAACAATGTGTGATTGTATGGTGGTGTCACGTTCTGTCCGTCCACCCACCCTGTGAGGGGCGCCTTCATCGCTTCCCGATCGAGGCCGTCATGGGGACAGTCGCTGCGGACATTTCTTCTGTGCGGGTTTTAGGTGGGAAGTTCGGTAGCCTCGGGGAACTGGTCCCTTTCCTCTCGGGTTCTGTCTGTCTGTGGTGTTTCTCTATTACCCTTTGGACGTCCGCGGGAATGGATGGGTGGCGATGTCCCACCCTTCGTTTCTGATGCTGGCGTGTGCGTCTTCTCCCCCGCTTTTTTTTTGGAGGGGGGAGTGACGAGTGGGTAGCCTGCCTAGAGGTTTATCAATTTGGTTGGTCTTTTTAAAGAACCAGCTTTTGGTTTCACTGATTTTTTTTTTTTCTGTTTTCAGTGTAGTTGGTGTCTGTTCTGATTTTTATCATTCATTGTCTTACCACACAGCTGCTCTTCTTTCTCCGGTCCCAAGGGGGGAGCTCAGGGCACCGATTCCGCACCTTCCTCCCCTTCTGACGCGTGGCTTAATGCTGAATCCCCTCCGAGCGCTGCTTTGCCGCACCGGCAAACTTCCGTGTTAATTTTCAGTTCCAAGTAATTTTAAAGGTCTCTCCATACTATTTAATTTCCAGATACCTGAGGTTTTTTGTTTTTTGGGTTTTTTTAGTTTTGTTTTGTGGGTTTCTGGTTTCATTTCATTGTGCCTGCAGATTTTATGTCCGGTAAACTGTGTTTTACGGCCCAGACCGTGGTCGGCGCCGGTGGACATGACCTAGAGCAGAAGGGTCGTCAGCTGCCGCTCTGGCGGCAGAGTGAGGGGGGGGTGAGACCCCTGGGATGGTCCCGGGGGTCCAGCCTGTGTCCTCCACGGGCGGTGTGGCTTCCTTTCCCCTCGCCGCCCAGTCCCTTTGCTAGCTGCGGAGTTCCCAGTATCCTCCTGGCCTTGACCTCTGCCGATCACCTTTCCCCCCTCGATTTGATGGGAGGGCTGGACGGGGCTGGAGTGGGAGGGGCCTCTCGTCCCGGCCATTTTTATGCGGAAGACTGATGACTCTCTCCCTCCCGGCCAGATTCACCAGAGGGCCTTTCCGGGATCTTCACCTTCACCTTGAGGACCTGGTGGGGTTCCTGGAGGTAAAGCCCACAGAAGAGTGCCCGCCCCTGAAGACCACACCCGGGGGTCCGACTCCCACGCCCGTTCCAGTTCGCGCCGAGCCTCTCGCCCCAGCGCCCGGCTCCAGAGGCCTTCGCTCCAGGTGGGCAGACGCGGCTGCGTGTCCCCAGGTGGGGTGGCTGCCGGCCCTGCACCCCGAGTTCTCCGACGGGTCCGGAAACCCCGCTGGTTTCCAGTCTGTCCGGCTCTTGTGCTGAGGCTGGGCGTGGGCTGCTAAGCAGGAGCCACCCCCCACTTCCTAATTTTTAAAAATTTACCTTTCAGTTATGGTTGACAGACATTATTATATCAGCTCAGGTATGAAACGTAGCGATTGGACAGTCACCTCACGAAGTGTGGGCGAGAAAGGGGGTTCTGTGGAAAGTACCTCCCAGGGCGACCTGGTCACACATTTCCGCCCGGGCAGGTCGTGGGGGGAGTCACGACCCAGGAGCAGCGTGAGGGCTTTAGCCAAGGGCTTGTCTCTGCCGCAAGCCCTGACCCGTGGGTGCGTCTGTGCGGTAGGTTAGCACAGCCACCCTTCCCCCGCGTGCACCGCCCCCTGGACTGAGGCGGAACCACCCCCAGACAGCACGCGGCCCGGCCCGCCGCCCCGTCCCGGTGCTTCGCCGTGTCCCGCCCTCCGGGAATGCTGCTCCTTGTTCCCCCAGAGGAACTGCACGGCCGTCGTTCCTGGGGGCATTTGAGACCTCGCTCCGCAGCACAAGTGGTCAGTTTGGCTCAGACAGATTCTCGTGAAAGCTCTCTGCAGCCCTGACCGTCATGGTTCAGTGGGCCGGGCGTCGTTCCACAAAGCCAAAGGTCGCTGGTTCCATTCCAGGTCAGGGCACGTGCTTGGGTCGCGGGCTCGGTCCCCTGCCTGGCCACATACAGGAGTCAGCCGATCGATGTTTCTTTCTCACGCTGATGTTTCCCTCCCTCTCTTTTTCTCCCTCTCCTCCTCCCGCCCCCGTCTCTAAAAGTAAATAAAATTTAAAAAAATAAAGGAGTTTGCAGCTTCTGTCATGCATTGGAGATTAAGGAGGGGACTCCGGGAGTGTCCCGTGAAGGCGGGAGGAAGCAAGGCGGGCTCGGGTGGCGGGGGAGGCAAGGCTGTGCCCTCTGGAAGTGGTCGCCCTTCAGATGTCCTTGGGGTTCATTCCCCTTTCACGAGGAGAAGGAGAACAGGAGGCTGTTGTTCTCGTGGTTTGGGGCGTGGCTGGTGGTGTACTAGGCGAGTTATGTCCCTCTGCCGGGGGTTGGGGCCTGGAGGCTGGCTGAGCGGCAGAGCTGCTGGGATTTAAGTTTCTTTGGAGGGGGGTGTACCCCATTTTCCTCCGGCCCTCCTCCTCTGTCTGCTCGGCTGCCGACTGCATTCGGTTTTACGGCCCCCGGTGCCGGCACGTCGAGGGCCGGGGCCCTGGACGGAGGGGGACACAGATGCCGTGAGGGTGTTTCCCTGCGTGGACACGGGGGTCCCAGGCGCGTGGTCATGCTGCCTGCCCTTTTGGTTTCACTTTCAGTGTTTAATTGGTTAATTTTGCTTTTCTCCGGTTGACACCACCGTGTGGTGGTTTCCCTGTGCGTTTGCGGCAGAAACAGACACTACCTGTGCGTGCGTTCTCTGTGGGTTTCCTCGGGGGGCTCAGCGGCATCGGGGGCCGTCAGAGGAGGGGTTCCGGGGAGCGTGCGGGGTCTGAGGTTCGCTCTGCGCCGCTCCTCCATCAGTGGTCTCGCTCCTCTGTCAGTGGTCTCAGTGGTCTCGTGCGTGCCACGGGCAGCGCGCCGGGGCAGGGCTTCCTCCTGGTCCTGCTCAGAGGCCAGTGGGTGAGGGGAGGGAGGAGGGGGGAGGTGCGTTTCGGTGCTGTCTGTCGGCACCTGGTAATCTCACAGGCGTCGGGGGCGGGCGCCGTCGTGGGTCAGTGCGCACACTCGCGCGAGTGCCGCCGAGATCTGGATGTGTCCCTCACACGGGAAAAACAACAAGTATTTGCTTCTGGGCAGTTCGGAACAGAGAGTGCACTGACGAGAAAATGGCTGGAAACCGCTGAAAGGGAATACTTAACGTTTAAAGGGAGACACTGTGAGCCACGTTGGGTATCGTGACAGTCACTTTGCGCTGCAGGAAAGGGAGCGCTGTCCTGTGTGGCTAGAGCGCCCTGCCCCCCCCCCCCCCCCCCGGGCCTGGCGTGAAAAAGACGCACAGTGGGCGAGGCGAAGGGGTTCCAGACGAGGCTGTGGCTCCGTGGCTCGTGAAAAAAAAAACAACAAAAAACGATTTTCACATCGTGCTTTCAGACTGCTCGTTCGTTGTTCCAATGTCACTCTTAAATTTTTGACATGTTAATAGATCATCCCTTCCTCTTAGTGTGCTGAAGTCCCCGTTTGCTTCTGAGATTCAGAGCCTCAAGATACTTAATCCTCCCCGCGTGTGTTCATAAGCGCCCACAGCGAGGGAGGCCGGGGCGGCAGCGGAAGGAAAGGGACCTCGGTGGAAGCCTCGGCCCATCGTGGGAGCGGGGCTGGCTCCTGGCCCCGGAGAGGCAGCGCTCGGGGTTGCGGTCGGAGCCGCCCTGCGGTCGTCTCAGCCGCGGGCTCCCGGGAACGGTGTTCTCGTTGTGAGGCTGTTTGCTCGTCCCTGCCCGCCCTGGAGCGACTGTTTCAGGACGGTGTGACGTCTCTGTGAGTTAGAATACCATGTTTCGCCTGTCCCTACTCTCTGTTTACACAGTTGTTGCAAAGTCGAAAACTTGCAACTCTCTGTCTTACTTGCCTGATGGCTGCATTCCCCTTGCTCGGAGACTGGTTTCTTCCGCTTCTGGGTCGAGCAGTCGTCCCCACCGGCGGGTCTTCTCCGTGCGCACGTGCCAACAGCCCACAGGACGGCGCTCCCGCGCGCCGGACTCCCCTCCGCGCGGCAGGGGTTCCCAGCCGCCGCTCCAGCACGGTTGCGGCGGGGGTTTTGTTTGGTGTCGTCGCTGGTTTTGTTCGCTTTTTAAGTGTTTTAACTGACGTGCAGTAAAATAACCACTCGGTTGGTAGACAGCTGAGAAATCGAGCTGTTTACCCACCACCCTCTTCTTCTAGGCCGATGGCATTACGTACAAAACAGCTTGATTTCTTTTTTTTTTAAGATTTTATTTATTTATTTTTAGAGAGGGAAGGGAGGGAGAAAGAGAGAGAGAAACACCAATGTGTGGTTGCTGGGGGCTGTGGCCTGCAACCCAGGCATGTGCCCTGACTGGGAATTGAACCTGGGACACTTTGGTTCCCAGCCCGCGCCCAATCCACTGAGCTACGCCAGCCAGGGCCAAAACAACTTGATTTCTGAAGCGACACTTAACCAACGCCGATTGGCCTTCTCCTGAGATTTGGGGGTGGAGGGATGGTGCTGTTATTTTTAAAACCATTACGTACTGTGGAGGCAAGAAGTGACGCGTCAGTGTGGCTTCGCAGATTTCCTCTGTGTGCGCTTCACTCACGCGGGGTCTCCCTGCCTCAGTGCCCACGGAGGCTGCCCTGTGCACCCCCGGTCTCCTTCCACAGAGCCCTCTGGGGGGGTGTGAGGCCACCACGGAGGCCAGACAGCATCGGAAAGCTCGGGAAAAAACCGCAGTGCTGTATTGTTTATCGGCCCTCATAACGAGAAGGAAAATGGAATTCGAACTCTTTCAATTATAAATTTAAAGTGTAACTGTTTAATCTGGAGTAGCATTAGGGTAGGTTTAACCTTTGATCAGAAAGTAGAACTACTTTTTTAAGCTGCTTATTTTTAAAACAGATTTTAGGGTTCCTGGGTTAAAGCAGTCTTGAGATTTTGCGTCTGGAGGGGACCTTGCGTGTGCCGTCAGGTGCTGCCGTGCTGGCGTCTTCCTCGTTAGAAGCTGGAATCTGAAGAAGACCCCCGAGCCCACGGCAGTCCGGGCCGAGGCAGGGAGCGGCGCCCGTTAACGTGGGCGGGTGAGTAAGCCCTCTGCTCTGCTGCCGCTGCCCGTGTGAGCGCTGACACCTTGGCCTGTGGGCCTGACTGTGGACTTTGTTGGGTTAGTCCGGCTGTCCACGCGTGTCGTCGTGCCTGAGTCTTCATGGGGCGCGCCGGGGTCCTCCGGAGTCGGGAGTGCGCCTCGGGGGTCTGGGCGGCCGTGAGTGGGAGCTCGGTGGCGGTGCACACAGGTGACCCGAGCGTCCGACATCTGTCCTCTCTTTCAGGACACCGACGATGGCCCCTCGGCGGTGCTAGGGCTATGATGGGAAGTGCCACGGTCCGCTACTTCTGCTACGGATGCCTGTTCACCTCCGCGGCCTGGACGGCCCTGCTCTTCGTGTACTTCAACTTCAGTGACGTGACCCAGCCGCTTCGGCATGTGCCCGTCAAGGGGTCGGGGCCCCACGGGCCGTTCCCCAAGAAGCTCCAGCCCCGCCTCACGCGGGGCCCCGGCCGGGCGCCGGAGGAGCAGCAGCCCCAAGCCCGCGGGGGCGGGGGCGGGGCGGACGCCCGCGCCGAAGGGGCGGAGGGAGGCGCCCCGAAGTCCTCGTCCGAGCTGGGTGAGTGGGTTTGACTCCCGCCACCGGCGTGTGCGCGCACGTTTCATCCTCGGGAGGCTAAGTCTCGGCGGCCCTCCTGGCCGTGTGCTGCTCAGGCAGTCAGAGGTGCCGTCTTTGCCCGCCGGCTTATCCCCTTTATGGGCTGGCTGGCGTCCTTGTGACTCTTGCAGACCGAGGGGCGTTCTGTGCTAATGTGTCCGATTCCGACGTCAGTGTTCTAGGCGGACTGGGAGAAACTAATGAGATGCAGAAAAGAAAATGAAGGGTGACGGCTGGGGAGACAGTGGACCCTGGGGGGGGTGGAATCGCTGTCATTGTTTAACGCGGGGCGAGGCGGCTGAAGCACGGCCGCGTCGGACCCGCCGGGAAGGCGCGGGGCCACCGCGGCCACTTGCGGCACAGAAGCCGCCTGGTCTGGAACCAGCTGCGGTCGCTGGTGCGGGGTTTCCGCCGGTCCGGGTGGTGCAGGTGTTGGAACACCTGTGTCAGATACAGGGATCGATCAAATAGAAACTTTTCCCCTTCAAAAATTGTATTCTGTTCAACTTGGCAGCAAGAATCTGCTGTGTATGTTCTAGAATATTTTAATTCCAGAGTCCTGGTTTTAGCAGTATTTTAATATGGGATAAATGAGCCCTTTTGGTTTTCTTTAAAACTTAAAAAATTTGATCTTGTCATGGAAGCATCAAATAAGTAATTAGTAAAAGATTTTGAGAGATTGAAAGACTCATAGAATGTAAAGGAAATGTTAAAACATTATTTTCATTTGATTGTGGTTTCAAAGACAAAAAATAATTTTCTGGGAAGTTAGTGATATTCTAATACATGAAGTCAAAAGTATTTAAAATTATATGAGGAAACAGAAGCTAATACTTCAGTTTTCATGAAATACCCCTTGTAATCTTTTTTTTAAAAGCTGCTCGCTTAGACATTTTAAGATTATCTAGTTTTTTATTCATAGTTATTTTGGTAAAGTTTCTGTAAGTTAGTTTACCATTTTTTAAAGATTTTATTTATTTTTAGAGAGAGGGGAAGGGAGGGAGAAAGGGGGAGCGAAACACCAGTGTGTGGTTGCCTCTATTGCACCCCTACTGGGGACCTGGCCTGCAACCCAGGCCTGTGCCCTGACTGGGAATCAAACTGGCTACGCTTTGGTTCGCAGCCAGAGCTCAATCCACTGAGCCACACCAGCCAGGGCTAGTTTACCATTTTGAATGGGCATTGTATTTGCCTTTGGAAGTAGCAGTGAGAGAACTGTAGCTGTTTGAAGTACCAAACCCAAATTGCTTGACTGAACAACTAAATTCTTTATAAAAGATTCTAAAGAGGAAACAAAAGCTATGACAGCTAATAAGTGACCTGAGCAAAGTTGCAGGGTGTGTAAGACCAACACACACACACGGCAGCCGTGTTTCTGCACACTAGTGACGACTGGCCTGAAGGTAAAATGAAGAGAACAGTCGCACTGACAGTCCTATCCAGGAGGATGAAATACCGGGGAATAGGTTTAACCGAGCAGGTGTGAGGTCTGTACACGGACAGCCACGAACCACGGCGGGAACCACCGGAGTAGCTCTGAACGAGGGGCGAGACGCCCAGGGGTGCGGGCCGGAACGCGGACTACCGCCGGACTGTCAGTGCCGCCTGAGGCCGTCCGCAGGGGGGTGCAGACTTTACCTGAACCCCGGCGGCCTTTGCTGAAGGGGCAGAAGAGCCGATTCTGGAATTAATTTGGATTTGTCGACAAAGAAATGTCCAAACCTGTAGAGAATGTTTGTAAAAGTTTACTTGCGCCCGAAAGAGGATGCACCTGGAAGCAAGGGGTCACTGCCCGGGTCAGTGCGTCCGAGAGGAGCAGAGTGCACCCCGAGTGAGAAGTTGGGGGGGGAGGGTGGAGGAAAGGTCACGCGGACGCGGGAGGAAGCAGCTGGGGGCGGGGCTGCGGGGCGGTGAAGCCGGTGTGTTCCCTGAGGGGGTCTGAAAGGGCCCCTCCCAGGGTGCCGGCTTGGGTGCGTGGAACCAGTGGGCAGGGCTCCGGTAGGGACGGCCTTTTGGTGAGGAAGCTGTGTGCCTGGGGCAGGACCGCCCACCACGGCCTGTCCGGTTGGGGGTTACGGCCAGAGCCCCATGCGGTCACTTTCCGTGGAACCCCTTCCTCCGTTCACAGATTGCACGGGGCTCTGGACAGCCAGAACGACCCTGGAAGAGGTCCACCACGTCAGAGGACTCGCACGTCCCGGCGAAGGGCTCACGCTTCCTACGGAGCTGCAGAAATCAGACAGTGCGGTCCTGGCGGAGGGACAGACGCGGGTGAGCGGACAGACCGACGAATCTAAAATGAGCCCAGTGACATCTGCAGGGAGTCAGATTTCCAGAAAGGGTGCCGAGGCCATTTACTGGGGAAAGAACAGTCTTTTCAGCAAGTGGTGGTGGGACAGCTAGTCAGTTCCCCGCGTGCAGAGGGATGGAGTCAGGCCCTCACCTCGTGACTTAGGTGAACGTTACATGAACTCAGAACAACACATCAGACCTCAGCGTAGGAGCTTAAGTCATAAAACCCCCGGAGGAAATCGTAGGGATAAATGCTCGTGACTGTGAATTGGGCGATGGTTTCTCAGCTATGACGCCAGAGGTGCAAGCGACAAAAGGAAAAACAGACGAACTGGACTGCGTGGGCATGAGAAACTGCCGTGCGTCGGAGAGCCCCCCGCCCCGCCCCCCCGAGAAGATGGGGAGGACGGCCTGCAGGGCGGAGAGCGTGCTCGCGCACCGTCTCTCTGGTGGGCCCGTCGCCACCGGAGCGGCGCGGGGCCTCTGAACGCGTCAGCAGCGGAGGGGCGAACACACAGCTCGGTTCAAGCCGAGCAGAGGACGGGACAGACGCTGCTCCCAAGGAGAAACCGGCGCATAAACAGATGTTCAGCATGTTAGTTACTGCAGAATTGCAAAACGAAACTACAGTGAGGTGCCGTGTTACACTCGCTAGGGGGGTTCCAATATTTAAGAAGGGAAGTGGCAAGTGTTGGTGAGGGTGTGGAGAAACAGGGACCCTCGTGCATCGCTGGTGCGAGGAGAAAGGGTGCAGCCCGTGGGAAGAGCCCTCGGTAAGTAAGTGTGGAGTCACCGTGTGCCCTAGAGATTCACTCCACACCCCCTGGTGTGCACCCAAAGAGTTGCACGCTGGAGACTGAACAGAAGTTTGAGTGCAGGTGGTCACAGCCGCACTCCTCTCTGTGGCCGCACAGCGGCGACGGCCCGGACGTCCACCCGCTGCCGAGGGAGGGCAGGCGGCACGGCCCGAGGCGTCGGTGCGCGGACGTTGTTTGGGCGCAGGAGGAAGTGGAGTCACGCCGCGTGCTACAACGCGGGTGGGTCTTAAAAACATCCGGAGGGAGGGAGTCAGGACACAGGAGGCCAAACAGTGTGCGACTTCCTCTGCACGAAACGTCTGGAGTGAGCAAACCGAAAAAGACAGCAGGTGAGTGGCTCGCCAGGGGCCGGGGGGGGAGGCGAGGGGGGGTGACGGCCCCAGCGGCCACGGATGGCACATGCGTTACGCCTGTACGTGCTACTGTACTCCAAACAGTGAGAGAAAGCCCACGAAATTCCTTAACAGGGAAAAGTTCACGTAAAAGGAATTGATGTGAGTTAGTACAGTAACAGTTGAAAGTATCCTGATTTCTGAGTGGGGCGCTGTCAACAGTCGGGAAATTACAAGACGCTGGAGAAAGACACTGAAGACGACACAAGTAAGTGGAAGAATCAGCGCCGTGAAAGTGTCCACGCTGCCCGAGGCACCCACAGATGCAGTGCCATTCCCATCGAGATGCCAGCGCTGCACTTCACAGAACTGGAACAAGTATTTCAAAAACGCGCATGGAGCCGCAAAAGACCCCAAACAGCAACAGGCGATCTTGAGAAAGCACAACAAAATTGGAGGAATCACACCACCTAATATGAAACTATACTACAAGGCCGCAGTCCTCCCAGCAGCCTGCTCTGACACAAGACCTCGGCCAGAGCAGTGGGACGGGACGGAGAGCCCCTAACTAAACCCGCGCCTTTGCCGCCCGTTGCCATTTGACAGAGGAAGCGAGCACGTACAGTGGGCTAGAGAGAGTTTATGCAACAAACGGTGCTGGGAACAGTGGACAGATACGTGCAGAAAAGCGAAACCAGACCACCTCTTACGCTGCCACACACAAGAACAAATTCAAAATTGATTAAAGACTTAAATGTTAGACCCGAAACCATAAAAACCCCAGAAGGAAACACGGGCAGTAAAATCTCAGACGTGGCTCTTAGGAATATTTTTTCTGCTATATCTCCTCAGGCAAGGGAGGCAGAAGGAAAAATACACAAATGGAACCACATCAAACTAAAACGCTTCTGCACAGCAAAGGAAATCATCGACAAAATAAAAGACAACTCACTGACTGGGAGAACATATTCACCAATACATCTGATAAGGGGTTAATATCCAAAACGTATAAAGAACTTATAAAACTCTACACCAGGAAAAAATCCAATTAAAAAGTGAGCAAAGGGAGTGAGTAGACCTTTCTCCAAAGAGGACATACAGATGGGCAGTGGACATGAAAAGATGCTCAGCGTCACCAATCATCAGGAAAATACAAACTGAAACCATGATGAGGTATCATCTCACAGCTGTCCGAATGGCTGTCATCGAGACATCAACAAACGGGAAGCAGTGTGGAGATGCGTCAAAAACTTGCACACGGATCTCCCTTGGGACCCAGCGATCCCACTGCTGAGAATTTGCCCGAAGAAGCCTGAAACGCTAATTTGGAAGGAGATAAGCACCGCCGTGCTCACTGTGGCACTGTTTACAGCCCCTGAAGATCTGGAAGCATCCATCAGTAAGTAGGTGCCCATCAGTGGGTGAGTGGATAAAACAGCGGTGGACATTTGCACGGTGGAGTACGCCTCAGCCGTGAAAAAGGAAACTTGTACTCACTTCCCCAGCGTGGATGGACCCGGGGAGCGTTACACCAAATGAAGCCAGTCAGCTGGACAAGGACAGGGCCGCACGATGTCTCCCGCGTGTGGAGTCCGATGAACAGGCTGAACTGATGCGCCAAACAGCCGGGACCACAGACGGAGAGCAGGCGGCGGCCCTGGGGTGGGGGTGGGGGTGGGGGTGGGGGGTGGGGAGGGGGGAAACACTCGCAGACGCAGACGACAGTGCGGTGATGGCGGGGGGGGGGCGCGGATATGGGCATAAGGGGGTTACGTGGTGATAGAAAAAATACAATAAAAAAAAAAAACCCTGGAGACGTGCTCAGAGCCAAATACTTAGGAAAGCACCGCCGCTCACACCGGCGTCTGGTCCCACGGGGCTTCCGCGCGCTGAGGTGGCCGCGGCGGGAGCAGGCAGCGACCGCCCGGCGCCGGTTCGCTCTGCTGTTCGGCCTCCGTGTGCCCCGCCCATCACAAGGTGCCATGAAGCTCGCCTGCTGTCTCAGCCTCCTGCTTTCAGGCCGATCCACTTCCCCAGATAAACTCTGCCAGGGGCTATTAAAGATTAAAAAAAAAAACCCTGGCCGGTGTGGCTCAACGGATCGAGTGCCGGCCTGCGAACCGGAGGGTCCCCAGTTCGAATCCCAGTCAGGGTGCAGGCCAGGTCCCCAGCTGGGGGCGCGCGAGAGGCAACCGATCAGTGCAGCTCTCACACATCAGTGTCTTCCCCTCCTGTTTCTCGCTTCCTTCCCTCTCTCTACATAAATAAATACAATCTTTTAAAAGAAGATTTTAAAGAAGTTTATTTGGAAGGAATCAGTACGAGTCAGTGTGGGAGTAGTCAGAACTGTGCTGATGTCTGAATCGGGCACCCCCCACAGTCCGGGAGAGAGCCCGTGAAGTATGTTGCAGGAAGATTGCCGCGGCAAATGGAAAAGGTTTTCTGATGTGATCTAGTTACATAATTAAAATAGCTCCTCTGGCACGTTAATTATTCATTGGAATGTGGCTGTCACTTTATTTGTGCAGGAGGAGGAGAAAACTTAAGCTGACGTGACCCCCCCTCCATGCCCTACCCCCCCATTTTGAAGACCCACGCTCAGCACCCTGCAAATGCGCGTCATGGCCGCCTCCCCTGCGGCGGCCGCACGCTCATCCCACATCCAGAATGTGTGACTGGCCGTCTGTGCCGGCCCGCAGCCTTCGCCCGTCTGCCCCAGCCGCCGCCGCAGACCGGTTCCGTGCACAGGGCGGGGCGGAGGAGGTTTGCATCGTCCCTGTGGGAAATGGTCCGATAAGGGACAGACAGTGACACGAGAGTCAGCTCTGTTTGGCAGAGTCACCCCTCAGACCTCCTTTGCCCCCCCCCCCCGGCCCCGTGAGTGAGACTCACACGGTGTCACCGTGTTTGTCTTTCTCTGCGTTGCTGCACGTGGCGTAATGTCCCCGAGACTCATTCAAGTGGGAGAAAACGGCAGGATGTTTTTTACTGCGGTTGAATATTGCTCCATTCTGTTTGTATACACCACGTTCTCGTACCCGTTCATCTTGTTGATGGACAGAAAGTGATTCTTTGATATGGAGCAAATCTTCACCAAGAGGGTCCTTATGAGAAAACAGTCATTTTTGGGACGAGCTAGTCCTTCGGTGTTTGTCGAACCCAGGAGGGTTCGCTGAGAGTCTGAGTCGTGCAGCACTGTTTTGGATGCTGGGCATCGAGCAGTTTTTGTTTTATTCTCTTGCTCTGACAGTAGCCGGAGCCTCCGCCCTGATGGAGGTTGCTCCTCCTGCAAATCGCTGGAAGAGCCCCGGGTGCGCGCCCACTCCGAAGGGCCGGCCGGAGCGGGTTAGGAGGTGGTGTTTCCCGCAGTGCACCTGGGTACTCCGGTCCCCGGCCAGACAGTTGGGGACACCGCCTTCCGCAGCCCCTCCCTTCACACCTGAGTGTCCGTTTGTCCAGCCCCAGGGCCTCAGGTGTGAACCGCAGCGTCTCCCTGACTGACTGGCCCGCTCGGACCCCGGACCCCGGGGGGGGCGGGCGCTGCTGTGAGGCCGCACGCCCCCTGGTAGGGCAGGGGCGCGGGGGAGGGGCAGGAGGCGGCCAGTCTGGGCCAGGGCAGGGCCTCCAGGGCTGTGAGGCTGAAGGGGTTTTGAGTGGGTTTGCAGAGGGCTTTCTTGGCCAGTGCTGTGCAAGCCTGGAACCAGCGACACTTTGCAGAGGGCTCCCCCCTTCAGTGGGAGGGCCTCCCCCCTTCAGTGGGAGGGCCTCCCCCCTCAGTGGGAGGGTTCCCCCCTTCAGTGGGAGGGCCTCCCGTGAAAACTTGCCTGTGACTGGGACCTGTTGAGTCCATGTGGCTTCTGGAATCACTGCTTCTACAGAGAATAACCATCAGGTTCCTTTTCCCTTGGTCAGAGGTAAGTTACTCTCTTGAAGACCTTGAGAGACTAGTGAGAAGGCATCCTTTATGGTTGAGGCACACTTGGTTTTGAGCTGGGCTGATAAAAATTCGGCTTCAACCTCAGTTGACTGTTTTGAAGGTGGACTGAGAAACATGGCTATTATCCGGTTGTCGGAACCGAGAGTCAAGGTTTCCGTAAGGCCGTAACAGGGACCGCCGCGACCTTCGGCAGTGTCGGCGCGCTGACCGTGACCTCTCCCCCCGCAGGCATGATCTTCAACGAGCACGACCAGGAGCTGCGAGACGCCGGCTACCAGAAACACGCCTTCAACATGCTCATCAGCAACCGCCTGGGCCCCCGCAGGGACGTGCCGGACACGCGGAGCGCAGCGTACGTGCCGGCTGGCGCCGGGTCCCGGGGGCCGTCCGGGTGCTTTGCAGCCGGGGCTTGGTCAGGGTGCTGGGAGCGCACGCCAGAGCCCCCCTCGCTGTGCCCCAGTCCCCAGCGTCTGAGGGGGCGCTGACCAGGTTCTGGAGTTTCCTGCGTCTCTGGTGAAAGTCACAAGCATGTGGGGGAAGGAGAGAGGCGCTGACCGCATGTATTTATGCAATCTAAGCATAAGTTTTTTAAAATGTGCATTTATTGGGTTCACGGCAGGAAGGAGGAGAATTTTGCTCACCACCTCACTCTCGGGTTTTCGTTGTATTTGTTCCGCCAAAGGCTCTGTGTTCACGTGGGCGCTTTCTGGGCCGGCCTGGTGAAGACTCGGCTTCAACTCCAGCTCACCCGCCCTCACACGGTCGGTCAGCCGTCCCCCACGGGCCGGCGAGAACGTCTTCGGGCCCCTAGGCACGCGCTAGGCCTCCGAATGCACCGGGAAGACGTTTCGGGGCCCACAGGCGCCCCACCCGACAGGGCGGGGGAACGCGGGCACAGGCGATCGCGGTGGCGGGGGATGAGGTCTGGGACGGGAATCGGTGCCGCGGCCCCCAGACCGGAGTGGTCAGGGAGGGCTGCATGGTGGTGGTGACCCAGCGGCGGTGCAGGGATGGGGAGCATCTGGAGGCCCGGAACGGCGCAGTTTGCCAAAGGGACGGACACGGTCCACTTGGGCTGCCGTGGACGGGTGGCCAGAGGCCGGGGTGGGCAGGCCCCGGCGCCGGAGGGCTGTCCCGTGTGCCAGGCAGAGCGCGGAATCCCGGTTTGTGCTGGGAGTTAGTGGCTTGTGCCGTCGGCGTGTAAAGCCACCTGACTGTTGGCGGCTTACATGGAGGCTCCTCTGTTATCACGGTTCACTCGCGTCTTTTTCTGTTGGGCAAAAACCAAAATGTTCAAATACAAAGTTTTATATTTCCGTTACTGCCTTTGGAAACCTCGTAGAGGGGAAGCTGATCACCAGCTTACCAGTGCTGTGGTAAAAACTTGGAATGGTTTTATGTGACCTAAGTACCAAAAAAGAAAAAAAAGATCCATTTAAAATGCCGACCTAAACATAAGCAGAGCAACACTTGCCGGAGGGAGAAGTTGCCAAGAACTGGAAAACGGTGGAGTAGGAAACCATGCTGTTTTCCCGAATGGCCTTTAAAAAACTGTTACAGCGCAGGGAGGCGGCCGAGCGGGGCTGCAGTCACCAGTCAGCGAGTACCGGGGACTCGGAGTGCCGGGCCGAGCGGTGCTGGAGCCCTCTCGCCCTCTCGCCCTCCCTGCAGGTGCAAGGACAAGGCGTACCCCGAGGACCTGCCGGTGGCCAGCGTCGTCATCTGCTTCTACAACGAAGCCTTGTCCGCTCTGCTCCGGACGGTGCACAGCGTCCTGGACCGCACGCCGGCCCGGCTCCTCCACGAGGTCATCCTCGTGGACGACGACAGCGACTTCGGTAAGGGGCGCAGCGCCCGGCGGCGCGGGGTCTCGGCTGCTGCTCCCCGCGGCGCTTGTGGCGGCAGCGGGGCCGACCTCGCGCCACACGGCGGGTGGGAGAGCCCTGTGCACGCGCGCTCGACGGAGCCGGCCACAGACAAGGGCCCGTCCAGGGCGTGCAGGGTGCTCTTGGAGAAGCCGCAGTGCCTTGGTAATCTGTACCCGAACTCGGCCCTTCAAGTTTTTCCCTTGGCTTATGTTTAAAAAAAAATCTTTTATTTCGAGCCAGTTATGACAAACCCGCAACTGACACATGCTTAACGGGGAAAAGCTAAAAGTGTTTTCCTTAGGATCAGAAACAAGGCAAGGTTGTCCACTTTCACCGCTTTTGTTCGCCGTAGCATTAGCAGTCCTAGCCACAGCAATCAGACAAGAAAAAGAAATGAAAGGTATCCAAATTGGAAAAGATGAAGTAGAACTGTCATCATGTGCAGAACCCTAAGGATTCCACCAAAAAAACCACTAGAACTGATAAATGAATTCAGTAAAGTAGCAGGGTACCAAGTCAGGATTCAGAATTTGGTTGCATTTTTATGCACCAGCAATAAACCATCAGAAGGAGGAATTAGGAAAACGGCCCCACTGGGGTTTGTGCCAGCATGGCTGCAGAGTAGGTAAAAGTTACACTCACCTCCTGCCAGGAGCACATTGGAATTACAGCTAAATCACTGAACAGGCAGCCAGAGTAACCCACTCAACAACCCACTGAAGACTAGCTGAACGGAGTCCCGCACACAAGGGTGTACAGAAGCAGCCACGTGGAGATTGATAGAAATGGCGGAGACGAGAAGAGGGAAGAGGTCAAGAAGTGCAAACCAGTAGTAACAACACAGACACGGGCGTGCAAGTACAGCACGGGGAACACAGCCAGTAACACTGTAGTTATGTGGGGTGGGTCAGGGATCACTCGGTAACGAGTGTGGTTATCTGACCACTGTGCCGTATGCCTGAAACTAATACAAAAAAGTATCGGATGTAAACTAAAAAAAGGAAGCACGTGATTATCGGGTGCTGCATTCTTGGTGACGCAAGGATTAATCAGTTGGCTGCCATATTCTTCCTTTGATTCACCCAAACTGTGTAATTTCCCATTAGCCTTTTACCTAAATTTTATTCATGTGCTTGTTAAAAAAATCCCATTTACAGTTGCTTCAAAAGAAGTACTCAAGAATAAATTTAACCAAGGAGGTGAAAGACCTGAACTTGGGAAATTGTAAGACACTGAGAAAGATACAAATAAAGGGAAGCACATACTGTGTTCATGGGTAGGAAGAAGTGACATTGCTAAAATTTCCATACTACCCAGCGCAATCTGTAGACTGAATGCAGTCCCCATCAAAATAACAAAGGCATTCTTCACAGAACTAGAGCAAATAACCCTAAAATTTATATGGAACCACAAAACACCCTGAGTAGCCACAGCAACCTTGAGAAACGAACAAAGTTGGAGGACTCACACTACGTGATATCAAACTCTACTACAAGGCTATGGTAATCAAAACAGCACGGCACTGGCAGAAACACACATAGGTCGGTGGAACCAAAGAGCCCAGAAGTAAACCCACATCTGTATGATCAATTTATGACAGCGGAGGCAAGAATATACAATGGGGTAAAGACAGTTTATTCAATAAATGGTGTTTATAAAATTGGACAGGCACAGGCAAGAAAAAAAAAAAAGAAACCAGACCAACTTTTCATATTATGTATAAGAACAAACTCAGAATAGATGAAAGACTTAAGTGTAAAACCTGAAACCATGAAACTCCTAGAAGGAAACACACAGTAAACTCTCTGACATTGATCTTAGCAATATTGTATCTCCTGGGGCAAGGGACACAAAAGGAAAAATAAACAGATGGGACTGCGTCAAACTCGAAGGTGTTCGGGCAGCAGAGGAACCCGCCGTCAGAGTGAAAGGGCAGCCTAGTGAGTGGGGGCAGTTCTTCACCCTTGGGAGGTCACTGCTGCTGTTACGGGGTTTTTGGTGGGGGCAACAGGGGTCGTTCCTCAGTTATTCCAAGGTGGTGTAAGACTTGATAACTTGCTTCAGAACAGAAGACACTTCCCCCTCGTTTTCTTCATTTTCAAACCTTTGACAGGCAGTCAGTGGACTGTTCTCTGCAGCCCGCCGTGCTGGGTGCCGTGGAGGCGCAGACGAGGTGTCGCTGAGGCGGCTGCCCGTCCCGGCCGGCACTGCCGCGCCCGCCCTCCCCTCCCTCCTTCCTTCCCTGCTTTCTCGCACAGGATGAGCCGCGGTGTCCTCTCGGAACAAAGCAGAAGGTTCTGTTGCATTTACTCGACAGATTGTTGCAAGCACCAGACGCAACTTTAGAGCAGCTATAAAACATTTGTTTTGTATCTGTCTCATAGGGTTTGAATAATTACTGGACTCTTTATTTTCAGATGATCTGAAAGGACAGCTAGATGAATTTGTCCAGACACAGCTCCCGGGGAAAATCAAAGTGATAAGAAACACACAGCGTGAGGGGTTAATTCGAGGAAGGATGATTGGAGCAGCCCACGCAACAGGTATAGCCCCCCTGGTGGTGCCGCACGGTGGTGCTGAGTGAGGGGGCCCCGCTGTGGGTGCTGGGTCCGCAGAGGTCTGGGAAAGCGGTCCCTCGGGGGCATCGCCCGCGGGGCAGCTGGCGCTTGTTCAGTTTGGGAAAGGCCCTTGCCCAACTCCAGCCCCCGTCCCCAGGTCCTCAGGCCCAGGCTCCGCGGTGAGTCCCGGCGTCCTCGCGGGTCTGTCGTCTTCCCGGCCCTCGCCGTTAACTGCTGCCCCTAAGTACGTTCCCACCTTGTGCACCTAGATCAGCGGAAGAGCCCACACCCAGATGCAGCTGAAGTCTGGCAGTTTTTTAAATACATAATTTAAAATACAGATATCCAAACTGATGGGTTTGAATTATGCCAGTAATTCCTAAAGTACAAAGGCCCACCTGGTGATGTGCCTCGTTTTCGGTGGGTAAACAGACATGATGTTGAAAACTGACGCAGAGCCCTGACCAGTGTGGCTCAGCGGGTTGGACGTCGTCCCCCAAACTGAAAGGTCGCCAGTTTGATTCCCGGTCAGGGTGCATGCGTGAGTTGCGGCCTGGTGTCCAGTTGGGATGTGTGTGAGAGGCAACCAACCGTAGTTTCTCTCTCACGTCAACGTTTCTACCCCCTCCCCTTCACCTGTCTCAAAAATAAAACCTTAAAAAAAAAACTGACTTACACAACTAGGAAGTATTTTCTTTAGAATTTTCCTCTTAATCCTCCTGAGTCCATCAAGGACAAAGTCTAATTTTACTTATTTATTTTTAGAGAGGAAGGGAAGGAGCAAGAGAGAGAGAGAAACATCCATGTGCGGTTGCTGGGGGCCATGGCCTGCAACCCAGGCATGTGTCCTGACCGGGAATTGAACCTGCGATGCTTTGGTTCGCAGTCCACGCTCCATCCACTGAGCTATGCCAGCCAGGGCAACAAAGTCCCTTTTGGTGTCACCATGTCTTTGAAAGCTTTCCTGCTGACACTTACCTCTGCCCTTTCAAAACGGCGGAGCAGGTGTCCAGTTTACAGCCTTCTGCTGAAAGTGTCTGGTTAGCCCTTGGTTACGTTGTGCTGACTCTACCGTGCGTGTGCGCGTGTGGTTAACTCTGTGTACGACTGGCGGTCCCGACTGTCACTTATGATGGTGGTAAAAAGCATTTCCTTTGAAAATAAATCGAATGCATTGTTTAAACAACATTAGGTGCCATACTACGCCGTGTGTAGCGGGCTCACGTCTCTGAGCACACTGTCCCCCCGTCTGCCCCCCCAGGGGACGTGCTGGTGTTCCTGGACAGCCACTGCGAAGTGAACGTCATGTGGCTGCAGCCCCTGCTGGCCGCCGTCCGGGAGGACCGGCGCACGGTCGTGTGCCCGGTGATCGACATCATCAGCGCGGACACGCTGGCCTACAGCTCGTCCCCCGTGGTGCGGGGGGGCTTCAACTGGGGGCTGCACTTCAAGTGGGACCTCGTCCCCCCCTCTGAGCTCGGGGGGCCCGGAGGAGCTACTGCACCCATAAAGTAAGGCTTCTCCCGTGTGTTTGAGAGACTCTCACCAGCGCTAGCGCTACCTCACAGGGGAAACAGTATTTTAAAGATAGTTCCTCCTCCTCTGCGAGAAGCGAAAGTGTTGGCGTAGTTTATTCGCTAAGATTCTGAGTGCTGACCGAATGCTGTGCAGTCGGCCAAGCCCTGAGGAGAGATTAACGAGTGAGAGGTGGCCCTCGCGCTCAGGCTCTGCGGCTCGGCGAGTCAGGAGCGCCGGCGGAGTCGCCAGCAGTGTGCCGAGCTGTGTGGGACGCCCGGGGGTGCCCGCGGCCCGTGCCGGTGGCCGTCCTCCGTGCCCAGCCAGTGGGAGGGGTGCTGTGGGGGGCGTGGGACACGCCAGCTTTCCTGCAGCCAGGGTCCTGGGCGCAGTCCCGGGCGTCTGCTGGCCCTGCCCGCCCGCCCGCCCGCGTGCTCTGACGCCGCGCGTCCGCCCTGCACCCTGCTCCTCCTTCCTCCTTCCCGTTTCCCCCTGCGTCTCTCACGTCACTTTCAGAGGCTTGTAGTCTGGTTTTCAGAGTCTCGGATCCACTCCTTCAACTTCTCTACTGTAAAAATGGCACCCGTGAAGAGTGTGCGTGTGCACACCGCTGAATAGACGGCTGTAACGCGGGCGCTCGTGCAGCCAGCGCTCGGGCCGACCTGGCGATGGGTCCCTGGGTCGGGTCCCCGGGGTCCCCGCCGTCCCGCTGCCGCGCGGGCGTCTCTGAGCAGTGTGTTCGTTCCCGCCCGTCCCCCCCGTGGCTTCATGCCACGGGGCCCACGGTTTGGTCTGAGTTTCCTCGGCGTCGCCCTGGGAACCATCTGCGGTGCACGTGCAGCTACAGCTGAGTCGTTGTTGGTGCCGCACGGTGAGCGTGCGAGTGCTCTGTTCTGCTGGCTAACACGTCACCGCCGATTCGCCCGCTGCTCCTGGGGGCCGTTGCCGTGTTTTCGGTTGTGTGCCCGTGTGGTTCGTTCTCGCATCGCAAGCAGCGCTGTTCCCAGCATCCCCATTCACGGCCTCCGGTGCACAGGGCAGCCTGCCGGTCTCAGGGCACCGCCCCCCCTCCCCTGTAGCAGCAGGTAACATCTTCCGAACACCTCCGGTGGGACTAGGGTGCTGTCGGCGCTTCTGCTGGCCTCTGGGGGACTGCTGCTTCCTGTCGCCTGGACCAGGCCCTGCTCTCGGGGTGCCCCCGGGACCGTGGCGTCAGGGGCGGCTGCCTTCCCGCTCCCGGGGCCGCGAATGAAGTGTGCCCGGCCCCGGCGGGTGTGCCGTGCGGGTGTGTGCGGGCGCCGCACTGGCTCCTGGGGCGCTCGGCGGGAGCGGCCGCTGGTCCTGCCGCCTCCTGACAGCAGGTGCTGCCCCCTCCGCTCCTGCTCCCCGCCCCCCGCAAGCTGCTTCTCTTCGTGGCTAACTGCCAGAGTTGGGTGTTTCGATATGTTTAAGTTTTCAGCCTTTTTCCTTTTCTAATACGGGTGGGTACCTAAGAGATGATACATTATTTTTATCATGTATTTTTTAATGTTTTCATTGTAATGGCTTCCAATTGATAGGCTGTTTAGCAGTGCATTTACCATTTTCCAAATATCGGGGGACTTTGTAGTGGTTCTTGATCCCTCACTGAAATGGGTGAGGTCTGCCCCACGGTCTGGCAGCACTGACCTGTGTACGTGCTCCTCATGGGCCTGGAAGACTCGTGTGTTCTGCAGTGGTTGAGGGTGGGATTCTGTGGCGGTTTGGTCAGGTTTACCGTGTTATCAGATATTCCACGTTTTCAGTTAACTTTTCATTCCCACGCTCTGTCAGTTGCTGGGAGTGGCACACAGTTTCCCACGGTGTGTTTCCCCTCCTAGTCCTTCACGTGAGTTAACAGATGCACGAAGTGTCAGACCTTCCGGTGAAGGAAACCGCTCAGCGTCACAAGCGCCCTTGCGTTCCGTACCCTGCACGCTGGAACCGCGCTTCGTGGCCCGACACTCACGTGGCCGAGCCGTCTGCTTGGGCCCGCGGCCCCCGCCTCCCTGCCCTTCCCCTCCGCTGCCGCGGCCGGTCCGTCTGTGGCCTTGGACGTGTCCCCGTCGGCGGCGTGTCACGTGCACGCTGCACAGTCTGGTGTCCTGTACGTCAGTGGTTACCCTGCAGGCGACAGCTCGTGTCCTCGACCGACCGAAGTGTCACCTACACCGGTGCTTCCTCCAGACAGTGCCAGGGGCTCACCCTACGAGACCGTGACCGCGATGCACCGAGCGTCCCCCACATGCATCTCCCGTCGTGGTCCTCTGCTCGGCCTGCACCCGCAGGCTCTCGTCTGGGGTCACTTCCGCTCTGACTGACGCGCACGTTTCAGTGTTTCCTTCGGTCGGACCTTCCGGCGATTACTCCTCTTTCCAAAATGCCCTCGTCCCACCCCTAGTTCGAGGAATAATTTCACTCGACACCCAGTTCTGAATTGGCAGACAGTGTCCTTCCAGGACTTCGGGGGTTTTATTCTGCAGCCTTCTGGGGAGAAGTCAGCGTCGGTCTGGTTTTCGTTTCCTCGGAAGGTCACCTCGCGTCGGCCCTCCTTCCCCCCCCCCCCCCCCCCCGTCTTCGCCAGCGGTGTTCTCAGACGTGCGGACACAGGGGTGTGTGTGTGTGGTGCTGCCCACTCCCCTGCTCACGCCTGGTCCCTCGTGCTTGACCGTGCCCGGCCAGGGGTTCGGAGCCTCTGCCCGGCGCCACGGCCCCGCTGCCTGGCCCCCGCACGCGTGCGCTGCCGTGGGCGGCTCGCTGCTCCTGCTCCCCTTTCCTGGGGCCCGGCTTCCCAGCCACGCGTCACCCGTTTGCCTGGTGGTTTTTGTTTGGCCCCAGGCACTGTGTGTGGGAAATGACAGAAGTGCATCCGTGCCTGGGTGGGCGATGTTTTCCTGCACACAGAATCTCGCTTCGCTTGCGGCAGGCGGCTTGGGCGCCAGCTCCCAGCCCGCCGAACCCAGCTGCCCGGGGCGGGGGGCGGTGCCTGGAAGCTCGGCCGGCTCTCGGGGAGGCCAGCCCACCGCTCGCTCGCTCACTCTGGCTAACAGGGTTTCTCAGCCTGGACAGCGCGGGCCTGTCTGTTGGGCCTGATGAGTTATTCACGGAACAGCATCCCTGGCCCCAACCCGTCAGATGCCGGAGGCACCCGGCCCAGACAGCCAGGAAGTGTCTCCAGAAGGAAGACACACGCTTGCCTGGAGCCAGAGCCACCCGACTCGAGAGCCCCTGGCTGCACACACTGTTGAGCCGAGGTCAGAGTGGCCGGGCTGTCCGGTCTCACTTCGGGGCCCTGGAGTGCAGCCTTCACCCCAGCGGCCCCGGGCCTGCCAGGCGGAGCTCCGTAGCTCACGGCAGGTGCATCTCTGCCAACAGCGGTCGTGATGAAGGAGAGTGCTGTGGTGTCGGGAGAGTGGCCTGCGTCTCCCGTTATCTGGTCTGTCACCAGTGACCTGCAAGGGGGTCGTGTGGGCCAGCTCCGCCCCTGGTACTAGACACAGTGTTTTGTGATGGGTAACCGAGTGTTTATCAGTGATGTTCCACAGCTGCACTGAGCTTTTTAGAACAAGAAACCCGACCGTACAGAGCTGATACAATGCACCTGTTTCCCAGGTCGCCCACGATGGCCGGAGGGCTGTTCGCCATGAACAGGGAGTACTTCGACGAGCTCGGGCGGTACGACAGCGGCATGGACATCTGGGGCGGGGAGAACCTGGAGATATCGTTTCGGGTGATTTTATATTTTTTACCTGCTCAGTCATTTGTGTGTGCGTCCGCGAGCCCGTATTTTCTGTGCATTCTCTTCGATTGTTAAGAAATTGTCCTCAATGAATGCACGCTACTTTGCCATAATCTCTGCTATGGACAACGTCCATTCAGACTGTCAGAAGCACAGAAGCAGCCTTGTATTTGTTTTATGAGGATCCAGAAGGGACGGTTGTGGTGAATGGTTTGGCGTAAGACTTAATGTGCATTTAGTGTCGCTTTGTCCTTGCCGGACACCGTCGGGACCAGATCTCCCCGACTGCCCCAGACCGCCCGGCGCGCTCCTGTTTCCCCGGAAACCACTCCCAGCTCCCCCTCCCACTTCCAGGAGTGGGCCAGCTCACGTGACGAAAAACCGAGCCTCCCCCCACGCACTGCTTCCTGAACGGTGCACACACGAGCACCTCCGCGCGGGGGGAGGGTGACACGGGTCCCCGCGCCCCCTCCCGGTCGGGGAGCGGGTGCGCGTCCCGGCAGCGGCACGGTGTCGGTGCGCCGGCCGTGGAGTAGTTTTGCACATGTGCTGACCGCAGTGTTTTTAAAAGGTAGTGTTTTTTCACACTATCTCTAGAGTCTTGAAGTTGGAAGGAATAATAGACATTATTAGTTCAGTCTTGGTGTAGAAAATGAGGTAACTGAGTCCCACAAAAATTAAAGGAACTGTATAAGGTGACTCAGTGGAAAGTAAAATTTAGACCAGATCTAAGATCTCTTGAATCTGGACCTAGTTACTCTGCATATATTATTTTTAAAGAGCATATACATATACGTATATATATATATACACACTATGAGAAAGCTCCTGCACAGCTGGGACTCCAGGGCCCCTTAGTGAGCGTTCCTGCCCCTGACCCCGAAGACCCCGCTCCCCGGCCCGGTCCGACCGTGCGCGGCGGCGAAGGAGTCCGCGTGGTTTCAGACCTGACTCGGACCGATAGTTACAGGGAAGCGCACCTCGGCCGCCTTCCGGGACGGTCGGCTCTAACGGGGTGAAGCCCCGCCGACGCCCACCTCCCCGAGACCGGGCTCGTGGCCGCGTGCGGGCACACGCACGCACCGGCCTCGTGACCGCGCACGCACGCACGGGCGCGCGCCGACCCGCGGCTCCGCGGCGACCATTAACTCGTGTTTTGCTTCCGACCAGATCTGGATGTGTGGCGGTAAACTCTTCATCATCCCTTGCTCTAGAGTCGGGCACATTTTCCGGAAGCGGCGGCCCTACGGCTCCCCGGAAGGCCGGGACACCATGACGCACAACTCGCTGCGGCTGGCGCACGTCTGGCTGGACGAGTACAAGGTGAGCGGGGCCGCCGCCGCGTCCGCGTCCGCGCGGGGGCCGCCGCCGCCGGGCGCCCCCTCGCGCCTCGTCACCCGGCTCTCCGCGCGCCCAGCCGGTAAGGACCGAGACGCGCGGCGGCGGAGGAAACTCTCTCTCCCAGGTGTCCTCAGCCCCCTGCGGCCCCCGGGCCCCGGGCTCCTCCCGCGGCTCGCGGGCTCCCCCTGCGGGCTGCTCGGGCGGCGTCCTCCCGCGCCTCCCCCGAGATGCAGCCTGCGGCTCCGCTGCCTGGGCAACAGCTTTGTCGAGGTTTGATTCAGAAACCACTTCTCAGGACATTCTATCCCTCTCCGAAGAAACCCCATGTCCTCGGCCGCCGCCTCCGCCGGCCCCGGGTAACCGGGACTCCGCTCCCCCACCTCGCCGTCGGGGCCTTGCACACAAACCTGGTCGCGCGGCGCCTTTGTGACCGTCGGTCTTCACTCGGATCGGTGTGCCAGGGTCGTCACGGTGTGCCACGCGCGTCGCTCCCATTTTATCGCCAAGTGACAGTCCAGCGTGTGGCAGGACCGCATTTTGTCCGTCCTTTCGTGAGCCGATGGACGTGTGCGTGAGTCCCACCTTCCGTCCTGAGAAACGCCACCGTGCTCATTCGGTGGTTCGGAGCGAGCGTCTGTTGGGCCCGCGTGGGGCTTGGGGGGTACACAAACGGCAGAGCGCGCAGGACCTGGTAACCCGAGGTGAATGCAGGTGGAGGGCGTGTCCCGTGCCCCCTGGGAGTGACGAGGACCAGGGGATGCTGGACTGGGGAGCAGAGGCAGGACTTCCCGCCACCGGACTGAGCTCCCCGAGGCCGAGCTTCGTGCCGGGCACCTGGAGTCACCGCTGTCCAGCGCAGCAGTCCTCACA
Source organism: Phyllostomus hastatus (assembly GCF_019186645.2). NCBI lineage: Eukaryota > Metazoa > Chordata > Mammalia > Chiroptera > Phyllostomidae > Phyllostomus > Phyllostomus hastatus. Next base: position 985,123 of record NW_025333796.1, read on the forward strand.
GTGCCCCAGGTCATCCGACCGGGCCCAGCTGTCCCCGCGGTTGGGTGGGCAGCGTGCGTGAAATTCCGCCGGTGGACACCGCGTGCGTGGGCGGTGCCCAGCTGCAGGCGAGGCGCTGGCTGCGAGCCGCAGACCCTTTCTGCCGAGGGCAGCAGTGGTCTGCACGCGCGTAAGTGCCCTGGCTATCGCGTAGTGAGGTTTATCTACTTGGGAGACCGTCACAGAACCCTCTTTTCCAAGTGACCAGTGCGGACAGACCAGTGCAGGACGCCTTGAGCGGGTCACAGACCCGCTCCCAGAGCAAGGCGGGCCAGGCCGGCAGGCTGCGCTGCAGCAGGAGCACGGAGGCGCCAGGCGGTGACCTCCCGGTCCCCGTCGCAGCTGGCTTGTAAAGGTCTCTGAGTTTTAACGTGCAAAGAACAGCAGCCAGGACTATCTGGAAGCTGTTAAAACATTTTCATTTTAAACTGTGTTTTCGTTGACGCGGCAGTCACAGGTAGAGGGCAGACCCGGGGACCCACCGCCGCCGCCCCCTCTGCGGACGGGTAAAGCAGGCCGCCCTCCCCGCCCGAGCACGTCACGTCAGTGGGCAGTGAGTCTGTGTCTGGTGACTCGAGTGGCTTCCGTTTCTGGATGTTGACTCGAACGTGGCAAACAGCAGTCCATGTGACAGGCAGAGACAGGACCTCCGTGGGCGGGGCCCTCAGTGACCCCGGGGGCCGAGCCCTGGCGTCGGACGGCGTGCGGGCCGCCCGTCTCACGTGTGGCCCGTTGCAGCGACTCTGAGATGCCAGTCGGAATCAGTGTGCGGTGCCGTTCCCACGGGTTTTGCCGTTTCTGAAACTGGGGTGCATCTCACAATTCGTCTTCTGACCGTGGTCAGCCACAGGCCTGGTTGGGCAGCAACTTCCCATGGCCATTTTCGGTCAGAATCCAGAGAGCACTGGCGTGAGAAGTGTTTTTGCTCACGATCCGTTTTTTCACACGCCCTGGAACACGCCCCCCCACGCGCTCGGTGGCGCCCCCTCTAACGAGGAGCCCGCTCTCCCCAACGCAGGAGCAGTACTTCTCCCTGAGGCCCGACCTGAGGACCAGGAGCTACGGGAACGTCAGCGAGCGCGTGGAGCTGAGGCGGCGGCTGGGCTGCAAGTCCTTCAAGTGGTACCTGGACAACGTCTACCCGGAGATGCAGGTCTCGGGGCCCAACGCCAGGGCCCAGCAGCCCCTCTTCGTCAACAGAGGGCCGAAGCGGCCCCGAGTGCTGCGGCGCGGCCGGGTGAGCAGGGCGGCGGGCCTGGCGGGTGTTCGGGGGGGGGACCGCGGCTCGCCTCCCGCTACACCCGTACGGCTCCTTCTGCTGAGGGAGGTGCAGGAGTTACATCATCCTGGCTGTGAGGACCCTTTCCCTGCCGGGGCTGCGGAAGCGTGGCTCCTGGCTTCTCTAAGTCACACGCTTGCTCCCGAGAGGACAGGTGCGAGTGCGGGTGCGAAAGGCAGTGTGAGTGTGCAATGCACTGGGCACGCACCTGTCGAGTGGCCAGAACAGGAGGGGAGGGTGGGGCAGCTGCAGTTGTTTGGCCGCGGCCCCGGGAGCCGACTGCAGCCAGGGAGCAGCGGGGGGCGCTGTCCGGGTGTTGGTGAGGCTCATGCCCGGTGTGTGGCGGTCATCTGAGCTGAGCGGGAACCCCACTGGCCGACACATCTGCTTACATGTTCCCTGTTGTTTCTCGCAAAAACTATTTATTTAAGAGAGGGGAAGGGAGAAAAACATCAGTTGGTTGCCTCTTGCACACGCCAGACTGGGGACCTGGCCCACCGCACAGGCCTTTGCCCTGACTGGGAATTGAACCGGCGACCCTTTGGTTCACAGGCTGGCTGTCAGTCCACTGAGCCACACCAGCCAGGGCAGAATTTCTGCAGTTTTATAATCACACAAATCTTAGGGCCCTAGCCAGAAAAACTCAGGCCTTCTCCCTAAGTCATGTGTTAGAACTTGCTCTCTGCAGGCTGTGTAAGTTCTGTAACCACTGCGGGGCGGCTGGTAAGAGGCCTGGAGCTTTCCCCTTCTTGTTCTGAGGTTTAAAAAACCACCCAGATGCTGTAGTCAGGTGTTCCCTGCTCCGGTGAAGACAGGCGCAGCGAGTGTCCCTGTAGCTGAGCCCCTCGCCACGATCGTCCCCACCTCACCAGCTGTGCGCGCTCAGTCCTGGAAGAGTCCCCTTCCTGGGACGGGGCCCCCTTGGCCGCTTTCGAGCACCGCAGCCTTCGGAGTGCCTGCGGCGTTCATAGTCTGTATCTGACTGGGTCGTGCTCGCTCCAGGCTTTCTGTTCGCGACCTCCCCAGGGTTCTGTTCGGGGCACAGATGATGGTTTAATTTTCTCCCTTCCCTCCGGGGGATCAGTCGACCCGTGTCTTTAGGCGGAGTTGCTGCCTGACCTTGCCTGCACCTGTGGTTAAGACGGCCTGCAGCCGTGAGGGACCCTTCATGCCGCTGTGCACGCAGCTAGGGTGTCGGAGCGAACATGCTTTTGATGGCCCAGGGCGGCCCCACCTTTGGCTAACGTTCTCCTGGTTCGCCCCGAACCCCCGGGTCTAGTGCTGGTCTGTCTCTGATGCTGGGTTTCACACGTGGCCTCTCCTCCCGCAGCTCTACCACCCCCAGACCGGCAAGTGCCTGGTGGCCCAGGGCCGCCCGAGTCAGAAGGGAGGCCTCGTGGTGCTGAAGGCGTGTGACTACAGCGACCCCAACCAGGTGAGCCCGCGTGCGCGCTGACTCGCTCGCCCGGCGCAGGCCCGCCCGGGCCGTGGCACGGGTGGCGGGGCACCGCTCCTCTCTGGCTGAGCCGGAGCCCACCGCATGTGCACCCCGCCTCCGCTTCACCCACGCGCCCGGTGCGGCGCGGCTAGGCTGCCGCCGTGTCCTGGCTGCTGTGAGGGGTACAGACAGCTTTTCGGGCTCGTGCTTTCGTGTTCGGTGGTTAAATGCCCATGAGTGGGGTTGCTGGGTGATGTATCTGAGGAAACGCCGTACGGCTTTTGCCAGGGGCTGCACGGGTTTAAGTCGCACCAGCAGCACGCTGGGTCCCTTCTCTCTGCACCCTTACCGGCACCGGTCAGCCCATTGACAGTGGCCACTCTGACAGGTGCGAGGTGAGTGCTCATGCAGCTTGAATTTGCATCTCTCCGATGAGCAGTGAGATTCTGAGCATCTTTTCATGTACCTGTTGACCATCTGTATGTCCTCTTTGGAGAAAAGCCTGTTCAGGTCCTCTGCCCAGTTTTTTTTTTTTAAAGATTTTTATGCATTTATTTATTTTGAGAGGCGGGGGGGAGGAGAAAGAGGAAGAGAAACATTTATGTGTGGTTGCCTTTCCCATGGCCCCTACTGGGGACCTGGCCTGCAGCCCAGGCATGTGCCCTGACTGGGAATTGAACCGGCGACTTTTGGTTTGAAGGCCGGCACTCAATCCACTGAGCCACACCAGCCAGGGCATCTGCCCATTTTTAAGTTGGGTGGTTTGGGGGTGGTTTTTTTTTTTTGGTGTTAAGTTGTATGAGTTCTTTATATGTTTTTAGGTATTAACTCTCTCAGATGTGTCATTTGCAAATACCTTCTCCCATTCAGTAAATTGTCTCGTGTTGTTGTTTCTTTTGCTGTTCGGAAAACTTTGAGTTTGATGGAGTCCCAGTTTATTTTTTCTTTTGTTTCCCTTGCCCGAGGAGACACATCAGTGTCGCACAGCTCTCCGAGCACAGGTCCTTTATCTCTGGTTCGATCTATCTCTGGGCATTTTGTTTTCCTGACGCGGTCACGAGCGGGGTGGTTGTCTCCCGAGCACTCGTCACTGCCGTGCAGGAGGAGCACAGCAGGTCTGTGTGCGCCGATTCCACGCCCGCAGCTTCGCCGGGGCCATCGGCTCCGACGGAGTTTGGATGGCGTCTCCAGGGTTTTCCGGGGACAGTATGACGCATCTGCAAATGACGAGTTTCACTTCTTCCTGTCCAGCTTGGATGCTTTTATTTCTTTGTCTTTTCTGACTGCTGTGGGGGGAACTTCGGTTTTGACCTTTCACTTTTTCCCTTAGGTCTGGGTTTATAACGAAGAGCACGAGCTGGTTTTAAGCAACCTCCTTTGCCTGGACATGTCCGAGACCCGGTCGTCGGACCCACCTCGACTCATGAAGTGCCACGGGTCCGGGGGCTCCCAGCAGTGGACCTTCGGGGTGAGAGGCTGGCTCAGTGGGGGGCAGGGGCGGGGGCAGGCGGACTCCTGTTCTGCCGGTGGGAGGGGTTCTGAGCTGGTAGCGCCCCGTAAGGAGCCTTAAACATCCCACGTGGGCTCTGGCGGGCTGTGCGTGCTTCCCCACTCCTACTCCCAGCGGTGCTTGAGCGACCTCTCCTTTCTTGTTTCCAGAAGAGCAGTCGGCTGTACCAGGTGTCAGTTGGGCAGTGCCTGAAAGCGGTGGACCCGCTGAGTCACAAAGGCTTTGTTGCCATGGCAATATGTGACGGCTCCTCCTCTCAGCAGTGGCACCTGGAAGGTTAAGGTGGACCCCGTTCTGGGATGCGGGTGTGAGCTGCCGCCCCCCGGGGGGCAGCACCAGGTGACCGGCGGGAGGGGAGGACTCAGGTGCCACCAGGACACCGAGGTCCCTTCTAGGCTGCTGTTAAGGACTTCCGTGCTCACGGTAGGAAACCAGGTGCAGGTGTAACATCAAAGCCAGGTCCGTATGGAAGGGCCAGACCGAGGAGACAGCTAGGTCTGTTCCAGCTAATTTGTGCTCGTGCTAGTCCCTCTGACAGTGGAACGGTGTCCATCCGTCCGATCGGCTCGTCCCACTCTCCTTCCCGGGAGACTGCACAGCAGACGGTTAATTTTAAACACACACTGACTGAGTCCACATTAACTCTAGCTTCAGAGGCATCACTTAGAAGATCACATTTGAAAGGCAGTTGAGTATTATAAATTATTTTGATTAATTGTGGTACTATGTACATTTAAAATAAAGGATCTTTTTAATCACGTGCCGTCTCTGTGTGCTGGAGCCTGCGGTCCGGGCTGCCCCGCGTGTGCGGGCGTGCAGAGCGGCACCCGGGTTCGGCCGACGGACGGGCGTGCTCGGGAGCGGCTCTGGCCGCGGGGCGGGTTCCGAGTTCCGGCGTGAATCGTGAGTTTGAGCCCGCAGGGGTGTGGCTGCGGACGCGTGCTGTGGCAGCTGGCCGCGAGGCGTCAGGCAGAGCTGCGACCCGGGTCGCCGGGCAGAGAGGCCGGCCGGGCAGGGGGGAGTCTGCGTGTGTTCAACGGCCACCACGCAGAGCGAGTCTCGGTCACCCAGTCCCTGACGCGGCCTCTCGGACACCCAGTCCCGGCGCTTCTCGGCACCGGTGCCCGGCCCACGGGGCGGTCTGCACATCTCACTGGGCCTCCACACGGGGGAGAAGAACGTGCCCGTACCCCCAACTTTTTGTCTGTCTTTCAACGTGGAGACCCCCCCGACGGTGCGTGACGGAGGACAAGGCAGCGGGCCGGTAGGCTCACGTGGAGCAGGACCGGTGGTGCCCCGGCCGGAGGGCCGAGCGTGAGCCTGGCCTGGGCTGTGGGACCCGGCTGCCCGCCGCCGCCGCGTCCTGGAGACCGCCTTGCGGTGTGACGCAGACCCGCTGGGCGGGAAACACGCACGTGCCAGGCACGAGTGGGAGGCCTCCGGAGAGCGGACTCCAGTCGGGCTGCCGCCAGGGATCGAGGTCCTTTCGTGGCAGGGACAGGGCCGACCCGCTGAGCGGAAACCGCCCTTCAGAGCTTCCTTCCGGACGGGCGCCACCCACGGTTTACGGGGGTTTCGCCGCGCCCCCCGACGGCAGCAGAACAAAAAGCACGCGGTCACCGGGGTGAGGAGACCTGGACCACGGCTGAGCCAGCGCCACCCGGGGCGCAGTGACTCTCCCAAGTACACGAGACACGTTCACCGAGACAGATGGTGTCCCGGGATCTCAAGCCTCAATTCACACAGGTTCAAGGCATGACACTTGTGTTAGAAATCAACAAGGAAATGCCCGAGAACCTAGGGATGCCTTCCCGGCGCCCGGGGTCGGAGAGCACTCGGGGGGGCCAGTCTGCGCTGAGCGCGCCGCCACGGCCCGGCAGAGGGGCCGGCGCCGCCCCCTCGGCACTGGGGAGGCGCGGAGCTCCGAGCTCCTCCGTCAGGAAAGGGTTAATGCGGGTTTGAAAATCAGTGAGTTAGGCTGTTACCTTAGGTAAATAGAAAAAGAGCAAGGAAGCAGGAGAAATATTAAATAATTGGAACAGGAACGGAAGAAATAATCATACCAGGATGAAATAGAAAATCAGAACATCAACGAAACCAAACACTGGATCAAGAATATAAAAACTGACAAAACCTCTAGTAAAAAAACAAAACAGAAACAACTCCTGGCATCAGTGAGGACAATGGCGCCCCCCAGAGTGTCCCCAGGTGACAGAGAGGCAAGCAGCACAGGAATCTCCCTCGCCGGTGGGAGCACCATGTGGCACAGCCACGGTGCACACGTTTGGCGGAATTTCCTAGGAAACTACGTGCATCGTCTACAAAACATACAGTCCCACCACGCAACCCAACGGTCAAGCCTCTGGGTGGTTTACCCCAAGGAGCTGAGAACTTAGTGGCCACACAAAACTCTCACTTCCGGCAGCTTTGTTAATTGTCCAAACTTGGACGTCCTCCGGTGAGTGGGCGGGTGCACTGCGGACCACCCGGACGGCGGAGTGTCGGCCAGTGTTTGGAGGAATGGGGCCGGCGGGCCGGCACGCCACACACAGACGCACATGGATGCGGAGGGACCCTGAGCACGCGTCCCTCGGTGGAAACCTGCTCACTGCTCTAGGCCAGCTGGTGGCACACAGGAGGCGGCCGTGGGGACAGGAGCAGGCGAGCGGTCCACCCTGCAGGCTGCACGGAACCAGAGGCAGAGCCCGGCGCACGCTGTGGGCTCGGGAGGCGGTGATGCGTCGGCAGTGGCTGGTCAGTGGGAACCAGGCCCTGCTGGTGCGGGGCTCACAGGCAGCTGTGTGAGTGTGAGTGTGTGTGCGCGCGTGTGCACGCCACACTTGACGCTGTGCACCCGACGCTGCTTACCAAAGGGCACGGGACCTACAGTGACCAACTGGGTGGCCGTGTGTGAGACACAATAGACAAATTCTTTGAAAGAGGCAAATCACCCAGCTCCTCTGAACACACAGACAGCTGAAACCTGTAGTTTAAAAACCTTCCCACGCAGAAAACTCGGCACAGATGGTTTCACTGACGAATTCTATCCAACGCTGGAGGAAAACATCCATACCAGTAATACAGTTTCCTCTGGGAAGCTGCTGAGAAGTTCTGGTGGTGTGAGCAATTCAAAAAGCCATGTGCCAGGAAACAACATCCACCACGCAGAGGCACAGAGCTGCCGCGCCCGGTGACACAGCCGCCCGGTGACGCGGCCGCGCTCGCCGTGCGCCCCCATCTCGCCAGCCGGGGCGTCGGTGCACTGGGCCCCGCCAGGCCGTCCGCACAGAAAGGCCCCCCGCCACAGTCTGTGCTGGAGCCCGGCGTGCAGACGCGGGTCAGGCCGGGGAAGGTCCCGGTGACCGCGGGGTGCGGGTGGGGAATGAGCGCCCCAGAAAGGCTCGCTCACAGAACCGACCCGAGTGCAGCCGACGCATCCAAGCCCGGGAAAGGGCATCCAGCGACAGGAAGTGACGCTGGAAAGAGGCGTGTGGGAACCGAAATGCTGCCGGGAGATCAATCAGCAGCTAACTGGGCCCAGAGGCGAAAGGGAACGAGCAGACGCCGGAACATGGAAGAGCTGTTACCAACACGCTCCGTGTGCTGAGCGTGTCAGAGGGAGACTGGGATGCCGAGGAGGGAGCCCGCCCGGGCCCTGAGAAACGAAACGCATGACGAACCTGAGTCGCGGTCACACGCCAGAGGAGACGGCGGAGACTCGACGGCCCGGCGGCGTCCGGGTCAGGCCCTGGAACAGGAGACGGCCGGGGGCCGTGGGGCCGTCTGTGTGATCTTTGCAACTGTCCTGCGGACCCGAAATCACCCTCCAACAAACTGTGTTTCGGAGGACCAGGAAGCCGCTGCGGCGCACCGAGGCCACACGTCAGAGAACACCGCAGAACGTAACGCGCACCCGCGCTTCTGTGCGCACCCACTCGGGATTACCACACCCACGTGTGACGCCCATCCTCGCTTCTCCCTCACACATCTGGGCACGTAACCCGTCACGGCGTCGTATGTGGGGAAACACAGTAAACTGCCTGGACGGCTCGCGGGTGGTCTGTTCTCCTTCCCTGCTCTGGTTTGCTTCTAGGGACGCGTAGAGGTATTTCAATCACGGAGCACTGTCCAACAGTTCCACCCAAGTACTCGTTCAGGGTCAAAGAGAACGTACTGATTTATTTCGAAAGCCGCCCTCCCCCCGCAGGCGCCCGTTAGCGAGCCGGAGAAAGGCGCGCGTCTCCGGGGCACTCACCTCTGCGAGCCGGGAGGGGGTCAGCGGGACATGCAGACCGGGCCGGGTGCGAGGCCGGGAGCAGCGGGGGCAGCAGGGCCTTCCCGGTGGGCTCCAGGTCGGGCGGAGCCGCCGCCGCCGCTACCGCCAGGAGTCCGGCAGTGCCAGCGGAGCGGCTTCGGGGGAGGGAGGGAGGAAAGACGGGGTCTCCGAGGTGCAGCGCTCCCGGAGCGGGGGCGGGTGGGGAGGACTGACAGGCGCCAGCTGTACCTGGGTTTGGAGAAGGGAGGCCCTCGCACCGTTGTCCTCGTGCGTCCTGACTCCTCCGGGTTGGGGGGGGGGGGGCAGGCGTGTGAGCTCGCGTGGACGTGCGTTTCTGAAGCGGAGGAGTGACGTGTTTCCTTCCTTCCCGGGCCCGGAGCGGAACCGGGTGGGAAGGACTTCCGGGGCCCAGGGCTGCAGGCGGCGAGAACCCCAACCGCAGCGCCCGCAGCCTGCCCTGGGGACGGAGGGGCGAGGCCCGCAGTGGGGAAAGGGGGGCGTCTTCTCTAGAGCAGGTGGCCTGGACCTGGGGGCCTCCGCAGCGTCAGCGTGGACGAGTGGAATCAGGGGGCGGGCAGGTGGGCGGCCCTGTGTGCGGCAGCCGCCTCTGGGGGTGTTCCAGGCGCAGCCACCGCCCACGGGCAGGAGCACCTGCTCCGCCTTCCTCCCTGGTAGGATGTGAGCTCCACTCTAGAAGATTATGGAAGTTGTAAGTGACCTTCCGGAACTACAGATGAGGGCTGTGCTGACCACAGTGTCGTGTGCCCGCCCTGCAAGTGGCGCAAGGCTAACGCCCCGGTGCCCGTCCTGGGCGGGGACCGTAGCTGCGGATGGGCGTGATACCAGGCTCCCCACGCTGTGACGGGGACCATCTTGCTTCATTGCTTCAGAAGCACCCAGTTCCTCGGCACGAGGTGGAGGCCCTGTGGCTCTGGTAAGAGCCGGTGGTCCGCAGCTGTAAAGCGAACCCCTGGCCCCCTTGACAGCTGTGCTCGTGAAGTGTCAGTGTGTCGCCGAAAGGAAACCGGTTTCTTCTCTGCACGAAAATAGTAAAACCAACGGAGCACATCACTCAGCGTGAGGGACCGAAGAACCGGCCGCGGGGGCGGCTGCCTGCCCCGAGCCCCGGCTGGGATGCGGGGAGGCTCTTCAACAACAAAGCGGCGAGGCGCAGTCCCCCGATGCAGAGGACCCGGGACCCGGCTCTCCCCGATGATTGGCGTCTGAAGGAGACAGCTGGCCTACGGGAGGCGTCGGCACTGCTTGGGAGCTTCGAACGCAGAAGACCAACGCCACTTTGTTGGTGTCTGAGGCTGACGGCCCTCCCAGCACAGAAGCCAGGGGCGCCTGCGGAGCTGGGCCTTCCGGGAGGAGGTGACCTTCCTGGAGATGTTTTCTGTGTTGAAGTGACGTGACTCTGACGTCTGAAAAGCAGGTCAGCCCAGCAGGAGGGGTGAAGGCCAGGGACTGTCCTTCGGAAGACTTGATGGCGTCTCCACCGCACGGCCAGCTGCTCCACTCCACACGGCCCCTCTGGGTCAGCGCAGCACTACTCGGCGTCCCGCACGGTCCCCCTCCTCGGCGGTGCAGCACAGGTCACCTCCCGTAGGTCAGGGTCACGGTGCCTCCTTCTGTCACTTCCTGTCGTTCTTGGGTCTTCCGAATCCCTGTGACTTGGCTCTCGCTTCTGTCTGGCCCCACCTCCCGCTGCTGGTCCGCCTGGCCTGCCTCTCGGTTCCCGCGCCTCGAAGACCCCAGGGCCCTTCCTTGCACATGCTGGGGGGGGGGGGGTGCGGGCCTTGTTCCTGTCCCTCTGCTGCCCGTCTCTCCATTCCTCACGGCTTCGCTTCAGTGTCACCTCAGGGAGGCCTCTGCTGCCTCCAGCTCACCGAGTCAGAGTGCTGTCCGAAAAACGGCCTCACTTTGTGCCTCCAGTGGAACGGAAGCCCTGTGACTCAGAGCACAAGGAGGCCACGCCGACACTGGCGGGAAGGGCTGAGGTGCGGAACAGGCCGGTCCAGGCACCCACGTGTGCCAGGTAAACATCGGGAGGACCACCCCGCCGACGAGCGAGGGGTTCCAGCCCCACACGGGCACGCTCCAGCCCCGGTTCCAGTGCCGGGGAGAGAAGTCCCCGGGGGCCCTGGGTCGTGAAGGCCAGCAGAGACGTGCCCCGGAGACAAGGTGGCGGCTAGAGACGTAGACACCGCGGGTCTCAAGAGGGCCCTGCACCAGTTCACTGACCCACTCGCTCCGGGCGCGCTCGGGGACGGCGGAGCAGCCCTCGAAGTGACAGGGACTTACGGGGAGGAAACAAGTGGACGAACTTCAGGGTGAGGGCTGCAGGGCCAGCAGGAAGGGCAGCTCTCTCAAGGACACAAGTCTGGCCAGTGCCACTGTCCCTTTGTGGAGCTCCGCCCCGGTCCCCACGCCGCCAGCCAGACACGGGTGGGCGCGCCCAGTCTGAGTCACCATCGACCTGGCTAATGCCGCTCAACCTGCCCCCCCCCATCAGTTCCCCGAGACCCTGCCCCACCAATTCACGGTTCAGCCAGAACCCCTTCCAGCACCTCTTCCACACGTGACCAGCCTCAGCCCACGCTGCCGACTTCCCCGAGATCTCTCAGAAGTCCACGAGCCCGGGACAGGCCGCAGCCGGCTGCAGCCGGCCACAGCTGCCCTGAACCTCCTGCTGAGCTGCCCAAGCCCAGCACGGGCAGCAACCAACCACACATCACGTGGGGTTTACCTCTTGGGAGCAAGGTTGGTTCAATACCTGCAATTAAGGTGACTCACAATGTGAACAGTATGAAGCATAAAAATCATCCAGTTCCATCAACGGAGGCAGAAAAAGCATGTGGCAAAACCCAGCACTCATTTACAATAAAACCTCTCCTCAAAGTGGGAACAGAGGGGACATAAAACCCAACATATGGAAGGCCGTGTACGACAAACCCACAGGCAACATCCCCACCAGCGACGAGCTGAGAAAGCCTTTGCTGCGTGGGCAGGAAGAGACAAGGGCGTCCACTTCCACCACTTCATGTAACACAGCGTCAGGAGTCCCGGGCACACCGTCGGACCAGAGAAGGCACCCAACCAGGGAGCAAGTACAACTGTCACCGTCTGCACATGACATACTATAGTGAACCCTAAAGATGCCACCAAAAATTTTTTTAGAGTAAAATTATTATAAATCACACAACTCAACACCCAAAAAACAATCTCATTAAAAAATGGGCAAAGGAACTGGCCAGACACTTTTCCCAAGAGGAGATACAGACGGCCAACAGACATGAAAAGATGCTCAGCACCGCTCATGAGCAGGGCAGTGCACATCAATGCCACGACGAGATCTCCCCGCACGGTCATCAGAATGGCCGTCCCGTCGATCACCCAGCAAGCGCCGGCGCGGACGCGGTGGGAAGCAGGGTGGAGGTCCCTCAAGAAGTTAAACAGCTGCCTTACGACCCAGCGATTTAACTTCTGGGTATATACCCAGAGAAACCCCAAACACGAATTCAAAAAGACACCTGTACCCCCACCCCCGCCGCCAACGTTCATTGCTCTGTCGTTCACAATCACCGCGATACGGAAGCAGCCCCAGCGCCGGTCAGCACGCAGACACAAGGGAACACGAGTCGGCCGTAACAAAGAACGGCACCTTACCATCCGTGGCAGCGTGGACGACAGGCCCAGATGGCATGCACGCTGCAGTCGGTCGGACAAAGACAAACACCACGTAATGCCACTTACACGTGGCGTCTAAGAAACAACAACCGAGCAAACAAAAACAAACCCACAAAGAATGAACGAATGGCTGCCCAATGTAATGGGGTTGGGGGGTGCGGGAGGGGGTGAAAGGGAAAAAGGATCAGAAAGTACCGACTGCCAGGGATGGGAACTGTCATGGAGACGTGGGGCGTGGCCCAAGACACGCAGCTGGCAAAACCGCAGTGACCGTGTGACGTCGGAGGGGCACTGGATTCACAGGGACGGTCACCGTGGAATGTCCAGGCACCGCGTCGTGCACCTGAAACTAATACAAGACTGTACAGTTCAACTGTGATTGGAAAATGGAAAAACAATTGAAAGTAAAATGTAGTTAACATCGTACATAAAACGTTTACTGAAAGTAGGAAAGATAACACACAAAAAAGGCCTCAGCTTCCTTCACAAATTGTAATAAGCATCTCTAAGGTAAGAAAATAAATCTTTAGGGGGCTCTGAACAATTTTAATTCTCAGCCCCTGAAGGTAAACGTGTGCGACGCCGGCAGTATCACGGACCACATACGGTCTGTGCCACGCACAGCGGAGCTCGGGGAGCAATTTAACAGTTACACAGAACTGGACTTTGTGAACAAGGGAATAAAGCACAACAAACACTTCTTCATCAGAAGCCGAAGTTCCCTTCCTCATTCAACTGCGAGGAAGAGACTGTCTCTATGTTACAAACTTGCTTCCGAGCTCCCTCAGAAGGGAGCCGAGGGGATGACACCAGCACGCCCAAACTCCCCGAGCAGGGCCCGACCGAGGGTGACCTGTAGGAAGCTGTCCCTTGCAGAGCTCAAACCGGAACGCGAGACGGGTTAACAGAGATGCAGGTGGCTTTAATAGATGTAAAATATTTTATTTGTAAATGGTGATCTTCTAAATCTGTGTCCACAAATTCCAAAACCCATAACACTCTGTATACTTCAAAAAATTCAATTTTTGCCAACATTAGATACTATTATACAGAACAGAAAACAAAACAAAAACCCGGTGGGACAAATACTGGTAGGATGTCAGAGTATTGTACAAGAGAAGAAAAATATTCAGGAAACAAATTTCATACAGCTATTTATCAAGAGAAAAATATATACAATTGATTTATTCTGTAAGATAAAAATACATCATGCCATATACATTACAAGTTCAGAACTGCGTCACTGACTAGACCACCAGCTTACAGCCCACTCGAGTTGTGCACACGAAAACTTCATCATATACTCAGTCTGTGAAGTGTCAGTACCAGAAGTTTAAGTACAAAATAAAAAGCTAACCTGGTTCAAAATGCTGATTAAATTTCTACAAGCAAACACAAAACAGTGTGTTTTTTATTAAAGAAATGTAAACAAACAGTTCATACAAACACACTTTAAAATCACATCTTCCAAAGCCCCTCTGCCGGAGCCCTGCAGCGGCCAGCCTGGTCACGGTGCGTCTGTCCTTTTTTTAAAAATTTCCTCTCCAAATGTTTGTGTCAAACAGAAGGCTAGAGTTAGATCTGAGTTCCTGCTACACAATCCTAGTACGTTTACATGATTCTTTGTGGCCCGAGACAAAGTTCTAATCAAAACTACTTTTGCTGGAAAAAACTCAGCCTCCACCTGGGTGTCTTCTGAAGCCGTCATTCACAGTTATCACAAAGTGTGAGCACAAAAAACCCGACTGAAGGAGCAGGGATGCAACAATAGAATAGGAAAAAATCAGTTCGAATTACCAAAACAGCTACAAAAGTGGTCGTCGAGGCCGTTCCATCGGAAGGAAGGTGTATAAAACATTAAGTACTAATCGACCGTAGTTTCCAAAAACCCCCGAACACTCCAGGTTGAACTTTTGGTTATTACGTAATCATGATGGCGCACTTAGTAACACGAAGTCGTGTCGTGACATCCCTGTGGACACTGTGTAAGCACCCGAGCTGCTGCAGAGCCTGGTAGCGTTTGGTCAATAACTATTTTTATTCTGTATTTTTTTCTCAAAATATTTACATATTTGTACAAAGTAACAGGTTTTGTTAGTTCTGCAGGTAACAGCAGCAGCTTGGCTTTCTTCTAACTTTTATTTAAAAATAGCTTCATTCACTTATTCAATAATAAATACAAAAAGTTTCTCTTATTTTACAGAAATCAAAAACTACAATAAACTGACTCATGGAATCAAGTATTTAAATGTGTTTTAGTGCAAGTTATTATCCCTTAGCTCTATCCCTAAGGAAGTCATTTCAGTACATTCCGTGTTCAGTGGTGTCTACTGCAATAGAAACTCTGACGCAGAGGGCCCGCCCCCGTCTCCCGTGAGGCCGCGGCCGGCGCCCCGACGCCCCCTCTCGCTGGTGATTTCAGTCTTACATTCATAGGAAGGGCCCTGCCCCGGGGCGGGGCAGCCGTCGGCTCTTTGCCCCAGTGAAAGGTTCTCCTCAGTGAGACTAACAACGAAACAGAACAAAACCCACCCACAGAAAGGAAAGGAAGGAAGGAAAAGAAAAAGTGCTGGACCACTCTGCGATTCTGGGCAGCCTCGGCCTCGGCCTCAGCCGCGCCCGCGCCGGGCCGGCGTTCCGAGGCCACTCCACCTGAGGACCTCGGACCTCCCAGAAGCTAGTTTTCAGAGTCATAGAACAGAAAAAAAATCTGTCTGCTGCCAAATCCAAACGGTGTGTGGAGTCACTCCTTCCCAGGGACGCGCCGCCCGCCGAGCCCGAGGACGCGCTCAGTTCATCCACTTGCGGCAGTTGACCGCTCCGCAGTGGCACGGGATCTTGTGCTGGTCATCCTCGAAGTCGAACTTGTAGTCGTAGCACAGCTGCCCACGGCAAAGACACAGGGTGAGAGGGGCCTCGGGGGGCCGCCACCACCCGCCCGGGGCTTGTGACCCACACAGCACGCAGAGGCACGGGAAGACCCGCTGTGCTGAGTTCCTCGGGGGCGGGGGGCACTGGGGGACCTCAGGAACAGGTAAAGGAGCAGGCCTGGCTGAGTTTACCTGGGGTCCCAGAGGGATAGAGGAAATCGGGGGGGCAAGGGGGGGTGCGCGGCAGGGATGGGTTGGTGTTTGTAGAACAAACCAGATATGAGGAAGGGTGTCAGCCAGAGATAGTGTCACCTCACAGCACGCTGCCCCTGTAGGTGGGCCACATGGGTGGGTACCCCACCCCCGCCACAGGGCACCTAACCTGGGCTGAGGGGACTCGCCCTTGCACTCCCGTCTCTCTCCTCCACTGCGCCTCACTCGGAAGAGCATCTCATAGACACCCTTCTGCAGGGCGCACAGGCTAACAGCGCAGACCAGCCCTGGGGTCAGGTGGCTGGGAGTCTGCAGACTCCCACGGGGCCAGTGTGCTCACAGCGCCCAGAGGGCTTCTCACACTTGCTCTCAGGGACCCGTCAAGTTACGTCAAGACGTGCAAAACACACCTCGGGTCAACTCTCGATTTAAGAAAGGGGACTCTGCAAAATTGACCAAAAAACACGGGCAGAGAGCCCCACACGGTCCTGTTCGCGGTGGGCCAGGGCCCCGACACAGGGAGGCACTCGGACCCTGGGCCCCGGGCAGGAGGGCGGCTTCGCAGTCCACGCCGGCTCCGGAGCGAGGAGCCACCGCGCCGTGCGCTGGCCGCGCCGAGACAGAGTTGGGGAACGCAAAGGAGGCAATGAAACTAACAACAACCTTAACTGTCATCTGTGAGACCAAAGAAACAAGTGTCAAGGTCAGCGTTTAGCATGTTGAAGAAAACGAAAAATAATAAAGTAGCCAAACTGCTCAAATATCTGAGGGCGTGCACAGCCGGGAAGCGTGCACTCCAGTGTGAGCACATGCGGCCCCAG
Source organism: Phyllostomus hastatus (assembly GCF_019186645.2). Classification (NCBI taxonomy): domain Eukaryota; kingdom Metazoa; phylum Chordata; class Mammalia; order Chiroptera; family Phyllostomidae; genus Phyllostomus; species Phyllostomus hastatus. Next base: position 1,001,259 of record NW_025333796.1, read on the forward strand.
CTCTGCTGCCTGCTGCCCCTCGGGGACCCCCGCACGAGCCCCGGGGGTGCAGAGGGTGCCAGAGCAATGGTGGTGTGACGGGCTCTGGTCACCTGCTCATAGCCAGGCTTGGTCTTTAAAGGAGGGCCCTGCCCTGCTGCGAGCAGGGGGAGGGGGAGGGAGGGGCCTGTGGCACAGGAGACGATGCCCGGCATGGGACGCCGGGATGGAGGAGGGGCGTGGAGAGGGGCGGTGCACGGGCGCTCAGCACTGCCCTGCGGGAGGCGTCCACGGTGACAGGGTGTGGCCCGCCCTGCGGGGACTGCTGCTGGCGGCGGCGCCCGGGACACCAGGGGACGGGGGTGCGGCTGTGGGGAAGGGCAGTGTGCCCTGGCGCTGCACCCGACGACCGGCTCCCACCACCACGGCCTCACCTCCTCTCCCTTCTGGATCCTGCGGCTGGAGCTGATGATGATCTTGTGTCCTCTCTCGAACGTCACCACCTCCGCCACGCAGTTGGGGGCGCACGAGTGGTTGATGTACCTGTGAACGACCGTTTCAGAAAATGGTCGGTCAGCGGGTGCTTTGAAAACCCGCAGCTCACGGGGTGAGCTGTTTCCTACGCACAATTCGATCAGCCCGAGCAGGGGAACACACGCACGCACGCTTTTAAGTCAGCTCTCTGGGGCTTCCTCGCCCTGAACCGCCCACCCCACCCCCGACTGCGCACGCGGCCCCGCGCGGACGGCCGCACCTCACCTGGCAGGCCCGCCCGTGAGTGTCGCGTCGATCACGTGGTCGTTGTCCATGCGGAACATGTACACGCCCCGGTTCTGAAAGAGAGGCCACTCGGGTCAACTCTCGAGTCAACTCAGAGCCGCGCCCCGCGGTCACGCCCACGTCGGGGAGGCCCCTCCTCGGGTGAGCGGGAACGGGCCTGACCCCACTCACAGGTCCTCACGCTGCGAGTGGATGTGAACACGCACACCACCCACGGCGACCCATGAGCAGGCCGGCCGCCGCCCAGCCGGGCTCGCACGCCCACACACACCCGAGCCAAGGACGCGGACCGGGGAGAGACGGCCGGCGGGCGAGAGGAGGAGGCACGACCTCCGGGAACAGCGTCTGCTCCAGGCCGATCCCCGAGCGGCAGCCCCGGGCCGGCCCTCAGCCCTCACCTGAGACTCGTACAGCTTCTCCTTCCTGTTGGCCACCTCGTTCCGGATGATGGTCCCGATGTACTCGATGACCATGGTGTGCTTCTCGATGTCCCTGGCGGCATACAGGCCCAGCCCCTGCGGGGAGAGCACACGTGTCGCAGAAGCGCCCGGTTCCCGGGCGGCGTGCCTGGACCAACTCTCTCCTGAAGGTCCTGTCGACAGCCACGTGGCAGGCGCCATCCCAACCCCGAGACCCTCGCTGCCCGTGCCGCCTGAGGGCCGGTGCCCACACCGCTCTTGTCCCGCTGCCCCCGCCTGGTCCACGCCCCTCACGCACTCCGTTTTGGCGCCACCGGCCGGCTGGCCCCACTCTGCACCAGGTGCTCTGGCCCCACTCCTGCTTCCACGCGAGGTCCCACCGGCTCAACAGGTCAGTGGCCCCGGGGGACTGCCTTGTCCCCCCAGGACTCCTACGGGGACTGGGCGTGACCACACAGGCAACGAAGAAAAGGCCCGGGACCAACTGTAGGGCGTGTCAGCAAGGCCGTGAACAGAGTTCAGATTTGGCGAGGAGCTCCTGCACGCCAGGGCGAGAGAGCGGAACGGGAGCAGCTAGCTTACTGATAGGGCGCTGGGCAGAAAACCGGCTCCTGGGAAAGTGAACTTACACCCCAACAGCAAGTGCTGAGCCTGCCGACGAGACGTGCCGGATGGTGGCCTGGAAGGCCCCATCTCGCCTGCGCCACCCGTCAGTGTGACAGACCTGGGAGAGGCAGCACCCCTGAGACTGTGGGTGGGTCCCAGGAAGACTTGCGCTCTCGTCCCCCAGTCTGAGTTCCGCACGCCCCACTGCCACCGCCCAACGTAGCGGCGATGCCAGGGGCTTCTGTGACACACGGGGACCCCCGACATGTTCCTCTGCGGGCACCGCCTGGGAGCCACAGGGGCGAGGAGGCCTGCGTTCCCGTGAAACAAACTGTTTCCTGGAAGAGCGGGGGAAGCAGCCCACCCGCCGACACCCAGACAGGGCCCAGAGGCGGACGAAGCGGGCCGGGCGGTGCCCCCGCACGGCCGTCTTCACGGCGGCAGTGCCGCGTTTCTCCCGCACGGGAGGAAGCGGGGGCTCCGGGGGGGAACCATCTGAGAGACGACGCGCGCACACCGCCGGCTCGACCGCACGAGGGCTGCAGGGCAGGGTGCGCCTCGCTACTGGGAGTCCCCCCCGCCCCGCGTGCAGGCAGACGCCACACCTCGGCTCCACCCGGCAAACACCGCACCGCGAGGCCTCAATGCCGGGGCGACGGCCACGGACACTCAGCTCACGAAGGGCAGACCCCGAACGCCCCTCATCTGCGACTGAACCTGCGGCACCACCCACGCTCGGCCGCTGGCAGCAAGACAAAGATGCTGTAACGTCTGCTGTGGCAGGGGGCCCAGTGCCGCCGCAGCCGCCGCGACGAGAAGCGCCCGGGTGTTCAGAGACCCGGACTCCTGGGCGCTGGCCTGTGGGCGTGAGGCGGTCAGCACACGGGGGCTGCCCTGGCGGTTTCAGGAGAAGCTGCACACGAAGGACACGCTCGTCCGGGGTGGACGGTCTGTCAGTGTCTGCTCGGTGCCTCCAGGCACGACGGAGCCACGGCAGAGAATGAGGGCAGGCGGCCTCGGCCAGGCTAGAGACCGAGCACCAGTGAAAAGCGATGCAGAAGAATAGGGACAACTCGAACCCACGCTCACGTGTGCACACGGAGGCGGCGGCGGCGGCGTGGCCCCCTGGGGGGCAGGCGGGACGGAGGGAGCACACGGAAAGACACAAGCGGGTTAAGACGGCAGACCGAACGCAGGCAGCTACGGGGCCACTGCAACGGTGAGGCAGTGCCAGCAACGCGCACGCATGGGACGGGCGAGCGGGCTGCGCGGCCTCGAAACGGGGGAAACGGCAGGCGCCCACTGTGGCAGGGCATCAGCACCGCTGCCGGAGCCCAGGCCCAACACACAAGAAGCTATTAAAAAAAAAGAAAGAAAGAAAAAAAAAAAAGACATCGGCAGGTAAGCAGAGGTCTCAGACCGAGAACAAAGCCGGCAGAGGGGAAGGCGGTGAGAGGGGCTGCTCAAGACGGGGGGCCCCAAACCCACAGGTCTTAGCGGGGCCTGGTGGAGCCGGTGCTGCTGGTGGGTCCAGGCTGAGGTCCCGGATCTGAGGGGTCTAGGGTCTAGCACGCGCCCACTGGGTGCAAAGGGGTGAGGGGCTCCCAGGAGAACAAACAGGACAACACTGCTCAGACTGGAGGCCACGCTGGCCCCCAGAGAGGGCTCACCGAGGGAGAGAATCAGTAAACCAACGCAACCCCAGCCCAGACGCAGGTGCGTTGTTGTTAAATACCCAAACGTCGAGAATAAAGGCAAGGCCCTGGCTGGTATGGCTCAATAGGTTGAGTGCAGGTCTGTGAACCAAAGGGCTGCCGGTTCGATTCCCAGTCAGGGCATGTGCCTGGGTGTGGGCTCAGTGCCTGGCTGGGGGCATGGGAGAGGCAGCAGACTGATGTTTCCCTTACACATCAATGTTTCTTTTCCACCCTTCCTTCCTCCTCCCCTCTCTAAAAAGGAAAACCTTAATAAAAAAAAAAAAAACAGTAAAAGGAAACATTGTAAGATCTTCCAGAGAAGAGGAAAACGTTCCCGCGAAGGAATGAGAGCCTGAACGAGGGCAGGCAGGCAGGGGACTGTCGTGAGACCTCGGTGGCTGCTTGGGCGGGGGGGGGGGGGGTGGCCGGCCGGCCGCTGAGCTACAGACAGGGAGGCGGGGACCGAAGAGGGGTGGCGGAGCCTACACCGGAACCTGAGCGCCAATCCCAACCAGGGACTCCCAGGGCAGACGCTGGCTGGGCCTCTGGTGGCCGGGCCTGCCGCCCGGTGAGCGCGGGCTGCGCGGCGCACGTTTCTGGGCCGGGTCTGCAGGCGGTGGCGCTTGTGCCACGTCCCACAAGGACCCACCGGGGAAGGAGCTGTCAGGACACAACCTCCAAACGGGAGCCCCTCCTGAAAGTACTGTCGTCAGACCGGTCTATTCCCACAAGGGCGCGAGCACACGCATGGAGCGCGGAGGCCAGGGCCCGCCGCGGTGCGTGTGGGGGTCGGGGCCCAGTGGCTCCCCGCTTGCTTGTGCCCTCCTGGCTCGCTTCGCAGACCGAGAGCCGGTGGGATGCGACCTGACCCCGCGCCACGAGCGAACCCTTTGCACGCACCAGGGCCACTCCCCCTTGCCGGCCCCGCCCCGCCCCACCCTGCCCCACCCCAAGAAGGGCGTCCTCCCACCTGGATGCGCGAGCGGGCCAGGTACACGTTGGACTTCCACTCGGTCTTCATCTTCCGGTACTGCGACGACTTGGAGTGCACGAACTGCTTGCTGTAGGGCGCGTTCAGCTCCCCGGTGACCGTGCTCTGGAAGGACTTGGAGGTGCTGGTGCTGTTCAGGGTGTGCGGCCTGCGGACCAGGGCGTGCCGGCGGGAGAGAGGAAGGACAAGTGAAGACCCCTCTGAGCCTCTCGCGGGGCCGGCGGGCGCCACCCGCGGTGGCGAGCGCGCACACGGAAAGCTGCCTAGCGGAGCCCCACGGCGCGGTCTCGGGTGTGCTCGGGCAGACGCAGCCAGGGACAGCAGGGTTTGTAAGCGGCAGACAGATCAAGCACAAAAACCACTAATACGCCTAGAAACCCTGGGCTGTACTATGTGAAGTTAAAACAAAATACCTTAACACAAACCTCTTGACATGGGCACTCATTTTGGGCTCGGACCGGGCACAGCCTGTGGGGTTGACGGCCAGAGGAAGCTCCATGAGGGGGTTCCGGCCGTAGCGGAAGGTGTAGTTCTCGCAGGCCTCAACCCCGGGCAGCTGGAAGGAAGCACAGCAGGCGCACGCACTCGACCGGGCCCGCCAGGCACCGCCCCGGGCCCACCCGTGTGGACGGAACGTGCCGGCACTTCCGAAACGCGCTGAAGCGAACGTGCTCGGCCTGCACTCCGCGCTGGAGTACGAACACCCGCACTCGGCGTCAAAGCGGAACTCCACGACACCCAGCGTGCGGGCCTGTGGGGTGGCGGGACCTGCGACGCCGCCCTCCCCCAACAGGGGTGGGGGGTGGATGGGTTCTCCCGTGGCTCTTTCCATGAGCTAACAGCAACGTGGAAGTCCTTGGACTTTAATAAAACGTAGGTTCAGTTAAACACCAAACAGGTCACTCTCGTGACGGCGCCTCGCTGCTCTCCACCCGACTCTGACATGGTGACGGGACCACCGTCAGCACCCCCGGAGCACGGGGGTGGCTTTGCAGGGACCCATACGATTTACGCGGCACAAGGCTTTCTGCAGTGGGTCCCCGTGACCGTGTCTCTCGACGGACACGGCAGACACACCGTGCAGCCGGGCCCTCTGCTTGAGGGAGCAACGGGGCCCCCCGTCCCACGGCTTTGGGGTCCTCTGCTCCTCCCAAGAAAGCCTGCCAAGGAGTTTTTAGTATTCAAAAAAAGAGGAAAAAAATGCTTAGAATCATGTAGTTTCCCAGAGAGGAGGATGGACTTATTGGCACACGTGCTTGTGACCCTAGACAACCCCTGAGGGGAGACATGCATTCTCCCGTCGCCTGAGGGAGGCTGCGGACCCCCGGTCAGGGGCGGGTACACCAGAGTCCTGAGGGCAGGGGAGCTCAGGGCCTCGGGGAGGGGAGCCCCGTGGGGCCACCCGGCCGAGTGGACGCGAACCCTCGCTGAGATGCCCCAATGAGCCATGATGCCGCACGCGACAGAGTGGCCACCCCAGAGCAGGCCCGCCTCACGCCGCACTCACTGATTCCGCGATCCGAGCCACCGCCGAGACGGTCAGGCCGAACAGGTCCTCCCCCTTCAAGTACGCAGGGAAAAGCTGCAGCATTTCAGATTTTCTCCTCACGCAGGCCACAGGCTCCAGAATTTGATCCCAAACACCTACATACGGACCAAAACAAACAAAGAAGTGTGTATGACAAACTAGCTCAACAGGGAGGCGAGCGGGATGCAGCCGGAGACCCAGAGCAGGATGGACAGCGACCCTCGCAGGTGCCCCAGCCCCCGAGCCAGGTGAGGCCCGGACACGGCCCGCCGGCAGAGGCTGTCGGAGACACCCTGGCGTCTGGAGGAAGAGACGAGGATATGTGAAGGATATTAAGCAGGAAAAGCGAAAAGGAATGTTTAAAACAACTGAACTTTACGAGAGTAGTCAATTCATGTTCATACTGGCCATGTAACATACCAAATTTTAGAAGGTCCAATTACTGGTATCTCTGGAAGAGTTACTTTCGTCTCAGATATAAATTCAACTGTGAAATTTATATTTCTATTGGAATCATCTTTAGAGCAGTTTCGTACATTTTTTAAAAACTACTAACGGCAGTTTCCCAATACATTTAAAAAAATCTACTGATTTTAGAGGGAGAAAGGGAGAGGGAGAGAGAAGACACACACACACACACACACTGATTTTTAATTCCCTTGCTCTCGCACTCACGGGGTGACTCCTGTTTGTGCCCTGACCAGGGGCTGACCCCACAACCTTGGTGATTGGGACGTGCGAACCAGCTGAGCCACCTGCCAGGGCACTGAGTACTTTCCACACCACAGTGCCAGTGACATCCAGGCTTAACGCTGGAGGTCAAAGCTAAGTGTCTGTTTTCTTGCTCTGAGTGAGACGACCCACAGAACCCGCCCGGCAGGTGGCGTGTGCCCTCCGTGTGACACTGAGAAGAGGGTCCCCCGTGTAGACGGCAGCAGCCTTCACTGACCAACGTTTCTGTTTGACCCACTCCGTGTTTGACCAGGTATCTTGACTTAGAGTCTAGCAACTGTTCAGGAAACTGTACGGCAAAGAGCAAGTCGCATGCACAGGAAGTTCAGGCCTGCGTTCGTAAATGGAAACCCTGTCTGTCGCTGAAAAGCAAGGAACGCATGTGAGGGAAACACCGGCGCTCGCAGCCCGCCAGGCCGCCTCTCACCTTTGGGGGAGGAGCCGCTCAGGACGAGGTCCTCGTGGCCCTGCTCCACCACCCTGATGACGAACACGGGCCGCCCGTCCTTCTCCTCGATGGAGCAGAGGTAGCGGCAGCGGCGGTTAGCGTAGCGCGTGCTCCAGTACAGGCGGCTGGCCTCGTAGCCCACGGGGAAGAGCGCCTTGGGCGAGTGGAACGCCTGCATCTGGTGCGGGAGCAGCTGGCCGATGGCGTGGAAGATGAGGCTGCCGACGCGGAAGGTGTGGTCGCGCTCGCCCCGCTGCACGATGCTGGCGATCTGCCGCACCTCGTCCCGCTGCACGTAGACCCTCCGGAAGACCGCGAAGTAGTTCAGCTCCTGCTCGTGCACGCCCTTTGGTTTGTGCATGGGGCACAGCATGGTTTTATCCTTAAAAAACATGCATTGTGCTTTCATGGCGCAGGTGAAGTGGTATAGGTTGGTGCACCGCAGCCGGTGGCACCCGCTGGTGGCGCCCGTCCTGTGGCAGAAGACGCACTTCATGTGCAGGCCTCTCCGCAGGGCCAGCTCCACGTTGATCAGGGCGCCCGCCTGGGTCTCGTAGACCTCCGTGGACCACAGCGCGCAGTTCAGGTGCACCCACAGGTCCAGGTCCAGGTTGAGCAGCCGCGCCGGCCCATCCGTCAGGCCGTCGCCCTCCTCGTGACAAAAGCAGCACTTGCGGTAGTCTCGGGGCACGGGGTCCGGCCGGAGGGACGTGCCCAGCTTCCTGAGGAACTCGTCGATCTCGTCCTCGCGGGGGGGCTGGAAGGAGCCCTTGGGGATCACGACGTGCACGCTCCACTTCTTCCACTTCATCCCCCTCCACTTCTTGGGGACCGGCCTGCAGTCTTCAAACCCGCCGTGCACAGTCCTCAGCCGAGGCTTCAACTTGACTGTGACCTTGAGCTCATCTGGCTTTGCCTCGACTTTGGCTGCTTCGAGTGCGGGCGGGAAGGTGATGGGAGGCGAGGCTGGGGGGGAGGCGGCCTCCCGGAGCTGCGGGAGGCAGTGCACGTCCAGGGCGGAGACGTTGGTGCTGTACTGGTGGAGCGTGCGGGCGGGCGTCTCCTTCGCAGGCGACTGTGGCAGCAAAGGGGCGGGCTCCTGGGCGACAGAGACAAAGGCGTTTCACAAGCTCTGAAAGCAACGCTTGTTGAGCTGAAAAGCCACATGGCTTGACGTGTGTGACCCAGAGGCAGGGGACAGAGCCTGTGGAAAGCTAGTGAGCGGTGAGGCCCCGCCCCACGCAAGTCCACGTCGACCCCTGCGTGTGAGCGTGCGTGTGCAGAAACGGGGCTGGGGGGAGGCGCTGCAGGTTGCCTGCCACAGGCCTTCTGCACGAGGCCGCAGCCCTGGAGGGGCGCCGCTGTTCCCCGTCTCGCACGCCCCCCGTCTCCACCCAGAACACAGCCAGAGGGGCCTGCGCTGCACCACAGAGGGGCCAGCGGATTTCCTGGGCACGGGGGGGACAGCACTCTGGGAAGCCAGGTGAGCCCTTCGGAAAGGCCCCCGTGAGCTCCTCCCCGCTCTCCGCACCCTGGTTTGCTCGTCTCGGCTTCCTCGCCGGCACGCACATGGGGGGGGCCTGTCGGTGAGCACAGGACTTTGCTCAGAACCTCTCCGGGGTCAAACTCAGCCGCGGAGAGCACCGAGCTGAGCAAGAAGCTGCAGCAGGGGCCCTTTGGGTAGAGCACCCCGAATGGCCACCCCTGGCCCGTGGGTCCCCTTTTCCACGCCCTCCACCCCCACCCAGTGCGCCCACTGAGGACAGGACACACCTCACGGAGAACCCAGAAGCAGCCTGAACTGCAACCCAACTGGACACTGCCGGAAGAAAACACCCTTCCCTCCCACAAGCGAACAAACTGCGCGTCCAAGTCTAACCCTGCCTGGCACGTCGCTCCGCTTTCACGGCCCCGGGGTGTACTTTCCGTCAGCAAAATGAGTCTCGGGAGGTTCTCCCCAGGGAGACCCCAGAGCTCTAGATCCCGGGGGCAGGGCGACGGGCAGTGAGAGCGCCGGCAAAGACCCGCCCTGGCCGCGCAGGGACCGAGGGCACGCTGTCCGCCGCACACGGCCCGCGGACACAGGAAGAGGCGCCCACCATCACGAACTGTCAGAGACGCAGGTGAAAGCCACAGCGAGGCACCAGCTCACACGGTCGGATGGCCACTGTCAATGAGTCAGCCGACCAGCGCCGGCACGGACGCGGAGAAAGGGGCCCTCGTGCACTGCTGGGGGGAGTGCACACTGGTGCCGCCCCTGGGGAAAGCAGGGCGAGTCTCCCCCAGATCAGAACTGCCTGCGACCCAGCGACTCCACCTGCGGCTTTGGACTCACGCTCGCTGCAGCGCTGTTTACCATTGCCCGGAGACAGTTGCTGCTGTGCCGCCGGCAGGCGCACGGGCTCAGGAGAAACACTGGGTGTGCGCAACAGGGCCGGTGCGCCCACGGAAAAGCAACAGGACCCAGCCGCTGGCAGCAGCACGGGCCGACCTAGCGGGCGTCTGTGGCGCAGAGGCGGCCAGGCGGGGGCCAACACACACACCGTGAGGCCCTGCCCACATGTGGGGCTGTCACACTGCGGCGACCGCGGGGGTGGGCAGGCCGGCGTGTCTCCAGCCACTGCAGTGCGTGTCTGAGGGGGGGCAGGACGCTGCGGTCAGTGTCATTAGACACACATTTTAAAGAAGCAAGCAAGTCACAGGAGCACACGGCTGTTCCAGAAAACCGAACACCTGCACTGACCTCACACTCAGACACACACCACAGAGTTAAGTGGCGTGGGCCACGGCCACCACGGTCAGAACAAAGCAGCTTCTCCCTGACGCACTCGGACTGAGCTCACCCGTGTCTGCGAACAGGCTCCCCAGGGAGAAACCAATAAAACCGTAAACACGGCATTCCGCAGATGGTTGTGGTTAAACTAAGGCGTGTGTCACTGAGTAAGATCAACATCTAGGGTCAGGGTTTCCCTCCGTTCTGAACCTCTGAGCCGCAAAGCAGGCCTGTCCCCTCTGCAACTGACGCGTCCCCTGCCACCGTTGCCCAGGCTGAAGGCGGCTGGAGCCGCTCTCTGTGCAGCCCCGAGTTCCCCTCTGGTGCTCCCTGGACACCGTGCATCAGCTGGAACCGGACTAACGTTACCTTGCTTTCCAGGGTTTTTGCTTGTGCGGTCGACGCGTAGAGAATAAAGCAGTTATTGCTACAGAAGACGATGTCCTTTTCCGTTCTGCTGGAGCTTTCGCGGGAATCCTGAAAAGCAAAGAAAAACGTGTGGGGGTCTCGCCAAGTCCCAGCCAAACACACACAAGATCTGCACAGAGTGTTGGCTGGCATCTCACGTCAAAGGTAAAGGAGCTTCCTGTCTTAGGAGTAAAAACAGAACTACACGCCTACTTGGCATGTAGTGCAGCCTCAGAGGAGGTAAACGCACAGAAACACACTCCTCTCTCCACACTCCGTGGCACCTGACAACGTGTTTCACTGCACCCAGTGCAAGTCTGCTGCAGCCATCGGCCTGCCCGCATCGCATGCGTGCCGACGCACTGCCAGGACACTTCCAGGGGGTGGAGCCAGGGGTGGAGAAGGGACGTCCAAGTACCTTGTCCCCGAAGGCCAGGTCCCTGAGAGACTTGCGCACGCCGCTCCCCAGGATGACCACCTTGCAGTGGCAGCACCACCGCGTCCTGAGGGCCGCGCCCTCTGCCATGCCGTGGCTGGCCTCCTTGTGCACAGACAGACCTGGGGGCGAGAGTCTTGTCAGGGACGAAGGGGGCCGCCACCACCTGGTGGTGCTGGCGTCACACTGCCCCAGTGCCTTCTCCCCGAGGCTCACCGAGCCGACCTGTGTCACTCCACTACTGCACAGAAACCCCCTCTTCCCGGCAGAGGTGCCAAGGCACCTACGGTGCGCGTGCCCTGGGGGACAGAGAAGGGAGCTCGGCTCGGGCGGCACGGACACGGCGCACATCCCCACCGGGTCTTCGGGCAGTGAGTCGGGGGGCGGTGTTCCTGGGGAATTACGATGGCACAGAGGCATGTGTGCAAGAGTCGGAAGTCTGGCTTGGACAGAGAGAGCTAAGCCAAGTTCCAGAGCCAGGAGAGGAGAGCCGGGACTCTGTGCAGGGCACAATGACAGGACAGCGGGGGAAGCAGAGGAGATGGGATGGCAGGAGCAGCGAGAGGCTGGAAGTTCAAAACCAACCCCGGCGACTCTCAGCAGGAGCTCGGAGACGAGGACTGGGGGACCGCTGGGTTCTGGCAGCAGCACCAGGACAGAAACCGCCCACAGGGCTGGCTGCAGAGGAGGTGGGGGGGGTGGGGGGGGTGGGGGGGTCCGGAGGAGGACAGACCAGAGGCCCAGGAGGAGGCCAGCCTGGGGAAGGCACGGCCACCCCGCCGGGGACGGCGGCCCCTGTGCAGAGGGTGGGCAAGCAGAGACGGAAGGGGCAGAAGAACAGGAATCCAGTGGGTCCCAGCCCTCTGGGCAGTGTGTGGCCCTCGTGGGAGGGGAGGGCAGGGCATGCAGAGAACAGCAGACGCTTCCGGGCAGCGTGCTGCAAGCCAGCACCCCAAGGCCCCTGCACCAGAGCTCACATCACCCCGCAGGACACGGGACACCCCCCCCAGTTAGGTCACTGGCGTCCACACTCCCAGATGCTGCCTGCTACTGGTTCCCACCACAGCGAGACCTCACATGAGCACGGCCCGCGGGCACAGAGGGGGCCCGAGGCCGACGCCCACACCAGCTCACCATTGCTCGTCGGAGGAAACGGCACGAGGGGCGGCTTCAGCCGGAACGAGCTCGCCAATCGGGGGGGTGCGGCAGATCCTGGTGGGTGCCCACGGAGAAACAGATGCTGTCGATACTCCAAACCTGGGTTTGCTCTGTGGCTGTGGACCACACCCACGGACGGACCGTCTGGAGCGCTACTGACCTCGTAGCTGTTGGGCACGCGGACGCGGAGCAGGTCGGAAAAGGCGGCCACCACGCTGCCGACGTTCTGCAAGGGAAAGGCCCGTGAACCTGGGCCGTGAGCCTGCGCCGCCCCCTGGAGAGCGGCTGTCTGCAGGCGCCCGCCCGGTCAGCCGCCCGACCACTTCCGTTCGGGCCGGAGCCTCGGGGCAAAGGCCGCTTGAGCGACCGGTCCCCTCGTCCAGTCCCCACACATTCAGTCCCCGCGAAGGGCTCCCGCTGACGGCAGCCGTGAGTGCGTGGGGCCCCTCCACGGGTGTGCAGGGAGGGACGCGGCACGGGAGCGAGCCAGACGGCCCCGGTGACACAGGCCCGCCGCACGCTGACTGCTGCCGAGTCGCACCGTCGGACCAGTGCGGCCGCCAGTCCAGTGTCTTCATGGAGTCAAGGCCCCCCAACAATGACTCAGCAATTCACTGGGGTTCGCTTCCAGCAGCGGCCGCCTGCACAGTACTCATGTTTGACAGCTGTTTTCCATCGCTTAGCCCTCGCTGCAAACGGTGACGGAGGTCTCTCTCCAAGCACACAGCATGCGACCTCTGACTACCATGCAGGAACTCCAGCTCCATCTGGCCCTCCGGCTGGACCGAGCCCAGGGTCCACCCAACACGTGCTCCCAGGGCTCAGCATTGCGGCCAGCATGTCCGTCTGCAGCGGCTCCGACTCCCAGCCTACCACCTTCGACCTTTCCCCCTCCAGGACCCCGCGGAACATCTCATGACTGCCACCTGCCACACCTCTAAGGTCACACCGCCAGGCCCATGAGAGCTTTACCTCAGCAGCGGCCGGGTGCAGGGTGATGGCCACGGATATGAGGCCTGACCGGGGGCCGTTGGGGGACGCCCCGAAAGGCGGTGCAAACAGGAAGGCACCTGGCTCGGTTTTGACATCGTTCCGCCTGGACTCTGAACCTGAGGGGGGAACCAGGGGCAGGAGACAGGGAGGACTGAGTGTTAGTTACTGCTTTCCAGACTCCCAGTGCACACGCCAGCAAACCCACCCACTGCCGGGGACCCGCCGAGGCCAGGCACGCCCCTACCTCTCCCCACGGTGCTGGGAAGGATTGGGATGATGGGGGACGGCACAGGCTCCGGAGGCTCCTCTTTGACTGACGCCAGGTCCGGGTACCTGCGCACCTCCACCCCCACCACGCTCTCGGGGGAGGAGGAGGGGACGAAGCTGTCGGGCGTGTCCCGGTCGCCCCCGTGGTCCTGTATCCTGCAGGAGAACCAATGCCACGAGTCAGCACGCACAGACCCACCCTGGCCGATGCCCCCGCCACCACCCCCTCCACCAGCATGGCCCTGAGGTTCTCTGCACTTGGCAGTGACCTGGGAAGCTAGATTACCAAGGCGACGGGGGCTGGAGGGCGAGTGTGGTATTAGGCTACACGGGACGGGATGCCCCAGGAGCCCAGGGACGCCGCCACGCTGAAGGAGACCCCGGCAGAGCCCCCAGACTGAGCCCCCGTGGAGGCCGGCGCAGACAGAGTCCCGCCCCTCCCACGGCAGCTGTGGGGTCACAGGCTCGGCAATCCTAGCACTGAGGGAGAGGGGAAAGGAGACCCAGGCTCCCAGTCAGAACAAGCGCCTCCCCTCTGGTCCACGGCTGTCTCACTGGGCAAGTGAGAGCCCTGGACTGGACGACGTCTCCCTCATCGTCGGAAGGGAGTCCTCAGCTCCCCGGCCGGGGGCAGAGCAGGCTCTGGGGAGGTCAGGAAGCAGCCCTCCCGCACTGGGCGGGGCGGGGCTGCCAGACTCCCCGCCACATGCCCGGGCCTGACAGCCGATGGAAGAAGCTGCAGAGCTGTGGGCGGGACAGTCATTCAAGGCTCTCCCCCGCGAGCTGTCTGCTCTCCCCGCAGACCCGAGAACACCAACGAGGCCCGCCCACTGTGCCCACAGCGGAGAGGGTCATGCCTCTGAACCACCAGATGTGGAGATTCCCCTGGCCTCACTGTCCACTCCATTGTTATTTAACTCCTGGCCAGGCACGATTTCAAGTCACAAACTAATTTTATCCAGTAGCAAAGACGTTTTATAAACTTCAAATTCTGAAGAAAGTTATTCGCCAAGTGTTACCCCTTAAATGCCCTTAGAGGCTACTCCTGCAGATATTATGCTGAACACATACACATGTCCACTTAGAAACAAACACGTGACGACTACAAGACATCTGCGGGAGAAGGACCTTCTACCTTAGCTCCTCCAGGTTGTTGTGCGGTGGGGTGGGCAGCGAGGCCGGCACATCGATGGTCTTCGGGCCCTGAGCAACGGCTCTGGCCAGCAAGTCGTCCTGGGGCCGGAACGGCAGTGGAAACGGTTTAGATCCTAGACTTTTGGTAACTGGAAAAGCGAACAAAGGACCACGAAGGCACTGGGTCAGAACCACGGGGCCAAGTGAGCAACGCACGCGTGGGCAGAGGCACACGCAGCTAGGCGTCTCCACTGTACCTTCGTGGGTCACTAACACTCCGGCTTTTCCAGCAAGTTCCTCAGTTGTCGCAAAGCCATTGGCCATCTTCTGACAAGCCATAGGAGGTGGTGTAGGAGGAAGAGAGGCAGGGGGTGTTGGAGGATTACTTAAATTATTCTGCTGCAGGAGACCAAAAAATTTTAAATTACATGCTACTGAGCAAATAAGCCACCACCTTGCTAAAATACAGTTCTGTGAACTTTCAGCACACGGGGAGCGAGGCTGCCGGAATGCAGCCCAGACGCCCCCCCTCTCCACAGCACACGGAAAAGAAGGGCAGCCGTCCCAGGCCAACAGGCTTTCCCGGGGAGCCAGCGCTCGGGCGGGCACCCACGCCCTCCTCCGCTCACTCGGCCCCGCCCGACGCTCGGCTCTGAGGGAAGCGGAGGCACGCTGTGCCTGATGGGACCCTACGCAGCTCCTGTCACGTGTGGCTGTAGCCAGTGAAGGACAGCTTCAAACCTCAGGCAGTGAATTGTAAGCAGTTCTCAAAAATTCCTTTATTCAGTTCTCATTAGGACATGCCCCAGTTCTATAATACACTTGAGAATGCGTGGCCCCGTTTCCAGCAGCACAACTCCCACGCGAGCTGCTGGGGCCTGGCCTGTCTCGGGTCCCTGAGGAAGCAAAGGCAGGAGCAGGGGCACTAAAGTGACTGAATGGTCACACCCCTCTGAACGCCTCCCCCTGCTGCACCTTCGTCCCCCCGTTTGCTCTCGGCTGTGGGGATCTACCAATAACAATGTGCAAACTGAGTGCAAGGTGAACTGCAAGTCTGGCCAAGACCAAGGGCTTCCTGAGGATGAACGACTCGTGCTGGAGGACAGCCAGAGGCAGAGCAGAAGGGGCGAGAGGCTGGGTTCTCCCTGCAGAGCAAAGCCAGCACCCGGGACGAGGGGAGCATCGCGAGGCAGCGACTTTAACAGTCAAGGGAGAAGAGAAGTCCTCAGGAAAATGGGCGACACTACCAAATATTGTTACAGAAAACCCATTTCACGTAAGTTAGATGTGAAATAAAGAATGTCTACTAAGGCCATTGCAAAACTTTGTTTAATAAATAATGCCAGAAGGTAAACTTGCCTTAGGCTAACATTTTCTTACTAGCGTAAAAATTAATGCAGAATTATAACTAGTGCCTAATTAGATAAAACACATTAAAAAATTTTTTTCTCATTTAATTTTTCAGGGTAAATTCCTAACAACATTTTTTACCCTCACTATTTACTATGAGTTTGGGTTTATTTTAAGAGTTAAAAAAAAGATTATGGGGAAATAAATACAGGGTGGGGCAGAAGTAGGTTTACGGCTGCTTGCGTGGAAACCACGGCAACGGTAAACAATGACACAAGAATAAGCTCTGTTTGCGCACTCCCGACTGTAAACCTACTTTCGTCCCACCCTGTATTTTCTCCGCCATGGAGATACAGTTGGACATTTTTTCACAATTTCAATTCTCTGAACAAAAATTTTTAAGTGTTCACATCCGAAACCCTTCGGCAGGAAGACATGGGCCTGCCCACTGAACTGGCGTTTCAGCGGAACTCGGGAGGTCAGATGGGAACGAGACGGAAAAAACACCACGCGCTCCGCCAGCGCTGCTGCGCATCCGGAGAGGAAGCGAGGTGGCACTCGGGCAGAGGAACATACCTTGTAGAGCAACTGAGAATAGTAATCCGAAACCCCGTCAAGGGTAGCACTGCCAAAAGCTCCTAGAAGTCGGTTCCCACTATTAAATTGGCCACTGCCATAAGGAAGAAAGTGCGCAAAGTTCACTCCAATGATTGGTTCCATTAGAGGGAGCAGAGAGAGCTGCTATTGAAAAACACATTCGAGAGTGATGCACATGGTCAACAACAGAGGGCGGTTTTCAACTTTTCTAAGACCCGAGGCAACTTGGTCAGACAGGCGTGAGAAAAAGTAGACTTAAAAATTTCACCAATTAAAATGCTGGACTGAGTGAGACTGCAGAATCTGAGAGCTACTCTGAAATAAGCTCTATTCTGACCTGTCTTAAAGGGACGCTGCCAGGCATCTAATGAGTGAGCCCATTCCTTATCGGGGCTCAGCGAGGGTCAGGGTGCAGCCCGAGGCCAGGCACCTGGGGGGCGGCGCGCACCCCCCTCCTTGGCAGCAAGTACGAGGGTGCAGGACCGGAGCTGACTGCGGGGAGATACCCCCCGCTGCACGTCTCCACACCAGAGTCCCATGCGCTGCAGACAGCGCGTCTCTGGGTGCCAACCACCCCCTGCCCCCGCAATGTCACTGCCCCCTGGGGCCAGCGGGACGAGCTGCCCACGTGCAGACAGGGACACCGTCAGGCTCCTTGCTGAGGTCTGCCTCATCCCTGTAACTCTCGCTTTAGGGTCGAATAAGCATCTGATGGCCCCACACCCTTGAATTTCCAAAGGGGCTACGAGGAAAGGCTCACCTGTTTCAGGTGGGTGAAGGTGTCAGGGGTCACGTGCACGGCCTGTTTCTCCTCCTCATCCTTTCTCCGCTTCTTGGAGCGAGGGGCTGCCTTCTCCCCTGTCCTCTGCGTCCGTTTGCTCCGCTGTCTCTTGGGTTCGCCGCCTCCGTCAGCTTTCGGCAGCTGGTTGGTGCTACATCCCAAACCTCCGTGCATGGGAGCCCCCAGGGCGTGCTGACGCGATGGGGAAGGTTAAGAGGGGAGAGAGCTATTCACAGGTGGGTTCTTGGCTCCAGCATGTGGGCCCCGCCCTGAACACGCCCCTGACGGGGGACGAAGTTCTGGAAGGGAGGCGGCAATGCCAAATGCCACTGCTAAACTGTCACCCCCTTTTCTCAAAGGCTATTCTCCAGCGTGGACACCAGTCAGCGGCGAAGCTCGAGGAGGGAGCGGGACCCCCCATCTGCGGGGAGGTCCCGTCTGGCCCCATCTGGCCTCCGGGGAGGCGCCACGCGGAGCCCCCGGCCCGGCTGCAGGGAGCTGCTCAAGGCCAGACAGCACGGCGGCCTCTGCTCAGGGTCCCGCTGAGCTCCTCGGGCTCCCCCCTGCGGAGTGGGTGAAACCCGGGCCTGCAGAGCAGCTGACAGGAAAGCTTCATCCTACGCATCTCGAGTAGAATGCAACAGCCAGCCTCAGAGGTCAGGGAGACCAACCAACGCCGGCCATGCCGATGAGCTCACAACCATGCGTTTGCCCGAGTAATAACTGCTGTACACTCGGAATCAACAAGAGAGAACTTATGCGACAGCAATGAACCTTTCTTTACTTTTGTCTTTATAATTAGAATACATCGGTCCTTGAAGGGGCCATCCAAGGTAGTGTTATCAACACCTAGAAATACAGGGACGCACTTTAGGACCCTTACTTCTAAGTTTGATGGCTGCCCTCCGCTCTGTGGGCAACTATGGCCGTTGAACTCACTTGAATGTACTCTGCAGAGGACCGAGGGGGTTTTGGAGATCCGAGTTTCCAATGACACTCGAGGTGGCTCGGAACAAGGACAGCAGGGCCTCTGTACAGGGTCTCTAAGGGGCGGACGCGCTGTCTGCGGCCTGCGGAGGCGCCCGGCACCTGCTGAGGGGCCCGAGGCTGCCCGAGACTGCAGAGCTGGCTGCGTCTCAACAGAGCTTAAACTCATGGACACCGGGTACCCCGGAACTTGCAGTGATTTCCACACATTGGCAAGTCCGACTCTTTAGATTTTCCCCCAACCACCCACAAATGTGAAAACCAGTAAGCAGGCCCAGACTGCCGCCTGGGGCTGGATCCGCGGCTGCAGGGTGAGCGGCCCCGACAATTAGCAACGCAGGCCCTCTGGTGCCACTCAGAGAGAACCCCGAGTCTGACCCTGGGAGTGAGGGGGCTCCAGACGATTCCTACTCTGCCGACCAGGGAACCCCGGGCCAGGGCCATCCTCTGCACATGCACCTGTGTGGGGTCCCTGGGACCTTGTGGAAACCACCTTCTGACGGGTGCGTCTGTGCGGGGCAGCGAGGTCCTGCGCCTCCCAGATAGCCCCTGGGTGCGCTCACACTGCTGATCCCAAGACCCGCAAGGGCCTCAGGCCTCGCGTCGGCCCGAGGGACTGATGCTCCGATCACTTAGGGGAGCGGGATGGGCACCGACAGCGTCTCCCATCCTCACAGTGACCCCCAGAACGCTGACACCACTACGTCACAAAGAGCACTTGTAACTACGGAAGAGCTCAAAAGATGGAAAACCGCCAGAAGGTCCAAGACAAAAGCAGGGAACACTCTCGCTGTCCGTCTGTGGTTTTTATCTGCACCTACGCGTGTTCTGTTAAAAACACAGTGAGTCGCACTTTGCGTTCCTTTGCTTTGGGGGCTGCGTGGTAAACCTGACAGGCTGCCTGCGGCACGGAACGTTCTCACACGGCATGCGTGTGAAGAGCTGCAGAAAGCCCCTCGTCTGTAAAACCCCATCATCTATCAAACGGAGAGACAGTACGTGGTATCTCAGGGCAAGTGCTCAGCATGGCCCAACGCCAGAGGTGTGGTGAGGGGTCGTTACCCCTGGTAGGGCTGTCTCTTCCCCTTGCCACCCTCCAAGTGGACATGAGAACACGGACAGAGCCCAAGTGCGTACACAACACAGACAACGTCATCCCTTCTCCTGCCCTAATACCCTCTCCTTTTTTAATACGCAGTCACCAGTATCAGGACTTCAGTACCCAAGGCCTGGCTGCATGGTAAGTGCCATGCTGGGTGCTGGGGACAGGAGGGGCCCCAGAGCAAGCATGCCCCACTGGGGCCGCCCAGGTAGGGGGCACTGCGGACACAGTGCCGTGAGCTCAGGGGCACCAAGAGGTGTTTGAGAAAGGTGCCTGGGGAAGACAGCTCCAGTACGGAGCGCTTTCAACGGTAAAAAGATACTGGCCGGATGTGGAAAAGGAGGGGGCTGCGCTGCAGGACAGCGGCACCTGGAAGGCAGGCAGGAAGGACGCGCGGAGACTGGGCTGCAGGTCCCACAGACCGGGCACGTGTCTGCTGGTGACAAACGTCCTGTGGTGAAACTGACAAAACTACCTCCATCTGTGGGGCTGGCACGCCCCCGCCACTGAACGGCCAGACAGACGACCAAGAGGAGACCGAGGAGACCAGCACCTGCGGAACACACGGTGTCCCACCACTAAGCACCGGGCCGCTGGAAAAGTGGCAACGTAAAACCCAAGGTGAGGAGCGCGGCGAGGGAGCTCACAAACACCCAGCTTCTCAAGCACACAGAAGCCAGAAGCCAGAGGCCGGGCCGGGGCGCCGGAGCCCCAGGCTGAGGCCCTCCTGGGCCAGTTCACAGAAACACGTAGGCTGCGGCCTCGCGAAGGCGTGTTGACAAGGAAGCTCTCCGTGCAGATGAGAAGCAAGAGCCAACCACCGATACGTGAAAAACAGCACACGTTACCCCTAGACCCTGCGCGAGGGACTGTGAGACACTGGGTGTCAACACAGCGACGCGGGGCCACCGACTGGCCCCCAGAGTCCCGAGGGTCCCGGAGCAGGAGCTCCTCCGTAGTGCACACTTTTTGGCGCAAACATTTACATCTTTGCTTGAGTTGTACCAACCTGATGTGGTACATCAGCTGGCAGGCCCAGGTTATGTACGAAAAGCACCCCTGTGTCTCTGAGCTTTGAAAGAGAGTACACCAAGTATCATCTAACGGAGTTTACGGCTGTGAGTCAGAACACTGGGTCCACGGGAACAGAAACGAGAAAATAATAATAATAAAAAAAACACCACTGCGGACCACGAAGGCTGCAACACAGTGTTAAAGTCAGCACGCGGGCTGTGCCCCCTGGGCTGCAACTGTGGCCCCCCACGCACACGAAAGCAAGCGGCGGTTGGCCCGAGCCGCACCTACCTGCCCTTCAGCTGGGCCCGGCCTCTCCACTGGCTTGCTGTCCTTCGAGCAGGGGTCTTCGGAGCAGAGAGTGCCCTCGGGTTTCTGGTTCACGAGGGCAGCCGCCTTCTTGTTCTTCAGCAGGTGCTTCAGGAGCTCGTTGCCCGCGTCTGCTTTGGCAGCCGGGGCCCCGGCAGGAAGGGGAGGGCTCTGCCCCGAGGAGACAGCACAGGCGGCAGCCGTTTCCGTGGCCTGACTTCCAGCGCGTCCCTCCGGCGGAGGCCCCTCGTGGTCCGGGCACTGCTCAGGCAGGGCTGTTTCCTGTTTGTCCTCTCCAGTGGTGGCAGGTGTATCCAGGGGCCGCTTGTCCACCTCTGCGGTGGCGCAAGTCTGGTGATGTGGAGCTCCTTGGGAGAACTCACCGGGGGGCAGGCCGTTTTCCGGGTTGGCGTGCTGCTGGCCTGCCGCCGCGCCGCCCGCCTCCCCCGGCTCGGACTCTCCTTGCGGAGGGAGCTCGCTGGGTGTGTGCACGGTGGGTGTGGAGGTAGCTTCAGAGACGCTGGGGGTCGGAGGAGCCGTTATGTCCGAGTGTGGAGTGGATGGAGCCTTGGTGGACTCCACGTCGTCATCTTTCTTTTTCTTTCTTGTTCTTTTTTTCTTCCCCTTTTCCTCTGGGATGATGTCAGAGTACAGCTGGATGAGAGACTGGGCGGAGCCAGGGTAACCTTGTCCATGGGTCACGGCAGGGTCCTGGCCACAGGGCAGACCGCTGCTGGCCCCTGGTGGTGCCGCAGACAAGGCCGGCGTGAAAGGTGGCCTCACGGGGGACTGCGGGAAGCCGGCCCCGGGAAGACCCCCAGGCGCCTGCTGACTGGGGTGGAAGTTTGGGCTCCCGCCAGGCATGGAGGGCGAGTCTGGGACAAACGGTGGGGGTCCCAGCTGCCTCCGCTCACCGGCTGCCATGAAGGTCGGAGTGGGGGGTGAACTCACAGACCTATGGGCACTCGGCTGCTGTAGAGCCTGGCCCACCTGTTGCTGGTGCTGAGGAGACTGCTGCAGGGGCCGTGGGGGCTGCAGGAAGTCACAAGGCAGGTCAGGGCCGTAGAACGGGGCCTGGGGCGCGGCCGGCCTGGCGCTCAGCTCCATCCTCTGCTGCAGGGCACGCTGGCGGTCCACCTCCTGCAGCAGCTGGATGCGCTGCCGCTCCTGCTGTTCCCGGAGACGCTCCTTCCGCTCCCGTTCTTGGAAGCTTTCGCTGAAAGGGTTGTTGTCATCGAACTCTACCCGCGGAGGGGGGCCGCTCTGTGGGTTTGCGCTGGACACCGTCCCTGGGGCTGGTGTGCACGTTTTCATTGGCAGTTGGGGAACCGGAGGCTGAATCCGGGGCGGGTTGAGGGCGAGGTGAGTGGGGGTGCTGGGAGGCTGCCACCCTGGTAAGCTGGGCATTCGCATGGGGCTGGCGTGGCCAGGAGTGACAGTGGTGTGCGGCAGCGGCTGGGCCACCAGGGGGAAGCCGGGCTGGCCGAGGACGGGCGGGGCTGCTGCGGGGACCAGGGGCAGCGGGGGCTGCACGCCGGGCAGGACGGCAGGCGGGGCCACGGCGCACTGCTGCTGCTTCATGCGGTAGTCCTCCATGAGCTCGGCGTGCTCCTTCTGCTGCTTGCGGATCTGCAAGGGGAGGGAGATGTCACTCAGGGACACGCACGCGGGTGCCGCCCACGCCCTGGCCGAGGGCTCTGGGGGCTGCGCCGAGGGTGGTCTGTCTTCCACAAGGCAAAGCGTGTCGCTCGGGCAGCGGCACAAACCGCAGAAAGCCGGATCGACACGCACTAACCGAAGACTGCCAATCCTTCCTGACAACAGGGTTTTCGTGAACCCCCTGTAAAACCTTTTTACACACAAACTATCAAAACCAAATTCCACGTACAGTTTTCTGAAATGAATGGTAAGAAAACTTCACTGTGAAAGTCCTAAACTACTTCAACTACAGAAACACAAAACAATAAACAGGCTACACAGGAATCAGCTAACTGTAACACCTTAGAAGTTACATTAATCCATCAGGTTAGAATGACTGAGGTTTAACTCCACTTCCACCATTTAGACATGTTAACATTTCATTTCTTCAATGTATGCAATGGCACCCCCCCCCCCCCCCCCCGCTGCTTGGGTTAAGAAGGCTAGACTGGAAGACTCCTTGCATGTAAGAGCGAACATGCTCACATTTCTGAACTCCGTATAACCTCTAAAGTATCTTCAATAGTTCCTCGTAGGGTCCTCACAGACTGGTGCCAACTAATTCGTCCCCAAACCCTCTGTGCCCTGGACTCATCCGGTGAGGACACAGCCGGAGATGAGGGCTGGGAGGGTGGGGGGCGGGTCTCACCCCAGCAGTCCTCACAGACTTGCAGGTCCCGCCGGGCTGGCAAGCCCATGCTCCGCGCACCGCGGCTCAGCTGTGACTTCTGCCTCATTTTCTCCTCCTTTCTGGCTAGTTCACTGCAGAGAACTGGAGTCGCGGATGGACTGGGGAGGCAGCAGGAATGCACACGAAACCCCCGGAACAGTGTCTGAACTGGAAGGCGGGGTCCCCGCCGTTCCCACCACACTCGAAGCTACTTTAAAAAAGCCATGAGCAATCAGCGTCCTAAGGAGATCACACCGGACAGTGGGCAGCTACACAGGGACCGGCGACTGCTGCTTCCACAGAGGACGTCCTGGGGGTGGGGACACGAGGCCTCCATCACGGAGAATTCACACAAGGCAATGAAAGGTCTATAATTATGTTACAGGAAATATCCACGCTTAAAAGTGTGTTTGCTTGTAGTACACACCAACGCAGTAAAATTAGAGAGAAAAGAAACCCCGCCTTCCGGGTTAGTCTTGCTTCACGTAACAAATCATACCACAGGCCCCTGTCACGGGCACGGCGCCGTGCCATCGAGGGCACCGCCGGAGCAGGCTGCCCGAGCCGGGGCTCCTCACGCTCCAGCCAGGAGGCGCGCACTCGTCACCTGCCTCTGCGATGGCCGATCCCCAGCCTCTTCCCAGGTACAGCGGTGAGGACACCAGCTTCAGAAGGTGGCTTCCTACAGTGTTCCTCGCAGGAAGCACGCAAATTTTGTCAATGTACTCTGACCTCCCCCATTTCTACCACTAGCATTTAGATACTTTTCAATTTTTTTAAAAATTAAAATGGACTGGTGGGGGCCATGCTGACTCTGGGTGTACGATTCTCCGAAGGCTCACACACAGACATTGGTGGTGTCGCGGCCGCCGCCACGAGCAGGGCGCAGAGAGCTCCCCCACTCTGCCTCCACGGTCGGGCCTCCCTCCCCGGCCCTCGGCCCGGGAGACCACCCGGTCACCGCCCCGCTTCCCGGCTTTGTCACGGCAGGAATGCCAGGCACGCGGGATGGGCGAGCGGCCCTTCGGGATCAGCCTCCTTTACTCAGCGCAGTGCTCTGGAGACCCAGCCAGGCCACCCCTTCTCGCTGCCGGGCAGGGCTCCGTGAGGACACGCCGTCCTTCGCGCCCCCACGCACCACGGAAGGGCACAGGGGCTGTTCCCAGTTCCTGGTGACCATGAACAGAGATGCCATAAATGCTCATATAAGGATTTTTTGTGAACCCAGGTTCTAGGAGTGGGCTCTTAGCCCATTTTGAACACTGTTGCTGCTTTATTTCACTGTTTTTATTGATTACAGAGAGAGGGGAAGGGAGGGAGAGAGGAGAGACGTTGATCAGTTGCCTCCTACACGTGCCCAGAACAGGGACCGAAGCCGACACCCAGGCCTGTGCCCTGACTGGCAATGGAACCCGAAATCTTTTGGTTTGCAGGACACTGCCCCACCAACGGAGGCACGCTGGCCAGGACTGTTAATGGTCTTATTTTAAATAAAATTTTACTTCTTCTGAAGGATAACTGTAATTTCAAGATGAGCATTTTGAGAAACAACTGGTTTGTAATGAAGGGATGGTTTCATTTTTTTTTAGAAATGAGTACTTTTCACAAAAAATACCAATGCATTTTAAAAGGAAAATACAGAGAGGAAATATGAAAAAGAATCACTAGAATGTTTCAAACGCCGTATCTGAGATCCCACTAGTGACCAGGAAAGTAAAGGCAACGGTCCACCAAAGGTCAGCTCCTCCGGAGCAAACGCTCCTCGGACCACTTCTGTCCCCGCGGGAACCCGGGGCCTCCCCGTGAGCCCTGCGCCCCAGAGCGCCGAGACCCTGGCAGGCAAAGCCACAGAAGCTGCCCAGCTCCTTCTAGGGCACGGAAAGGACTCCCCTGGCTCAGGACTTTGGCAGCGACTCAGCTCAGCGCGGCCCACCGAGCGCCCGCCGTGTGACCACCAGCCCAGGGACGGGCCCTCACCTGCTCCAGCTGTTTCTGGACCATGCTCTGCTGCTCGGTCACGTGCTTGAGCTGCTCTGCGTCCTCCTCCGGGAACTCCCGCCCGGCCTTCTTGGCGGTGCGCTGCTTGGCAGAAAGAGCCTTCTTGGATTTTCTGTGGGCGCCGATTTGTTCCTCGAGGTATTTCTGCTGCATCTGAAGCAGCTGCTGGGTCTCCTGCAGCCACTCTTCATACTGCTTACGCTGCGAGTCATCTGGGGAGAAAACGGAACCCTCGCCGTGCTGGCCTTCCCCAGCGTCCCCCAACAGAGAGGCCCCCCAAACCCAGTTTGTAAGGCAATGCACTTTTACAGGACCTGGTAGCAGGCATTTTGAAAGCGCCATGCTAACCATTAGACCATGGTGTAGCTACTACATAGTGGGAGGTTTTAGAAAAGTATTTGAGAAAACCAAAGAGTGTGTGGTTTTAGGACAGGAGTTAACCTCATACTTATCGAGACTATAAATCTAATCTTTGGAAAGAGACTTTTATCTAACAGATATAAATCATCTGCTGAACAAACTGCTGAAACCCTGTGTGCATCTCATTAAGTCAATTTACAGACTTTGAAGAGACAAAGACAGACATACCCTGTGACAGCCCTGAGCATGGACTAGGCACCATTTCCCATGCTGCCAAGTTTAAGGAGTTTCCCCTGTTTCTTGGTGGTGCAAGTGTGTCCTATGCTGAGAGGGAGGGAACACAGAATGGTTCGGGAAGAACCAACATGAAGTCTGTATTTTACAAAGGAAATCTGTATGTTAAAAACACAGGTAGTTTTTGGGAATTCGGTAATTTGTACTTCTGTAAGCAAGCAAAGACCGGGAACAGTTAACCAAGTACAATCTTTTCCAGTTTTATGACTGGCATGGACCTCTCCCAAAACGACTCTCTCCCCCTCTGCCCCAGGGGTCCTTCTTTCCTCTTTCAGGGCCCTTCACTGCCGTGATGCCAAAAAAAAAAAAAAAAGTCATCTCATGTAGTGGAATTCAGAGTATGCCTGTAGGCTCACTTTTCAGACACAGGATGAGTAAGTCCCATTCCCAGAAGGACCTCAGCTGGAAGGCTACATCAATGACCACAGAATACTGTCATACGGTAAGAATGCACCAAGGCAATGGGCACAGGAGAGCCAGAAAAAGCCAGTTGGTTACAGCAGTTCACTTGTTTGTAAGTGCGAATGCGTTCAAATCATGATCGTCTTTAATGCAGGGGTAATTTGAGAGGGTCGGACTTTGGGGTTGTTCCTAAACCCAGAAGTCCCGGCACATGTATGACCTTGACATCTAGTCTAAATGTGAAGGGCATTTTCCAAGAACAGGCTTTTTCACAAGGTTTCAGAAGTTCTGCTTCGGGTAGAGTGAGACCTACCGCAAGGAAAGCCTTTCTGGTTTCTGGAACCAGGAGAGCAGAGGTGAGCAAAATGAAAAATAACGGTGAAAAAAAAGTTAGCTAGACAGTCTGAAGATTTCAGGAAGGCTCAGTCTGGGGAGAACGTTCAATGCTACCCTGAACCGCCTCGGGGCCCCGGGAGACGACGAGACAGGGCTCTGGCACCCGCGCGGCCAACCCCGCCGACCTCCACGCGGCTGGCTTCCCTATGTCGCTCCCACTCAGTGTCCTCGTCGCCGAGGCAGACCATCACTGGAGCAAGAAGAGGTTTAACTCTACATACAGATTGTAAAGTGCCCGATCTCCTTGTCTATCGTCTATATAAAAAAAACAAAAATAGCAACAGTACTGAAGAGAGTGGGGAAGATGGCTTTTCTTTGCTAAAATCTTTATCTAACTGTAATTCTTCATGCACAGAGGAAAAAGCAAAAGCAATGGAAATACATGCCTCGAGGAAAAGACGCCCAACAAGGCCTCATGAAGAGGGGGCCCTCAGACCGGAAGCCACACACCTGCCCTGACCGCAGAGCTCCAGAACACAGACACAGCGCCAGCGAGCAATCCCCGAAAACAGGTAACGTGTGAGACTCATACTTACTGACAAAGCCCGGACCGAAATTTGGAGGGTTAGGCCTAGAAAGCTGATGTGTTATACTGCCGTCCTAAAATAAGTAAAATTTACACATAGGTTTATTCCACATTTCAGTTCAAGGGGAAAAAAACTTAAAGAAAAAAAAAAAAGAAAGAAAAAGAAATGGAAGGATTAAAAAAACCCTTTAATTTCCTAAGATACCTTTAAAATTCTCACTTTAATGAAAAGCAGGGCGAACTGAGTGGCAACAACCTATTTTCTGAGAATTTTGCTCTCTCTGAACTGCTGTATTTTCTGGATTTCAGCTGAGAAACACGTAAGTCCGAGGGGAGGGACCGTCCGTGGGAAACACAGCGCAGGGCGAACAGGCGCGGCCAGCGTGTAGCTAGAGCACACGTAAACCCCACCCCGGACGAAACCCACCCGGCCCCTCTCAGGACTCGGCCGAGAGCGCGGGCTCCGCACGGACGGAGCCCTCCCTACAGCACGGCCGCCTGCACCCCAAGACCGGCGTCTCCGACGTGTGCGCGTGAAGCACGGGCTCGCCGGCGACACGGCCGACCGCGAGGCCCCTCCGTCCCGCGGCCCGCGACGGCCGTCTGGACTCCGGCCGCGGGGCGGAGGACCCAGCTCCACAGACACGGCAGGAGGGGCCCGACGGGCAGCTTCCTTCTGCGTCCCGGGCGGACGCTGGACGGGGCGGGCGGCTCTGCTTGCCCTGACACTGCCCGACACCGAGCACGTGAATGTTCACACACTCACAGCGGAGTGTTCGGAACGGTGAGTATTCAAACTACTGCGTCATTCCAAGGAACAGACAGCAGAACGTGACTTCACCGAAACAGAGTAATTATACTCCATATTTCTACTGTTTTTAACAGCTTTGCCTCCAAAATACAGGATGTGAAAACATCTTTGTGGAGCTGAAGCTGGACAAAAGTAACACCCAAAACCCTACACCTTTACTTTGGTCTCCCTCCCTCTGATTCCCTACCCTTAAACACAGAGTTCCTGTTCAGAAACTGCTGTCCATGGTTGCCCTGCCTCGGTCCTCTCCTTAAAAACTGGCAGGAAAACCTGTTTCTGCTGAGCCGGTGTCTAAGGCTCCCATTACTGCTAGAAGCGGCCCCGCCCTGTGGAAGAGGCCGGGCGGAGAGAAGCGCGCGTCGGAGGGGCGGGGCACGATACCTGCGGCGCGACCTGAGGCAGGAGGGTCTGGCCTTCACCCGTCTGAGCCCCGGGCGCCGACTGGCCCACGAAGGGGAACCTGTGGGCAGAAGCACCAGGCGTCAGGTGACGAGCGTTCGGAGCTCCAGCTACTTCACGCTGTGAAGCACGTTCTCTTCCAGGGCAGAAGGAGTCAGGCCCACGTCCTCGCCCTCCCACACCCCACCGCACCGCCCCGCCCCATCCCCGGCCAAGTTCGACTCCGGGTAGAAGGAAGCGTCGGAGATCACGCTGCTCCCCGCTCCCCACCCCTCGGTGCCCCGGGGGCCGTGGCACACTGGCTGGGCCGTGCCAGGGTTGTTTTCTTCTCCGTTATGCGCTTCACTGTACCTTAAAATAAAATGAATTCGTCTTTTGAATCAAACACAATCTAGTGAGGAAAACGGTTTTATTACACACTAAGAAAATTATTTCTCCCAATCTTTATCTTAAAACTGCCTTTTCTGACCTAAAAACATAAAAATAATAATGAACTGAGAACTGAGCTATTTTGTGCTGTAGGAAGTAAAGCTGTCTCCCCCAAGTAGGAGGTGTCACGCATTTTGGCACACTTCTGCATCGGACGTTCAAGTAACAGTCGGTCGCTGAGCAACAACAAGTCTGTACGGTTGAAAACACGTGGCCAGCACCTCGTGCACCGACGCCCCTGCCCCTGCAGCCCAGGCTGGGAAGGTCTCTCCACCCGCAGGCCGCCCCGCCCACCCCCGCCATCGGCGTCTCCCCGGCTAGGCTCCGCGGGATGGCCACCTCCGCCCCGCCAACGCCCCGGAGAGCAGTGGGCACAGGCCCACACGCGCCTCGCTCGTGTCTCCCCGACCGCAGAGGTGTGCTGCTGGACCAGCAGGGGTTCTGAGTCTGCGGCCCGTCCTGCACACGGAGTGCTGAACGGGGTCCGGCCTGACTGCCCTCTACTCCGACTTTAGACAGCAAACCGCAGTCTCACTAGCAGGGCCACGCCTTTGCCGCCGGCAGAACTTACGTCACTCTCCCACCAAACGCTGCTGCCGCACACACTGAATATGGAACATTTAGCTTCATTATGTCTTTAAAGTTATGTAGTCATTAAACCTACGGCTAAATTTATTAAGAAGCACATACACCACGTTTTAAATAACCACGTTTTGAGTGTAACTGACTTCCTTCGCAACACTGTTTTCGGATTTGCGCCGAAAACGCTCTGGGAAGAAGAGCGGAGACCTCACTGGAGCGTCAGAACGCCACGACGCGGAAGGGGCCCTGCGCAGGAGAAGCCGTGCGGACCACGCGGGGCCGCCGGCTCTGCCCTGCGCTCAGCAGTGCCGCCTGGCCCACCTCCAGGCCATCTCGGCAGATGAACTCAACCTTTCGGGTCCCTGATTTATAGGGAGTCTCACGATTACTAGAGTCGTACAGTTGTTTTTTTTTTCTTTTTTAAACTTGAGAGTCCATTTGTTAAAGCTGGGGACACTGAAACAAGGGCAGGTTTGTGATGGAAGGCCTTGGGGAAGGGGTCAGGGCGTCCATCCAGGACCTGCTGCTGCCCTCTTGCACTGGCTCAAGTCTCGTGGGTCCCTTAGGATTTAGGACACGTGCGCCCGTGGGAGGACGGGGTGGGGAGCAAAGACCCAGGCATGGTCCCAGGAGGGAGAGCGCCAAATTCATGTGGACTGTACATTCACTTCCGGAAGTCTGCTTTACACACCAGGTTTTCTTTTTTTTCTTTTTTTAAACTTCTAATTAAGTGTTATGAGTATTGTTTTTTATTTAGTTTTAGAGAGGGAAGGGAGGAAGAAAGAGAGAGAGAGAGAGAGAGAGAGAGAAACATCAATGTGCAGTTGCTGGGGGTCATGGCCTGCAACCCAGGCATGTGCCCTGACTGGGAATTGAACCGCGACACTTTGGTTCACAGCCTGCGCTCAATCCACTGAGCTATGCCAAGCAGGGCACATACCAGGTTTTCCAACAAGATAATGAGGCTCAACCCCTCCCTACTGCCGGAGGTTACCCAACAGCTATCTACCTAACAGCCAACCATTCCCGTGCTGGCTGGACACAGACGGACCAGCACCGTCTGCAGGCAGTCTGATTCGGTCGGTCTGCGTCACAGTAAACCAACGTGCATTAAGAAGAAAACCGCCACCACATTAACTCTGAGGGTGGTCTATGATCAGAACTGAACATACTGCCCCTGAGGTTATTAATACTCCTGAGGGGGCATAAACACCCCAACTCTAGAAATTCTTACAGCCCAACAACTCTCACAGTCTTCTGTAACACGCAATTTCCATTTTTCTGCTAACAGTGAAAAGGCGTACAAATTCTCCTACTGCCAACTTTCAAATGTCCTCTTCTCTACTCCTTATGACACTTTTTCTGATTCAAATTTCATTTGGGGGCATTTATTTTAGAGTCTTACTACCTTTACTGAAATGTTCCACATTTTTCTTTATGTTGTTCCCCCTTTGATGGAATAAATAATATTCAAAGACTTAAATGAACTATTATCTTAATACAGAACAGTTTTTACGACATTTAAAACACTTTGGACTTCCTGACTGATCGAGTCAATCTTCCAAACCTCCCTGTGGTATTTTATTATGTTTACCCTTATTATGGAAATTAAACTCTCACATGTGATCACCTGCAGATGACATCACAACAAATGTAAGTGCCATTCACTCCTACAAGGGGGACTGACAAAACCCGGAATTTACTTGTCAGCAAAACACTTCCCTTTAAGGACTTTTTTCATCCAGGAAAACCAAAAAAGGTTACTCAGGGGGAGAGCAGGTGAACAGGGAGGGTGGGCAGGAGCACTGGTGAATCACCCATCACGGAACGGGCAAGTGCCTTGAAAGAATCCTCACAAATCAATCTGGAGGCCCAACTCAGCCCCTCACAAGTAGGCCATATGGCACATGGATGCGGATGGGCTCCCAGAACACCCACCCAGTGGGGGAAGCCTGTCCCACAAGGGGCCCACCCTCCAGAGGGTAATTCTGCTTCCTGGTGGGTCCCCCATCGTACGGGTTTGTCAGTCGGTATGTATTCTTTGCAGGAACCAGCAACAACCCCACATGCTTCCTGACACGAAGGAGAAATGAACAGTGTCCCGCCTACCTGCTCATGACCATGGGTGGCATGCCCAGGCTGCTCTGCGCCATCACCCTGTTGATGCCTTTGAGGGCCACCATTTTTGCTTTCATGATAGGGTCTGTGATTGCATCGAAATCTAGAGAAGAAATATATCTCAGAGTTATTGATTCCCAGTACTTGGTTCAAATTACACTTAGAGGTGATGTAACCATCACGAACGCTATATAGTATCTACAGACTCTACTTCACCATTATTTAACAACCACTCTTACAGACTTCCAGAACCAGGTAAGGGATCACGAGACCCTAAGAACCGCAGCCTGATTTTCGTGCATCTCAGTGAGCAGTAACTGAAGCAGGCTATAATACCTGAGCCCGCAAGAACAAAAACAAGAAGCTTGTCAAATACACGGGGAATTGCAGCAATAATCCAAAGCAGTGGAACTCCTTTCCACCCAAACGTTCACATGCTAATCAGAGCTGCTTCTTTAGCAATGGTAACGCAGTAAGAACCTGCAGTTATTTCCAATACTAAGGAGTTCCACTAAACCAGTTACCACACCTCAAGAGAAAAACACACCAATTTCTTGAGGACATATCCTTGCAGTAAGGACAGGCTGCTGAGAAAAGACCTCTGCGTGAGTGAGACATGGCCGGGTGGTGGAACTGGTAGCGTGGAGAAGAGAATGTCAGTGTCCCCGCCTGGAGGAGAGTGTCGTCAGACCTGCATCTTCTGGGGGCTGGTTCTTGCCATCACAGGCACTTGGGCAATTTTGCTGCACTGTCAATTTGTGAGTTACCGCTCCCCCCAGATTAGTAAGCTACTAGAAGTTAAATAGCTTTCTATAACAAAAAATTGCCAAACATTTGCTGTAGCAAATAGGATTACGAAGTGTATTTCTATTATAACGTCTTTAAAGTCAAGGACCCGGAAACAAGGACGACCCCCCCCCCGCCAAAGGAGATGCTTGTTTCCTCTGAACACCACCACGAACAGACTCGGGAACACCAAGCGTGCTGGGCCTCTGGATGCACCTGGGAGGAATCTACCACACCTAACCACTCTCATGGTACGGTTGCAGGAGGAACAGGAATGGGGCCCTTGGTGCTCTAGCCCATGGAACGTGAACCCCGAAACCACACACACACGCGCGCGCGCCGCCCCTCCCAGTGACCACCACGACCGACCCCCGGCACCCGAGGCCGCCCTACCGACGTTGGGGAAGAAGGGCTCCGACCGCTGCCGGATCATGGCCTGCATCTGCCGCTGCTGCTGCTGCTCCTGCCTCTCCTGGTCCAGGAGGTCCTGCAGAAGCAGGGGCTGCTCCTCCAGGAGCAGGGGCCTCTCGCGGCCCTGCTGGGCGAGCGCGGGGGGCACCATCAGCGGCTGCGGGCCGGGCTGACTCGGAAGAGGCACGGCTTGACTGGCAGGTTTTCCTGTCCCGAAACCGTGGTTAACTGCTGACGGGCCCTGGAGGAAGCCTGGGTTGACCTGCACGCCCTGAGGAAAAGCATGGTTTACCCGCGGGACCACTGTCACATTGGAACTCACGGCACTGTCCAGAAGGGGGCCGGGCGGTGTCATGAGGGGAGGCGGCAGACTGGACACGTGGCTGGAGGGGGAGGCAGGCAAGGCTGGTGGGGGAGACCCCAGCGGCCTCAGGTCCGAGCCCTCCGATTTTTCGTTAGCAAGTAAACTAGAGAGGACTGGAGCGGACCCTGTCACGCCACAGGAGCCCACCGTGTCTTCAGCAGGCAGCTGGGGGGGCCCGAGGGCAGCGCCGGAGCCGGGGGCCGCGGCGTCCAGCGGAGGCCTCCTGTCCAGGAGCTCCGCCTCGCAGGACTGCAGAGCAGCCGCGTCCGCCCCGTCGCCGCCGTCCGTGCGAGCGGCAGCCTGGGAGCAGGGGGTGTCGGCGGGACCTCTGCCCGTGTCGCCGCTCCCACGTTCACACCTGGCTTCCCCTTCGGAAGGTGGGGATGGGACTTCGGTTTTGATGTCGCCAGCAACGGTGGGTTTTTTCCACGGAGAGCGTGTGTCAGAAGGAGCCCCGGTGCCACCTTCCTGCTCCTTGCTTTTCGGTTCGGTGGACACACACTGACTGTCCAGCCTGTCCTCCATGGGGACGCTGAGGTCGAGCTCCTCGTTGAACACGCTCTTCTTGCCCCCGAGGTCCAGCTCCGGGTCCGTGTAGGCGATGATGTCGAACTCCCCCGACCGCAGCAGGTCGTCCAGGTGGGGGTCGTTCGTCTCCAGGTTGCCGAGCGTGTCCAGGTCGTCACCCTTGCCGTCCTCCGCATCCAGATTTAAGTTCTCGAGGTCTTCGTCATCCAAGTCTTTGACTTCAACCCCCTCCAGGTCTTTCACGTCTAGTTCTTTTACAGAGGGGTCGTCGGAGTCCAGTTTTTCCTCAAGACCGTCCGAAGGCTGGGCAGCGACGTGCAGACTACCAGATGGCGTTTCAGCTGGTGCGGATGTGGACAGAGGGGTCTCAGGAAATTCGCCGCCTAAGGGATGACTCAGGGACCTCACGACCACGGACGAGTGGGCAGGATGCCCTTGCTCCGGGTGAGGCGGCGGCACCTGGTCCAGGCTGGGATGCACAGGCAGCTGATGAGGTGGACCTGGGGGAGGCCGTCTCAGGGGGTCGGCGTGTCTGGGGCCCGGCAGGTCCGGCCGGGGCATGAAGGCCCCGTGCCTCGGGGCCGGGGGGCCCTCCAGCGCGCCGCCGGGAGGGACGGGGAAGGGCAGCCGGGGCCTCCCGTCGGGGGCCCTGTGTCTCAGCTCGATGAACGCCTGGCCCAGGATGTTGTGCTGCTGCACGGGCAGGCTCTGCGGGGGGAAGTGCTGCGGGAGTCCCACGGGGCCGCTCGTCTGCGGGCCGCCCACGGGCCTGGGCACGTCTGCGGACATGGACCTTCTCAGCTGCGGAGGGACGCCAGGTCCGGGCACCTGCTGAGGGGGCATGAGGAAGCGCTCCTGCCCAGACAGGGGGGTGTGACCCCCTCCTGGAAACCCAAATCTGGGAGAAAGAAAAGCAGGTAGTTAACATTACATTTGTGTTATGTTACATTTAGAGTTACCTTGAGAAAATGAGAAAGTTTTGGATTACACTCAGATACAAATGTTGCTACATACCACGAGGTAGCAAAGAAAACAATCACAAATAGAAAGCACTGGTAAACTATCCACACGCAAGGACACTTGGCTACGTGCCCATAATGAGCCCCGTAAACGAAGACGCAGGAACGGCCGCTAAGCAGGCGGAGCCAACCATTCCAGAAGAAGCCTCGCACTGCTGGGGCTGCGCGCGAGTCCGCTTCCCCCTCTACAGTCAGGGGCTTCTGTGCAGGGGGCTGATTTGGAGGGGCCTTGAGTGAAGGGGGCAACCCTGCGAATTGTGCTAAGTCTGACAGGACTCTGTGTCGCCAGGGAGACTAGCCTGTCTGTCTGAAAGGGATGAAGACGGGGGGCAGTAAGACACGAAGACCAACAGGTATTAACTGCGAGGTCTAGCAAATGAGCGCTGGCTGGTGTGGCTCAGAGGATCAAGTCCTGGCCTTTGAACCAAAGGGGCGCCGGTTCGATTCCTAGTCAGGACACCTGCCTGGGCTGCAGGCCAGGTCCCCAGGAGCAGCGTATGAGAGACAACCACACACTGACGTTTCTCTCCCCTACCTTCCCCTCTCTCTAAAAATAAATAAAATCTTAAGGAAAAAAAAAACCAACAACAACAAACCATTAACTTTACCAGGCTATCTCATCATGAAGAGTTCCTGAAAGAACACATCCTTTCAGTGCGCAATCTCCAGAATGTCCACTATGCAGAATAAAACAGAAACCCGGAGAGAGGATTCCCATTCCTCACGCCACAGCACGCTCTGACTGGATGTGGTGGTCCCCCTCCAGAGATCTGAGGGGTGTGGCTGTGATGTGACCCGGACAGAGCCAACGCTTACTAACAGAAGGGGTACCTAGAGCCTTCAGAGCTTTTAAAGGTAAAAAACCCCAGAACTTTAAAGTTGTTTGAGAAAATTATCTGCACGAAGTCCAGCTGAGAAACAGGTGGGGTTTGGGACAGGGTGCGGCGAGGAGCCGTCTGCCGTCCCGCGGGCAGCCAGGCCATCCCGCGGGCAGCCAGGCCGAGCGCGTTTTCCCAGAGTGCCCCGGGCTCAGCGCTACAGCCCCAGCGGGACGCACATCGCGCTGTGCGTGGGGGAAGGGCTGTCTCCTGCTCCCTCTCGTTTCTACGTGACTCGCTCCCTCTCGTTTCTACGTGACTCGTCTCGGCCCTCCCCAGGCACCCCAGGCGCCCGGACGGTCTCAAACCAACAAGTCTTTTTTCTCACGGCAAGGGAAGGAAATGAGGACGTTGTTTCCAAAAAGAAAAAAATGTTTAAATGAAAATGGCATTTTGGGGGGTATTTTTCTATTATAAAAAATTATTCAATGTAAAAAAAAAAAAAAACAACCCACCAACAGAAAAACACACAGTGTAAAATGTCAACTCCAGTTTTCTGATGCTAACCTGCTGGATACCATTCAAGACATTTACCTAATTGTTTCTGCAGTTTCACGCAAATAAAATTGTATTGTTTATAATCTATATTTCCAACCCAGTAAGTCAAAAAGCTCTTTCTCATCAATTATTAAAGCATCACATTTTTCACGGCCAACTTGTACTTTACAACACAGATGTACCGTAATATGTACACCCACTTTCTCCTGAATTTTATGCCTTCAACTTCTAAAACGAATGTAACGGAGCCCATGTAAAGATTTCTGGAGATAAATCATCCTAAATGCACAGAACAATGCAATCAGTGTTAGCCATCGATAGTATGTATTATTGCAGATGAGGATTTAAGTAATTTATACCTTTTTGCTTTTATAACCAGTGGTTAAAAGAATAACCCTGAATGTGTTTGTGTCTGTAAATTCCTACGAAGTAAAACTTCCTGTAAGTTAAAGGCATTTCTGATCTGCCCGCAGCTGCACCAGCCAAGATGCCCATCAACTTGACTGTTACCCACTTTTCCAATTATTAATTTTTAAATATTTTCCAATCTAAACAAAAACTCAGTGTTTTAAAAAATATCCCTGTTATTAGTGGACATGACACTGGCTGTATCTCAAGGGGACTAAGGAGTAAAGGCAGTAACAACTTCTTAGCAGAAATGTCCCCTGCCCGGTCCCTTCCAACAGCAGTGTAAGTGTGGCATGAAATGAGAAGCATTACCTGAATCCGTGAGGTCGGATCCCCATACCAGTAGCATCGGGGGCGTAGGGCCCGCGTGGGTCTTTTGGGAAGACGGGGTACCGAGGCCCCATGGGCGGGACAGCTGGCGTACGGAGGCTCCCAGGGGTAGGGGGGCGGCGGCCGGGTGAAAGCTGGGCGCATGCCCTCAGGCTGCCAGTGCTGCAGGGGGTGAGGCATGGCAGCCGGGTCCTGGGGCTTCTCCTGCCGACCTGCCATCTTCTTCTGCTGCTGCTGCTGCAGGATCATTTCCCGTAACTTCTGCCGCTGGAGGAAAGAAACTAAAGTCACTGGGATTCCTGCTCACGAATGGCTTTCTAAATCCTGTCACTCCCAACACGTGACTAAGGTAACGTTTAAAATACCTTCATGTTTTAAACTGTGATGAAGCACTATTTACACTTCCCTGTTCAACAGGTTATGAAACAAATTGATTATTTGGGGTCTTTCCCTTGCCCAGCAACTATCACAAAACCCGAAACCTTTCCTAAACAAGAATGCCCCTAAAAATCCATCAACACTAGAAGTACACTTGGAATACTGCAACTGAACTGGTGTTAATTCTACCACTTTCGCTCTTCTTGTTTGCAGTGTTAAGAGCTCTCAGTAGAAGATACACTGTAACTCCTGACACTAACTCCTGGGCAGAAACTAGCGCCATGAAACGTCTGGGCGCGCGCGCTGTGCTCACCTGCCGCAGCTTCTCCGTGTCCACCTGAGACGCACTGCCGGGGCCGCTCTGTGAGTCGGGGACTCCCGAGGTGGGTGCCGGTCCAGGAAGCTGGGAGACACTGGGAAACTGCGGGCCTTGAGAGTTCATGGGGGTGCTGGGAGGAGCACTGAAGTTCCCCTCGGACCCGGGCCGAGGCTGGTCGGCAGCATCAGGAGCAACTGGACTTGTCCCAAAAGCGTCAGCCTGAGACCTCGGGGTCATGGGGGGCTGGTCATAGGGATCCCGAGCAGCAGACGGGGAGACGCGGCTAAAGGTGTCTGCGAGGCCCGTCCCGGGCGGCCCGGGAGTCTGGGGACAGGCATCCGGGGGCCTCCCCACAGGGCCCACTAAGGCTGAGCCGCGGCCCTGCGCCGCCTGCAGGAAGGCGTCCTGACTCGGCATGAGGACGGGTCTCGTCACTGAGGACCGAGCGAACCCCTCCGACCCCCTCGGCCGGGGTGCTGCTGGTGGCTGAGAGTAGAAAACAGAAACACCAGGTCTCGGTGTCCCAGGAGGGTGAGCATAGGGGTCCGAATGCCTCGGAGCTGTGGCGGGTGTAACGAATAAGTCTGCCTGTGTCGGTGGCCTCGGGGTGGGTGGCTGCTGACTGTACGGATCGATCGAGGGGGGCCGGGGAGTGCCGGGGGGCTGAGAATAAGGGTCTGGGTTGGAGCGAGGTGGTCCTGAGGGCTGGGAGTACGGGTCCTGAGATGCCGGCCTCAACGTGCCCGCGGGCTGGGGAAAGGCCCTGGCGGGGTGGGCGAAAGCCTCCGTCATCGCCGGGTGTGGGGTGAGGGGCGGCTGGCTGTACGGATCACTGGGCTGGCTCTGCGAGAAGCCATCTGCAGGCCTGGGTGTCAGAGCGGGCCTTTCGTACGGGTCCACGGGCAGGCGCCTGGGAGCCTGCAGCCCGGGCCCGAAAGGGTCCTGGGAGGGGGGAGGTGGCTGCATCGGAGTCTTAAAAGGTCCAGGACCACCGTCCAGAGGTGCAGGCGTCAGCCCAGGCCGGGCATACGGGTCAGGGACCCGCTGCCTGTGGAACGAGTCTGCCCGAGGGGACGGCTTCGGGAAGTGGTCACTGGTCGCAGCTGCTAGAGGGCCTCTGGCGGCTTGTTCCGAAACGACCGGAGAGCGGGGCAGGCCCAAGGGTTTGGGGAACGGCTCTGCCAGCACAGGCCGGGGTGTGTCTGGGGGCTTTGCGTAAGGATCGCCGCCGGTCCCGGAAGAAGAGCAGGACTCTCTGACGGGAGACGGCCGACCGGCCGCGCCCTCGCTCACCGGAGTGGGCCTTGGTCCCGAGGGCGGGGGCGCACAGCTCTCCGCTAGGCCCGCAGAGTTTCTCCTGGACAGGCCGTGGCCCCCCGGAGCTGGTCTTGGAGTGCCGACCATTTTTGCGTAGGGGTCCATCGGGGACGGCGGCCGGGAGTTGGCAGACCCAGGCGAGAAGGCCTGTGGCAGGGGCGGCTGTGGCTGGGGCAGACTCTCCTGGAGGGGCGCCCGGGAGGGGGCTGCCGGAGGGGGCGGGGCCTGCGGCTTCACAAACACGTCGTCCGCAGGCGCAGAAGTGGGGGTCCCGGGGTGCGGCTTTGCGAACAGGTCCTTGTGGAAGGACTGAGCCGGGGACATGTTCCCACCGCCGGGCTGCGGGGTCGAGGGGCTCTGCACGCCGCTGCTCGGCGTGTCTGGGCCGGGCGGCGCCAGCAGCGCCTGCGCCCCCGACTGCTGCAGCTGCTGCTGCTCGCTCTTCACCTGCTCCAGCTTCTGGGAGGCCTCGATCTTCGCCTGCTGCTTGCTCTTCTGGCGCATTTGCTGTTGGGTTTAGAAAGAAGCGAGCGTGTGGTAAAGGAAGAACGTACGGGGACAGGCGGTTGGCTCTCTCTCGAAACGAATTCTTCGTTCTGTGGGGAACTGATCTGCCTGAGGCCTCCACGACCACGGCACACCCGTGTGAGCGAGACCCTCCCGAAGAGGCGACGGTGTCCCCCGGGCTCACTCACGCCCACAGTCACGTACCACCTACTCCAGCATCTCCAGAAACACCCAAGGCAACTTGCATGCATCTCACCAAGAAAGGAATGTTTATTTGCAACCAAACGTGTATGTTCTCGCAAGACCTACGTTCTCAAATGACACGACCAGCTCTCTTCAAGCAGAAAGGCAGTGTCGAGAACTAATCACTACAAAACAGAGCGCCCCACTAACCTGCCGGAACTTCCACTCCTGCTCGTGCTCCGACTCCCTCTGCTTCAAGGGGTCCTTGAAGAGCTCCGCGTCAGCCCGCGCGCCGGGGTCGGCGCCGTCCGGGTGCTGCTGCCGCCGCAGGGAGTCGTTGGACATCTGCACTTTGTTGATGCGTAGCGCGGCCCGGTTGTCTCTGGCTTTTTGCTGAGAAAACAGCGCAAGAAAATCATCTCTGTGTAATAAGAAATAAATTTACTTATTTATTAAAACTTATTTCTAAGAAATAAAAATAAAACAATGCTGCGCTTTATCACAGAAGAGCAAGGAAAGGCCACGCTGAATGAGGTACAACCCTTCAGCCCACACAGCCCCTCGGGCGAGGGAGGAGGAGGAGGAGGAGATGGAAGATGCTGCCCCCTGCTCCCTCCGCCTCGTGTGCCTCTTCGTAGTCGCAGGGCGGTTTTCTACTGAACTCCGGACAAAAGCAGCCTACCGTGAGAAGAAACGGGGGCACGCCAACGCGGCCTCCGAGCGCTGCGCCCTTGGGAAGACGCACGGCCGTCCTGAGGCGGAACGACCCCGACCGCCCCCAGGACAACTGTGTCCAGCCTTCGGCCCCCGGCCCCGACGGCCGGCTTACAGACGCGTCCCACGTCCCACTCAGACACGGAGGGTGAGGGAGTCGCGGCGGACACGCAGCTGTTCGCCAGCTGCGCGAGTACGAACACGCTTCCGCCACGGGAGACCTTTCTGTCGCCCCGGGGCGAAGAAGCGCGGCTCGGGTGTCACGCTCAGAGACACGACGCGCGCAGGGCTGTGTTCAGTACCACGTATGGCGCCCTCTCCTGCGAACTGGCTTTCCTCCACAGCTTCGCGATCTGCTTCACCCTGGTGGTCCAGTCTGCAAGGCAAGGAGGCACGCACGCGCGTCAGCGCCCCGGCGGGGACGGGTCATGGGGAAGGGCTGACGGACCCCCGACGGTTAAACTTTCCTTGGCCGCACTGTCGCAGACGAGTGGCCCCACATTAGGTTCTCTGAGCAGTACCAAGGTCACAGAGCACAGCAGACCAACACAGTATTTTCTGAAAAAAGTGTTTGTTGCCTTACTACCAACCTCACGTGTAGAGTTAGGACAGTTTTAAATCGAAGGGACTAAGCAGCCAAGATCAATGTAAGCCAAATAGAGGGTCCGGCACAAATAACGCCCCTGCTTATTACAACACCTTTTATTACGAGATCATAAGCAATTAATTCTGTAACATAGCAGTGTCAAATGCAACACACCACATGATGTTTTAGGTGAAACATTTACATTAAAACCATACATTATTACACCCATATTATTAGCCTACGAACCACATTCAAGCAGGCCTTACTTCTGCCGGACCCTGTAGGATAAACTCCCTCAGCCATAAAGCTGTTGCCGGGAGCAAGGCTGAAAGTTCTGTAAGGTATCTGTGCTCAGGAGGGAGCTTTCATTTTGACCACAAGGAAGTCAGCGTCACTGTCGACGAGCGTCGCCCAGACCCGGAGCAGTAAACACTTCCGAGCCGCTCCTGCAGAACTCGGTGTCGCGACAGCATGAAAGACGCTTGGGTGAGGGGGACAGTTCGTGGTCAGGGGAGAAACCGTGTGCTCCACGTTAGAGGAAAGGAAGAGGAGCGGAGGGGCGGCAGAGAGGGCAAAGGCCACCGAGAAATTGGGTGCTGAAGAAACACCACGGGAGCTCGCCCTGCTCTGAGACGCCGGCTCCTCCTGCCGGAAAGGTGGCCTCGGGTCTGCACGTGCAATGAACCACATGCCACAAGGGCTTCACCCATTCATTTATCTTCGCTCTCGGGACGAGGCCAATGGCCCGGGGCCTGGGACTGAGGAAACGAAGATGTTTCCAGGGTCCAGGGGAACTGCCCGCTGCATGGCCGCCCGGGGTGAACATGCCACACAGGCTCTGGACAGCAGGGAGAAGAGCCCAGACAGAGAGACAAGCACCGTCTCACAGTCACGAGGGAGCGGCTGTCCCCGCTGCGGCCACCCGGCCAGGACTCACCCGGGAACTCGTCCTTCAGGCCGGGGAAATTGATGTTTGTGTACAGCACCGGCGCCACGGTGGCCATCGCGCCCAGGGCCTCCTCCTTCTCCCACTTGAGGGTGCTCCTCTGGGCGTTCGACAGGGTGTCGCCCTCCCCTTCCACAGGGGGCGCCGCTGAGCCCCATGAGCTGTTGGGGTCACTCGCCAATGGATGAAATGCTGCACCTTTATCTCTGGCAAACAACATACGACGTCACTTTGTAAGCATAAAGTAACCTTCAAGTACCAGCTCATTAAAACCTGTTGGGCGAAACGACTGAATGTCCCATGAATTTTAGCAAACGTCACAGTGAACATATTGTATAGTAAGGCCACACACAGCAGTGTGCTGACAGGCCTGTGACAAAGGTCCCTTCCGTGCCCACGGGAGGGGAGGGCGCGCAGTACCTGGCATCGGGGTAAGGGGACGGGGGCATGGCCGAGAACGCCCCCAGTCCGCCTCCAGCAGGCAGAGGGCTGTGTGGGAGGTGAGGGCTGGGTCCGATGAGGCCGTTCATGAGCGGCATCCGTGAAAACACATCTTAGGAGAAAACAGTCATTCAGTTTGCATACTGTTCATAAACATAAAAAGCAACAGAGATTTCTAAATAAAAACTTGTAATGCTATTCAATCAAGTTAGATTTTATCTCAATATTAATCTGCAAAACGGTGCTTAAGGGCGATTAGTCATGTATTTTAAAATGCAGTCTCCATAATGCCGTCCCCCCCGTCATGGC
Organism: Phyllostomus hastatus; assembly: GCF_019186645.2. Lineage (NCBI taxonomy): Eukaryota > Metazoa > Chordata > Mammalia > Chiroptera > Phyllostomidae > Phyllostomus > Phyllostomus hastatus. The sequence continues at coordinate 1,043,353 of NW_025333796.1, forward strand.
AGAGTGGGACCAGTGCGTGTGCGCAGTCTGCAAACCGGTTATCGTGTTCCAGGGTATTATTCTGCATACGGCTATTCTTGTTGCTTTCCAGAGTTACAACTCCAATGCATTAGCATGAAAAAAATTGTAAACATTTATAAACATACGGAATTAGTATTACCCAAGTATGATGGCATCCTTACTTTTCCCTCAAAAACTTGGATGAAAAGGTACACATTATACATGGCAAAGTACAGTAAGCACCGAGCAAAAAAAACCACCTCCTCGTTAACACTGGAATGAGGCTGCACAGCGAGGAGATCTGAGTAATGATTGTAAAGCCTTTATGAAGGAATACATCTTTGACTGACTTGATTTCTACAATACACCCTTTCGGTTTCAGAAAACAGGGAGACTGATCCTGTGTTTATGTTGAGAGAAACACTGAAGAGTTCTTAACCACCAAGGACACGCATGGGAAATGTTCAGTCCAGCCAAAATCAAGGCGCATTTATGTTTCAAGGCTGAACTGGTGGAAACTACAGTATTTTAATTATGAACATTATGGAACTTTTCATGTGTACACAAAATTGAGAGTCAAGGTCACACTGGATCGCTGATATACTTCAGCACTCGTGCAGGACAGTGAAGAGTTCAGGACACTGTCCGTCACCCAGCTCAGCACACTGTCACGACACAGAGGCGATGACCCGGACACAGAGAAGGGCCCTTTTCCAGGGGGGAACCGGGGACCCCAACCTGCGGCCCTCGCCCCGTCTCCCCCCACAGCCCTTCACTCTAGGCTGTCAGAAACAGGGACAGGTCAGCGCCTGAAACGCATCTGGCAGCTGGTTACCAGACGGGAGCAGAAAACCGACCGAAGCAAAGAGGCCCCTGTCCTCACAGTGAGGAGTGCCTCTGGCACGGGGTGGGTGTGGGCACGGCCGTGGACCGAGGCCAGAGCGACGCGCACACGGCGCCCAGGTGAGGGGGGACGTAGTTCTCCCAACACGTGTGCAAGGAGTCCGCACGCAGGTGAGCAGACACGTGCGTGCGGAGGGCACGGGGGGCCCCGCAGCGTGGTCCCCACTGCCGATACTGTGAGCAGGAGACCCTGGCCACTCACGGAGCACAGGCTCCAGGGGCCTGTCTGGGAGGTGGGGGGGTGGCCGAGAGGAACGCGGACTGGAGCGCTTTCCCATCAGCATGGAGGAGGGCTTTCTCCTACCCGTCTGCATGTGTCCCTGCTAAGGCTCAGGGCCGAGTCTGCTCTAGTGAACACAGGCACGCGCACATACACACAGCAGACCCACACTCGGGCGACGCCTCCAGGTGACATACCCTGGCTGTGCACGGGCATCAGTGGCGGTGCGGGGGGCGGGGGAGGCTGTGCCAGCGCGGCTGGCGGGGCGGTCACAGGGCTGAGCACGGCGGTGAACAAGTCCTCCACGTCCTTCCCTCCGAGCTCTAGGGGGTGTGACGGCGACACGGTTAGAGTCTGTTCCAGCCACGCGGGGAACGCCACTTTCGTGAACGACAAAATCAGAATACAATTACCTGGAATTTTATATAGCTTTCCAAGAATTGCCCCTAGGATGGAATAAAGACACAGAAATGTTACCAATTGCCCTTTTGCTATACAGATACAAAGTAGCATGCACAGAAATCATTCGAACAGGACACAAATTGCAAGCAAGCATGCAGAAATCTTTGAAAATCATATTTACTCAAGTTTTCAGAAAGCCTAGGTGTGGGGCAAACACTTTACCATCTGTGACCATTTTGTCTAGCTCAGGACTCAGGATCCCGTCCAGCTGCTCCTCACTGAGCGGCCGTGAACTCTGGCTGGCGGGCGGCTGAGGCAGGGAGGACGGGTCGTCAGCAACGGGGCCCATGTCCATTCCGGCTGGAGGAGCGAGGGGAAGACATTAGAAAGGGAGCACGCCGGCCGAGTGTGCAACACTGCTCATCTGCATTAACACACGATTAAAACCAAGCAATGAATAGTCTGCATCCCTGAATTAGTCAGGGTTCTTACATCAATCTGGACCGTCAAAATTAGTAACAATTAGGCACCATCTGTTTGTAGCCTAGGTGCCACTTAAAGTGATAGTTCAATCACAATAAGTATCCCTCCTGAGGAATGAAAGAACACTTGTGGCTCTAAAGTGCCAATTCCCACAAAAATAAGCACATCACTAAGGCAGGAGCCTCACCCCACAGACCACAGCTGTCTGGGCGACGCTGGCGCCAGATGTTGAGTCTGACTGCAGCGCGTGGGGCAGGAGGGACACAGCCCATGGAAAGCCAGGAAAAGCTCTGACATTCTTCACCAACATTCAGCACACATTATCCTCGTGCACAATTTCAGCTGGAGGTCACAGTTTTGGAGCACTCGGCGGCCAGCACACAAAACCCAGGTTGTGCTGATGATACAACGCGTTCTATTTAAAGCAATGCCACTCTTAAACGTGGTCTCACTTCTTCACCGTGCTTTCTCAGTATCTCCAGCATCAAAAAGTACGATGCGGCCTGCTCTATTTCACCTTACAGTACACACTAACTTCGTAACATTGTACTTAACATACTAATAAAAATAAAACCGCTCATTTAAAAACAACAAGAAACTACTGGGAGTCACCCCGACCCAGCACAGCTGTCGCAGGCTCTTGTGGCATGCACGTACGCACGCACTCAGGGAAGCCGCGTGTGGCTGTGACACGCTGGCCTGAGGACAGACGCGCACACACCCACAGGCCCGCCGGGCTGAAGCCACGAAGAGAGAAAGACTCCTCTAGTCAGCCCTCGCCCACTGCGCAGGGTCTTACCCAACGGAAAAGGTGATCTGTCACCCTGGGAAGTGCAGGAGTCAAGACCCACAAGACCCAAACCAGGTAAAATGGGAGGTTACCGGGGGGGGGTGCGGGAAGCGAGGGACAGGGCGAACAGAAGAAACCAGACACGGCAGGACTTCAGGGCCGAAACCCTTCCACGCGGCACCGTCGGAAAGAGAACAGAAGGGACCTATAACTCGCCCCTGCCCCACCCCAGAGCAGGAGTGCGCGGCAGATCCGGGTCCATGGCGACTTCGATAACGACACAACCGTTTCTCCTCCGTTTCCAGCGAAGACCAGATTGGAAACAACCCCCCCCCCCACCCCCATGCCCTGAAACAGACACAGGGCCAAGAGCCTTCAATATACCTGAGTGATCAACCGATTTCGCAAGGTCGTCCGAAATGATCCCCAGAATGTCATCCTCCGTGTTTAGGACTTCAGATATGTCAGCCAAGGGGTCGTCAGCAGCACCTGAACACAGCAAACACATTGTCAGTGCCTCGGTGTTTCCACAGATGTTCAATTCCAAAACAGCCTCACGCGCCCGACCGTGTCCGACAGCCCCGAGTGCAGCAGACACTAGCTGCCAGAACGGCGACAAAGTAAGGTCATTACTTCTGGAGGCTTTTTCACACGAAAGGCACTCCAGTGTTTCGAATAAAACGTTAGAGACGTACAGCCAGTAAAAGTGAAATAAAATACCATGAGGACAGAGCAGGGAAATGCCCGGAGAAAACGGCATCTGTGAAACAGAACTGGGAAACAAAAGCACGGAGGACAAACACAACACGGGAACAAACGTGTCGCCGGGGCCCCCTGCCGCGTGGCCCGGATGCCTCTGGCGCCCGATCCCGTCACGGACTTGCGCGTGGCCGACGTGTGGCAGACCCAGCCAGGTCTGGGAGCCCGGCAGCAGGCCCGCGCCGGCCGCCGGCAGTGCAGGCAGGGCTGACCGGCAGCACAGGCCCGCGCAGAGCGCCCCCAGAGGGGCCAGGCAGGACGGGGCGAGCGCCGCCCAGACGTTGAAAGGCAGGGAGGACTGGAGCTGAGAACGGGGCGCCGCGTCGGGGTGAGTGGCCAGGGAAGCCCTTCCGGAGCGCCTGACCACACGAGGAAGACAGGGCGTGGGAAGCCCACAGGCAGGCGCGGGCTGGGTCTAGCTAGCGCAGGGAGCCCGTGTGCTGGTCACGGCTCTGCAGGAATGGCGGGCGGGGGCGTCAGGTACAGAACAAGGCGGGGCTGCGGGCAAGACTGGCAGCCGGGAGCCCCGTGAGAGCTGGCCGCGCCAGCACTGTGGGGGGCAGGAGGGGGCGTGAGCAGAGGGGAACGTGCGGGTGCAATACGTGTGGAGTGTGAGAGGGTGACAGGTCAAGGAGGGCCCTCGAGGCGTCCAACCTGACGAGCAGAAGAATACTTCGGCTTTAACAACTCCACCAGTCATTGACATCGGGGAGGATAGGCTTATGGGACAAACAGTCTTGTCCTGTTAAACACATACTTTCCAAATAGAGTTTGTACACAGACAAAAATGTAACTTTTCCAATTGAAAGGGAATACAAATTGTATGTGCCCAAATATTCGCAAGTTTCAAGAGGTACACAATTATTTCAATAATGTATTCTCTAGACACCAGTACACTTGAAAGAAAAAATCCTGGATAATTCCTTCAGGGGTGATCTCCTGTGAGCGTGCTTGTTTTAAATTTGTGGAACTTCACACCCAAATGATAACGTTTTGTAAAAGACTGTTTAAAAAGCTTCTCCTTACCTGAACAGAGTTTATACCTTGCCAACAAATTATTAAAACTGATGTCATGGGCCACGTTGAACGAAATGTAAAAAAAGAATGGAAGAGTCATTACTTGTAAAGGTCTCATTATAAATGCCACAGAATGCTTCAACCGCTAAGAACGTTACATTTACGCTTCGAAATGTTTCTCTCATTCCGCTCCTCCTGTCTGGCTTCATCGCTACCCCGTCTCCGGCCGCTGGGTGGAGAACAGCGTAGGGTGCCGTGCTTCCTGTCTCTGTGCGGCTTCGGCCCCGTCACAGGTCTCTTCCTCACAACACCACCTCAGGCGCAAAGAACTTCCCATGGAGTCTTTAAGCGGCTAAGCGTGATTTTCACAAGGAGATCCTGACATTTCACAGTAAGGGTGCCCAGTGATGGCCCCGCAGGCCCTCCTCCTCTCCACATCATGTGCACACGGTGGTGGCGTGGCCGAGAGAGGTGGGGTGAAGGGAGACGCACCTCACGCTGCCAGTGCCCACCCACCGGAGCACAGCTCGGGGATGAGAGTGGACAACTGGGCGTGCACATGCACATGGGTGCCAAAAGGGCCTCCAGTGCTGCCAAGAAGTTCAGGTCAAAGCCCAAAGCCTACCTTTCCACTCGGGAAAAGGCCAAGTTAATAAAGCTGCAATGATCACGCAGTGAATCGTCTTTCGGTGGAAGACTGCCTAAGAGGGTCTTCCAGACCGAGCTCATAAAAGTAACTGAGCAACGGGCAGGAAGGGAGCGTGTCAGGAGAACGTTACTTCCTGGTGGTCAGTGAGACAGACACCTGGACCTGGGGACAGGCCCCGTGGTCCCAGCTCCCACCCACACCCCCGACCGGCGAGGCTGCTGGGGCCTGCTGACGCCAGTGTGCTCACACGTGTTCACACCCACGTGCAGCCCACAGACCTCGCTCCAGTGCTAACCAGGCCCCGTGTCCGCCACATCCAGGGCTGCAGTCTCAATCGGGGCAATTCCGCAGGGGGACAAGCGGCAGTATTTGGGGACATCTCTGAGCTTCATCACGTCCCAGGGATATAGGTGCTGGCAAGTGACCCACATGGCCGTGGGACCACCTCCTGCCTCTGACAGAGCACACCGGCCCAAACTGTGGGTGGTGGAAACCGATCCATGGCGATGGGTTTCACTTCTCCGCAGCCTGCCAGCCAGACCCCACCGCGGCATTCCTGTCGTCCGCTTCTATGTTTCTGGGTTGCATAGGTAACAAATCTCTACCTTACTTAGTTTGAAGATTATTATATTTGTAACTGATGGCCAAACTGAACTCCCTTACACTGCCCCAGTCAGCTAAGTGTAAGCCTAACATTTTCCTTTGCAACTCTGGTGGCAGTTACACAAATTTGTTCGGCAAATATTACAGACCTGTCTACTTAAAACAGCCACATTTACTGGATACAAGTTACAGTTCAATAATGCGAACTTAAAAATGCAGGAGGCCAAACTGAAAGCATTTCGAAGGTCTAACTCAAGGCAGAGGAATGGCACATGAGAAGGAAGAGTCCACATACCATGCGCCCCAGGTTTTGCTGGAGTGGAGGACGAGCTGAGCAGTGGGTCTAAGGAAGGATCCAAGAAGTGTGCGTTCATGTTTGTTTTATACGGAAGCGGAGCTGTGTCTTCTGGTAGATTATCTAAACTTAGCTTGTTTTGTCTACTTGTATCTAGAAGATCTTTTCCAAAGAAAGCTTCCTAGATAAAAATAAGCACATATAAAAATGACTTAGAAAATTCTAAAATGACAATAGAAATTCTGTCACCATTTTTGACAAGAAGGCAGAAATGAGCTTGGTATTTAAGAACACAGAAACTGAATATAGAAATATATAAACAACAGAGAAATATCCTGTCAATTCTTTTATACAGATTTCCTTTATTTTAAAAGTACAGCTTTTTCATAGTTTCACTAGGAACAAATAACAGTATGCAAACAATACCACACACTTTTGTCTGATATGTTTCTAACAGCAGAATAATAATTCAGTAATTCCAGATTAGGCTACAATTAAAATTAAAGATTGATACATTCACAACACTACTGGCACCTAATTCACATTACAAGAAACACTCAAGCTTCACGAATATTATTATTATTTATAGATTACCTGCAGAGGACAGCAGGAAGGCTGGATCTACAGCTTTAATGAGTACAAACCTCAGACAGATCGGCAACCTCGGGTTGACTCAAACACACTGCGAGTCTGCAAGGGGTTTCAGAGCCGTTTCCATCTCACTGCGCACACAAATCCACGTCTCTCCTGTGCTTCTGGCGGCCCCCCACTCCCCCCATGAACACTTCTCCACCTCGACGAACGGTCTCTACACCAGAGACTGGGTGCCACGCTGGGCTCCTGACGGCTCAGGGACAGACAAAGAGGACCAAAGGGAACACCTGGGAACCCACCCTCCCACTCCCTCTTTGACCCAGCAACTCGGGCCCAGCCTGGTTTCTGCGCTGCGGTCTGCCTGCAACAGGGACCCTGTGCAGAAGGCAACTCTGCAGCACTTGTCAGCACGGAGTGCGCTCTTCTCACCAAAGACGCACACGCGGAAAGGGTTCACTGGAGTGTGTCTAATGCCCAGAACTGAGACCTGCCTTGAGGTCCATCAGAACACACAGAACTAAACAAATTATAGACACCCATGCAGCACAGCAATTTCTAAAAAGGATGTAGAGCTATGATGTCAAAGAAAGGCTCTAAAGCACAGACTTTAAAAAAGCAAGTTAAGTGTGTGCCCAGCTGAACATAAAGCACAAACCCAAACTATTTGGACTGAGAAAAGATAAATCATAATTAAAAAGTTACAAATGGAGAAACTAGACTGTGAACAAAGCTAACTTTGGACAGAAAAGGGGTAGGGGGGCTGGTTTGTGAGGTCTTCTGGTAGAGGTCCATGGCCCATTTTATTCAAGATTTTCACATTTAAAAAAAATCTTTTTAAACATTTTAAATTGTTGTTCCAGTGCAGTTTTCTTCACATTCTTTAAATGAATGAGTTGTTTGACTATGAAAAAAACCTGAAAATCCATAAAGCTAAGTCACTGGATAGGAGATAGGTTTGCTTCTTCGACTTTTAGAGTTCTTCTATTTAAAAAACTTTGGTATACGTTGGAGAAATCTGAGACCACAATTAGCAAGGTTTTTTCTTTAAATGACTTGGACGACTGTATTTGTATGTATGAGAAACTGTGACGCTGTCATGAAATTGGTGGGTTTTCATTTCTGGCGGCCCCACAGGGCTTCTGACTTCATCACATGTCAGTGACCCCAAGGGCCACCTGGAGACCTCACGGGGGTGCCACTGTGACTCAGCAGCGGCTGCCTACACGTTTCCACTGGGCAGACTCTACAATCACTTGTATTTTATTTCGGCATCATTGTAATTAATAAAGAAACACTGGAAAACATTAATAAATTTCTAGTGGATTTCTGTCACCATGTATTCTGCCCCCCCACCCCCTCGATGGGGAAAAAACCATAAGTACTACCACAAGATGTCCAGGAAAGATCACCCTCACAGACGCTTCCTTTACTCCTTCACCACCCCCACCCCACCGCAAGAAACAAGCTGCTACTACACCACTCAGCTCGGCAGGTGAATACTGAAGCAGGACCCAGGAAATCAGATCCTTCTGCTTATGTATGCAGCAATCGGTTTCCATACTTTCTTTAGCAGCTAAAGCAAGCTTCCTAAATACAGATCACACTCTGTGGGAGGGGGTGGGGGAGGGGAAGGAGCACCTGGTCTGCTCAGTGCGGGCAGGAAGGGCTCTCCAGAGCGCAGTGGAGGGGACAGGAAACACTGACAACAGCGTGCAGAGAGAACCCAAACAAAGGGGTCTCTCTCCTGACCAGTAAAATGACTGCTACGTATTTCTGAAATGGACAAAACTGGGATAAATGGATATATAATAGGAAATAAAACTCCACTAAGGACAGTAAGTAAAACAGAGTCAGGCACTGCCTACTCAATTCTGATTTAATCTCGGCGTTTCTGGGCAGTGGGTGTGGCCACAGCATCACAGGGCAGGATGCTGGGCACGCAGACGGTGAACAGGACCACGCAGCCCATGGGCACCGGCGCAGCACCCCAACCAGGGCTCGCCAGACTTGGCACTCTGACGCAGACACTGCGCCTAAGATGGTGGCTGTTCGACGAAGTCCACTCGGGCACGTCACCACACTCTGACTTCAGTTCTCTCTCTCAAACACAGACAACTCTTCACTCAAGCAGTTAACGTTTACGCTTCTTATATAGGAGGGGAATGACCAACACATTCAGGAATGTGGAATCAGCTCGAGGACGGGCAAGATGTCGGGTCCCGGGCTCTCTGGTCCATGTTCACCAGAGGGACCGCCAGCTGTCTGCTTTCACGTAGTTCACACTACCGATATAACTTCTCCCCATAGAAGGGCATTCTCCTGCTTAACCCTCCGGCTCACCAGGCCTCCAAAAGCAATCAGGGGCTGGTCAGTGAGGCTGCGGCTCTGGCTGCCAACTGGCCGTCCTCACTCGGGGACCCTGTTCCTGCACCCCAGAGCGCTCACGTGGGCGCTGCGGTGCGTCTGAAACCTGCCACCCCAACTGTGCAGTCGGGGGCACTGACCTCTCTTCCGTTAGCGTGTGGGACAAAAAATGACCGCAGCCAATGCAACATAAGCCGCCTGGTGGGAACGCATCAAAATTACAGCTCGTTTGCATGTGTCAGGTCGGAAAAGACACGTTTCTGGTGCGCCGCAGAGTCGCGGCGGCGGCTGCAGTGTCCCCAGGACGAGACAGGGCACAGTGCCCCATGCACCTGCTTCGTGAGAACCCGCCTCCTGCGACCCGGGAGTGTCCTTCTCTATCTGACGAAATACTTAGAAGTGAAAAACCGGGGTTAAAAAGAACTCTGTGGAACGTATCAAAGCACAAGAAAGTAAACATTAATTGTTAGGAGTCCCTGGAACGTTAAAATAGCGTTTACGGTAACTAATTAAAAACAAGTAAAAAAGTAACAATCAACAAACCTGTTTTTCAAAACTCAATATACATTTCTTTCATTAACAATCTATGAGATGTAATGTAAAGCGAAATATTACTTGTAAATAGGCAGGGAAAGTCTCTTCAAGCTTGTTTTTCCTTTTCCGGTATCTCTTCTTTATTTTTTCGGTGTTTTCAGTAACCGACGCAGACTCGTCCACCAGAGCATCCGGTAACTGCTCGCTCCACCCTGGAAAGAGCCATCGGGTTTATGAGCACGGGGTAGTTCAGACGTGTATAAATTTTACGTAGTATCACAGAAAATTTTCTCTAACTTCTCTTCAGTGTCGGCATGTTTCCTACCATCTCTTAATGAGTGCCTCCCTGTACCCAAAGCGGAAGCCTGTGTTTTTCCTTTAACTGCAACATTCTATTAAAAGCTAAAAAGCGAAATTGCCCCGTGCTAATATGATACGTCTGGGCAAACGGCTACTCGTACGCGACTAGTTTAGCAGGAACGGCATCTTTGTGCAATTTAATGGGAACAGGCCACAAAAGGCTTTTCAGAAACGTGTGTCCTTCTGTCCGGCAGACCCAAGGTGGGGGGTTTACTGCGAGTTAGTGTGTGTGATACATACATATGTAACAGCTGACAGACTAAGAACGTGCTCAGCGATGAGTGATGGTCAACCCCTGAACAGAAATGGAAACAAAAAGCTCTGGACCACGCAGTCCGCCGAGAACAAGAGCACCCTCACACAGGCGGCGAGCACTTCCGTGGCACTCTTGCTACTTCTCCGCCCCCTCTGAAAATCAGGGGGGCAGGAGGGACCACTTTTGTTGCCAGAATTCATAGGTACACTGACTCTTCTAAAAATGACTAAAGTCAGCCCTGGCTGGCGTGGCTCGGTGGATTGAGTGCCGGCCTGTGAGCCACAGGACCGCCAGTTCGATTCCCAGCCAGGGCACATGCCCGGGTTTCAGGCCATGGCCCCAGTAGGGGGCGTGCGAGAGGCAATCCTCTCTTTCTCCCTTTCCCTCTCTCTAAAAATAAATGAGTAAAATCTTAAAAAAAATAAAAAATAAAAAATAAAAGTGACTAAAAGTGATGGATAAATATTTCTAAACAATCTATATTTTAATGGATTAGTAATCTAGCCAGAAAATGAAGAGTCCTCAAAGACCAAAATTTAAAGTAAAACAAGAACCACAGAAATTACAAAAGAATTAAATGAAACTGAAAATTTGATAAAATCCAGTGACCCCTGAACTCCAGTTTTCACAGCCTTATGAGGAACGGGGAGCGGAAGACCAAGGTTAAGGCCCTCCTGCGAGGCGCAGATGCCCGAGGTGCCGTGCAGGGCGGGGGCGGGGGCGGGGTCGGGGGGGCGGGGGCGGCCCCTGAAGGAGCCCCGGCGGCTCAAGCCGGCGAAACAAATGCGCACACACCCTCCCGTCCTCCCGTCCCCGTCACCCCCCCCAGCAGAGAGAACCGCTTGCCCCTTTGTCACAGAACGGGGCGCTACATGGAACGGCAAAAAAAATGAAACTCTTCCATGAGAACCCGTCAGCTTCCTTTTGGCCCCAATGGGTAAGAAGCCTGAATTTACACGACACGGGCGGGCCCAGAATCTTCGGCCTGGGAACGGCGCTCCAAGAAGTCCCGGGGCGGCGTCGCCTCCTCGTGCTCCCGGTCCGAGGCACGCCGAGGTTCCCTGAGATGACTAACCCCTGTCCAACCCGCCTGTCAGGAGGTGCACACCTCGCTCTCCGGAACACACACTCACAGGGGCGTGGAACCGACGGTCACGCGTGGACAGGCCTGTCCGCCACACGACACGTGGTAAGGGAGGCCGAGCAGAGCCAGGCACCGGCCCCAGCGACCTGCACCAGTCAGAGGGAGAGGCAGAGCGAGTCACAGGGAGATGAAGAATCCTCGAAGACAGAAGGGAGAGGAGGGGACTCCGCGGAGGGAGGGAGGAGCCAGCGGGGAGGGAGGGAGGAGACGCGTGGAGCGAGCAGACTCCGGGGAGGGAGGGGATTCCGGAGGGAGGAGCCAGCGGGGAGGGAGGAGACTCCGGGGAGGGAGGGAGGAGCCAGCGGGGAGGGAGGGAGGAGACGCGTGGAGCGAGGAGACTCCGGGGAGGGAGGGGATTCCGGAGAGGGAGGAGCCAGCGGGGAGGGAGGAGACTCCGGGTTGGCAGGGGACAGCGTCGAGGGAGGAGCCGGCGGGGAGGGAGGGAGGAGACTCCGGGGAGGGAGGAGCCGGCGGGGAGGGAGGAGCCAGCGGGGAGGGAGGGAGGAGCCAGTGGGGAGGGAGGGAGGAGACGCGTGGAGGGAGCAGACTCCGGGTTGGGAGGGGACGGCGTGGAGGGAGGAGCCGGTGGAGAGGGAGGAGACTCCGGGTTGGGAGGGGACGGCGTGGAGGGAGGAGACTCCGGGTTGGGAGGGGGGAGACGGCGTGGAGGGAGGAGCCGGCAGGGGGGGAGGAGACTCCGGGTTGGGAGGGGGGAGACGGCGTGGAGGGAGGAGACTCCGGAGCTGGCTGCGGAGGGAAACCACGGACCGCCCTTCTGACAGTTCGGAAAAGGGGACAATGCAAAAGAATTAAAAACTCAACAGATGGCGCAGACGAGGAGAATACTGTTTAAAGGAGAAAATAAAGAGAAAGAGATGGAAAACACAAAAAACAGTTTCACTGCACATGCCGCATTGTGAACCTGGGCCGTTCATAGCCTATCAGAGACTTCTTCCAACTGCTTGGGGGGCTGCTGGCTTTTAAAAACGTGCAGCAGTTCCCGTCACTAACCCAGAGGTCAAAACCCCACCTCCTGACCGACCGTGGACGCGCTCTGTTGGGAGCACATGGCGCAAACAGCACCTCTTCTCCCCGCGCCCCACGGAAAGCATCTCCCGCACAGACGTGCACGCACCCCGACCACAGCGATGACACCCCGACCACAGCGATGACGTCAGCACCGCTTTCTCAAGCTGTGCTGTGATTCAAGCAGTGATTCAACTTTCTTTGACACTCTAAGTCAAGACGACAGAATATTACTTGGAAGAGGTACTTCTAAAACAATATACAATTTTGTTAAGAATTGCCAGGATACCCTATTCCTTTCAACTACACTGTCTACAAGTTTCCGGCTTCATGCTGAGCAGTGGAGGCCGCCAAAGAAAGGCCTGTGGGGAGGCGGCCGCGAAGGGCCGAGTGCGTGACTGAGTGACTCGGTGTGGAACCACCTGTATGGACACGGGGAAGAAGGGGGCTCATTTGCAGACCGTCAAAGGAATAAATAGTCCCTGTTGGGCTCCAGGCACTTCCGTGGCCGCCCAGTTCCTGCATCTGTGGGCGAGCTCAGTCCGCAGGCACCGGCCCCTGGGATCACGGTGGTGACCCTGTCGGGGCCGTTCCAGTCCGCAGCGACGCCAACACTACGGGCTTCAACAAAACAGAACCCATACCGTCCTCTCTGCCAGGCAACTGCTCGGAGACGGAGCCGGAGGAGTCCTTCCTGATCACGGATCTCTTGGCTTTCCCTTGTCCGGTTCGACTTCTTTGCCGCACCATAAATCCGCCAATACCTGAGCAAAAGAAGAACTGGGTCACTTAGTAAATAACCAACTTCTCCCAATATTTCTACAGTGAAGAAGGCGAAACTGCTTAGTCTTACAGAGTGAAGCATTTTACAGATTCAATATGGGCTAATTTAAACAATTTTCATTTTAATGCAAAATTACATGAGTTTGGAAATGCACAAATAAAAGAGGTTAAAACTATTGTTACCTCATCACTCAGTAACCGAAACAGAGATAAAAACTCATTAAGACAGCAAGGCTGCATGCCTTTCCTCCTGTCCACGTCAGAGTAAATACTCCTTATTTAACAAACGCTAGTAACTCACATCTCATTGCTTAACATTATTTGTATATTAGCTGAGGGAGAAAAGAGACCAAATACTGACTAAACTACTAGATAATCCAAACGAAATTCAAATGACTTTGGGGAAAAGTGTCTGCGGACCCCGGTGAAGGCCCTCAGACACGAGGCTCTCCCCGCCCTGCAGGTGAGCGCACGGGGCCTGGGGCAGGGCACTGGAGTTCTGGCTACTACTGGACTTTGGGCAGTTTATGTAACTGTTCAGTGCTCGAGACCCCTCCGTGTAAACAGTGGTAATGTAATGCAGCTCCGCGCACCTACGAGGACGGAATGATACATTCACAGATGAGAAGTGCTTAGAATATTGCCTGACACACACACAACGCCAAATGCCACCAGCTCTTGTCCTATGGTCCAGAAGTCTCACAGCACACTTTGTGACCTACTGGGCCAGCCACTTCGAGGGATGGATGACTTCCACATAAGGTGGAGAGGAAAAAAACAAAATATGAGTCCCCAGAAGGAGCCTGCAGTGTCTAAAAAATGAGTGTCCTTTCATAAGCCTCATCATCAGGAAGAAATGAAAGCACTTCGAACAATGATGTGGCTGACACTCATCTGGGTCCTCACAGGCGGCCTATCGGAAGGAAGCTCAGCTTCTAAGGCCCTGCAGGACGCACACACAGTGAGGAAGTTCTTCCCCACACATCGAAAGGTAGGTTAGGTCTCTCTTACCAATAGAGTAAGCAATCAGAAGAATAAAGGTTTAAGTGATTCAAGTTAATACCTCACTGAGTACTAAAAAAAAATTAATAAACTGCCTGTAAAAAGCCTACAAGTCTGTATTGTGATATTTTCAATAACTTTTTCGAATAGAGCAAATAAAATTTGACCAGGAAGACAGCTCTCTCTCCACCCCCAAGGCTGAAGGAAGACAGTGGTGTTTCACCGTCACACTACTAACAGGTCTGTAAGGTTTAGAAGGCATAAGAGCCCTAACACATCACCTTCTTATTGTGGATTTACGGTTACTCCTGTGTGGACACAAAAACGAGTTTAAAAAATAAGAAAACAGCCACCCAGTAAGGCATTTAACAAAGTGGGTAACATTTGGGATGAGGCATTAAATAATGACTCATGGTGAAGTACCACACATTCGACCTCAGGGATTTGTCACCTAAAAAGCATATTCAAATCGCGTAGTCCTTTAGTTTTAACATTCAAGTTTCAGTTTACTGAGTGGCTGAGAAGCCATATCTCATCTGATTGTTTCATTACAATTGGAGCCCTTGCTATTATATTTCCCTTAAACTAACTAAGTTTTTATTAGACAGAAACATCCCGTGCAGGCCCTGTACCTGGTCGGTAAGGTTTCCTTTTCCTCTTCTTGACGCCCTCCGTCCCTTCCACGCCCTTGGTTTCCTCATCCGCAGCTTCCCGTTCGGGACTGGATTCCGACTTCCCGTCACAATCCATGATGAGTTCTCCTTCTGGAAAAAAGTCCATGCACATACAAACTTGGGAAACCCCATCCGAGAATAATGCCCATGAAACGGGAGACACGGAGCAGAGTGGCCGCGGCGCCCCACCGACCCCGAGTCCCAGCGGACAGGAGCCGTGCAGCAGCGATTGCCGGTCAGGCCCCAAATGGCCGCAGAGCGCGTGCTGCCTAACGCAGCGGCCCCAGGAAACGAAGCCTCCTCATCAGGGAAGGGGAATCAACACAGAGAAAATGCTCAAAAAGACCATTTTCGATCAGTCTGCACTGGCGTCATTTCCCCGCTTTTGGTTGCGCCTTCAGGCCCAGGGCCCCGAGGCCTGCTCCGCGGCCTCCCCCTCCCTTCTGAGACCCAACCAAGGCTGTCGCTGGGTGTCACTCAGCTCCTGAAACACTGTCTCCAAAACGGAACTACTGACTCCAGACAAACCGCCTCCAGCCCCAGGTGCCGGCCGTGGCCACAACAAGGCCCCAATGGGGAGCAGCAGGGGAAGGAACAGCGCCCCTCCTCAGTGCTGCCGCACAGAGGCCGGGGAGGACCTGCCCGGGGCTTGTTGCGCGTTTCGTTTTGGAAAGGGTCAATAACCTCCCGGTTTGAAAATCAATGTGCACTGTCAAGACGCCTCCCCAGTTCTGTGCGACGCAGCACTGCCTGGGTTTGCCCGTGGAGCCGCCGCGCAGACAGCATCCAACAGCCCCGCACACGAGAGCCCTTCGCTGTGCCCCGGCCGACTGGGTGGCGCCTCCCAGACGCACGGACCGCCAAGCACCACGTCACTCGGCTCCAAAGTCCATGCTTCTGCGTAGCTGCATGTCGGCCACACGTAACCACCAGGGGGCTCTTCTCCCAGCCCCAGAGACCCGACACAGGGCACTGGAAGGGAACACGGGTGAGTGGGCAGAGCAGCAGGAGCATCCGACAGGCACGCCCATTCTAAACCGAGACCCTCTCTGCAGCAGTCTCCTAACTCACCCCCCGCCCCGTCGAGAGCCTCGGAGTGCGCATCGCAGACCAGTGCCCCTCTGAGAATACTGGGTTGGCCGATAGTTCCTTTGTCTTGTTCCATGCCCTGACCGCAGTAGCGCTCAGTTGTCTTTAACCTCACTCGAAACAATTTTGTTAGATTGTATCTTGACAGCTATCACAACAGTGTGCATTGAAAAAACAAAACATCAAAACTGGCAAATTTTTGCGTGGCCACTTTACTAAGAAAATAAGCAACACTTTCAGCATGTTATGCTGTATTAAAGAAAGGTAAAAACAGAAAGGTTTGTGCAGTGAGTGGAGAAGGTGCTGTGACTGGTCAAATGTGTCAAAAGTGGTTTGTGATGTTTTGTGCTGGAGACATCTCGCTGGACGGTGCTCCTCGGCTGGGTAGATGAGTTCAGATTGATAGCAATCAAACTGACACAGAGAACAATTAACTTTTTAACATGCGGGAGATGGCCAACATACTCAATATCTCCAAATCAATCAAGTTATTGGAGAAAATAAAGTGTCTTTTACTTATTTTGTGGGAAAAGACATGGGGACGGTCTGGGCAGCCCGTGGAAACCAGCCCACGCACACAGTGAATTCAGCTCCGTGAGCGGCACCTCCTGGCCCTGCCGGCTGTGCCGGCCACTCCCCTCCCCTCCCCTCCCCTCTGACCCCACCAGCTCCTCCCCGCCCCTCTGCTCAGTCTGCAGGGCACACCTGGCTGCACCGCACTCCTCGCTCTTGCTGGGCACAGGCACACGGGGCCTCTGCATGGGCTCCCTCCCTGCCCAGAGGCTGTGCCCTCGGGCGTCCTGGCAGCCCCTCCCTCAGCTCTCTGAAGTCTGTGCTCAGGTGCCACTCTGGTTCACCTGACCCCCTCACCCCACGTGTGCGCCCCCAATTCTTCCTCTATCTTCTCCACAGCAGTTGCCGAACGCATCACAATCAGCGTGTTCGTCGCTACGTATCTCAGCAGTGTTTCCTCCTGACACTAAAACCGAGTTCCACGCATGGAGAGCTTCGCGCACCAATCCGACACCCAGCAGCCGGCACGCCAGAGCGCACGGCACCGCTCAGGGCAGAGACAGGAAAGAACAAACACGATGACCGCTCTGTTTCTGCGTCGTCTGCAAGAAGAGGACGGCCCTACACGCGGGCAAGCCCGTGGTCGTCTGCTTCACAATGAGCGAACACGTAACTCCCACTGAACGCAGTGAGCACTACTAAAACGGTCTCCGCTGAACTCCACGAGAACTCCGCTGGGAGAGTCTGACACCAGACCAGAGCAACGCTCACGCACAGAGTTCGGGGCGGACACCCGTGACCACGCAGGCACACCGGACGACTGAGGACGGCGCGCCCGTGTCCGGACAGGAGCGCACACTCCCCCCCTGTGGCTCTCACTTGGCCGTGGTGTCCCAGCTCACGGCCCGCCACCTGGGACTCTGGAGCCCCCCCACCCCAAACTTTCCCATATCTGTGACCCTCAAGCACACGGACCCCTGGGAAGTTTGTGATGCAGCTCTGCGCTAAGGTCACAAGAAAAGGGAGGGAGCCCGCAAAGGCAATGTCGAAGACCACCACCCACTCAGAAAGGACAGGGGCCACGTCGAGGGCGATCGAGGCCAGTGGCATCTGCCCTTAAGAAACCCCTCGCACTGTCAAAGCCACGTCACACGCCTTCGCTCCCGCAGACACACTGGGGCTGGGGCGGGGGGGAGGGGGAAGGCTGGGAGCACCTCGACTGTCGTCCATCTCCCCGTCCCGGGAGTGCTCGGACTGCGGGTCGGGCGGGGTCTGCAGCACGGCCACGCTGTTCTGGTTGATGATCTTCAGCTTCAGCTTGGGCTTGGACCGCTTTCTCCTCGGGGCGGCGGCGATGAGGCTCTGCAGCTGCGTCATCCCCGACTCGGTCAGGCACACGCCGTCCTGGGTGTACGTCTTGGGCGGATCTGAAGTGACAACACCCAAGGGTACAGACTAAAACCTGCGCTTTGACTCTGGGAAGTCCCATGAACATTACAAAGCACCCGCGTGCCCAGGGAGTGTGACTCTGATAAAACAGTCACCGACGAAATGCACGAACAATGAATAGTCAACTAAAAGTAAGAGTCGCTGGCCAAACTTCAAGTTACGGGCAGAAAGGCTGTGCGTTTTCCAGCGACAGCCCCCCGGCACCTCCCTGCACGTGCATCAGGGCCGGGCGTCAGAAAGGAGGCGGCGGCACTGAGGACCACGCTTCTGTCTCTCAACCTCCTCGACCCATTTCCCTGGGGACCCTGCCGGACCTAAGGGGGAGGCCAGTTACGCAGGAGAAACCACGACACTCCAGAAGCCCAGCTGGAAAGCAAAGTATGGATACGATCACGTGCAGGAAGAGGTGTACACAAGGAGACACCCTGCAATTTCTAAATCCACGGAACTGTTCATCAGAACAAGTTCTGAACTGTCCACATACTTTTGTATGAGGTGATATCAAATAGAAGAACGGGAGTTTAATAAAAGCACAGTGTTAATCGCCAACCTAGGCAGATCTATCACAGAAAAACGTAATGATCGAGGAGTTCATTCTAAGGGCGCCTGTCAACGAGGCCGTGCGTTCTGCCAGCGAGTAACCGCGCACCGTAACGCGTCACTGAAAACACAGCCAGCAGGGAGCCGACGGCGACTGTGTGAGCGCTGCCTTCCGCGGCCAGCTGGGTGAGACTCGTGGGCATCCGGCCCCGCGGAAGCAGCAGGAGACGAGCACCTGCCCGTCGCCCTCGGAAATGTGACTGGCACCGGGGAGCGCCCACCGAGCGCCGGGGCCTTACCGAGCTCTTTCGCCTTCGAGAGGGTCTGCACCACGAGGGAGGGGTCACAGCAGTCCACGGAAGGCACTGGCGGGAGGGAAAAGGTCGCAGGGTCATTTTTTTGGAAGAGGTAAAATACATTTAAAACGTATCTATGAATGATTAAAATTTGCATTTCTATAACCACGTTACTAAAAGAGAAGTTCGGAGCGTAAGCCGAGTTTACAGGCTGCGTTTACCACAAGCCGGTGAAGGGCAGACGCATGTAAGAAGGAAAAACTGCTCAAGGCAGAAGTACTGGGTTTCCACGTCCTGCTAACAACCACACGGCTGTGAGGTGCAAAAGCAAAATTACATTTCATATCTAAAATATACGCTTATTTTACTCTATGTAAGCCAACTGTTTCAGTATATCAAGTTGGAATAACAGAAGTTAACGTATAACAAAAGCAACTTAATTTCCATAAAATACTTGCTCCAATGACAGTTTCAGAGGAGGAGGAGGAGGAAGCAGAGTGCAGCCCTCGCTGGCCACGACCGCCAGGCGCAGGGCTGCACGGGGCAGGGGGCACAGGGCACGGTCCGCCGCCCCTCACCATGTGACGTGGGCATGTAGGGTCGGCACATGCTGCAGTCGAAACCGGCGTCTGCCACGCCTTCCACCTCCTCTTCCGTGTTCAGGTTCTGGCACGCCGCGTGCATCCATCTGCAAAGACCGAGTTTGTGCAGTCAGAACAGAATCTGGGAACGGTTTTCTTTTAACGGCAGGAGTTGGCAGCCTCCCAGCTCCCAGCCCCTGACCCTCAAACGCCCCCCTGCCTGAGCCAAGCTCCCCTCTTGCCCCAGCCCTGCCCACCCACCCACAAGAACGCCCGCGGCTGAGGCGGACCGGGAGTGGAGTCCTCGGAGGGAGGCAGGGCAGCCGTGTGCAGAGGCCGGGGTCACCGCAACGCTCCCACACTGCGGGCTCCGAGGCTCGCCCGGCAAGCCCACGGGAACTCAGCGATGCCCGGGGCACCGCGGCCCGAGCCCCATGCAGTGTGACCGCCGTGGAGAAGCCCAGCGCAGGAGCTGCTGGACAGAAACCGGGACAGGCAAGGAGCCACCCGGCCGCCGTACGGGGCAGCGCGGGCAGGGCCTCGAGGGGCTGCCATGGCTCGCACGGCGCTCACCGCTCACGGGGCGTGCCCTCTCATCCCCTCCCAAAGCACTGGACCGCGAAGCAGCGCGCCAACCACGCAGGGAGAGTGGGGGCTGGCGTCTCACACCCGCACTCTCACTGCCCAGAGCTTTAAGGGGAGAGTGAGAGGTTCTTTGTAAAATCCAACGAGACACTCTGAACCCCTCCTAGAGAAACGCATACATGCACGCCGTAACTCTGCCCCATCTGATTTCCAGGGGCTCATAAACCCCCAAGAAGCCCCAGGTTAAAAATCTTTTTGTCTGGAACTGAGACTACGGGAAACGCCCACAGGGTTCGTGCTGACTAGTAACCTGGGAAGCAGAAGCGCTGCTCCCTGAACGTAAGAACAATTTGTCCCCTGCCCCCACCCCGCCCCCCCCCAAGGGAGGGGAGAGCCCGCGGAGGGCGGGGCCGCGGCGGCGCGCCGTACCTGTCGCACTGCCTGCACTGCAGGATGAGGTCCTCCTCGCGGTAGCTGCGGCAGCAGGCGGGGCAGCAGGCCAGGCTGGCGCACGGGCCGCACTGCGTGTAGTTGTTCTGCCACTCGCACCGCAGCCCGGCCGACGTGGCCCCGCAGTGCCGGCACCACACACACCTGGAAGCCAACGCCCCCCAAGGTGCAACTTTACTTACGGATTCAGGTCCTGCAAACCGAGAAGCTACACATGCACAGAAGAGGGGGGAGACAACTGAACGCGTATCTGAAACACCTGACTAGCCGTCTGGACCATGGCAACTATGTATCATGCAATTAAGTGCATGTGGCCAACTTTTTAAATTGTTGTTCAAGTGCAGTTTTGTCTTTCACTCCCATCCCAGCCCACCCCCCGCCCCCATCGTATATCTAACTCTTTAAAACCACAGCAACGTGGGAGAGAACGAGCTGAGAGAGCGAGCAGCGTGGGAACCGTGACCCCGGAGTACCATTTGCACTTCCAGCCGCCCTTGGGCACGGTCTGCAAGGGCGGGTCCAGGCAGTAGGTGTGGTAGCTGATGTCACAGTCGTCGCACAGCAGGAGCCGCCCGGGGTCGGTGGCCTTCCCACAGGCCTCGCACACCGTGCACTCCAGGCACCGCCAGCCTTTGCTGAGGACCACTTTAGTGATCTGGAAAGAGACGGCTGGTCACGCGATCCGTGCATGCATGGCGGGCACGACGGCCGCACACACCACGCAGACGCACGCGGTGCCGAGGGGCCTGCACTCGGGAAGGAGGCCAGCAGCCAGCAGCTCCCGATCACTGACGGGGCCCACACGGGCGTGGGCCCACTCACGCGCTTCTGGGGGTCCACCTCTGGGCGGTGGTGCCTGCTCTAATACCCCCCTTGAGTCCATGCACCTACCCGGTGCTGTGGGTTTTATGTGCACTGTGTGGGTGTGGTGCCTGGATTTTACGGGAATGAAAAAACACTGCCCCATTACTGTTAACAGAAGATTTAGAATGGATCCACATAGTTTCGCCTCGGTATTTCATGAATTCATGCTTCTGAAACTCGGGAACACTGCAAAGGCACTTGTACATTAAAATCAATATAAAAATGTAAACACACACACACACACACAAAATAAACAAAAACAAAACCCAAACAAATGCCAAAACCGTGAGTTCCCGAGAACAATTTACGGTCTTGGAGGGTTTCGGCTGTGAAGCCGGGACGCTGGAAGTTCCCGTTCACGCCTCTGTTCACTCTCTCGGCCACCACATCTTGGATACTCTGAGAATTTCTACAAGAGTTTGAGGATCCCTCAACTTCTGGAAAATTCCTTAAAGCAGCCACATCATGTAACTATTAAGACTCTGAAACCAACGCAAAGACCTCACGAGACCAGAGTCCCCCACACAGACGGAGTGACGGAGGGCCTGCGCCGTGACAAAGGAACAAGCGATCGAGACGGCAGCACTCAGACCGTGATGAGGAAGGAAGTCTGGGAGTGCCCCAAGAGGAAATGCAGCCAACCTTGATTTCGGCAACCAGGGTCGGGAAGTTCCCAACTCTACAGGGATTCCTTTTCAAGGTCCACTTCTTAACCAAGTACACAAGTAACAGCGTGGAAGTCTAACACCTTTTAGACACCCAAGGACACAGATTTCCGTGCCCCGGTAACCCATCTAGTCAAGCCCCTTAAGGACGAGGGACAGAAGGAGGGTGCGCGCCAAGGAAGGGGGGCAGGGACCCGGGAAGCAGTGGCCCCGCAGACCACCTGCCAGAGGAGGCTCAGGATGACAGCTAGCGCGGGCCCTGCGCCGGACTGGAGAGAGAGTGCAGGGGGCAGGCGGCGCTCTCCCCGGAGACACGGGGAAGGGCCGGAACCGCCCGCTGTGCTGCGACCGAGCCCCCCAGGAGGTGCGGACAGACCCCACCACCAGCCAGCTGACGGGGAGTCGAGGATCATCGTCTCCTTCTCGCTGTTAGAGGCTCCGTGGAAAATAAAGAAGTTGCGCACACTGTTCTGATGTCAGCGAACACCCCTGGGCCGCACCCGGCCTGTACACTAGCGTAGGGGGTGCGAACAGTAGCAGGAGAACCCCATGGGGCGGCAGCCGGGAGAAGGCTCGGGTGTGTTTTAAGAGCCCAGGGTAGGGGGAGCAGGGCGGGGGGAGCAGCAGCCCCAAGCTCTTCGGGGGAGGGTCAGACAGCAGACCCCCTGGACCCGGCGGGGCACGGGGTCTGAACCTCACGGTGGGCCCGGGGCAGCGAGAGGCCAGCTGCGGGCAGACGTAGGCAGCAGGGTGTGCCCGAGGCCCAGGTCTGGGCGGCGGTCCCTGGTGCGACCGACAGACCAACGGGGAGACAGACCCCAGGTGTTTCTCCTCATTCTTGGCACATTCTCCCGTTTCTCAGAGACCCATGCGGTGACACCTCACAGCCAAACTCCCTGGGGACTTGGTCTGTGTTCGCTCTCGGATGCACCAAACCTGGTGGCTACGCCTCCGTCACCCCTGAGGACACTTCTGACTCCCAAACGCAGCTGTGCTGCCTGTGCGCATCTGACCGCTCCGCACGGTTTCAAGGTGCCAGCAGTGGCCCCACCCCCACCCCACCCCCAATCCCAGAGCTCTCCGGTTTAGCCCTAAGAGCTCTCTCAGGGGGGATGTCCCCTCCAGGACACGTCTGGGTGAGACACATGTGTGTCATGGTGTGGAAGCAAATCCACTCAGCTGCGATGGGGCGACTGGGACCAGGCCTCCCCCCGCGCCCCCCCCCCGCCCCATGGCAAAACACCGGAAGCCCAGACACAACCTGGGAAGTGCTTGTCGGCAGGCACGGGGCAGCCCCGCACTGCGGCCTGGGGAGCCGCGGCCGGGGAGGAGTGGACTGAGCACGGGGAGGCCTGCGGTCCTCGGCCTGTACACATGGCCCCGGCGCTGCCGAGGGTGGGAGAGCCCAGCGCAGCAGGCCGTCCCCGAGCTCAGAACACAGGACAGGCTCCCAAGAAGCAAGAGGCAGCCCGGACAGCTTTCCCTGGAGCCTCCAGCTGAACACCAAGCTGCACATCGAGGAAGCCAAGCAGAGACCCAGGACCGGGGGAACAGCTCTCGGGGGTGTGTCGGTGGGACAACCAACGACGAGAGCCCACGCGACAGTGGAAACATCCACGTCTCAGCCAGCCAGAGCGCGGACGGGCCCCGGTGGATGGGGAGCAGGAAGGCTGTGGCAGCCGCAACTAGGGTTCCCCTGGGGCCACAAGGGAGCCAGGAAGTGTGATCTGGGGAGCCCCGGCGGGCCCGGGAGGCGGGAACGATCCCCACAACAATCTAAGAGGCTGTCTGGGCCCCACCCGCCCACGCCGGCGGGGCTCTGCAGAGGCTACCACCTGACACACACGGCACCGTTACACTGGCACCACAAAGCTGTACCCGCTCTGTGTTTCAAAGGGGTCCCTGTGAATTTCTAAAATGAAATATTCATTACCAATCTGACAAAAATAAACAAATAAAACAAAATATTCAGTATTTGTCACCTTCACACACAAAACTCTGAAAGCAGCTCTAGGACAACACGCATAAGGCCGGCCCCGCACCAGGAAGGGTCTCGAGGGCGAGACCAGGGTGCCTGGAAGGGCGCCTCTCAAGGTGCTCGCGTGCCCGCGGGTACCTGCCGGCCGCAGCAGACTCCCCGCTTCGGGAAGGCGCACCCACACTCCCTGCAACGCACAACTGCAATGCACAGTGTCCACGTTCAACCGGAAATTACTAGGCGCTGACAAAGCAAGAAAGCATCTCCTAATGAGGAGAAAGACTAGTTAATCCAGTGAGAAATGCCAGATAAATATATACAAAGACTTGATGGGGAAAAAAACTTAAAAAAAGTTTAAAACTACAAGATGATGAAGTATAAAATGGACCTGAGATTAAAGAATACAATTACCGGAACCACCCACTGGACAGGCCTAGAGCAGGTCACACACTGCAGAGCAGCGTGAGTTTTGGGGAGTGCTCCAGAAACGACGCAGACTCAGTGCAGACGGAAGCAGAGTGTCAGCAATCCGGGGAAAATGTTACAGTTTCTCACACACGCTCACACACACACACACAAACCGGGGTTTTCCAGGAAGTGGGGTAGAGAGGAGAAAGAGAAAAAATTTCGAGAAACTAGGGCCACGACTGGCCCAAACTGATCAAAAACACCAGCGCCCGGACCCGAGCAGCCTGGCAGGACACCTGGCGCACCGCTGGAGGGCGCACCGCTGGAGGGCGCAGCAGGGGGAGCGGCTCTCACAGGCAGGAGGCAACAGGCAGCGGCCGAGCCCCAGGCCTCAGGAAGGAGCAGGGCAGTGTGTCTTTACATGGAGTGCCCGCACATCCACGTCTCACTGTCTCAAGACAACGGCAGATAATCACTACCATTTAAGACAATAGATCGTGGAGTGAATTTCCTCAGGGAACACTTAAAATGCAGTACTGCAAGCACCGCCACGTGGGTACCGTTATGCCAACAATATCTGATTCATCCGAAGACTCGGAAGCAGCGTACCACCCAAGTCAAACCCAACCCGGACGCGTCGCTGTGGAGTCGCTTACACGTGCGTGTATTTACCTTAATACTGACGCAGTACGGGTGGTAACACTGGCCACACTGAGAGCAGGCGAGCAACCTCCCCTCTGCTCCTTGGCCGAAACTGCCACAGACCACACACATGTCCTGAAATTAAGTACATGTGAACATACGTTAATTTTTTTTTTTAGATTTTATTTATTTTTAGAGGGGGGGGAAGGGAGGGAGAGAAATATCAGTGTTTGAGAGAAACACTGATTGGTTGTCTCTCACAGGCCCCCCACCCCCAACCAGGGACCTGGCCCACAACCCAGGCACGTGCCCTGACTGGGAATTGAACCAGCGACCCTTCAGTTCGCAGGCCGGCGCTCAACCCACTGAGCCACATCAGCCAGAGCACAAGAACATGTTTCAAACGGGGCCCTCAGCTAAGAATGTACCAATGTGCTGATTCAGTAATTTTTAAAAAGTACCTTCTTAGTTTATACAACTTTAGAGCTAAACATCAGAAAACCTCAGTGCACACAAGCTAAAGCAGAAACGGGCCAGGGGGGAGTCAGAAGTGGAAAAGCACAAGTAACTAAGCTCAGACCTGATGCAAAGTGAACTTGTCACTGCTGGAGAACAACACAACCGTATTGTGCATGGAGTTTTCCTCTTCATCCTTATTCGATGAAACATCGGCAGCAGACACCTACAAAAGGCAAAAGAGAGGATCACAGCCGCGCACAGCTCGCCCCAGGAGCGCCAAGCAGCTTCAGCACACCAACAAGCCAACTGACGCAATTCACCGCATCCGCCGACCCCCCACAGGATCACCTGCACAAATGCAGGGAAGGCAGCTCAAGGCTCACGTGGCATTCAGAGGTGCGGGCGGGTGTGTGTGTGTTCACGCGATGATGATGGCATGGCTCTCAAGGGTGTGCCAGAACCTCCAAAAGTGTACACTCCTGACATGTGCATTTAGGTCAATTTACCTCAATAAGCCTGTTCATTTGGGGGGGGGGGCACAGGGACGGACCTGTCTTCTTAAAAAAAGGACCGGAATCCCTATTTCCTTTAGTAATAAAAGTAAACAATCCCAACTGTCCCCTCAACTTGCCAAATACAGTTTTTATTCATAATGTGTCAAGGAGCAAACATTTGCCATCTTACAATCTATGAAAGATGGTCATGAAACCCTCCACACTAATGTGTAATGTCTCTAGTTTCTCCTGCAAACCCCTTTCAACACTGAGAGCCGCTACAACCAGAAACTTGGAATGCTAAGAGGATTTTTTTTCAAATAAACAAGAATAGGACAGGCGTTTGCCCCTTTTCTAAATAAAAGAAAATGCATTACATTT
Source organism: Phyllostomus hastatus (assembly GCF_019186645.2). Classification (NCBI taxonomy): domain Eukaryota; kingdom Metazoa; phylum Chordata; class Mammalia; order Chiroptera; family Phyllostomidae; genus Phyllostomus; species Phyllostomus hastatus. The sequence goes on from NW_025333796.1 coordinate 1,069,605, forward strand.
GGGTTTGGGAGAGGGCTGATATAGGAGGCACAGAGTCCAATGGGAAGGCAAAAGAAAAAGATAAGTAGAAAACCTAACCAAAAGTGTTTGGTTTTCTTTAAAGCAAAGTAGAGATCTAGTAAAACAAAAATTTTACCATCCAAAAAATAACCTGCCACCCATGAGGGCACCATGGTCAGCAGGAATGACAAGGAGGCGCGACTTACCCCGGGCAGCATGACCGCCCCTACGCCGCTCTTCAACTTGGACCGGCCTCTGCCGCCACGGCCGGCCAGCCCCGCGCCCCGCGGCCTCCGCTTCCCGGGGAAGCCTGACCCACGGCCCTACGCAACAGAGAAGGAAAAGTCAGCGTTCTGAGCAAGCCCCAAAGCATCTGAAACCCACAGTGAGGTCCAACATCTTACGGAATGTTACACAAATAGCTGCTTCTTGCTTTTATCCAGATCAGATACATACTGAGACAAGGTTATTATCTGTGTCTTTCAACATGTATTCTGCAACTTAAAAACACTGCACATACATATGGGATGCCTGTAACCTAGAACCAAACTTTGAGTCCGGGGTCGTGGGCGCCCTGCACCAGCAAACCCTGGCCTGATCGGGTGGCGAGGACACCCACGGCCCACCTGGGCACCCCCACGTGTTCAACACATGGGAGGATAAGCAACAACTCGGGCAACCCGGTCTCTCGGCAGCTCCGGGAAGAGCCGACACGGCTGGAGTACTTCCTGTGGGCGGCTCTACGCTCCCTGCCCTCTCCACAGTCCTGCCGGGTCAGTCCTGTTTGATCACCCGCTTTAAGGGGTACCTTCTCCAAAGTCGGGGAGCTGCCTAGTCTGGGCCTTAACCACTGTCCGAACTGCTCCGTTGCATGAGAGCGGAGTTTTGCTATTACCCAGCAGCATTTCTCCTCACCATTAACACTGTCAACTTTGCTTATTATTTGACAGTTGTCTGTATTAACCGGGCGTGTGCCTCATTCTACCCTAGTAATGAGAGGGCAATTTATTTATAGATAGGAAAACTGGTAAAAGGCCAGCTCTGAATCATCTAAATAATTACTTAAAACAAAGATAATGTATCTGAATTTTTAACCAACACAAGAAGACTCTATAGGAAAACATTAAATTCCCCGACATTTTAATAAATATGCACTGGGGTTATTTGTAGTGGTTTTTTTTTTTACTGTTTTACTCAGACTTATTTATTACTACCTCAAAAAAACCATGGCATCTACATATCCTTACACATTTTAAATTATTAAAATTACTCAAGAAAATCCTTTGGCACTCTTTCCCTAACGAGTTACAGTATGTCTTATGTTCAACCAAGGTCGCTAACCACAATCTTGGGTGCTGAACTCTGCCCCCCGTCCGGCAGAATGGTTTCCGGGTCAGGACCACACGGTGAGCAGACAGACAGTCACACGTGAATAAGGGGACTGAAGAGACCGTCTCCCCTCCGTGCTGACACACACAGCCACCTTCCCGCTCTCCTCTCCTCTCCTTTCCTCTCCTCTCCTCTCCTGCCGTCCTTCCGCTCTCCCGAGCCTCCCTGACGCGGGGCCCTGTAAGGCTGAACTGGGTAGTTTCTCCTTGTTTTCATTTTGTTAACAGGTATTCAAGACTTTGTAAAAGTCGGTGATTACATCCAGACTATAATCATCTCACAATCTGGTTTTCCTCAGCATTCAATGACAAAGATAAGTGAAAACTGGTGGTGTCTGCTTCAAAACTCTCAAAGAAGTCATCTTTTACACTCTTACAGATTTATACTCTCCACACCGTGCACGGCATCAGTATGTTGTGCACGTTCCTCCAATGGGGACAGAAAATAAGGAGGTGGCATCTGTAACTCCTTCGACACTCTTGATTAGTCTACATTAAACATCCTCATTCCAGAATTACACTAACTGCGCAAAATGAAGAAAAACTGTGCTCTCTAGTCAGTAAAATCTTTTCAACTTTTCAGATGATTAACACTCTTCACGTTTGGTTTTCACCCTTCCAAACGCCTCAGACCTGGTGGCTCACATCAAGGACTAACAGCACCCCGCCCCTGCGAGGTGGGACCAGAGGCCCTGCAATTCAGAGGTCAGCAGACAAGGGCATCTGCTGCGACCCCGGGGTTTCTTCCCAGGGCACTAGTGCGTCCACAGCTCAGTGGGGTTTTTCTTTTGTTCTTTTCTAAGCTACAAAATTTTATGGTATCATGAATACATAACCAAGCCCTTAATTACTCCACAGCCTGCATGACAAGGATTTCCCCCCATACTGTTAATTACCACATAAAAGGAAGCAACCATTAAAAAAGGGCATTAAAAATTTACACTGAAAAGCAGGCATGTAAAACTGCAATTTAATTTCCCCCTGATCCAGACTGTTAAATGCAAGCATGTTGCTTCTTCATATTAAAAATTTTAGGTTAAAAACGTGGCTCTCAAAGCTGAACTGTTTAGGAGAGGTTCCATTCCAACTTCTACTCAGCTAGACCCAGAAAGAAACGACACATGAATGTAAATGCAATTTTATTTACCACTTTGATGCTCCAAATGGCACTGCCAGGAAGCTGCCTGGGTTTAAAAATTTCCCGACCTTCTGAAATGTCTGGGGCCCAGGAAGGTGGGCTCACTGTATTATGGGTGCTCCAAGCCCCCTAGGATATGGCAGGTGAGAAAATAGATGTGTAAAACGCAGCAACGTAAAATGTCAAAGCCAGCAACTAAGGAATTTTAGAACAGCAAAAACAAATGCAGACGTGTGGAAATTTAGGACAAATTGCTTCCAGTTAAAAAAAAATAAAGTTAGCACTTACAGTGGCGTTATACTTAAACATTTGCACCTACAATTTACATTAAATGTTTTTATTCTCGTTGAAACACCGAAACTTTAAAAATTAAGGATTATGACACCAACAATGACTCATGAACTACAATTATAACACCAAATATAAACAAAAGCCCATCAAACTAAAATTGTAAGAAACTCTTCAGGGAGTACTTTCTTCTAGCAACTACCCCTCCGCTGGAAAGGAGAATGGGCAACTTTAGAGAACGCTACGTACACCCACTGCTACGAGCAACCAATCCAGCAGGCCAAACGTGCGATCAGAAACGTGAGCGATCGATAGATACACTCGCTTTCCACTGTGGAACTTAGTGACTGCGTGACCTTCAGATGCAAACGCCACTGAAGTCTGAGCGTTTGACTTTACTGCTCCTTCAGTGTCCTGGCCGGTGGTTTTGGTTTTCAGTTAGGGGACGACAGATGCAGATTATGTCCAAGGGATTAATTTGGGAAGCAAAAAATGTTAAAGCAATTGTCCTAAATTTGCAAATTACAATGCCTAAAGTACTCGATTATTTATACGAGAAACAGTATTTTATATTAAAACAGCTAAAATAAAACTGTAACATTTTACTTCCAAGTGGACCACACCAAGCAGTCACCTGCGCTAATCAGGTGAAGACACTACGCGGCATGAAGAAAAACGTTTACTCCACATAGATAACATTTCAAAGGAAAACACAAAACAAATGTCAAACAATAAAGAACCCATTTGGAATTATGTAATTCAAGAGTGCACACTATAAATGTTACCAATTAAATGACTAAAACTTAATATGAGAAACACGGTACTTACCAGGTTTCCAGAGTATCATCAAACCAACATGCAGTGGCCTATTAATCGTATAAAAATACCACTGGGATTTTACATAATCAACCAAAAAGCAGCGCTTAACTACCCTTCGTGGAGCAGACATTAACGGAGTGACAGTAATTAAGGAAAACCGCGCAAGGGAGAGACCGGCTGCACTTGGACGCGGCCTGCCTACCCTCGCCAAGCTCAGCTGGTGGGTGTGAGGGGTTCACTCTGCTCCCACAAGGACCGGCTGCAGGTACCCGTCTCCTTTCCTACTGTAACGCCCAGGGTCTTCGGTGGCCTCTTTGCCACGGAAAGTCCTTCCTCCATTCTTCTTTTACTCCAACTCCCAACACCCACATACGGCTCTGCGGGGCTCAGAGCAGCACCCTCGCCCCACTCCACCCCACCCCACCCCACCCCGAACTCGGTCCTTCCCGCTGCCCTTCCTCGGCCTCCACGCCAGCTCTTCCTCCCCCTGCCTGGACACCCCCCCATATCCAGTCTCGCCCCAAACGGGACTGTCTGCAGTGAGGGCGGTAAACACCCCCTTGGTTTATCACCCCCGAATTCACGTTCTGAGAGCACCGAGTCGGCCAGATTTTCAACTTCCTTTGGAGCGGTTCCATTTTCTCACATACAGCTGCCCAGGTCTGCCGAGTCCAGCCCCTCCCTCAGCCCGTCCAGTCTCCTCATCTGACCAGTCTCCCCATCTGACCCGCCCTTGGAAGTAAGTGGACCGGGAGGCACCGAGGCACTCCCTTGCCCCTCCCTCTCCAATCCTCCGCCCGGCCCTTCCTTCGCTGCACACCGCGCGTGCTCATCATGTTACCCTCCAGTCCTGTCTCCGTCACTCGGCTTCTCCCCACCCCCATCCTGGGCTGCCAGCACCACGCCCGCCTGGCCTGCGCCAGCAGGCCTGCGCGTCCTCCAGCCTTACTCCAGGCTGTGGCCAGGCCAGACCGACTTCTCCAAAATGGAACTGTGAGCAGGCCAGCTGCCGCCGTTTTAAACGCCCACCCCCCAGATCTCAGTGCACTTCAGGCCGACCTCGCCGCCACGCCCCCCTGCTGCTGGTGCGCCCTCGTCCTTCGAACCCGCCGGGCTCCTCCCCGGGCAGAGCGAGTCCTGCGGGCTGAGAACGACTCCAGCTCTCCGGTGGACGGCTAACTCTTCCGATCCCTCAGGTGTGCCCCTACACTACCTGCTCATCACAGAGGCCCACCCTCGGCGCTCGGGGAGGCATCGTCTCCCTCGCCACGCTTTCCGCACCTTCTCGCCGATCCCAGTCTGGGCTCACACGTTTTGTTGTTCATAACTATGTACCGGCGCAGTGCGGGGGCGAGAGGGGTCTGGGCGCACCCCAGTGTCCCCACTGGTTTCTCCCTAAGCATGCCTGGCTGTAACGTCCACCTGACATTCCTTCCGGTAGATCGGTAATGTTCGGTCAGTAGGCAGTCCTTAAAACATGCCATAAAACGTTGTATTTGAAGATAATGTTACGTTATTCATCATAATTTAAAAGTTAGCTTTGATGCCAAAACTCCATCTCATTTTAAAAAGCGTTCATACTTCATAAAATATGGATGGGCAAAGTGAAGGGTTCTATAGATCAAAATGTTTGGATGTCATTTCAGGGATAATTAGAAAGCCACTCAGCCGCTATGAAGAACTTATATAATAAAAGCTGGGGTAATTACATTATGAATTTTAATAAGTGTATTATCAAGCGACACTGGAAGATGAATTGTGTGCAATTTTATAGGAACAGAAGAAAAATTATGATACACTTAGATATTTTGACAAAGGAGAAATTACCTAATATATTCTTTAGACCTTAAAACTAAAAATACAGCTGTAATTACTAACTTTAGTTATAAATTTTCCTTCAGATCTCATCTTAGATCAAAGACAACACAGACCGTTCACAGGAAGTTGGCGCCCCCTTTTGACTGCAACATGGTTTACACCATCGTTGCACTCGAGCTTACACTGAATTTACTGACTACACGTGTATTTAATTGCTGCCATTGGAGCATGAGCTTGATGAGAAGATACCATGCTCTTCCTGTTCACTGCTACATTAATCATTCTGTTTAGCATTTATTGAACATATTTTCCTTCTACTGAGCATTCAGTACCTATTCTGCACACATAAATGTATCAATAAACCCTGTAGTATGATATGAAACATACTAATTCACCCATCAGGTACAGCCTGGAATCTTTCATTTCCTCACCAATAAAAAAATTTCACAATCTACCCAGTGCACTGTTACTCTTTACCGAGTATCTACAAAATGAATTAAAAGAAAAAGGATTCAAAACACAGACAGCAGGAGTCTAAGTTGTAAAGAAAGATACTAGGCTGAAAATATAGTGATTTGTTGCTACAACTAATGGTTCTGTTATAATTTAAAATGTGTCCCAAGATCACCTGGAAGAAGAAGAAGATTTCTGTTCCAGTCCTTAAAATACTGGAGGAACAGCAACATCTTCAGTTTATCAATTGTACATTTGTTCAGTATGTGTTTTAATTTCATCAATATTTCTGGAACTCGAGTTTTCCCATTTAAAAAAATGCTCTGCCTTGCACTGTCCGTGAAGGCAGCTCATCTAAGACCAGATCTGGAACACTCAGCAGGACAAGTGAATGGAAAGCGTCTCACCCATCACGTTCACGCAGCTCCAATGCGAAAAGGCACGGGGTTAGGTAAGACACTGAAATTCCCTGGGCCGCCTCCTGTCGGTGACTGGGGTGACTGGGGACCCTGCAGCTCAGACCCAGGGCTGCGTGCGCCCGCTGGGCGGCCCCAGCTGCCCTCCCGCCGCCAACTCCGCCTCTAGAAGGCGTGGTCTCACCCCTCAATTGAAAGCTTTCAGCTTTTGTTTCTAATTAAAGTGTTTGCTTCACTTCTACGTGAATTCCTGGAAAAGCCCAGGTAGTACTCGAGTACGGTTAAGATAAAGATGGGACCATTATGAAACAGAATTTTAGTGGATGATACACACAGCTCTTCGGTCAGGATGGCATCCGCTCCACTGGTGAGGACCGCAGAGCCGATGACATTCAACAGAACACGGAAACAACAGTGACACCAACTATTAAAAAAAGATGGAAGCCAAAGAATCTTCCTTAATCACAAGAACGGCTACAAAAATCCATCTCATCTCATAGCCAGTCCCCGTGGCCAAGAATATGTAAAATACTAAATAAAACCAAACATATAAAGCGGGAAAGCCTAACATTAAGTCAACTCATGTAACAGAGCAGCCGACGTCTGGACTCCCAACACGCGGACGTGCGAGCTCCTCTTTGGGTGTCTCCCGACCCCAGCACCTCGGCAGGGACTTGCACCGGGGAAGCGCTGCCGTGCCCTGGGCAAGGCACCCTCTGCGCGGGCGCGGCCCAGTGCGGCCAGCGGCCGGGGCTCGCCAGGCTCAGGGTGCTGGCCGCTGGCTGCACAACCACACCCAAGAGAACGGGGCAGTGAGACATGCCTGCGGGACGTTGGTGAGACTAGTGCAGGGTGTGAGGGCAAGTGCGACGTGACAGCTGCCCGGGGAGCAGGGCCCCCCCAGGACGGGGGGTGACAGAGCACTGGGCAGAAGTAATGATAGCAAGTAACAGGACACGGCTCCTGTAAAATGAGATAAACCTGGGGAAAAAAAAACAGAAACAAACCAAACACACACACGTTTGGAACACAGGTCAACAGAAAAATAATCCTAATGGTTTCTTAGTTGGGAGAGAAAGTCTCTCAATGAGGAGAAGTACTGTAAAATTTAACAGGAGCAGGTATGATGAAATTATGCTTAAAGAATGCAAATTATCTAAACCAAAATTAAATTTGAGAACCAAATTTCCATTGCTAAAATCTTTTCAGAGCCAAAACTACATAATTATTATATAACCATTCAAAAAAGAAAAAAAAAAAACACTAAAAGACTAAGGAGCAGGAAAACTAGTTTGGAAATAAAAAAATCTCCCTTGGTGTAACTGTAACCCGCTGTCTTCAGAGAATGAAAATATATCTGGACGTTATTTGGATGAGACTAATTCTCACACTAAGTTAAAATATAATTTTATTCTTCTACTGATCTTACAACTCCACAATTGGATGGTCAAGATATTTTTCCTATAAAAAGTCAGACTTTTAATTTAAGTCATGAGACACGAAACTCCAAACTACTATTTGTGACTGCACTGTTTGGTATCTGGCCATCTTATAAAGACTTCAAAACGTAGGAATCTTGTGGAACACACCCATTTTAGGTACAGTGTCTTCACTTCGCAAGCAGCTTCCCTTAAATCCCAATTAAAAACAACTGCCACTCACCCTCAAGGGGTAAAACCCACACTGCCTGCCTGAAACAATCCCAGGAGGAAGTTCCTTTACGACTAAAGATCAACAACACAATCCTAAGGTTTGTGCTGAAACCACTGATGCAAGTCCTCCCTTGAAATGCTACACCACTAAACCTGAAGCTGTACTTTTGTGAAGGCTTTATTGTTACTGTCTGTGGCAGAGAACTAAAAAAAAAAAGAAATTGCGTTCTATTAGAAACTATCATCACACAGGTTCCATCTGTGGGTCACAACAGAGCTGAAATGCCAAATGAGATTATTTCAAGTTTCGGTCTTCAAACAGCATTTAAAAAAAAAAAAAAAAAGCCCAAACAACCAAAGTCAGCACCACGTGCACACTCTGCCTGACGACAGAAAACAGCGCCCCCAAACCCAAGCCACACGTGCACCCGCCGTCCCGGAGGCGCGCCCACGTCACCGCGCCTGCCCTACCTGTCTGGACCGAGGTCTGCCGGGAGAGAATTTCCTTTTGGTGATAGCTGGTTTGCCCATGCCGATTTTTGGAGTGACGGGGAAGTACGTGGTGGGCATGATGCCACCCACAGAGGCGCTGAGCTCGGAAGGGTAGCCGTGCAGCAGGTCGTGGGAGGGCAAGTCCGTGGGGCGGGCCGGGGGGGAAGACACGCGGGCCTTGCTTCTGTCCGCTGCCGGGGGAGCCGCTGGCTCCGGCTCCCGCGGCGGCTTCGCAGACTTGTCTCGGCATAAACCACCCTTCACGCAGCTCTCGGCTGCAGGAGTCGTTTCAAAGTCCATAAAGGCAGTGGAAGATTCGGGATTTTCTTTCCTTTCTGTTTCTTCTTGTACCCTCTCCACAGGTGACTGTTTCTCAGGACATACAGAAGAACTCTCCTCACTCGGGCACACTCGGGTGTCGGGAGGAACGGTGACAGGGTCGATGACCGCTTTTGGAGGCCTGGGCTCTCCGGCGGAGGCCACTGGGCCAGGGTCCTCTAACGGCTGACGCTCCTCTCGCACGGTGACCGGGTGCGCAGGGACTCGGGCGTTTTCTGTCACCTCCATTTTGTTTTCATTTCGATCTTCATCACAAATAACTGTTGCTTTAGAAGACATTTCCATTTGGTAATTATCAACTGCATGTGAAATCTGATTTTCCAATTCAGGATGCACTTTTTTATCTTGAGATGATTCTGTAAAATTTGAAATATTTGTTATGTTAACGTACACGCAAATTTTTAAATTTCTAATCATGAGTAGGTGTAAGACATTAATGCATTAAATGTCTGTGACTTCGTGTCTTAAGAATAATCGGCTTAAAAAATAAAATAATAATCGGCTTAGAGAAATCAGTCACAGATCAGACCCCAAAACCTTAAAACCACCTAAACAGGATCAACCGAGTGTAAGAATATTAAAATACAATTTCTAGTATAATGCTATCACATGGACAGGATGCTTTGTAATTTGAGACCTTACAAAGCATTCAACATCTCGTGGGTGGAGTCGGTCACTTAACAGCAGGCTCACAGGCCCAGCGGGTGACCCCACGCGCCCCACCACGTGGGACGCGAGGCAACTCCCGAGCCGCATCAACAGAGATGCCCGTTTCCTCGTTTACAATGCACCGCGGGCCTGGAAGCCGTCTAGTTCTCACAGCGCAGCCAACTCCCCCTGCTCATTCCCACCTTGCTGGAAGACCATGTAGCCGAGGATACGGAAAAAACACCAAAGAACGGGTCGGTGGTACCCCGTATTTTTAAGCACAAAAATGCTTCAAAAAGGCTTTGCGTGGAACTGAACACACGCGAAGAGGAAACACGTGAAGGTCTGACGCCCGAAGCATCGTCACGGGAGCGACACCGATGACACGGGTCCTGGTGCGGCAGGGAGCCGGGCCCCGCTGCTGGACGGCCGACGGCCTCGGGTCACCCTGGCAGGGGCAGCGCGTCCCGTGCGCACACCCGGCGTGCCCCCGCCACCCTGCACAGGGCGGGCGCGGCGAGGAGGGCCCGCAAACACGCGGCCCCCACTCCTGTCCGCGGCTGCGCTCACACCGCGACGCGAACCCGCCCCAGGGAGGGACGTGCGACCCGGCAGCTCCTCGCAGAGACGGCAGCCTTCAGAGCCCCACGGCCAGTTCCGTGCAGGAAAGGGGTCCCTGACCCGAGAGAGTTCCTTGCTCTGACGGGTAGGTAAGCGACCACTAAAAAGGCCCTCAGACACCACCACCAAGGGACAGAGACACGGCGGGCGCTGCTTACCGGACACGCGGAGGCCACGCGCGTGGAGGCCTTCCGGAGGCTCGCTCTGCGGCTGCTCCCCGGCGCGCACCTGCAGGGCTGTGAACACACACTCATGGGGCCTCGGGCGGCAGAGCTCCCTGCCCCCGCTCCCTCCGCGGCCATTTCGGCAGGACGCTTGTCCTGCCGCCGCGGCCGTTTCCCACGTGAGCACAGAACACAATGCTGTTACTTATCAGTGCACTGGGAGTGAGGGTGGGCATGAAAAAGAATTAGGGTTCTGATTATGCACTGTGATTAGGCTTGTAACAGCTTTGTCTTATTTTTCTTCACTTGACACACCTTTTAATCAAGTTGTTAAATATAAGGAATCTCAAAAAAAAAAATCTGAGACTTTTTATGTATGTTCAACCTGTGACACACACAATTTCCCAGAGCCAGAGGCACCCACTGTTAGCTTCAGTGAGTAGATTCCCCCCCACCTGTCTCTCGTTAACTTCAGACGCTCACGTAAAGCAACAGCTTCTTATCAATATTGCAAAAAGCTTAATTGAAACAACTGAAGTAACCCTCGACAGGACTGTTAAGACGATCAAAAATGAACCTCTCATTATCCCAGCAGGAAGCACCTCACAGTCAGCACCGGCTCTAGTCAGTAATTACAAGTATCAGCAGAGGAGAAGAAAAGAACAAATTACTTTCTAATGAAAATCACTTGATGTGTAAACAAAGTGTTTACTTGTGATTAGGTGTCGATTACAGCGGAACCGCAAACACACACGTGCCCTTTCCCCCACTGGATGGTCTTAGGTTTTATTCTAGTAAATTTCCCGGGTACTGCGTACATCTTGGCTCATTTTTGTTTAGGACACTAACATTTTAGCAGACACTGGCGCACTCGCTGTGCACACATGCTCCCCGCCCCCGCCCCCGAAGACAGACTAGATCCGTCACAGAAAACTTTCTCACCATCTGGAACAATTCCAGGCGCAGACTCCGGAGCACGGGCACCCTTAGGAACGGCTTCCTCCAGAAACACCACGTGGTGGTCAGGGTCTTCAACTTCCATGTCGTTGATATCTTAACAGAAACGTATTTATTCTTTAGCTCAGGAGGAGTTTTCATGCTCCAGGCAACTACGTCAGCAGTCACTACTCTGCTTCAGTGAGGGTAAACTATCCCTGAAAATGCCCAAATGCACCACGCTTTCCTATTCTGCACCCGGTATAACTTACATCATAAAACACACGGGGAGTGCGATGAGCTCCCAGGTGAGTGGCGTGTTACTACACAGGAAGGCCCTCCCACCAGTGTGTGCCGACGGCACCCTGCACGTCCAGGGTGGGTGAGGCAGGTGGGCCCACACACACCCCGTACGGACAACACCGGGCCTCCACGGACGCTGCCGCTCGCGCAGACGAGAGCGAGCAACGGTCTGGTCTGAAGGTCTGGCTCTTTCCCGTCCAAGAACCCTGCTGCCACGCTCACAACCGGCAGTACACTGCTGAAGACACCTGGGCACATTCGGGGCTCTCGGGGTGAGGATCAACGTTTCAGAGTGACACTACAGATCTAAAATGTGTTTACAGCGAAGTAACCCAGATTTTGAAGTGCACGCTGGTCCCCGGACTCACTCCCCTGGACGGCGGCTGCGAGGGAGCCCGGTCCGGTGCGAGCCGGCGGGATCCCGGCGACCAGCATGCACCTTTCGAGGCGGAGGAACTCGGAGCCCGTGCCGCCGCCCAAGCAGCATCCCGGTGCCTGCCTGGCGGGCCCAAGCGTACCTACGGGGACGTCGGCCACCTCCTCGTCCTCCCCCGGCTGCAGCCCGATCTCAGCAGCCAGGTGTCGGCAGTACGTGCAGACGTACTCTTCTCTGAGCTGGGGGTCCAGGTCCTGATCCGCTGGCTTGTCGCACTCGAGGTGCACCCACCTGCAGCGAGAGGCGCTTTTCAGTGAAATGGTCCAACACAAAGCCAAGTGCACAACACGGGGCGGAGAGAGGACAGTGACACCCTGAGGTGGGGGGGCCGGGGGGAGGGGGGACAGCAGGCAGGAGAAGGGCCATCAGGATGCGGGTCCTCGGGAAGGACCAGTGTCTCTGGATGTCACTAAAGCTGCCGGCACACGTCTACCTCCAGAGCGCCCAACTGCGTCCTCTTTAGCCTCCCCGCCCAGAGCTCCCTTCCGGCCTTATCCTTTGCCCACCCTCTCCCTTCCGCCTTCTGGACGCATGGACACGGAACGTCATCCCACCCAGTGCAGCACGCCAGGGCACTGGGCGGCCACGCCCAGAGCTCGGGGGACACAGCAGCCCACAAGCACACGGACACGGGACAGAAGGATGGGACGGAGGGACGGCACGGCCGGGCCGAGGGCCCCTTACCTTTTGCACAGGTTACAGTGCAGCATGTCTCTCTGCAGCTCTGGACCGGGGCACTTCTCACAGAAAGGGCACAGGTTATCCTGCTGCTGGTAACAACTGTCACAAACCAGGCAGTTGTGGTGCCACTGAGCACTAGACCGTGTGCCGCACTCGACACATATCCTGCAATTCTGAACACCAGGAGAGATGGACACAAAACCCATCTGTTATGCGTTTGTACTGCAGTTCTGGTGCAACCCTTTTACAAGCCAATGAAACACTTGTATATGACACATTAAGCCTTAATGTTCGTGACACTAATTTACCATGTATCTTTTCGAAAAAGCAATTTGTTTTGAACATTTGATAAGACATCTCTCAATTTGCCCTGAAACCTCCAGGAGAATGTAAACAGGGGACAGAGACATCCGAGGAAACACAAATCGGGAGGGAAAACACGAAGTACACAGCAACTACTCCAACTCGAAAAAGAAACAGTCGGGAACCAGGAAGCAGCCCGAGTGGAGCGCGGCCACCCAACCCCCACTGCGGCCAGCACTCCGCGGCGGCAGAGCGCAAACCCCGGGAACTGGCACTGAAGAGGTATCGCCAACCCCTCCAAATGACTCGGTGTGCAAAATTGTGAAAATAATCACTCCAGATCAACTCCAAGTTCAGCTTCTCCTTTGTCAGCAGAGTGGCACTCGGTCTTTCCAAAAGAGAGCTTTTCAGGAAGTGCGCGGCGCCCGCCCGCCCGCCCGCCCGCGGCGGCCACACCCTCTCCTGTGCCGTGACTCAGCCCGCCTGCGAAGCCTTCGAATCCTCCCAATCCCGGCACCCGATGGGTAAATCGTCCACCCCACTAACACACCAACCAATGGAACAGTATCTTTTTGAGCTGCTGGACTGGTATGAAAAGACTCACAAACAGAAAAGGAGAAACTAGCAGGGGCCATACATCTGCTAATGTCTTCCAGATACAATATAAATGCACTAATATTCGTGCAAAAACCCTGAATCGTATTATGTAAAGCAGGCGTGTCAAACATTTTCACCGGGGGCCACACCAGCCTTGCGGTTGCCTTCAAAGGGCCGAGTGTAATTTCAGGACTGGACACATGTAACTACCCTTAGCAGTTAAGCGAGAATAGAAACAAGGTGCTGCCCCCATTCGGGCCTCAGGCCTGGTGTTTGCCACCTGTGGTGTAAAGACGGACAGCAAATTAGGAAAACAATAAGCCACATCCAAATGGAGTTTATGCAAGAAATGCAAGGATGGTTAAATACTAGAAAAGCCTATTAGTAAAATTCAACATATTCGTAGGTTGGAAGAGAGTAAATCCTTTCAATACATGCTGAAGAAAGTCAAAACCCATTCTTTCTTAAAAACAAACTCTTGAGAAAGTAAAAATGGATGGGTATGTCCCGAACGGGACTACACACACCCCCCTCCACTCCAAAGCCAGTACTTCCCTAACGGGGGACCCCGGGTCACTCCCACGGAGGTCGGAACAAAGCAAGGACGCCCGCTCTGCCCACTACTACTGGACATGGTCCTGAAGCCCATGTAAACACTGGAACAAAAACTGAGGCAGAAGAGCAAGAAAACTCTACTTGTAGATGTCAAATAGTACACTTGCAAAACCCTAGAGAATGGATAAGTTCAATAAAAGAATTTAACAAAGTGGCTGGATATAAAATAAGCAATGAAAAGTCAATAAAACACACACAAATAATAACCAGTTAAGAGGTATAACAAATGAGAAAACTCCATTTATAACAGCAACAAAACAGACACATTATCTAAGAATGAACTTAAAAACACACCTAAACCCTACACAAAGAGAATTAACAAAGCACTCTCAGAAGACACTGAACAGACTTGAACAAATGAAAAGACATACCTTGTTCTTAACGTGTCTTAGTATCAACAAGACGTCAACCGATACATTTCAAGTGATCCCAATAAAAACTTCAGTCACGTTTTTCGTGGAGTCAGACACACACAAGAACGGCAGGAAAACCGCGAAGCGGAAAAGCTCCGCAGGGGACCGACAGCACCCCCCACTGCAAAGCCTCCGGGACCGGAACAGGCCGGTCCCAACAAGGCCGGTTCGCCACCAAGAAAGGCAGGGCATCAGAACACACAAGGAATTCCAGGAGCAATCCCACCCAAGTCTGAACCCTGGTCTGGAACCTCGGGTCGATGGGGCACACAGCCTTTGGAGTGGCTGGCGGTGGACAGCCGGAGAGCAGCCTGGGAAAAGACACTCCGCACCGTCCGGAGAAGCAGCCAGCCCTTCCCAAGGGCCTAGAGCTACGGGTCAGACGAACAAAAGTGATGCAAAAACCGAATGAAAATACGAACTGCTCTATAACCTCAATGTAGGGGAAGGGCAATTTTAACTCAGAAATCCAGAGGTAACAGAAGACAGGTAAATCTAGCTACATAAAAATAAATTTTCATGTGGCAAAAAATAACATAAGCAAAATTTTTTAAAATGTCTACCTGGAGGAAAACACACGCATCACATAACACAGGTAAAGGCCTGGTCTCCCCAGTGCACAGGGGCCGGCAGAAGTGAGACCTGCCTGAGTGTGGTGGAAGGGTGATAATGTGGGTGTGATGATACACAGTTTTAATGTGGACATTTCACCTAAAATGTCCAATGGTGTGCATAAGTGTGATGTTACAGGTACAGGCTTATAATTTTGTAATAAAAAGGGGCGTTATTTGTGCCAGGCTCTGTGTATAAAGAACCCTTAAACTGGAAGGTAAAAAAATCAAAATCTTCAAGAATAACAGGAAATACCCATGAGAAGACAACTCATGAAAGGTCAAAATTACCCTTGTGCATATGAAAAAAAATGACCAACTTCATTCAACAGAGAAATGAAAACTAAACTACACTGAGAGATCATTTTTCACCATAAAATAGGCAAAAATTCAAAAGCTGAGCATGACATTCTGTCGGCAAGGATACAGGAAAAAAGGTTCTCTCTTCCACCCCTCTCCTGATGGCCCTGGGAACTGCCACCAGCCCCTGGAGAGGGATGTGACCCTCTGTAACCAACTCCGAGTGCATCTGCCCCCAGCCAGGAAGCCCACTCCTGGGCATTTGTCACAGACATCCTCTCCCCACGGTTCAAAACCCCTCTGCATTAAGTCACCAACTCAAGAATCGTTTGTCATGCAAAACACCATGAACTACCTCAACCTCCCAGCTTTGGCCACCGGGCGAATCAACTGCGGTGTGCAGGGAAGAAAGGGGGAGGGGAAGGAGGAGGGAAAGCCCGACTGAACTGCTATCAAGTGACTTGTAGATTTGTTTAAGGGGAAAAGGCAATTGCAAAAGAGCACATGTAATGTGCTGCCTTCGGTGTACACAGAAAATAACGTATCTGCTTGTCATTACAAAAAACCACAGTAAGGGCAAACTGGAAAGCAAGTCAGTTACCCAGCAGAGTAAATGCGGCCGAATGCAAGCTGGAGAAAATGGCAATCCTGAGCAGAACTGGCTGTGTACCTTTGACTTCTGAGCATGCTAGGGTCCTACATATTTTTAAAAGCGGAATAACACCCTTCCCGGGAGTCCACCGAAGGCCTGTTCATCGCGCCGAGCCGGCGAGTCCATGCGTGCGTGCTGCTGGGGCCAGGACTCTGACGCGACCCGGGATGAACACACAGGCCAGAACCCGGAGGGCAGAAGCCTTCGTGGGGGGGGCCAGCGTCGGAGGTATTGGTGTAAACTCATCATGTATGAGTTGTGTTGAGTGCGTGCCTATTATGTGTGTACATGCACGTGTACACATGCACGTGTAAGTGCACATGCACACCCGTGTTTCCCACCCCATCTGCTGAAGGGGTGAGGAAGCAGACAGCCCTTGGCAGGGAGCGAACCTAGCGCCCATTCTCCAGGAAAGGCCCCCAGCCCAGAAGGGAGGATGAGCCCAAAGGTGAGGAGGCGCCCCAGTACCCGGTGAGGGCAGGTCACGAGGACCTAGGGGCCAGCCCGAAGCGGCTGCCCTGGGGAAACATGGGCCCATCTGAGCGCAAAACAAATTAGCTACAGCAATGCATCATTTTACAGCCCACAGGTAAAGCCTGCAGCAGGCAACCGGTCCTGAGGCCTTGGAAGAAACTCGGAGGAGGAGCGAGGTCCGTGCAAGGCCCGAGGGTGCCGCCGGGCACGCCGCTTCACTGGGCACCTGGGGGGGGGGAGCATCCAGGACTCGGCGGGCGGCAGGCCCATGCGGTCGGAATGGCCACCACCTGTGAGGGGAGGCGCGCACGAGGCCCACCTGGCTGAGCCACCTGAGGGCAGCGGCACCTGAGAAGAGCCCTCATCACTTGGGCGGGATTGGGGCCAGGAATGCATGACTCTACATAATGATGAGAAAACACCAGAAAAGAACAGAACGACCGAAGTCTATTTAGGGGAACAAGAACAGGTGTGTGGAGGAACACTGGTCTTCAAAAGTCGGCATCAAAAAGACATGAGCTTAGGGAACTTTCTGGGTTCGAGGAGTCCAAAGAGCAGCAAGTCAAAGGAACGCCCACCCTAGACCAGGTTTGGGGCTTTACCCGGGAAGGGAGAAGATGCTCCATGGACCTCAGATCAAGGGGCAAAACTGAGATACGGGTGGGAGACTGGAAGAAAATGCGGTTGGGTTGGCCACAAAGTTCGTTTAGTTTGCTCTAGATGACGACTCTGGCAGTGCTTGGTTGCCTTCGACTTCACGTGAAACAACTCTGTTATGATTGTGTTGTGACAGCTTTCATATTAGCATGCACAAAAAACTTATCAAAAATGGTGAATTTCTGTGCAGCCACTTTAATACTGAAGATGGAAGAAGATACACATTTTCGGTGCAGTATACTTTATTATAAGAAATGTAAAAAAACTGGAAACACACACACACACACACACACAAAAGATGTGTGTGGAGAAGGTGTTGTGACTGATCCAATGTGTCAAATGTGGTTTGTGAAGTTTCTTGTACTACTGACACTTGGGCCAAAGGTCTGCAGTGGGGCTGTCTGATGCACTGCAAGATGTGTAGCAGCGCCCCTGGCCTCTCCCCACGAGAAGTCAACAGCGGGGGACAGGCAACATCCTCAAAATTTCCAACTCAGTAAAGTTATTGGTGGAAGTGAAAAATGTCTTATTTTACGGAAAAAACAACAGACTTTTTGGCCGACCCAATGGACCGATGTAAAGGTATGAAATAGGGAACAGTGCTGTGACGATGTAAGGATCCCTGCTTTATTAGGAAACACACACTTAATGAAAGTACCCGGGGTACAGGGAGCACAGTGTGTGGAACCTGCCCTGGCGCGGTTCGAGCCCCAAAGGTACAGTGGGAGGGCAGGGGAAGGGGCGGCAGGAGCAAACAAGGGTGATGATAATCAAATCCCAACAACAGGTGAATCTGGGTACTGAATAAATGGCACGTGGGTGGTTTCACTTTTTCCAAATTTTAAAGACTGAAGTTATTTTCAAATGAAAGTTTTTTAAAATGGGTAACGTGCCACCAACAGAAGGTTCCTGAGAGAGGAGCAGGGAACAGAAACCGGCCTGACACTGACTGGCCTACGGCTAAGCTCCTGAAAGGACGGCCCTCGCTGCCCTGAGCAGCCTCAGCAGACCGAAGCCCAGGTGAGGGCCTGGGCCCACCCTCCGCCCGTGCTGGACACACACGGGGCCTTCGACTGTTCGAAAAACGGGCCAATTATGAGCGAGGACTGCAGAGATGCACGGGAGAACTGAACGGCAGAGGAAGGGGTAATTCCTCAGCCAGCTCAGAGGATGAGCCCCTCTCTACGGAAAGCCCATGCCAACTATTTTGGGCACCTGGGCACTCACTGTTGACACCGTCTCCCTAAACCCAACACCCCCGTGAGCGGAGGACTAGAACTTTCTCCACACGAGCAACATTGGCTCAGGAAAGCCAGATAATGGCCACGGGTCCTGTACTTAGTAACTGGGGCGCTGAGGCCTGACGCCACAACCTCCTCTTACCCACAGGACCGCTCCTCCCCAGATGAGAGTTAAGACCCGCACGCACACACAACTGACCCACCCGACTCTCGGCAGGATCGAGGGACTCCGTGGCGGGAATGAGAGCAGCAGAATGGGACAGCGAGCAGGATCAGGGGGAGTCGGGGCACCACCTTGGGAAGCGAGCCTGGAGTTCTGGAGGCATTTTCCAAGACAATGCAAACCAGGGCAGAGAAGGCGAGTGAATCAGAGCAGGAAACAGCATCACCTTAGCTGTTACCGAACAACGTGAGGGATGATGTAAACAGCGTGCTGTGTGAGTTGGTTTAAAGGCGAAGTTGACCAACCCTTCTCTAGACCATGCCATGGGTCCAGCTGTTGGCAGAGTCGAGAAAAGAAAAAGGTGCAACACCAAAACTACGCCACAACACGTCCTGGTGGCAGTCAGAAGGCAACAGTATCCGTTTGTAGAGGAAAACAGACAGGGCACAAAGATTGGGGGTGAAATGAAACTAGAACTCACAGAGGAAACACATACTTTTGGGGGGGGGCTGAGAAAAAATGGCAAGGTTTGTAGTCTGGGTTAATTTAACCAAGGCAAGGAGAGGAGAAAGGTAGGTTTCTCATTTCTACATTCTCAGTGGGAAGTGAGAGAAGAAATGATCCTTTCAACAATTACACCTTAACATTCATATGATAAGATTCTGAATTGCAAATCACGGAAGGGAAAAAAGGAACGGAAAAACAGGAAAACAAGAAAACTAGTTTCTTTTAATACAGCCAAGCATTTCAGTCGCAACCATCAACCTCAAACAGTTCAACCTTTCAAAAGATACATTTAAAGTTACAACGGAAGGATCCAAAATTCACAAAAGCAGGCGTGAAATGATCATTCACCTGGTAAACTGAACCCCTGTGGCCATATTGTCAAGCAAAGCAAAATATAAAGGCAGTTTTACGTTGATAAAAAGCACAATATATGTATCAACACTGACCTGATCTACTTGCTCAGCAACAGCCACAAAATAATAGTGCCAAAAAAAGAAAGTGAAATACAAGGAGAAATCAGTATGAAAAATACAGTCAATTTTACCTACCTACTTACAGGCTGTTCAATCTGCTGGTCAAAAAATAAGGACTTGAACAAAATGAAACTAAAAACATAAATACTACACCTTAAAAAGTCACTATTTCAAGAATCAAAACAGTTGCAAAAAAAGAAAAACACACTGGCTAAACTACCTTATTAACTGTAATTAACGCAAATTAAGTTAAAAAAGTTAAAGCAGGAATTAACATGCTTAAGCACAACCTAAAATAACAAAGATATTAGGTCAAATGTACATAAATACGGATAAAATAAAAAGTAACACATTTGGGGACAGCCAAAACTATAATCAAAGGTAAATTTATAGTCTTAAAAGTATCCTTTACCTTAGAGAAGCGAGGAAAACAAGTTACGATTCAACTTCCTGTTCCCCAAAGTGAGCCGGCCAGCAGGCGCACGAGGCGGCGGCCCAGCCCCAACGCGCGCGCTCGTCCGACCGCCGGTTTTCCGTGGCCGGATTATCCGGACCGGAGCCAGCCAGCCTGCCTCGCCAGCCAGGCTCGCCGGCGCCCAGGGACCGGAACGCCGGCGGGCGGCCGCCGCTCCGACCCTCAGCACGCCTCCCGCTCCTCCAGGGAAGCCACACCTGAGGGCAGTTACCCGCAGGAGACCCCTCCCCTCCAGTCTCCACCCTCCGGCCGCGGGGCTTGCGGGCCGCCGCCCGACAGGCGGGCCCAGGCGCCGCCAGGTCCAGGCGCCGACCCTCGCCGGGCGCACGGGCGGGGCGCAGGTGTTCGGCTCTCCCTGCGCCTCCTCCCGCCCCAGCCCAGGACGCTGACCTCTCGGCCGGGGTCGCCCCCACCCCCACCCCTAGCCCGCGCACGGGCCCCCACGCCTTCCCCAGCTCCAGGATGAGCTCTGGGCGGGCGCCGCCTCTCTGCCAGTGAGCCCAGCACCCCGGGGGAGCCTCGGACCCGGGGTCACCTCCGCCGCCCCACTGGCGGGGGAGAAACCGACACCAGTTCGACCGGGCGGCCAAGTGCAGGGCCAGGGCAAAGGTCCCGGGAGCACGTTTCTTTCCGTGCACTCGGGTGGGCGCTGTCTTCTAGAACTGCGAGTGTTCCGGGAAAACGCCAACCTGAAGTAGTTAACGCAGAGTTTACCTGGCCTGCAGGGTACCGACTGCGGTGCCTGCCTTCAGCGTCGGTGGTCGCCACGTTCGTCCGGGGCTGCCGGACCCGGTGGGGGGGGGGGGGCGCAGGGGCACGCCGGCCGCTCGCCCTCCTATCACCTCGCCCGGGCGCAGTCACGCCGCGCGCGGCGCGCAGTAACTCGCGGGGGAGCCGCTGCCCCGAGTTTTAGCAGTGATTGGCTCGGTACCCCAGGTGCAGCTACAGATTTCAGTGGTGCCACAGGCTCCACGGAGCCGCCCGGGGCACCCCACTGCAGCCGGCGCCGGAGGCCCAACTCGCTCGCTCCGAAGGCGGAAGCAGGGCCGCCGCGCCGCGGGTGCTGCTGGCACGCAAGTCCCTCGGCCGAGGCATTGCCCGTCTCAGCGCCGCTCGCGCCCAGAGAAAGCGAACACACCGAGCCGGACCTGGGAAAAGGCCTTTCTCCTCGATCCCCACCTGGTCATTGGGTTTCCAGGCATACCTGTTTTTAGATTAAAGTAACGATTTACTGTATAAATTCCATCTAGTTTTACTTTTAACGTCAGAGTGCTTGCTGTAGATGGGAGCAGCGTGTGCACAGCTGCATGTCTCTTCTACAAAACTGTCATTTAAAACCCCTCCGCGCGGGCGGAGCGCGCACGACTGAGCTGCTCGAGTCCCCAGGCTCTGACGACCTCCCTCCCGGGCCGGGCCGGGCGAAGGGACGTCCAGAAACACGTCTGCGTGTTCCTGGAGAGCACAGCCATGCTGCTCGGCCGGCAGGGGCCGACAGCCCTGGGCGGTAAGGGAAGGAATGGGTGCTTGGCCCAGAGCGGTACAGGGCAGGGGGCCCGAGTTTCAGTCCCTCAACTTCGACAATTTACTGGACCACTAGGCCCTCAAGGGGTCTTAATCTAGAACTTATTAGGGAACCTATATAGATTTCAAAGGAAGCACATGAACTACTTTTATGATTCAGCCGAAAGAACAGTCAGAGAAAAGCCACAGTAAATATACGTGGTTTTTGTAAATATCTCCTGAACAGGAAAACATTTTATTCAGTCAGTTGAGAATTAAAAAGGTAAATGAATGATCCTTACCTTCTACTATAAGAATATAAATATTTTGTGCTTCCACAAATAGTTTTAAAATCCGCTGACCTGGTATTACAGCTAGCTCACACCATAGGCAGAGCTGTCAGCTAAGCTACAGGGGTGGGCGGTAAGGAGACAGAACCTCCTAAAAGCTCAAGCGATTAGCATGGGACACCTCAGGGCCACAAAGATGCCACAAAGCAGATGGACGAAGGGCAAGCCACTGGCTCAGAGAACACCCAGAAAGAGTTCAAACTAACTGTGGACAGACTGATGGCGGTGACCAGAAATGGTGAGGCTGAGTGTGGTGTGTGCAATCAATGATGATGTGCACTATAGAATATCAAGCATAGCAGTATCTCGAGCAATGAAAAAGAAATGGAAAAATGTCTACAGACCTTGCCTAACTCTCAAACCGTAAGAGAAACTTTAAACAACACCTAAATAGTGTCTAAGTCAATCACCGCTACAACTACCATGGGGGAGGCATGCTGTGTATGTACTCGTATATGATTCCAAAGACTTCACACAGATGCTACAGACATACATACCAATACGTGCTTATAAAAATACCCTGAAACCGCCTAGCAGCTTCTCTCTCTGCATGGAATGTATTTTATCTTTGGATTTTAACTTAAAGGATTTTAAACATTTATCTCTGTTGCAGCACCCTCATGTGGGGATACTACCTGTTTCGGAGACTTCTGTGAAGACTAATGGGAATTCGCTCGAAAGCAACTGCTAAGCCATGAAACACCATACATGTTCGTTAACAGATTCAGCAGCATTTTTATAACAGCCTAAAATTGCGAACAACCCAAGTATTCACCAACAAGGGATCCAACAAACAAACTGTGGTTTCTCCACTGCTCGGCACCAATATGGGTGAAAAAATCTCAAAATAATTCAGTTTAAAAGCCAAAACAAAAAAAAAGAAAAACAGACTACATACGTACTGTATCATGTCACTTACACAAAATTCTGGAAGACGCAAACTGGTCTATGGTGACAGCACTGGCTGCCGGGAAGACACGGGGCGGCGAGCAGGGGGCCGCTGGAGAGGCCCGCAGGGGCACCGGGGACTTGGGGGGGGGTGAGTGCATGTTCATCATCCCCCAGGTGGTGGGGGCTTCGTGAGGGTATACACGCGTCAGACCAGGTTACAGACTTTAAATATGTACAGTTTATTGTTTATCAGGTACGCGTCAATAAAGCCGCTCATTTTAAAGTTGATGGCAACGTATAGATTTGCACAGGTATCTGGTTGGTCTGCTCTACATAAAAATAAAAATGAAAACACACAGACGCTGATATTTTTCTAAAAGAAATAAACAACTTACTTTGCACTTCCAGCCATTGGTTGGTACTGATTTCATAACTGGTTGAAGACAAAAGGTGTGATACCCTTTGTCACACGTATCACACACTAGCATCTTGCTATCTTCTCCCGATTGTCTAAAAAATAAGATAGCATTAATGATGCCTGATCTTTAAACTGATGTTTGTACCATAAGTAATCATCTAAAGACTCAGTCCGGGGACCTGCCCAGCTCGTAACACCTCAGTGTCTGTTTTGTCCTCCTGCAGATCGCGACAGAGGCCACCCACGCGGGATGTGGCCGCCGAGTGGAGACAGTGCCCACCCTCAAGGACTCTGCTCACTGAATGCTCACCTAGGGCGAACCTGCTTCAGTCATTTGGGGGTTCCTGCGAAGAAGGAGAGGTTACGGCAAGAATGACTGACTCTGATCCTTCTGGGGTAAGTCTCACGCCACCCTCTCTCGGGAAGGAGCCGATCTGGGCACGGTGGGCTGAGAAGACCGTCATGATAAAAGGAGGCCCGCACCTGGCACCAGCCTGTCTTTGCGTGCAGACTGCAGGCTTTCTAGCCGTGGGACTCCCGAGGAACTCAGACATGAGTTCTCTTCGTTTCAGGTATAAAGTGCGAGTGATTATCAAAGAGTACGGTGTGAATTAAATATAATTCTGGCCGAAGAGCTGGGAATATTTATGTGCTAAATAGATATAAGAATAATCATCTTATAATTATTAAGAGCTGCACTTTAAAGCAATCTCTGCCTTGACTCCTGGCTAATCACGACCCACTCTCGGAGACTAAGGGCTTAGTTCGAGAGGAGGGGGGGACAACGGGGCGATGCAAGAGCAAGAGGCGAGAGAGGCCACGCTGAGCGAACCTGGGGGTGAACAGAAGTAAAAAGGAAGATGGGTTAGTTGGCCTCCACTTTTCCTCTTTGGCTTAACAAAAACTCTAGGTATAAAACCGTGTATTTTATCTCTTTAGCTACATGGGAAGATAGTGCAGGAAAAGCATTCTTTCCAGTTCCCTTCCTCCCCCCCAGGAACCTCGGCACAGACACAAGGCGCCGGATCGGTGCTGACTGGTGTTTTCTTCAGCTCTTACCAGAACGTAACAGCACACGGTGCTACTTGTTTCATAGAATTCTGAGACACTGATGCTGATTGTTAGCAAGTTCAGTTGTGAATAAAACGGACTGATTATGGAGGTGGTGGGCGTAATTCCTCCTGGTCGTAACAGTCCTCTGCTTGCAAATAACCTGGAGGCCGCTGCAGATGCAGGTGAGGTCCCCCAGTTACCGTGCTGATTAGTAGCATGAGAGGAAACACACACACAGGAAAGCCTGGGGAAGTGACCGAAGGACGGAGCAGGACACTCAGGAGGAGACCCCCGCCCCACCTGTGTAAGTGCCATGGGTGCGCTTCAGCTGCAGAGTGACTGGCACCTGAGGAGGGCGCCACTGCCTTTCAGACAGACGCGGCTGCTTTTGTCAAACAGTGGCCTCAGTGTGCGCTGTCCCTCCTGGCTGGGGTGGGAAAGGGCTCGCCCTGAGGGCTACTCTCTGTCGTCAGCTCTGTCTTTCCTGCTAAATCCGCCCCTCCTAGTCTCCCTCAAACGGAGCTGCTTTATTTTTCTAATACTTATTTCAAATTGTTAATACCATTCATTTAAAAATCGTTGACAAATTTAAATTAGCTAGGCAAGCAGAGGGATTCAAATTATTGAGATTAGTTTTTGTTTCAAGGTCGTGTAAATGTTAACGCACAGCTAGCATTTACTCCTTCAGTGGAGACCCGAGGAAGCCAATGGGATGAACACAGCTGCAGTCTGAACCACCTTCAGCACGTTACACAAACCTTTCGCACCTAGGAACAGGGTCTCTCTTGCACTCGATACACACCTGTGAGTTGAAATTAGAACTTACTTGCAGTTCTGGCACACCTTGCACTCGGGACATTGCCACCCTGCACGTTTTAACGGAGTAACCGCTATGTCCAGGCACAGTCCGTGATAGTGCTGCCCACAAGTAGTACAAAAGAACTGATCTAAGAGGTCTCCCGGGCTGTCGCACACTGCACAGTTTGCATCTTCCTTTGCTATAATTAACGGTAAAACAATGAGATGGTTGTATAAGAATTTAGTATTTTTCTGACTTCACAGTTTAAAAAATAACTTGAAGGGAACTTGCATGGTAAAGCTTCCAGACACTTGAAGTTATCCACACTGAAGTGCTACCCAATCAGGAGGTGGTCTCGATAAAAACAAGGTCATGTATTTCATCTGAATTTAATCACGTTAGGTTTAACCATCTAGCCCTGCGACCACCTGTGCCTGTGTGCACCTGAGACCACAGTGGTTCTTAGGTGACCTCCCAGCCCTCGCACCAGTGCCAGTCTGGCGCCTAGTCGGTGCTTGACGCTCGCTGCTGAAAAGCAAACAGGGAAACACTGACTGAGATGCTCGCAGCAGGAAGAGACAGTTTATGTGGATGTTCCATGTTTTGAAATTAACAAAATGAGGTAAGAGGCAAAATTAAGAAACGTTAATATCAATTAGATTAAGATGCTTCAAGCATAAACAGACTAATTTTCATTTAAGTCAAACAGGTTTTTAATACCAGAAAATACTGTGTGAGGGAGAACATTTCAGATGGAAGCTACATATTCATACCCAATAACTTCATATACTATTTTGATACTCACTTCTATTAATTGCCAGTCATTAAAAAGCATTAATTACATTTTACATATTATAAACATCATCTATCCCTTAAATGTTATCAAAAGAAATGGTACATTTTAACAGTCTTTTTATCACTATAACAAAAAATAACTGTAAGAATAAACTGCCTTGCCAAGTACACAGTTAAATTCATGCATATTACAAAATTCGGAAAATAATGTTTTTTAAAATCACACCAATTAGGTAAGATGGATAATCATGGCTGTATGTGACTCTTCCTCAGGGTCTCGGCACACTAGTTTGGTTAGCTGACTGTGCAAGGGCTGTTCTCGGTTGCGTAGGCGAACTTCCTTCTCTCTGGTGTTTTGAAGGTCTGGCCAGCCCTCCCCGGCTCCGAGCCCTTCCCTCCCTCCTTCCCAGTCAAGTCCCCCTCCTCCTGCTGGAGTCAGCAACCCGCTGGTGTGGTCCAGAGAGGTCTCTGCTGTGCAGACTTTTCGCCTTTATTTCAGAGTCCAGTTTTAAATGGTAAAACCCACCTGTAGCTGGAGGGCCCTTCACAAAGGGGCCCTGGGACGACCTTGCCCCAAGGTGGCCCCCTGGTGGCCCCACACCCTTCTTGCAGCAGCAGCTAGAGGAACGAGGCTCCTTTGGAGACCCTCCCTCCTGCGCTGGGCAGCATTCACATCCCCCCCAGGACCCCAGCAAGACTCCCCTTCCCCCGCTTCCAGGCTGGCCACTCCCCTGCCCTCTCCCTCAGTTCCCCGTGCCTTCATCCGGTCCCCCAGGGCAGGCTTTGTGTCTCCCTCCCTCTAAATGCTGGTGTCTGAGAGCAGCATCCAGTTCTCCCTTTTCTAACCCCTGGGGCTCCTCTCTGTGATCCCAGCACCTCAGTCCACAGCACCAGCTTCTTTCTAAACCCCACACATTATTTTCAAGTCTTCCTGGACCTCAACAGCCAGATGCCCCAAAGACACTCACTCAACCCCTCTGAAGCTCCTTTCTCTCAACCAGCGTCAGTACCACTGCTGGCTCTTCAACTCCTCCCTGGCCCGACACACCCAGCAGACACCGACTCCTGGGGGAACTCTCCTGGGCCCCGCCTGTCCCCACAGCTCCTTCTGGGCTCCCTGCCGGGTTGCTGCAGTGCCTCCGGAGCGGCACCCCTGCATCTGGCCCGACCTCCTCCCCAAAGCACCTCCCGCACGCCCAGACCGATTTCTCAACACTGTGACTCCCACTGTTCAGTCAAGCTTAGATGAAACCTCCACCAATACTTCCTTTTTCACCAAAATGGAAAAAAAAAACCTTTCTAGTGAGGCAAAAAACAAACAAACAAAAACCACGATGACTCTCAGGAGCGCCCCCTGTCCCCTGGCCCTGCCAAGCAGCCTGCTGTACCCCTGGCTCTCCAGCGCGCGTCCTGCGTCCTGCGCCCTCCGCTCGGCACGTGGCTCTGGGTCGTGCCCCTAGCCCGCTCCAAAACTCCGCTCAAACTCCGTCCCCGGACAGGAAACATCACCACGCCGAAACACCGAGGTGGTTGTTGACTACTCCCTTCTTCATAATGCTCAGAAGGAACTGTTATACACGGGAGCTAGGGACCCCCCAAAACCCAGAACTGTCTTTTAGAGGGCGAGCTTCTTGTAGGACAGGCTTCCCCTGCCCCAGGAACTCATCTGGATCAGTGCACCAGCTGGCGTTATTGTGAGAGGCTGGGTTCAGCTTCAGTGAATTCTTTTTGAAGACTCTTCCAATGCATTTGCCCATTGTATGAAGAATGATTGATGAGTGCACCTGCCCACACTTCTCTGACTGTTCAGCAGTTTTACACCAAAAACAGCAGGAGCCCCACCCTCCCTATTCACCCAATCTCGCCCCAAGAAATTTTTTTTTGCCCAGATGAAAAAATCCTCAAAGGGAAATGTTTTGTCAATGTGGAAACGGTGAAACAGAAAAACGGCAGAGGCACTCAAAGGCATCAAAATCGGGAAGCTCAGAACCTGCTTGGAGCAGCGGGGAAACACCTCGATGGGGGCACTGGAGGAAATGCAGAGCACTCCGAAGGGGACTGAGTCTACACCAGCAAGAGCAAACACACCACTTTTTATAAGTAAACTCTGGGTTTTTGGGGCCCCCCCATACAATTGATTATAACCCAACACTGTGCTTCCTCGAAGGGTAGAGACCTCGCCCTTTCCAGCTCTGCGCCCTCGCTGCCTGGCACAAACAACGCCGCATCACACACACATTTAAACACAGGGCTTGCTTCTAAAATCACTTCTGAATGGCTCTTTGACTGACAGGTATTAGTTTAAAAGTGGAAATGTCGTAAACTAGTTTGTTTTTGATAGAAATGGCATCATAGAGAGACTTCTTGCCAATATTTACTCATTCAAGCTTTGGACGTTTAAAAACTAATCTCCGATGGCTGCCTCCTCGCAGAACACAGAGAAGCCGGGGCAGGTGCCGGACTCTGGACACCCGACACCGGGTCCACCCTCTGCTGGGATGTGCCAGCGGCACCGTCTGACACGCTCCTGCGGGACTTGCTGGCGTTGGCTACGCTGGGCACTTCCACCTGCCGCGGGGGCAGCGGCCACAAGTGGCTACAGAGCAACGGAAACGCGGCCGGTCAAACCGAGACGTGCTGCACACGCAGATCACGCCCAGACTCCGCAGACTTCTCCGGGACACTTGTCGAGCATCTCCACACTCCTTGCCCGTCACCCGTGGACACGGCGCCGCTCCGCACGTTCCGGAGCCAGGGCCGTGAGGAGGGGAAGCCCATCTGCTGCCCCCGGGCATCTGGCCTCCAGGGCACAGCCCCTCTGCACCCAGATAACGGTGGCGCAGACCCCGCCTTCATTCTGGGAAACCTCCCAGCAACGCCTTCCGGCCACATCGTCACGCTGTCCCGGGAGTGTGGGTCGCTGGCAACACGCTAAGCAGAGGAAAACACCCAGTGGCACACTGGGTCTGAAGACGCTGACCACACGAGGGGTGAGAACAGTGACAGTGAGGACGGGACGACACGAGGCAGCGGGGCTGGCCCCACGGCTGCCCCCCTCCCCCAGGAAGAAGGCGCGTGCGGAGAGGAGCGCACCAGGCAGCATCTCCGGGAAGGACACGTCCACAGACAGATGTGCGTGTCTGGAAACCACACGAGAGACGTGGGGCTTGAAGCAGTCAGGGATCCAACGACTGCGCGGGGTTTTCCCTGAAGCCGCTGGAGCGGGGCGGAAGGCCGCAGCTGCAGCGAACCTGAGCGGGCGGCCGCAGGACGCAGGGCAGCGGGGCTCTCGGGAGGGGCCCACCGGGGAGACCGCGTGCGTGTTCACCGAGCAGGCGGTGCCCACAGGCTGGTGGCTCTCTCGGAGCCTGGGGAGGCCGTGTGATGCGGGGGGCGGGGTGGGGGCGAGAGGAGAGCGGGAGAAGCAGGAGGAAACGCTGGGGACTGGACGCGGCCCCTCCCTGAGGGGCAGCTGTGCCAGGAGACGGGCGCAGGAGGAGACAAAGACAGCGACCTTGAGTCGGAGGGAGCCATCCCGGACCCTCCCTCACACTCGGCCAGGCTGGGAGGGGGGACCGCTGCGGGGCGAAGTCTGGAAGCACCCAGAACGAGTGCGCGGGCACCACGAAACAGCAGGAACGCCAGGGCGCTGCCTGACGGCACCCGTCTGGGAAGGGCTCCTGCAGCGCCGCGCCGCGCCACGCCACCCCTGCTGTCCACGCCACCACGACGGCAGCGCCCTGAGCGGGGTGACGGGCCTGGCACGTGGGAGCTCCAGGAGGAACATGCAAACCGGGGCTGCTGTCCGGAGAGGTGGGCCCACCGCGCAGGCGGGCAGGTGAGAACGGGAGGCGAGGGGACCGGCAGAGCCGAGGACAACAGGGAAGCAGCAGGACTGGGTGTCCGGAGGTACGAGAAAACCAGGACACCGCGCGTGGCGCTGCAGGCTGACTGTGGACAGAGAGCGAGAGCTGAGGGGTGACAGTGATGACACGGGGGGTCGGGGAGGGAGGACAGAGAACACTGCCATGCTTCGACCCCCGGACAGCCGCCGCACACAGCCTGCCCCGGGTGTGCGTCTGGGCTCCCCTGGGTGTCCCTGCCGCCCACGCCGAGGACGCGGGCACGGGCACAAGGACGAGCCCCTCCCTCAGGCCCGGGCGGTGTCGCTCCACCTGCCCGGGGTGCTCTGGGCTCTGGCCCTGCACGGCCGCCGCTCAGCAGGGCAGCTTCCCCTGAGAGGCGAACGGCTCCTCCGCAGGCGAGTCTGACCACGCCTCCCGAAGGGCCTCCGTGTCAGCCGCCCAGACGAGCTTCCTGGGCACGTGCACCTCGCAGCACCGTGAGAGAGGCGCTGGCAGCGTGGCCAGCGCTGGCCTGGGACACAGGGCACCCCAGCACAGCGTGCGGCTCGGAGTCCTGGCCTGGCTCACGGACGCTCTCTTCGCTGCGAGTTCTCTCTGCGGAGGTCTGTCACCTTGCACAAAAAGACGTCTTAGTGCTGACTCAGCTAACTACCCCTCTAACGTGCTGCCCCACACCTAGGCAGAAGCATCGAGTATCACGTTCATGTACACATACAGCTTGAGCCTCGGCTAAGAGCTAAATAACCACCTCTCTGTAAAGCAGCTAATATACATGAGGTACAACGCTACACGACATTCATCGATTAGTGTCTCTTAACCGACACTCGTTAAAGGCACAGAAAGTTATGCACGTTGTGCTGTGACACACAGTAGGGCAGCTGGAAAGGCTTCGGGAAGACCACTGCACAGTCCTGTGTAGTACTGCAATGCAGTCTGCCTACGGTGCTCTCCACGTCCTTGGATGCTAAGACAGACGGTCGGAGAGCTGCGTTTACACTGCGCTGTTCAAGAGCACGAAGAAACAGAATTCACGCAGTTGGGCTCTGGTTTGATGCCCCTGGCTGCCGCTGCTGGGGCGGTTACGGGAAACCGCCCTGCAGGGTTTGTGTTCTGCGCTGGGAGGCAGCTCCACGGGGACAGCTCTTCCTGCCGTGCACGGTGTGGCGTGCCCGCTGTTCCGGTGCCCAGCGCGCTCCTGTGCGCGACTGCGGACCCGGCGCCGCTCGGCGCCGACTGCTGGAACGCTCTGGGCAAACCTGCGGCTTGGGGGAGGAGCACGTATGTGTGTGGGTGTCTCCCTCGCCAGGGCCTCCGTGCTCGGCCTATCCCTACGTGCCCACGGCCGGAGTTCCTTGCTTGTCTTTAGTTGTATTGGGTCCTGCCGCTCCCGTCTCTTCACGCGACTCCACACGTCTCCCTGGGGGCAAGGCTCCGTGATGCCTGCATGCCCCCTCACTTTGTGCATGGTGAACGGGAGCAAGTCACGTGGCCTCCGTTCTTACGCTTCCTTGCTTTACGGACCGATCTGCGGTCTCTAACATGTGAGTGAGGCCCACACTGACAGAACAAGGCTGCAGCCTGGGGCAGTGCTGCCACTGCGCAACCAAGTGTCTAACATGAGAAACGTGGCCACAGGAAAGTTTACACGTTGCTTGTTTCCTCAGCTCCGATGCTCGACAAAGCACCAACGGCTGAGTAGAACTCAGACTCCCAAACACGCACACGACTGCTTGCCCCACAGCAGGGTGCCACCCACCACCCAGGGCACAACCTCTAACGACTGATGCTACGGTCTGTGCGCTCGGGAAATGATTCACCACACGGGGTCTTAACATAACGACCCCTGTAAGAGTGGCTGTGCATGGCCCTGGCTGGTGTGGCTCAGTGGCTTGAGCGCCGGCCTGTGAACCCAAGGGTCACCGGTTGGATTCCCAGTCGGGGCATATGCTTGGGTTGTGGGCCAAGTCCCCAGTAGGGGGCGCACTACAGGCAACCACATACTGATGTACCTCTCCCTCCTTCTCCCTCCCTTCCCCTCTCTCTAAAAATAAATCACACCTTTAAGTAAGTAAACAAGTACAATCTTTAAAATAAAGTGGCTGTGGTGAGTGTTCTCCCCCCCCAGGTTCAATGGTGTACAATCTAAAACAATGTAAAACTTTGAACCCCTTATTAGCCTAAGTACAATTTGACATTTCAGTTAGCCTTACCTCTAATTCACATCTGTGTGGTTACTAGGGGCGATGTGATCATGCATGCAGACACAAAATAACCTTAATGGAAGGTAAAATTGTGGTACCAAACAAAAGTAGTAAGTAATGATGATGGAACCTAACTGTCCTCGCGAAGTCCAACTCAGGCTAGGCCTGAGGGGCTGCCCTTATGTTTCACAGAGGCGAAGACGGCAGGGTCAGCCTTTCCGGACTCGCTGGGGGGCCGGGGAAAGCTAACAGCCAGGCGAGCAAGAGCGAGTGAAGCATCAGAGGGGTCTCACGAGGAGCCTGGAGACTCGGCTTACTAGGGAGAATCCATAGTGAGAGAAGGGGAAGAGCTCCGTCTAGTGGTGCAGAGAGCGAGCGGGGCACTCTTCCCTGGAACCTGGAATCCGGGCAGGCCCGCGCGTTCCCCTGCCGCACAATGCCGCCGCCGGGAGGGGAGACAGGACCAGCGAGAGGGCGGTCTCGGCTCGCCGGGGCCGACGAGGCCCGTCGGGGCGGCCGGGCCAGCACCGCTGCAGGGAGTCGAGAGAGCCTCCGGTGCTCCTGCCGGCGATGCGCACCCCCCGACGTGACCCCCGGGGCCGGCAGTTTTAAACCGTGTGCGTGCGTGCGTGCGTGCGTCCCCCGGCACACGAGCCCGTCACTGAGAGGCTGTGGCGCGCCAGAAAATGCATTTGCCGTCGGGCTGCTACACGAACAAGTGTGGTTTGCCTCCTTCGCCCCGGATGGCCGGTGCCGGCGGCGGCCGCCGCGTCCCTGCCCGGCAGTCGGAGGGAAGAGAGGGCAGGCCCGACCGCGGCCGGGCACCGCGTGTCCCACGCGCGTGCGTGCTGCGGCGCGGGGGCTGGGAGCCGCGGCCCCGAGCTGGTCGTCTCCGGACGCCCCACCGGGCGGGCTGGGGGTGGGAACTGACCGGCACTGGACCCTGTTTAACCTTCCCAGCGACCTGCTGTCTAGTACAAACTAAAACAACGTCTGCTGAGGGCTGCTCTCTTTCCATGAGGGTTGAAAACTTTTCTAAATGAGGAAAAACTCATAAACTACATTTGCGTTTCTGAGGAAATGACTTTCTGGATTTAACTTCAATGACACTGCTGGTAAGATCCCCCCGAGGACCTCTGGCAAAGGTCCCTCAGTGTATAGACACTACATGTTATACAATAATACTGACCCTTCGCTACAAGCAGACTAGCGTTAGGGGACTCAGGACACTGGCCACGTTAAGTGGGCGCTCGGACGACGGGCCGGGGCGCGTCTGCGGGGACTCACCTCTCTCGGGAGCTTGCTCGATGTGCTCGGGGCAGAGGAGGAGGAAGCGGCCGGCGTCCTGGAAGGTGCCGGCCCCCACGGCGCAGGGGTAATGGTACCTCTGGGCGCATCTCTCTTCACAGCATCTGATAGTGGCTCCAAGGTGCTTACAAAATGCACATCGCTGCGGGGGCGAGAGGGAAAGACGCGTCTGTACAGAACCTGGCAAAGGAGCACTCAAGGATGGGCCAGGAAGGTATTAAAAGCCTTTATACGTCATTAGGAAAACTATCTGAATCAGCAAGACACCAAATAAAGGACCCGCTGAAAATAATAAAACCTCAGATACTCAATTTGGTGCATGCTGTAAGACAGACTCACCCTTCCATTTAAGTTTACAAAGTTAGCATTTCACATTTTTCTACTGACTTCATCAAAACATATAATTAAATTTTAAAAAATATCAGTGCTATGGTTAAAAAGGTGGGTTTCTAGTTTAGGGTTATTTTAACAGTGTTTAAATACCATCAATAAACAAATAAAAATGAATGTGTAGTTTCTGTAGTTTCTACTACCACCCCGCGTAGAAATCAGTATGCGGTAAACGAGCCAATCACAGAATAAGTTAGCGAAGGACAACCACATCGTTAAAGCTGCCAGACCTACACATTTCACTGTAATTAGTTTTCAGGTTCTTAGTAAAATGCTGGGAATGTGAAGAAAATTAGGTCATGAGTGTCTCCCCTCCCCTCCCCCCACCCATTTCAATCTGCTTCTAACTCTCTCCCAAGCAGCAAAAGCGAAGAAATAAGCCACACTGCCCCTGCCCGGACCCCCAGGGCCAGGCCAGGGCACTGGGTGTGCAGGAGTGGGTCCAGACCGCCCACAGAGCTCTGTGTCCCTGCGAGTCTCTTCCTCAGGGTGGCCGATTGGGAGTGCCCGGGACCAGGCCTCCACGCCTGCTCTGGAGGCCACTTTCCTTGGGGAGCCCTGGCGGGGTGGCCTGTGCAGAGGGGGCCTGGCCGTCCGTGTCACAGGAACTTCTGCATCAGCGTTAACGCCACCTGCACGGCGACTGATCTTGTCTCGTCCTGCTCCGAGGTCTGGGGCAGAGACCGCAGGCTGCCCTGTCTTTGTTTCTGCAGCACTGGGACTGCTGCCTGTCCCTGACACGGGGGGCGGGCGGCGGCGCGCGCCTATGTCCATGCATCCTCTAGGGACTCTGAGAGGGACCTGTGGGGGATGCGCACAAACAGCACGCTGGAGCCCCGAAAGCCCCATGGAAGGACCGGCAGTCAAACGGAGCCTTGCCAACAGAGGGGGTGCTACCAGCACAGTGGGCGTCCCCCCACACTGGTGCACGGGCCCTGCATTCCAGCACAGCGCGTGCGAACCCACGGAGGCCGGCTCCTGCCAGCAGCGCCTGCTCACGGGCTCGGGCCCTGCCCTGCACCAGCACAAGAAAGCTCACGTCTCGTGGTGTGTCTCTACATGCCTTGAGCGTGGTCAGCAGACCACTGCAGCCCCTAACGTGACTTGTACACACTAGCTCTGTTTGTGGCACTAGAATCACACATGAAGTCCACAAATCCACACACTAATACCCATTTCAGTACTTTTTTTGTGCTCAAGGGGGTTATTGCATTCACTGATAAAGTGGAATGACCAACTTCTTCCAAACCGGGTATGTGTTTAGCTTCAAAACTACCCAGGTATCTCAGAGGCATTAACAGAACCCAGAGTTGGCAACATCAACAAGACCTGGGTGGTCTGTGGATTCCTCAGTCACGATGAAAAGGCCAAGAAAATGTTGAGGCAGGAAAGTGCATTTTTAAGTCCAATCAATCACTGAAAAGTGTTCGTGGTAACTATTAATATACAATAATTTATGCCAAACTGTTAAAATCTAGAATCTCTGTTACTTTTACAACATATGCCAAGTTGCACAGAGCCTTTTGCACTAAAAAAACGATTCTGGCAAATAAAATATAAAGGCTTTTACTTAAGCGCATAATAAGGAAACAAAATAATTTAAATTGATCCTTTTCCCAGTGTCTGAATCTTTTTAGAAACATCAGCGTGTTCTCTAAATCGCATTTGCAATGGAAAATGTTACGTGACATTAGCTAAACTACTACAAGTCCTGGAATGTACTCAACACGCTAATTCCCAATAACACAGAACGGTGTCAGGGAATAAAGGAAGGAAATCAAACACAAACGGCATTCTCGCGAACGCCCCCGGCCCATCTGCCACGGCTACAGAGTCACTGGAAGACGTTTGGCACTGGGAGAAGACGTACACTTTATATAGAGGCTGGAATGTGTCTTTCTGAACCAAATAGAAAGTATTGGTAACGCTGCAGAAAATATCAAAGAACACGTTTCCACAGGAAACTTCTCTAACGTCAGTGCTCTCAGGAACCATGTATTGGAAACCAAGCAAATCATACAGCAGGTAACAATTACAAAGCTAATTGACATTTGGAGAAAGGAAGGAGGTAAGGTAAACAACTCTTAAATAGTATAACTAAACAGTTTGTTTGAATCAATATTTAATAGTCTGAAACAGGGCTTTTCCCACTTTTTTTTTAATCATTAAAAATCCAGGCGAGGAAGAGGAAGTGTTATAGCGTCTCTTGGCACTAGTCTAAGAACAGACTGGGCACAAACAGTTGTGAAATGCGTCTCTAATAAAAGAGCCTGACGGAGAATGTGTAAAGAGCTCTCGCAACTCACTAGTAAGAAGCCGAAGCAGCTGGAAAAGGAGGGTTGGGCAAAAGTTTGAACAGACACCTCACTGCGGACGCACAGTGGCAGGCAGGTCCACGACACGGTCCATCTCAGCCGCCAGAGAGCGCCAAACGCGCCCACAGGGAAACGTCACTGAAACGGAACCACTGACACTTAGAAACAACGGTGGGGACAAAGGCTGGGACCAGCCGCCGTGGGGAGCAGAGGAAGAACCTCCACGGAGAAGGACATGGGAACTTTTGGAGACCCATGAGACAGGTTCCCGAAGGTAAACGGACACTCTCGTACAAATAAACAG
The DNA here is from genome assembly GCF_019186645.2 of Phyllostomus hastatus. NCBI lineage: Eukaryota > Metazoa > Chordata > Mammalia > Chiroptera > Phyllostomidae > Phyllostomus > Phyllostomus hastatus. Next base: position 1,105,868 of record NW_025333796.1, read on the forward strand.
TTCCCGTCCTAAATACCGACACGAGAAACGTGCCGACACCCCTGTCGCATCCATGTGCGCAGCGGCTTCACAAACGAGGGCCCAGAACAAACTGTCGGCTGGAGAGTAACCCTTCTGCCGGTACCTGCCGCTCGATTCCGTGTGTCTGCGCAGAACACGCAGGGCTGCAGCAGAGGGGCCGGCCGGCGACTGCAGGAGCTGCGGTGGGAGAGGGCTGGCCTCCGCGGGTTGGGAGAGACCGTCTGGGGTGAAGGAAATCCTGCCTCTCTCAACTGCGGTGTTACGTAACTGTGCACACTTCTCGAAACATGTTCAACCATAACCTTAGAAGGGCGGAATTACGTCAAGTATACCTTAATAAAAGAATGACGCACACAGGAAAAAAGTATGGATTAACTGGATAAAGGCAGAGAGGCCAGTATCAGAATGATGCCCTCGAAGGCGCAATCTGTAAAATCTGAGTAAGACGCACAGCCTCACTGCTGGAAGTCACCGGTGTGAACAACCGAAAGCAGGCTGGCATGAAAAGACATCTGACCCTCGAAGGAAAGGAGTGCGCCCGGCTAAGACTGGAGTTAAACAGGTTTTCAGCCGAGGACATTTCTAGGGCCAAGTGGTACTAGACCTCAAACAACAAGGTCAAGGTCAACAATGGTAGGAAGGATGAGACGAAGGGGAAACCCTGAAAGGAGTGAGCCTCAAAGAGCACCCCCGACCCCGATGTGAATAAACTCTCCGACCTCTCCTGCACCCGAACGTGGACAGTCACAGAGAAACTATGATTTCTGGCGGCGCGGACAACAGGGTCGCTGCAGTTTGAGTGCAAGTCCAGACACTGAGAGAGCCTCCCGGGAAAAAACTTGACAGTGAACACAACACAAGACAGTGGTATCCTGTGGCCATAACCTCATCCCCTAAATGTTTAGTATGCAATGAAATGTGCTAGGATGTGTGAGTATGTGTGCTGGGGCGGGGGGCGGGGCAAAAAATGGGACCCACAACAAAGAAAAAAAAAAAGTAATACAAAATGACCAGAGGCAGAGTAACAGAACAGACCTGAAAATCACAAAACCCAATGAAAATTCTACAAGTAGAAATTATAGTAACTTCCATGAAAATTTTAGTGAGTGATCTTAACAAGATACTGGATATTATAATTATGAACAAATGGTCAGGCCAGGCCAAATCATTCGGCTGGTTAGAAACTCAGCTGGTTAGAGCCGCTTCCCAAACACCAGGGCTGCAGGTTCGATCCCCAGTCAGGGCACGTACAAGAATCAACCATGAGAGCATGAATAGGTGCAACAACAAACTGATGTTTCTCCCTCTGTCCCTTCCTCTCCCTCTCTAAAAAATCAATAAATAAAATTTAAATACATAAATATATAAAAATGTGAACATATAAAAGCAATGGTGAAGGATCTTGAAAACAAGTGAATCATTTATGCACTCTAAAAAACTACAAGTGAAATTATTGAAAAAGAAATGAGCAGAACCCCAGCAGCCGAGGGGACGACATTAAACGCAGCAATGCGCATGGAACCACAGCTGCAGAGGACGAGGAGCAACGGGACAGAAAGAGACGGAACACAGGGGTCCAACTTTCCACAGATCGGGTGGGAACAAAGCGAACTTCCATTTTCACAAAGCTCAGCACACCCCACGCGGAGAGAGGACGAAAAAAACCACACCTCAGGCCCCTCCGAGCCAGGCTGCCGAAACCCGGAGGGCAAGAGAGAACCCGAGAGCACCCAGAAAACGCCGACACCCTGCACACACAGGACCAACACCACCGCCAACACCAGCCGCTCGTCGGGAGCGACGGGAGGCAGGAAGCCACGCGAGAACATCGGCCACATGCCGAGCGCATGGAAACCCGCCGGCGCACGACTCTGCAGCAGGAAAGCGGGAAGGAACGCTGTCCTCCCGAGCTCGGACCCCCGCCCCAGCGAGTGGAGGGGCCGCCCTGCGCCTGTGCTCCGCAGCCCAGGCCCCACGCCCCGCAGCAAAGGCTGAAGGGAGAAGCTCGAGTGCCCGACGGGGGGGTGAGCGGGCAGCCCGGCCGTGCACACCCGCTGGACGGGACGGGGACCTGCTCCCCCCACGTCAGTGCAGAAGAGGTGGGGAGCCTGGAACGGAGCACCCGCCAAGGACAGTGAGGGGACATGGCCCCCACCCCCCGGGTTGGTGGCAGGGAGTGCCCGCTGGAGAAAGGGGCCCCAAACCACTGCCCAGGGGTCACGTGGGGCCAGGGGGTCGGCAGGAACCTCCTGTGCTGTGGGACAGCAGAGGTGCGATGCCCACTCTGCACGGCAGCCGCCGAGCCCCCGCGCCCCACAACCCGCCAGTGGAGGCTGAGTAGGGAACCGGACTCCCACACACACCGGGGAGGGACATGGGGCCACCCCTCTTTTCTGTCCCCCAAAAGCACAGTTTCAGATAAGAGACACTTAATGGGGGCATTTTAAATAAGCAGAATTTCCTAACATAACGCTCAAAATGTAAAGGGTTCAACAGAAAAAAAATAACTCCTCCCACAGCAGGAACCAGGGAAACCTCGATGGGAGCATACAGTACATACAAGGCACGAAGCTGCTTCAACAAGAAAGTATAAGCACGCTGGGAGCAAATAAAGAAAGTGTCTCAGCAAAGAAAACAGTCTTGGCAAAGGCATAATAGAAACAAATGGAAAGTTCAGAACTCAAAAACATGCTAAAAACATAAGTGAGGCGCTTAGTGAGGGGACTTCACAAGGGAAGAGAAGCCGCCGCACCTGAACAGGTGAGGGAGGGACCGGCGGGATCAAGGGGGCGGGGCCACGGCGAACGGAGCAGCACGCCATCGTGTGGAGTGCAGGGGAGAGGGTGAGGCTGGAAAGGTATCTGAAGAAACATGGTGAGAATTCTCCAAATCTGGAAAACCTACAGATTCAAATAACTGAGTGAACCCAAAGATGGAATACGCACCTTACCCCCCGATCCGTGCTAAGACACATAACCAAACGTCTAAAAACTAAACACTAAATGCAAAATCTTGAGAGAAGAGAAACACCGCCTTCCTCACGAGGGGAAAAAATCAGTCGGGAGTCCATTTCTCACCCCAAACCATGGAGGAGGGCGGAGGAGAGTGACACACGGCCTTTTCCAAACGCAGAAGAATGAACTGTCAGCACAGAATTCTCCATCCAACAAGATGTATCCTTTAGGGATACATGGGCAATCAAAAACACTCGGATGGGGGAAAACTACGCAAGAAGAATGGTCAGGAAAGTTCTTAAACCAAAAAGGAAAACGAGAGAAAGATTCTGGAAACGCCATAAAGAGGGAACACAGGAGTGAGGAAAGCTGTGAGAAATTGCAACAGACGTCGCTTTTCCTCTTGGATTTTCTAGGCTGTGTTTAGCCACAGAAGCAACATGTTTCACACTGTCTGACGCGGAGCCCGGTGTACACGCAGGAGACATGTGAGATGCCTACAAAGAGAGAACACGGAGGGAGGCGAGCGTTCCCGCCGTCACGAGGCCTGGTAAAACGAAGACGCCGGCCACACACGCACAGGCTGTGGGAACCACACGTGTGTGATGCAGCACCCACGGCGATCGCCGCAAACGTGTGCACAAAGGGACACACAACGACGACTCCAGAGGGGGCGGGGCTTCCAGAATGACACGGAAAGGAGCCCAGAAACCTGCTTCACCAGGACACGACGACTGAGCCGATGAAAATTATGTGTATCCAAAATGTGTGTGTGTGAGATCTTGTTCAAAGCCTCAGGGTATTGTCTGAAGAAAACGGAGAAACAGCCATTCAGGAAAATGTACTTGAGTCATTGATAAAACAAAGGGGGGGGAAAACCAGCATCACCATTTCAATCCATGACACAGAACATCTTGTCATGATTCAAAATACTCAAAGAACTGGGTTAGAAGGAAACCACCACTCCCCTCTCCGGCTCGGCACCGATGTTTAACTGCCGAACTGTAACGCATCGAGGCAGATCCTGTTCCAGGCTGTGCTGAACTGGGGCTTTCCCAACTCCTTTGAAAATGTCTCCTCTGGAGTTGTTTCACGCAGACTGTTTCATAAAGACTGACTCTTCAGCCACGTCGAACTCAGCACCAACTCCTGGAGTAAACGGCAACTGAGCGGCACAATACCGTCTACTGGCTCGTCTAGGGCCTAGAAAACCAGCTAGAAATCGTGTGTCCTGTTTTTTAAATGGCTGTTGACATGGCCGACAATGTCCTCGACTTTCTTTTTTTTTTTTTTAAGATTTTATTTACTTATTTTTTAGAGAGGGAAGGGAGGGAGAAAGAGAGAGAGAAACATCAATGTGCAATTGCGGGGGGTCATGGCCTCCAACCCAGGCATGTACCCTGGCTGGGAATCGAACCTGCGACACTTTGGTTCACAGACTGCGCTCAATCCACTGAGCTACGCCAGCCAGGGCTTTGACTTTCTTTTTAATTCTTGGACTTTTTTTGAATCCTCACCCAAGGACTTGTGTACTGATTTTAGAGAAAGGGGAAGGGAAGGGAGAAGAGAGGGAGAGGAATAACGATGTGAGAAACAAACATCCCCTGACTGGGGACACAGGAAACGACCCGCAGCCTCCTGATTTACAGGACAATGCCCAGCCACAGGGCCACTCCGCCCAGCCTGTTCTCAGGATTTGACAACTATTCCTTCTGAAAGGCTAATCGTTAAGAAGTTTCTTTACTGAGCAAGCATTTCTTCGACGGCTATTCACATGCGATTTAATTAAGTCACCATGGACCAGCAGCGGTTCTCCTTGCCTGGCTAACGGATGAGCCCCCCGGAAAACGTGATTTGCGGCAGCCCTTGTAAAGAACCTCTGCTGTGATGAGATACTGCGTTTTAGTTCACCATGTTTTCAGGCCGTTCATTTCCCGGGACTGGAAGAGTGTGGCGAATGCTCGATCTGGTCGTGCTGACGCACGCCGTACTCCGCACAGCTACCGCGTGCGCCGGCGCAACAGACTGAACGCCTCGCCATCTAATGTGGCAACAGCAGCAGGGCTGCCCAGAGGTCCACGGTTCTCGTTGGGACGTGCCAGGCGTGTGTCACGGGAATGAAAGGCACAGCTAGCTGCCGGGACACGTGGCACTCAAGCACGAGTCCGAGCTGTGTCACTGACCCGTTCCAAGCCCGCGAGGACGCGAAGCACCAGCAGTCTCTGCGCACCACTGGGCCCCGTCCCTGCCCTGCAGTGGGAGCCACAGATGATGTGCAAATGAGTGGGTGTGGCTTTGTGCCAATAAAACTTCCTTTATGGACACTGAAATTTGAATTTCAATGACTTCCATATATTATGAAGAATGTCTTTGAAGTTGTTCAACCATATAAAAACATAAAAACCACTGCGGCTTGTGGGCCACAGCAAGACCGGTTGTGAACTGGACTTGGCCACAAGCCACACACTGCTGACCTCTCGGGTCACCTTTAGAGACCCCAAACAAGCCTCTAGTGCACGAGGCCCCTGAGTCCCCGTTCCGTCTCCCTGGCTCGGCAGACTAGGAACTCGTCCTGGCTTCCCAGCCCCTCGCCTGGTCTCTTACCAACTGCACAGATGTCTCCAGGGGAGAGGGAAGTTCCAGTCAGGCCGGCCTCTCGCCTCTCGGCACAACCCTCCGCTCTGGCCCTCGGCCCTCCCGGTCCGCCCGCTCGGGCAGCTGTCTAAGAAAAAGCCCTTTCTCCGGCTGTTCCGGCTGTTCCTGGGGCAGAGCGGATCTAGCAGTTCCTCCGGTGGCGTCAGAGGCGGAGGCAGCATCCCCCCAGCACACGGCACACGGCAAGACCCCGAGCCGCAGCGGCCACGGCAGCGTGGCAGTGCCACGGGGGCGAGTGGGCGAAGGAACTGCAACAGAGAGCTCAGAAACAGCCCGCACGCGCGTCCGTTAAACACGTGCTGGGGGACGGAGGCTGCATGTCAAACGAGTGCAGGAAAGAAAAGACACTCCAGTATGTGCTGGAGTAGCACTGGCTCTCCGTTTGTGAGGAGATGAAACTGGATTCCTGCATCACACAACATAAAACTCAGAATGGGAAACACCTAAATGTCAGGGCAAAAGTACAGAAGTGAGCTTTTGAAATGTGTGTTAGAGTCCCACCGGCAACTACCAAAAGAGTTTTGCTTCTGAGACACATTTTCATGATTCAAAATTCTAACCTTTCTAAAGGGCACGTACGGTGAAAGACCCCTTGACAGGAGGACACAGGATGAATTTTCCCTGAGGGCCGGGAACTTCTGCCATGTCCGCCCCGCGTGGCCGTCCAGCCGCGCTGCAGGCCCACGGAAGCTCACGACGGCCTCCGCGCCGGGGCCACGCAGCACAGGGGTCCTTCACAACAGCAGGTCCCACGTGCCCCACCACAGACGGGAGGGAGCTCATGTCTGTGCGTCAGACTCAGTTAAAACTACAAAGGAGGAGTGTGAGGAGCCTTGGCCGGGCGGCTCAGTGGGTCAGAGCATCATCCCACCACGCCAAGGCTGCAGGTTCAATCCCCGGTCGGGGCACATGCAAGAATCAACCCATGAGTGCATCAATGAGTGGAACGATAAATCAATGTCTCCCCCACTCCCTCTCAAATCAACCAATCAATAAAAATTAAAAAAGAAATAAATTACGATTTTTGCTGAGGGTCAAGGCAACTTCACGGAACGAGCCTTACAGATTCGACCGTATTTCACTAACTAGGCCCAGCAAACCCGAACTTTCTCTGACAGAGGTCCGGTGCCCTTCAGCTCCCACCCGACGTGACCCCTCAGCAAGAACGGAAGGAGCACACGTGCCGGGGCGAGACGACCCGGACGCCCGTTTCCAGGTGCCGGCGCACCCAGGGGCCCCGCAGGGTCCGGCGCTCTGACCGGAGGGCCCGTTGTCGCTCCCCGGTGCCCTTCCCCCGCAGCCTCGCACTCAGCGCAGAGAGGCGGGCGGCACCCCTTCCCGCGCAGCACCACCCTGCGCGGACACGGGTACCGGACGGCGTGTGGGGGACGTCACCTGACATCAGTCAACGATGTCAGGCACAGAGTAACTAGCCGAGACTCCTGACCCCGTTAAATGCAGTCGTGTCTGTTTAGAAACGCTCGGGACACAGAGACACGCCTGAAGCCGCTGCCCACACCCGCCCAGCTCCCGGGCACCTCGCCGCCCGGTGCACAGCCTGCCCTCCGACTCGCGTCGCGTCCCCCTCTTCACCGGACCTCTGCCCTGACCAGCACTGAAGGTCCCACTCCATCGCCCTTCCCCACTTTGGACTCTCCACCCGCCGGCGGACGTGCGGCCGCCGTGCTTGGACGGCTGGGTGAGCCCAGCCCCGACATTCGGGGGGCTTGGGGCTCAGCACGGCCGCCCTGCTCCGGCCCGAAACCATGGAGACGCCTACGTGGCCTCGGAGGCCACCAGGGAGCCAGCGCTCCTCACGGCACCCACGGCATCCGAGCTGCACGTGTCACACGTGGCCTGAATTCCAAACTCACACGCGTGGACCTGCGGCCACAGCAGCGGTCCTGGACACTCCTGCCTGCAAGTCGACCTCTTCCCGTTTCACTGGGAAGAGCCGGGAGCGCTCAGGTCTGTTCGTGCGGCTCTCGTCTCGGGGGCGCCGAGAAACACCCCCCCCTCCGCGGCACACAGGGCCGAGGGCCTCCTCCCTTCCCTCCCCGCTGTCCCCACCCGACTCCTTCTCCGGCCACTCTCCCCCTGCCATTCCCAGAACCCACCCTCCCCCCACCTCTGCGTAAGCCTTGATGGGTGGGGCTCAGCAGGGCCCTGTCTCACTTTTCCCAGTCAAGGTACTCGCCTGGGTGCCAGGTTCGGGCCCCAGCAGGGGGCGCACGAGAGGCACCCGACTGACGTTTCTCTCCATCTCCTTCTCCCTCCCTCTCTCTAAAATAAATAAAATCTTTTTAAAAACTTTGTTCGAGATGACTCTTCGTCTAGACGTCCTATGTTATAACCTACTGACCCATGCTGCAAGCATAATATTAAAACTTTCCAACTTTTAAAACATTTCCAGGTTCCGTCAAAATATGCTCCCAAGAACAGACACTGTTGCTTCACATCCATTCCATCTTCCTCCTTCCTCGGGCTCTCAACTTTGTGCAGAAACCGTGGTCCTCCTCAGCATTACCTCTGGCCCGGAGGAGAACCACAGCCTCATCAAGTGGTGGTTGTCCCAACACTCTTACTGGCTCCTGGTTTAAAGCAAGAATGCAGGAGGCAACTCTCCGTAATGAGACGTTAGGAGAAATCTGCTCCAGTGCAGGAAACAGAGGAAAGGATTTTCTCAATTACAATCACAGTGAAGACAAAGTTCCTCTCTTTCCGTCTCTGAATGGCACCCAGAGGGTGTGACGTGCGGGGCTCCTGCCACCACCTTCGAGCACAAGAGGAGCCGGATGGAGGACAAGAGCGACACGGCGAGGACGCACGACATGGGGGCAGTGCGGCCTGGCAGCCCGGCGTCCGGAACCACCGGCGACTGTCCCCCGACTCCTGACTGCCCAGTGTGAAGCATAACCAACACCGAGTCCGGGTGGCCGGTCACACCAACAGGCAGGAAACCACAATCCTAGCGGAAAATGATCAAAACTGGCCTGCAACTGATGTACGTGTTAAAATTAGCAGAGAAAGATGTTGAAACAGTTATTTACAAATGTACTTGAGATATTCAAAAGTTAAGTAGTGACATAAAAGATATAAAAAGACTCAAGTCAAACTTTCTAAGATAAAAACATCTAAAATGAAAATTACATCAAATATGATGAACATCAGATTACAAACTGCAGAAAAAAAGATTGTGAACCTGAAGACAGAAAACAGAAATTACCTAAAATTAAGCACGAAGAAGAAAAAAAAAAGAATCTTAAAAAATAGGGGTGGTGGGGGAGCATCAGTGAGAAGCAAGACAACTTCAAATGGCCTAATATTTAGGTAACTGGAGTCCCCATAAGAAAGGAAAGAGAGAAGGAACAGAAAAAATATTTGAAGAAATGACTGTCGAAAACTTTCTACCCATGAGAACTAAACCCTCCCAGACCCCAGGAAGCTCACCAAACCACAGGCACAAGAAACAGAGAGAGGACAGGAGGGCACAACCACCCAACTGCCCTGCATCAGCGACCCAATGTGAAAACTGCCCAGATAAAGAGACATGTCCGCAGAAGCAAACCCACAGAAACAGAGGGCAGGCAGGTGACAGGGTGGAGGGCTGAGGCGTGTGGCAGTCACCGTGTGTGAGGCACAGCGCAGGGAGTACAGTCGATGGAAAAGCACGCGGGAGCAAGGACAAGGGAAGAAAGGCATGCCACGCACACAGGAACGACGGTAAGAATGGCGCCGGGTCATTCGTTGGAAATAACGCGAGGAGACTGCGGCACGACAGCTTTCAGCCCCGGGGGAAATGCCGACCGGAACCCTGTACCCAGCAAAAACTGCTTTCAAAGCGAGGGTGAAATGAAGGTGTTTCAGAAATAGGAACGCTGAAAAATGCATCACTGCAGACCCCCATTACCCTCCAGGCAGAGAGAAAGTGGCACCAGGTGACGTCCGGATTGTTACTTAAATCTCACTGAGGTATCTGTTTGATGAAAAATGACAATCATATGGCGTTGACAACACATGCAGAAATCAAACTGGTAAGAGTGACGACAGCCCGTGGCGCAGGAGGGGCAAGGAGGAAGGAGACGGAGGACACTCTCGTTACGCACAAGACTGTCCAGAGTGCCCCGAAGGCAGGCGGTGATCCGGGAGAGGCGAGCGCTGGAGAGCCTGAGGGAGCCGGTAGAACAACGGAACAAAGGGTCACGGGTAAAGGTCCACCGCAGGAGACCGGTCGGAAACGTAAGAAGGGACTCGGCCCAGAAGACCGCAGGTGAGGGAAACCACGGCACGAAACGGATGCACAGGGAAGAGGAAACGCCGCAGGACGACTCGGTCACACCGAACGCGCACGGCCCGAACGCTCCAATCAGAGAGCAGGGCCTGCCGGCTGGAATTTAAAGAGCAGAGCCGGTTTCCGCAGGAAGTGCACACCGAGTGTGAAGACACAGACGGGTTCGAGGAAAGGGATGGAGAAAGGCACACCGCGCTCACACCGGTCAGGGGAAAGCGGGAGTGGACGTGGTAGCACCGGACAGAGGAGGTTCTGGAGGTGAACACAGGACTTTCCGTCCCGGTGGCAACGGCCCTTATCAACGTTTCCTCCGGCCCAAGTTCTCGTGCACAAGCACGGCCACACTTATCGCCACCTCTCGAGGACGGAGGATAACCCCAGGGTGCACACGGAAAAGTCAGTCCTATGCACAGAAACACCCATGTATTAAAGCTGGGCCAGAATCCCACCTCAGTGATGGGCAAAAGGGTCACGGTACTGGGCCCGAGACTCCCCTCCCCAGGAAGGCCTTGCACAGCTGGCCTCTGGGACGGGGTCTCAGGAGGGGCCCACAGGTCCCCGAGTGACAGCTTGGCTCTCTGCGCACAGACCTCAGGGGCTAACAACGTGGCTGTCCCTCTGGTAGGTGGGGCCCTGAGGAGGCTCCAGGAAGACCTGGCGAGCCCCGTGCATGAGCACTGCACACACATGGCTGCATTTTCAGGGCTGGGCAGAGGGTGCTCCAGCGCGCCCTCGGGGATGGGAATGCCCTTGGAAGCCTGCCCCCGGGGGTCTGCCGGTGCCCTCCCCACAGCGACCCCCCCCATCACCTGCCACACTGGGAGTGTGGGCCCCTCTGTCTAAAACTGCAGGGGACGTGAAGGATACATACGTTGACAGCATTTTCTAAACTGACATTACAAGTCACTAGGACTGTATTCAAAATAAAACAGTATCAGACAACATCACTTCTACAGCACCTACTTGCAAATCACCTTCCGTGAAGATGAAGACCACTATTTTCAATCTTACTGAGACCTACTTTCAGTCGGTGAGGCAAGTGTAGAGAGACTTGTACTGTATACAGTTTTTAACGAAAATCACACTCACACTACACTGCTTATTCACATTCTCAGTGTATGCTGCCATCTTATTATAGAAGAGCTATTTTTTCCTTCTCTTTTGCAGTCTATGAAAAGGAACCAAAATATAAAAAACTTACAACTCTTCTCGCAGAACTTAGTTGGCTTTTACACAGAGAGACCTGCTACAAAACCAGCATAATGTATTGGAATTCCAGTGCGGGTTTGTGGTGGGGGGAGGGGGGAGAAAACGTAAGAAAGTATCGATTCTAAGCGAGATGTTACAGGCCGTTTTTGTGTCTCATTTACAGAGTAAGACGCCACACTTGCTTCAGAAGGAGGTTAAAGAACGGAAGTCTGTGCTGGGGGACGAGTAACTTCTCTCGGGAGGGGCCCCGAGGGGAGCGCAGGGAGGGGGGCTCTGGGTGAAGAGGTGACCGGACGGCTGCAGCGCGCAGGGGCACACTGTCCCCTTGGTGACACTCACGCTGGCCAGAGTTCCCAGAGGCTGGTAGCACCCAGGGCTCCGAAAGAGGAGATGAGGAGAGAAATGCCATTCCTCTCCCTGAAACACAGGTGTACAGTTCAGCATATTCTTCCTAGACCAGAAGACAAACAATGGCCCCCCTGGAAGGAGAACCTGGGCAGCAGTCTGAGGGAAATTTCAGAAGGACTCAACTGCCGGACAGAGAACGCCGTTTAACAGCTGAGGAAACTGCACTGAGCAGAGGAACGGTATCCATCGTTAAACCAGGACTTCTCAACCTCAGCATCCTGGGCGCTCTGAGCCGGGCAGTCCACCCCTCCAGCAGGAGGCTGACCGAGCGCCACGGACGCCGCAGCAGCAGCCACGAGGGGGCAGCAGCTCCCTCCTCTCCGGGCGCACACACCCCCTCAGCACCGCCCTTAGGTGGCCGAGGCCGGGGCGGGGTTCCTGCGGCCGCCAGGGACTCAGTGTGGGGGCGCTCAGCTCTGCCCGAGGGGTGGACCGGTGTAAGCCTCAACAGGCAACAGGCGCTGTCCGTGCCCGGGCAGCCCCCGAGGGAGGGTCGCAGACATAAAGACGCACACAAGCAGTGCACACTCACACCGGCTGTTGGAGAGGGGCGAGGAGGAGAGGGGCGCGTTCTGGGAAGGGGGTCTGGGCGAGGGTGTGTGCTCAGGGGCTTCTCAGAAGAGAGGTGCACAACCGCACAGCTGGGGGAGCCCCGCAGCGCCCCGTCTGAGCTCTGGGCCTTGTTCTGGTCCTTCTTAGGCCGAACAGCTCTTCATTTCAAAAGCTCTCGGGTGTTTTAAGGGTGTGGGGGGGGAGGGGAGCCTAGCAAAACTAAGGACATCCAGGAAAGAACTGGTGCATCACTACCACAACCCTTTTTCAATCCCAACCAAAATCACCGAAATTTAGCTAGTCAATTTTCACTTTCTGTAACCAGAAAGTACTTTTTTCTTCTTACAAACTGGGTTTAAAAGCACACTAAAACTTTAAAAAGTATTTTAGACAAATCAGGAAATTCCCTGTCCAAAATTTTTTATGACAAATGTTAAGAATATTTTTTCACTGTTTGATTTTTTTTATAAACATTCATGGTTTATGGCAATAAAATATCAATAGAAATAGGTCCAGATATCCATTTTTAAAATGCTCCACCCAGGTACACTTCCTTGAAGAGACAGTACGTTCTCGCTGCTGTCGCGTTCACCATGAAGAGGCAGATGAAGTACCACGACACGTGCAACCACGTGTCACCATAGTGAAAGTCAACCATTCAGAACATCTGTCCTCTGGTAAGGTAACAGTGAATTCCAAGTTCAGCAGCACTTTGACACACTGCCCCAGGGAACCTTCCGAGACACGAAAGATCTTCACCGTCACCGACCTCCACCCCCATCACGTACGTAGAGCTGTGGGAATGTCCTGTTTCAGAGATAGTGGGGGGACGATCAGAAATTTATAAACTCGTATAAAAGGAACCACACTGGGAACCGACCTCCTTCAATACTCTGGACTTCTTACTTGTAACTGTGAACGATTCTACGAATGATCTTTCGTGCTACTCTTTTAGGCCACGCACACTTCTTGAGGAATGCCCCCAGAGAAGGCCTGTCAGAACGGCACTGTTCTGCCAGTGAGGGGAGAGAGGCCAGACTACTGAGTGAACATACCCTATGTCAGATGGCAGTGCGTGCCGAGGAAGGAGAAGCGACGACGCAGGCAGTGATGGGAGGAGGCGGCACCGGAAATTCTGGACAGGGAGCCCAGCGAAGTGCTCCCGGATGAGGAGCTCGAGCAAGCCCCTACGGGAAACAAGGGGGCCGCACATGTGCGCCGGGGAATAGTCAGCTAAGAAGAGGAGGCCCTGCGGAGGCCCGGGGTGGGCCGGCGGCTGGGGAACCTGAGTAAGACCACGGGGGTCCGTGCGGCTCAGAGAAGCAGAGGAGGGGAAGAGGGACACCCGGTGATGTCCGGGACGTCCTCGTGGGGGCGGGGGGCAGGATCGCAGAGCCCTGTCCGTTCGTTAGGACTGGCTTCTGCCCTCTGAATGAAGTGGGGAGTCGCTGGAGCATGTTAGGTGAAGGGGTCATGTGACTGTCTTGTGCTACTTATTGGGTTGGCCAAAAAGTTCGTGAGATGGCTGTCTCTAGTAGCACTAGATTGTCTTTAACTTTATTCAAAACAATTTTGTTAGATTATATTGTGACAGCTGTCACACCAGCATACATTTAAGAAAAACCTTATCAAATTTGGTGAATTTCTGTACAGCCATTTTAATACTGAAAATGGAAGAAAATAAGCAACGTTTTTGGCATATTGTGCTTTATTATTTAAAGAAAGGTGAAAATACAATGGAAACGCAAGAAAGGCCTTGTACAGTGGATGGAGAAGGTGCTGTGACTGATCAAACATGTCAGAAGTGGTGTGCGAAGTTCTGTGCTGGAGACTTCCTGCTGAACATGCTCCACAGGTGGGCAGACCAGCTGAAGCTGACAGCGGTCAAATCGAGACACTGAGAGCAACCAGCGTTCTGCCACATGGGCGAAAGCCAGCAAGCACAAAATACCCAAGTCCGTGAGTTATTGGTGAAAATAAAAAATGTGTCTTCTATTTTATGGAAAAAAACTTACGGACTTTTGGCCAACCCAATGTTTATTCATGCCAGCCTGGACCCGTGTGTACTCGTTTTACTGTGGACGAACAGCTAACACGATCACTGTCTGTTCTCCACCATCAGGCTGGCTCCTGAACTCTCAGTGAGTCCCCGCCTCTCTGAGCACCTCCTCCTTTCCTGGTGCCTTATTCTCCCTGCACCAGGAACCACTTTACTTCTTAAGGAGAACAGCGGTGAAAAGCCAAGGTCTAGGCCCTAGGTGTGCTCACTGCTCCCCGGGCCCCAGCTTCCGGGCCTTCACGGTGGACAGAGCTAAGGAACAAATGTATGCATGCCAGCTCACGCATGTACACACAACTGCAGTTCAGGATCTGTCTGTGTAAATGTTAAAAACCGTGAGTTTACATCGATCCCTCTGATTGCATTCCAACGCCACAAAATTCAGGCTAGCCCTTCCTCATTAGTAGCTCCTTTCTCCAACAGTGGAAAACCCAGCTCTCACGATCTACCCTCTATTCACTGACTTGTTCACTATGACATACACATAAAGCAGTTTCAGAAGCGCCGACCCACACCCCTGCCAGAAACTCACGCACTCCCTGTGTGACAGCACGTACGTGCAGTTCCTCTGTCTACAGCCTTACGGGTAACCCGCCAACATCCTGGTTTCCATGTACTTGGGGTCGCTCTTCTCCTCCCCACCCCTCTAAGTGCGAGTTTCCCCGTTCCCTTCTGTCCCCTTACCCTGCTACACTGTTGTAACTGCTTACGTGGGGGCAGCTGGAGGAGCTGTCCCTCACTGTGTTTTTCAGCTGCACCGGAGTCCACAGCATGAATCGTACCATGTGCACTCGGCCATTCTCTATTGTGTGTCGTCAGGTAGGTTGTTGGCAATTTAATCGCGTGAGTATTCTGTACTATTGCAGGCATATTCTCAGTGCAGATTCCAAGAACGGTCACAAGGTAAGTGCACACGTAGCTTGTTACGTATCATCAAACTTCCCTGAGGAAACTCTGTACCAATTTGCATTCCCACCAGCAAGGTGTATGAGTGACCATTCTCCACAGCCTCCTCAACAACTTTTTATATGTTTAGATTTTTGTCAATGCGACAAACTCTTCTTTTCTTAGGGGAGAACAAGTTTTAAAAGTTCTAGCTAACTGGTCTACCTTATGCCTATGTGATAATGGAGAAAAACAAGACAAAACCAAAGAAAGGGCGACAGAAAGCGGACACCATCCTGCTCTGACCGACTTGCTGTCGTGGAGACCAGGCAGACTGTCCCGACAAAGCCGTCCCCGGCCACCTTCCCTCTCCGCTCCACGCCCTCCCCGCGCTCACCCAGCTCCGCTGGCTTGGGCCCGCTCCACACTAACGCGGAGATGAAGTGAGCAGGAATGCGAGCTTCCCACGCCCCGATTCCTCTGCGGGGCTAGGGCAAAGCCTTGACCTCTAACTTCCACGTAAGTATTATTCAGTGTGCATGTAAAGAACAAGAACGGCACCTTCTGTCCAAGACGGACGGGGAGAGGCGAGCTTCCCTTTACCCGCGCAGCAAACAGAGCCAGGAAATACATGTGCTCACACTAACTCAGGTACACACACAGGTCTGTATTTCCGTATTTGTGTAAACGTTAGAGAGTTCACATTGACTTCTTCGATTCCAACTCAACACCAGGAAGCTCCGTTTAGCCTTTGTTCTCCGTCTTTCCTATTGCACAGGCTTTACTGTGCGTCACGGATCCTGCATTTCCCACACGCTGAAGGCAAGACCCTCCCCCAGCAAGACGCCACGCTCTCCACCGGGACGCTGGCTTTAACGCGGTGGCCTGGGACCAATCCCGCAGCTACCTCTGAGGTTCGCCTGTGCTTTTCAGCGTGGTAAGATAATCCCCAACCGCTTCCCAACTAGTTCACAGGAAAAATGGCTCTCACGGATCCATGCTCCTCCTGACCTGGCCACCTAAGTATGTTCAGACAGTGGGATTTCCTACTCAGCATTACACTGCTCAGACCAGGATAACACAAGCACTTAAATGTAATGGCACATTTCCAAAACAAGCACTCTTAAACAACTAATCCTGAGGTGAGTGACTCATCCACGTAAAGGACATCGTTCTGATAACCTGGGTAAAGCTGATGTTACAACAATTGAATAGTTACTTGAATCTAAGTCCTTGTCTCAACTACACTTTTGAAAGTTTTAACTGCATTCCATCCATCAAAGACCCCACATGTAACGTCTGTGGCCAGAATTTCCATTTCTAATGTCCCTTTGGAAGGGCCGCCGCACTGCGCAGGGTTCGCTGCGTCTCTCTCTGCGCTTGTCCTGCGGCGGGCGCGCTGAGGACGGCAGACTGGGACACAATGGGACTTGGGGACAGTGCCAAAAGGATGAACCAAACTGCCAACTTAGCTGAAAGGGAGTATTTTAATCAGCTTTTGAAATATCAAGACAGAACCAGCCCACTGTGGACTAACAGCTGTCAGGGCTTGTCTCCCAGGTGAGAACTTCATCAAGTGCTTCTGTCTTAAAGAGGGACCACGTGGACGGATAAACAGAGCCAGTGACTCTGATTCCTAAACATTTTAATTTCTCGTTCAAATATAAAATACTTATTTTAAAAAGTTACAGTTACTGCCTCATTTAACATACTATGTTCTAGTGGTATGAACAAACAACTCTCAGATACGAATTAATAATTCCCTATTTTGAGGGGTTCTACATTATAGAAATTATTATTCAATAATTACCTATTAAAATAGTTCTTACAAGGGAGCCTTCCTGTGGGCTAGTGCAAGTGTTACAAGGCTGGGCTTGGGGGACAGCTCTACTTACTTCTGTGCTCCCTGAGACAACAGCTTTGTCCACGCTCACGGACAAGGGGTCTTCCGTCCGGCCCACTCCCAGCGACCACTCCACGCAGCGGTGATGAGCCCAGCACGTGCCTAGGGCGGTCAGAGCGGAAGGAGCAAGTGAGTGACGTTAGCCGCGCACGGACACCAGTAAGCACAGGCGCGCGAGGCCCGCCCACGCCACGGTGCGAGACACCGGGCGTAGCGCAGCGCCATGCGGGGACCTGTCAGAACCACAGCCCTCGGGCTGCAGCCAGAGCCCACTGACCGAGACTCTGGCCGCGGTGCTGGGACTCCGTTTTAACAGGCCCCCTCCCCCACCTGGTGGTTCTCAGGAGCTCAAAACAATGAGAATCACAGAATTAGTAATTATTTCTCCAACGAAAAATTAAATATTACTGTAAGATCTTTTATCTGGAATCTCACACACAACACACCACTTTTCGGTGCATGTTACTTCGCACGCCGTGTGTGACAACGAGCACGTGTGGCGAACAAGCTGCAGCCCGCCCCCCTGTCCTGCCCCACCCACCCCACGGGCCACGCCAGCCGCGGCCGTGACACCCTCCTCCGTCACAGAGCTCCTGAGTCACCACCACCAGTGGGCCAGAAACCCCGACAGCTCCTCCAGAGGGCGCGGTGCTCCTCTGTCGTAGTGGGGCGCCCGCGTGGCTAAGCACTACCGCCCCTGCCCCTGCAGTCGGGCAAAGAGACGCAGGCCGCCGTGAGCCCCACGTTCGCACAGACCCCTTCCAAATGCTGTCTTTCCTCAGTCATTGGGTCACCACGGCTTCGCCACCGACACAGAGGCACTCGCGAGAGTTAGAAGAGCTTCTGGCCCGGGGTTACTTTATTTTACCTGAGCGGGCACACTTCCCGATGACAGTCCCTGCTCTGCGATCAGACCGCCCCTACACTAAGGGCCCCCGCTCTGAAGGTGCTCCTTCGGGCACACTGACGTGCCCACAGAACCAACGGGCGGCGGACCCCGGCCGGCTCATACCTGCGGGCCCAAACAAGGCTTGGACGTCGACGGCATCCGGCAGGCCGACCACACTGAGCTCGTCCCAGACGCGGGCAGCCTGGCCGTCGGGAGCGGTCTGCGTGCCCACGCTCACGTGAGCCGCTGCGTGCTGCGGCGGCGGCCGCTCTCTGGGGAGAGGAACGAGAGGGATGTGAGGTGAGAGCGACAGAGAATGTTCCGCTCTGTAACAGCCTGCATGCAGCACAGTGCCGGGTGCACTTGAACTCGGCAGGCACACGCCGTCCTACGACCGCTTAGGACACGTCTGTTGTTACTCATAGTGTAAGGTGAAACTAGATCGTGACCTTGTATCACGTAAGCGACTAAAAAGTCTTCACATCTGTGAACAACGTAAAAACTGCAGTTGTAAATTTACTTTGCCGTTCTATGTATTTTTTAAAAAACTGACACTCTGATATTCTAATCACATTCTCTCACATAAAACTGACACTCTAATATTCTAGCATTTTCTCACATAAAATGAATGTTCTCTTTGGTCTTACTTAAATGCTCGTAAGACCTAGTGGGATCGAACCAGAACCCACATCTGCTTTTCCCTAAGCGAGGGCCACCACGACGGAGCTGGTGTGGCGGGCGACCTGACGCCGGAGCGGCGGCCTCCCAGGGAGGTGAAACCCCGCTGAGGGTGCGGGGGAGGCAGTGGGAGCAGAGCGGGGCAGCGGGCGCTTTCTCACGCCCCCGCCCCGGCCAACCCCGGCAGCTGGTCTGCGGCAGGACACCGCACGTCCTCGCTGCCGGGGCCGTGCACCTCGAACGGGAACTGCGGGAGAGACAGTGACGAGCTGCCCGTGGCCCCGGGACGCGGAAGGCCGTGCGGCAGCAGAGACCGCAGCGCACAGCGGGCACTGGGACCGGCCACAGCGGAGGGGAGACCTGGGACCGCCCCGGCCCGTGAGCCTCAGACACGCATTAACGGAGGCGGTTACGTAGACAGTGCCTGCCACTGCGCTCGAGCGTGTAAGATGGGGGAAACCGGACGACTGGCAGCCCAACTTTAATTCTCTCCTGATGCCACAGGGTTTAACCTGTCGCGACGCGGGGTTAAGTCACTGCTGAGTACGGGGCGTGACTCGCTGCACTCCGGTCTGCTGGGCACCTAGTGGGACCCTGCTAGGAGAAAAGCAGCACGAGGCCAGGGCACTGGCCTGTTTATACCAACAATCACTGTAAGGAAAAAAGTATTAACAGATTTCAGTAAGCACATCTAAATATCAAACCGCAGAAAAATAGCCAATATGTTTATGTTCTGCATTAGAAATGTATAGACTTAACTTTTCTAGAACGTTTAGCATGCTCTGCTAATTCTAAATTCTCATTTTTATAAATATCTGAAGAAGAACAAACTCTTTCCTATAAATATAATCTCCACCCCTACAAATATATTCTTCCTGGTTAGTCGTTGGCATTTCATTGGGAGGGGGAAAAGGACTAACAGTCCACCCATAAAGACTAATGTATCGTTATAGCGTGCTTCCTTTGCACCAGTATGTGACGTGGGGCGGGTACAAAGACCAGCGGAACGGCCACGCAGCCTGCTGCGGACCGGCTGCTGGCCGGCGACTCCCTCAGAGCCCCCCGGGCCCTGCGGCCGGCCGGTCTGCACACAGCACACCAGACGCCGCCGGCGCCCGCCCTGAGGAGGACAGCGGCCCGGCCCAGGGAGGGGCGCGGAGAGAAGTCAGCTGAAACGCAAGCCCCCAGCAGGTTAAGTCTAAGCCGAGAGGGAAGGAGAAGGGAACCCTTGATGATGGATCCCTGTGTTTAGCAAACCAGGAGGGAAAACTATTTTAAAACCTCCCTCACAAGTTTTAAAGGAAAAAAAACTGTCTGGTTTATAGTCCATCAGTAACATATTCTGTAAATATTTAGAATCATTACCAAGCTAAATTAATTGTTTACCCCTAAATGATTTCTAAATTTTGTAAATGTGCTTCATTCCTAAGGTCCATTAACTGGCTTGTCATGATGACTTAATAACATGGAAAACACTTAGTGTGTATGAAGGCTTTCATAAACGAAGGCTATTTTTACATAATTATCATCTTCACCCATAGAGTTTCACTACAAACTAACTAATAAAGTCAGTCGCTGAAGCCCAAGTGCACTTCCCGGAACAGGTGCTTGAGTATGGCCCTTACTGGAGGCGGAGCAGGAAGACACGAGATGCGGCCCGTCCGGTGCACAGCTGTGCTGGTCACCGACGGACACTGGGAGTCCGCTGGACCTCGCCGTGTCCTGTGAGGGTAGGACCGCTCGCTTTGTCCACGGGGAGTGCTAGTGTCCAGGACCTAGCTGTGGCCTTCGTAAAAGCAACACTCAAAATACGGCACTTCTAGACTCCCTTAAACCGGTCCACCTTAACTCCTTCTAGAAGATCCTCTCCTGTGATTGCCCCACTTCCTGCTTCGGGCCTTCAAGGCGCTGGCAGCAGCCCATGGCCAGCCGGCCGGGCCGGGCCAGCCCAGCGCAGCACAGCTACGCCTCCGCCTCCTGGGCCCGCGCCCGGGGAGCACTTGCAGCCAGGGGAGCACTTGCAGGGTGACATCACTGCCCTCCAGGGGCAGCGCGGGGAGCCTTCCAAGCACATCAGCTTGACACTTTCTGGTGGACCTCAGAAAATTCCCCTCCCTCCACTACCAAAGCCAAGTCCACAGGTGAAGACGGCCTTGAACCAAAGCTCTACAGAAGATGAGATGAGTTTTAACTTGGGAAGCAGACGTATTTGAAAAGAGTGTTGGGGAGTGTTGGGAAACTATATTGACCGTGAATATAAACACCAATGCGTAGTGACACAAGTCCCTAAGTAAACGGCTGCTTCAGTAAAAGAGAAGAGCACCTTACTTCAGGACCCTGGGCTTCCCAAGAGTCTGCCAGAGAGTGCGACGTGCTCTCGAGCGCCCGCACACGCCGGCGGCCCGGGGAGGCCCCCGCTGAGCAGGAAAGGCCCCGCCGGGCCCCGCCACCCCCCGGCCCTGCTCCTGCACAGACCACCAGCGCGCACTCAGAGGAAGGAGAGACTCCATCCGTCGTCTTGACCTACTTCCCACGGTGTGTGCCCTCGAGAGTTTTCTTCTGAAGTGAACCTTTGTGATCACACTGATTCTGTTAGTATGCGGTGAAGAGAACAAACTTTTTAAAAATACAAAAGAGGTTTTGAGAAAAGGAGCAATTTGCTGGGTTAATGGCGAGCCATAAAGCATCCTATGAACGCTGGAAACATGAGAAACTTCCAGTCACAACACCATTTCTGGAGGCACAAACAACGCAGCGAAAACACGTTTTACGGTCTGACCGCGTCCCGACCGGTCAGATCTGAGAGAGTGCTTACTTCCTCTGTCCTCTCTGCTTCCGCGGCGCCAAGTTGTGTGTCTTCTCGCAGGTCCCGTTGCTGCTGTCGTCCACGTCCCTCTTGCCAGAAGGCGGGTTTCTCCAGGGCAGGACCAGCCCAGGGGTCGCCCGGAACTGTCTCAGGTCTCCCTGTCCCAGGGAGCTCTTCTCGCCGCAGTAACAGAAAGCACAGAGCTGTTCACTGGCAGGAAGGCAAGGAAGGGAGACAGGAGCAGAAGTAGTTTTACTGAACTTTTTACAGGGACAACCATAGACACAGGCGCTTTAAAATCAAATAGTGTTTTTAGCACAAGCTAAGCTTTTTAATGTCTCCAGCATAAAAACAAAACAATTATACATTTACAACTCTGCTTTTCCACAACACGATTTTTTAAAAAATAGCAACCATACCAAAACCAAAAAAATTACAGCTTGAGTCTAGAAACACAGTTTTCTTTTAAACCCGATCCAAGAAACTCGGAGGGTTAAAACCCGGCGAGGAGAGTAAAGCTGAGCCTGGGGAGGGGGAGGGCGGGGGTCCGTGGCCGCACAGTCATGTGCCAGCTCTGGGAGACAGCGGGTGACGACGTCGGGTTTCACCACTGCATGGAACGTCCTGCGTGGGTAACGTGTCACCCCCCCACACACACACACACACCCACGTCGAGTGGGATAAAACACGAGCGTGAGTGGGTGCGGCACGCCCCTGGCGTGGTGCTGGAGGCAGAGGAAGGGCGCGGCAGGACCAGGGAAGGGGTGGAGAGCGGAGAAACGGCTTCGGGGGGGGGGCGCAAGGTCATGCGCCACAGACACCGGACACGGTGTGTTCACCAGGACTGCGGAGGACAGACGGCGAGCCCCAGTGTGGACTAGCGACTGTGGCTGGTGACAATGCCTCAAAGCGGTGTCTCCTTTGTAACAAGCACATCACCCCCGTGCACAATGCCAACAGGCAGGGAAACTGGGGCGGGAGGAGGCTGGCAATGGGAACTCTCCGTACCATTCGCTTGATGCTTCTGTAAACCAAAAATTGTTCTGAACAATGAAATCTATTAACTTTTTTAAAGAGCTATGTCAAAAAGTTAAAGGACAAAAAACAATACAAACTCATGGAATATACACTTGATGAAGGACCTTAGGGAAAACACCTTTAAAAAGCAGCGCATGCACTGCAGCTGCCCCAAGTCTGGTCCTCAGGCGTCACGGCCCCCACCGTCCCCCCTGCCGTCCCCACCCCGTGCACTGTCCCTGGTGTCTCCAGTTAACAGGAGATGGGAACAATCCACAGTCTGTCTAGGTGTTCTTTGCAATGTGAAGACCTACTCCAACTGGGCTGATGAAGTGACTCGTGAATCAGGCCGCGTCCCACACCGCAGCTGGAAGGGGGCTCTCGGGAGTTTTTCAAACGCCAGTTAAATCCAGACTGGGTCTCTCTCAGCTAACTTCCTTTGGGTTATGAAAGCTGCCCGCTCACATTTTTCCAGCATTCCCTATTTCAGTGCAACGAGGAATGTGCTGCCTGCTGATGCAGACACAGGCGCAGTCAACGAGACCCACTTTCAGAAGGTGAAGCGGACAGGAAGAAGACGGGCGTCCCGCACCAGGGCCGCATGGGTGCTACAGCTCCCCGGCCCGTGGTGCGCCCGGGCCACCGCACTCACGCCTCCCCACATGCACACGCCCCGCGTCTGGCTCCCTTCTGCCCCTGCGGACGCCCGCTGCGCATGGCAACAACCACTGGTGTTGGCCTTGCCGACACCACTGATTAGAGAACCAGGCAATACTTTTAACGTATGGATCAAAAATATCTTCAGATGCCACTGTGTACCCAAAGCCAGCACTCACGTGTGAAGGTGTACTAAGATTATTCCCAGCCTTGCAAGAGCTCGGAAATCTCGCCCCACAGCAGGCCCACCCGACAACACTCCCAGCGAAGTGCCCGCCCTGCTGGAGTGTTAGGAAAGGCTGGGAGAGACAAGGAGTGAGGGCTGTCACACGTCTCAGGGGGCGGGGGACCGGGGCGGCACACAGAGGGATCTCTGGTTCCACTCTGGACAGAGGACTCGGCAGGGCGCCGCTCCCTCCCTTGCCACCGAAACTCTCCGAACAACAGAGCGACTCCCTTTCCTGACTGCCGGGAGGCAGAGGTCTCAGGGCCCCCCACCCCCTGCCCTGGGTGACAGGCACGTCAGAGAGACGAGCACAGGCACCGCTCCACCCAGAGAGGAGGACACCCGATGTCGCGCCAGTGGGACGGCAGTGAGTCCGCAGGAAAGGTCGGAAACCGCTGGAGGCCCAGTGGGGGGCCGTGCGGGAACGGAAGGCCCAGACGGCCCACAGGCCCAGGGGCACCGTCCTGTCTGAGGACCTCCTGGGGCACATGCGCAAGGGGAGGGGTCCTGAGGACCCGCCGGTCACGGGACCAGCCCGGGCCGCGGGACGGCAGCCGTCTGGGGAGACACGAGGACCCACCCACACTGTCCCCCACTGTGCCTGGGAACAAAAGCCTTAGGCTGGGGGTGGCGGGGGGGGGAGACCACCTTGCTGCAATGGCAGTGGCCACCTGCAGGCGGGGGACACAACGGGGGTCGGGGGGGCCTTGAACCCTGGATGCGGAGCAAGGCTGTGTATGTCCCGGCCCAGACCACTGCTGGTCCCCCACAGCAGGGTCACGGCAGGGCCACCGAGAACTCCAGGGTCACAAGGGTGGGAGCCCCAGCAGGAGCGGGAGCTCCAGCAGGAGGGGCGAGGACAGGAGACGGAGGGAGGCGTGGCAAAGCAAGGGGAAGCAGGCAGTTCAGGGAGACAGGGACGGTCACTGGTGCCTGATCTCGGAGTCTTCCTCGGGGCTTTCAGATAAAGCCAAAGACAAAAGACTTCAGAGCTGAATTATACATTTAGATTAAAACGTCCTGTTGCTTTCTTTCTTTTCTTCTCTTTTTTTTTTTTTTGAGAGAGAGGAAGGGAAGGGAGGGAGAGGGAGAGAGAGACAAACATCGATGTGGGAGAGAAGCATCAATTGGTTGCCTCTCATATGCGCCCCGACCAGGAACCGAACCTGCCACCCAGGCCTGTGCCCTGACCAGGAATCGAACCAGCGACTTCTCGCTTTGCAGGAAGACACCCAAACCACTGAGCCACATCAGCCAGGGCCTGTTTTTTTTTTTTTGTTTGTTTGTTTTTTTAAAGAATAAAGGCAGAATAAGTCACTAGAGGAAAAAGTGTACAGGTAGCTGTCACACTGCCCCTAACGATAAGAGCTCAGAGACTCCGGTGGTGGCAGAAGAGTGACCTGGTGACGCCCTGTTCTGGCAGAGGAGAGGACCGCTCGGCTCTATGACCGCCTGAGCCCCGAGACCGCGCTCCCCAACGGCACACGAGGCCAACACCCCGAAAGTGGAAGCGACTCAGTAATGGAATCCCACCCAGGCTTACGCCCAAGGCCGACCTCGCGGAGCGGCCCCCACAGCCACCCGGTCGCCCTGCCCAGCCAGCCGCGCCCGCGCTCTGACCTGATTCTGGCTTCCACGCCCACGGAGACCAGGGAGCTGGCCGACTCCTCGGACACCGAGCGCTGCAGGGCCGGGGCGGGCCGTCTGCCGCCGTCCGCCTCGGCTTCCGCGTCCTCTTCCGCAGACTGGTCTTTGATCTCTGCTTCGTGGGGAACAAGAGAGGACACAGAGTCACTCCGCAGTCACGGCCACCTTCGGCGAGTGCAGCTGCAGAGCACAGGCCACGAGGGAAAGCGAGCCACACGCACGACGCCTCTCCGCCCACAGGCAGGAGCACGACGCCTCTCCGCCCACAGGCAGGAAGAGCTCGTGGGCGTCGGCAATGACACTGCTCACACGCGTCCCTCCCCCCCACGCTGCGGAGTGGGAACGGGGCACGCTTCTTGCCCCCGGCCACAGTGCGCCCCGAGAAGCTCCCTCCTCCCGGCGACTGTGGAAAACCTTATGTTCCGGTTTCAGCAGCTGGTTGACAGAACAAATGCATTTCCATGTAACTCATTTTAAAAAAAAGTTTCTTGGCAACTTGTAACTCGTAATTATAGTTCATTTGAAGCCATCGCCGTGCCCTCTAATTACCAGCCTCTCCGCGAGCTGACTAATTGGGAACGACGCACCTCGGCTCCGCCACCCGGTCCACGCTCCCCGGGACCCCAGCCCAGCCCCGGCCCCGGCCCACGGAGGCCGCATCACCACTGCGCAGAGTTCCAGACGTGCCCTGCCGCCCTGCCGCTGTTCTGGGCACCGAAGTCTGGTCCACTGGGGTCTGGGCGGGAATGGGCACAGCCATCCCCCTCCCCCCGCGGCGGGGTCAGCCCCACGTCCTTGGCTGGCTCCTTCCTGACGTGACGTTACCTGGACCTCTGCGCACCGCACCCCCGCCACAGCCCCTCCGGCTCCACCGCCCTGCGCCCCGCCCCCCCCGCCCCGCCGGTCCTTCCTTGCACCCCCTCCACGGTGGGGTGGGATCCAGAGCGGCTGCCTCCTCGCTGCTGCCACCACAGCAGCTGGCTGCTCCACCACCAGCCAGAGCCCCCTCGCCCCCTCCGCAGCCTTCAAACCTTCCGGAAACTCATCTGACACCAAGAACCGCCACCTCCCCAGCGAGATGCTCTTCGGGAGGGAGCATCTGCCTCTGGAGGCGGGACACACGGCAGATCACCATGGGCGCTGGGCGCTGACCTCTGAAAGGCCAGCTCTACCGACTGCTGGCGACACAACTTGAGATACAAGTGCTCTCCCTCAGCCTCCGCCGCTTGCCGGAGCGATGGGAGGTCAGGGGTCGCGTGAGGCTGCCGACGCAGGGGAAACGCTGTCACCGGTCTCTGCGGCTGGCCCCTCCAGACCTCGGAATGGGAGTGCGGCCCGCCGTGGGTGCAGCGCAGGCTCTGCTCTGCAGGCTTGATTATTGTCCAGGTCTCAACAGTCTCCTCGGGACTTATTAAAGATTTTAAATCAACATCTCTCTGTTCTCCACTGCCCGAGATCCTCGCCTGCATCTGCTAAAGAATCAGTAGGGACTGGTGGGTTTGGTGTTACTTCTGGTTTGGGGATTTGGTTGTTTAGGTCCTTCACCTTTAAGGAGTGAAGACAAATATTATAACTGCGTCTTAGCGATCACTTCCAACCACAAAGAAAGAGACAAAGGTACCTGTAAAGGTGTGGAACTACCTGTAATCACAGAACCTATCTTTTTAAGACTGCTGTCCCTCATTTAGCAGCATAAGCGCGGTGGCACTGTCCACCAGAGTCACGGCGGGGTCTTCAGGAGACGTCAAGTTAGGCGGCAGGATGGGAACCACACTGCCCTGCAGGAAACGGCCGGGAGGCCGGCGGCAACGCAGGGGTGGCTTCTGGTGCCCGGACGTGGTTCTCCACAGCTCTCCAGGAAAAACACACTGCTGCCCACCGCCCGGGGCATGTGCCCCACACCTAGAAACTGCACCCCTGGGGGTGAGGGGAGAGGGTGATCCTCTCCTCAGCCCCACCTGGGTCTCATCACCTGCAACCACTAGGTGGTGCCTGTGCAGTGGTCAGCAGGCTGGAGGGCCCTCGGGGCAGGGCGTCCTTGGAGAGCGGGTCGGCCAGCCCCCGTTGCTCAGTGCGTCCTGTGTGCTGGGCGAGCCTTTGGGCCGGTGATGAAGGGATGTGAGAGTGAGCGAGCCAGATCAGAAGCTGCCCCCACACAACGCGGTTCCACCGCCCGCAACTGTTCCTTAGTCCTCCGTGGTTGGTTGGGTGACAAGCACGTTCAGTTAATAGCGAAGGCTGCTTGCCGTGGTAGTTCAAATCAAAGGCTTGGAATGAATGGTCCAGAATTTACGTTGTACCTGAGTGGTTTCCTAGCAAAGCTCGGGGTGCTGACCACCTAAAAGGCAGCAGCTAAAACCAGCTGGTGTGAGACGGTCTTTCGAGTCAGAGAAGGTGATGCCTGCGAAGCTGTAGCCCCCCGCCCTGAGTGTGCAGTGAGTGGGGGGCACGCGGCCGCCCCGGTCACCCGCATTCCTTCCCCTCGGCTTGCACACCACCCGCTGGACACCGAGCTCTGGCCTCAGGTCGCACGTCACGAAAGTGCACTGTGAGAGGTCACAGGAACAGAGAGAGCGTTCATTTACTCTGCACCTCCTGGCCTTGTGCGAGGAGTTCATACATCAGTAATTTTAGAGTGACTGTTTACCAAACAAAGTAACATTCCACTCAAACAGTAGCCAGTGCAAACACAGAATCGGGGTGCGTCCCCCGGAGGGGCCCAGTCAGGAGACGGCAGAGCTAATGCAGGAGACAGAACCGTGCAGACAGAGGCCCCCCTGGGTGGGCGGGGGAGGAGGGGGGGAGGGGTGCCCGGCTAACACTGGAAGCGCAGGCAGAAGCGTGCCTAACAGGACTCTCGCTGCACCGTTCCCTTTTAAATAGTAAGAACATCTGACATAACGTCCTCATTTGAAAGATAAGCAAACCAACATATCAAAGTCGAACAAGCAGCTCAAGATCACTGGCTAAGAAGCCGGGAGTCAGAGCCACATGCGGCCCTACTGCGCCCCGCACAGCACCTCACGGACTCGCGCGCGCGCGCTGCCCGACTAGGTCCACGTCCGAGAGAGATGGTAACACTCGGGCCGCGTTACTGAGGGGCAGCTGCTGACTACGAGGTGCAACCTGAAAACACAGAGGTTGTCTCTTTATCTCTTTGTGGAGAAAACCCCTCACAGTCAAATTCACAGCAATGAAACCCTCTGATTTGGGGCAATTATGAGATTGTTTCCCTCAAAGATTGAACGCTTCTTTGGAAGGGCTGCACGGGCCCTACAAACGTACCCACCAGCTCACCAACACGACGGCACAGCCGAGCACGGCACGTCCAGGGTGCTCCAGCGCCAGCCACGGCCTCGCCTGTCAGCACACACTTGCAAAGCCTCGTTCTCTTTCCATGAGTTTTCAAACCCCTCCCCCAAGGACATTTTCCAGTGCTTTTAGAGGAAGAGGAAGAGACAGACAGACAGACATCGACATGAAAAACACCAACGGGCTGCCCCCGCCCCGCACGTGTGCTGACGTGCACACCGATCCCGAAACCCAGGCATGCGCGCCCTGACCGGGGATGGAACCCACGACCTCCCAGCTTATGTGACGACATCCAGCCAACCGAGAGCCACACGGGCCAGGGCTCTCACCGTGAATTCTTGTAACGCATTTAGTCAAGTGTTCTAGGGTCTTCGGGGAGAGGCTGCGTCTTCATGCTCACGAGTCTTGAGGCGTGGAACTCTAAGCACCCGTGTCATTGTGAATGTGTGACCAAGGGGGGGCAGGGGGCGCACCTGCGTCTCGGACACCAACAGGAGTCAGGTACTTCCTGACCGCACCCAGCGTCTGAAGGCATCTCAAAATATCACTCACCCTCATCGCCACTTCAAAATCACAGTAACTATTACATTAAATTCATAACTAAAGGTGTATTTTTAAAAGACTTTATTTATTTATTTTAGAGAGGGGAAGGGAGGGAGAGAGGGAGGGAAAAAGAGAAATATCAGTGTGTGGTTGCCTCTCAGACACCTCATAAATGGGGACCTGGTCCTTCAACCCAGGCCTGTGCCCTGACTGAGAATCGAACCAATGACCTTTTGGTTCAACTGGCCGGCACTCAATCCACTGAGCCACACCAGCCAGGGCAAGGGGGAAATTTAAAAGCTCGTTACAAAATTACAAACTCGACACTTTGTCATTCTGATGACACTTCGATAGGATTATCGTCACAACCTTACGTCTGTGGTCCATTTAAAGACACTGCTGGAGCAGAGTGTGCCGCGGGGGCTGGGGCACAGGAGAGCGCCCTGCTCCCTGGGGACGGCGGCGCCCCGCCGGGCTGCACTCTGCGGGCGTGGGCGCCAGATCCGCCTCACAAGCCAGAGCCGACCTCGAAGCCTGGAGGGCGGTCAACACCCGTTAAATCCATTACGTACAAGGGCAACACAAACCAGGCGGATAAATCTTACCATGTACACATACGTAAAGAGCTACAGAACACAGATCGCATTACATGAAATATTTTAAATGGGCTAGTATTTGCTAATCACGTTAATCATCACTGGCATGTTTCTGCTAGTTATCCAAGCAATATGCCTGCTTCTATGCTGTAGTCAGCTGTTAAGTAAAATAAAAGCCATTTTACAGAATGACAATGTTTTCCATC
Source organism: Phyllostomus hastatus (assembly GCF_019186645.2). Lineage (NCBI taxonomy): Eukaryota > Metazoa > Chordata > Mammalia > Chiroptera > Phyllostomidae > Phyllostomus > Phyllostomus hastatus. The sequence continues at coordinate 1,135,382 of NW_025333796.1, forward strand.
CTTCTTTTCACTGACACTACAGAAGAACATGCATTGAGAAATCGTGTAATCATGTCCTCTCCTTCTGAACAGCTGTGGTCAAAAGAGGCTGGTATCTCTCGACAGTTACTTTTTCTGGATGTGTTTGCATCTCGCTGAGTCTAGTGTATCCACTACAACTAAAAGATGCGGTAAAGGGAAAGAACTGGCAATACACGGGAAACAGAAAATAAACCACCAAAAAGTAAACATTTATCCTGCCTGTAGTCACTGAACTACTTAACATATTGATACTGATTATTAATACGAAGTAGCCACTACTTTCACAGAGCAACTAAAATGTAGCAACTGTAAATACACAAAAATGTGAAACACTGACCTTCTCTAAGACTTAACACTTTTATAGCAACTTACTCTCTTTATCCTTACCCATATTTCAATAAATTTTCATAAATCTGCACTGCTGTTTTAAATTTAATATGATGGTTTTTAAAACAAAGGATTAAGAATAGGAGTCCAATATTTATCAAGAGCCAAAAACACAGACATTAACTAAAGTAGTAATTGTTAAAAGCCAACTGCTCTCTCAATGTTTAATTTTGTCATTAAAGTCACTTCCCTGAGACAATTGTAAAAGAATCACAAAATTTTTTAAGTACTTCCTTTAGTTTTTCTATATGACTTTTTAAAAATGTTTTCAGTGAATAATCATTTTACAACTAATTTAAAAAACTAAAACCAACAACTTAGAATATACATGTTCACCATATGATACCAGCTATTAGTAATCTTAACCTTCTTCTGAGAACTATGTTACTTGGGCCTCCAAATTCAGGGCCAGTAACAAAAAAAGAACATTGAAACACACAGCTCCTCGGCTCGCTGTCAGCGCACGCCCCCTGCGTCCCAGGCGGCACGGTGCGAGGCTGACGAGCACTAGTGCACAAGAATGTCACGAGACCTGCGAGGACGGCGGCCAGGCCTGGGACCCCACACAAGCTGATGGGGTGGGTGTGTTCCCCGTTCACGGATGCCGGCGCCAGGCACGAGTCTCCTGGACCCAAGACAAAGGACGTCATCGCCCCTGCACAGCCAGCAGCCTGAGCAGGAGGACCTCAGTCCCAGTGGGGCCCCGCCCCCAAGACTCCTGGGTGGGCGCCACCCTAAGCCCAAATGACTCTCGCTCCCGCAGTGACAGGTATGGCAAGGAAGGAGCAGAGCGTGGGAACCCACAGCTTTCCTGGACGAAACAAGGCTGCGCTCTGTCCCTGAGGGGGACCTTGCCTCCTTCCTCCCAGGCTGCTCGATGCCAGCGGGACCCTGAGAAGCGGCCCGGATACGGCAGCAACTCGGAGGCTGGGGAACTTTGCTGGAGAACACAACACGCCGAGCAGAGAGAGAGGGGCCTGGACGCCGACCCGGGCAGTGCGGCTCGGAGCCTGGGCCGTGGTCGGGAACAGGTCACTGCAGGAGAGAAACTAGAAGGAAACCCAGGCAGGGAGCAGCAGCGGGAGCCCCGCAGACAAGGCTGGGACTCCGGAGGGCGGCTGCAGAAAGCGCGGACTCCGAACCGGGGAGCGATGCCGAGGATCAGTCGGGGACAAATCACACACCACAGCAGATGCGAGCAGTTATTACCACTTGACGAAGAAAGCGGACTGAAAGGAAAACACACCCAAAGGGTCTGTGGCGACCCACCCGGCGGCCGCCTCGGTGCCGTCCACGCCTCTGCCGCGGAGCCCCCGCGCTGCCTCTGGGAGTGGGCTCCGACTGCCGTGCGCTTGCCCGCGCTGGCTCACTGCTGAGACAGGCGGGTCCGAGACAGACCCGGAGTCCGGGCCGGCCCAGAATTCTGTCCGACACAGAGACAAGCCCCCTCTGCTCGGGCGCGGACAAGAACGCAGGCAGCCACCGCGGCTGCAGGAACCCTCCCGCCTCCGAATGGAGCTGACTTCAGAACCAGGTGGGGAGATGCGATGGCCCGGGGCCCTGTGACGACACTGAGCCTGAATTGTGCAGCTCACATCCACCTGACCTCTGAACATGGCAGCGTGTGAGCCACAGGGTGCCCTCTTTCCTGGAATTTGAGCTGTTTTACTCTTAACAACGATATCCTAACCACGGGATGCAATGAATGGGTATCAGGTTCCACATCCCATCCAAAGGGACACAAGGGGCACCCAGGGCTGGGTTTGCCAGGGCGTGTGGGCCGCCTGGGAGGAGGCCACCGGCTTGAGGATGGCCCGAGGAGTCTAAACGGTCCAGGGATGGGAGCTCCAGGATGGCGGGACCCCCAGGGCTGGGCACGACCAGTGAGAGCGAACCAGGGACAAACCAGTCCTTGCAAAGGCTGCTACACGGAGCTTTGGGTCCCGTGCTCAGGACAGAGGCAACAGCGGTGACACTGAATGGGGTGGACCAAAACTGCTGGTGCCCCTAGGCCCCTGGGAGATAAAAACTATCTTTGGAGGGGAAAAAAAATCCATGTATTTCTACAAATAAAGTGCTAAGCACCTCGTCCCGCCCACCCGCGCAGGAGAACGGGAGCGTGGGGGCTCCGGCGGCACACGCAGGGCGGGCAGGGACGACTGGGGTGGGGCCGCCGGGCTCCAGACACGGGGCAGTCCAGCACCCTCTTTCCACTGGACGCACCGTTGTCACAGGAAACACAACTACACGTTCCCAGTGTTCAGGACGAAGCAGACACTATAAACACTAACGCAAATTAGAAAAATAATAATACAGAAATTTTAACATATGGTAAATGGTTCAATTGGTATGTTTAACAGATATTTGATGAAGCAAGGAAGGTGCAAGCTGGAAGGTGTACCTAGAATGAACTGCTTAGAACACAGGGAACAGGACAAAGAATTGAAAAAGCAGCAACAGAGGGGACAGATGGCAACACGCAGTGGCACGGTCTAACAGCGTTTAGAAAGAAGGAAGGACGGAGCAAAAGCAGTGCTGGAGTGTGTAAGAGGAGAGGACTTCCCCAAACCAAGGAAGACTTCAAGAAATCTCAAATTCCAAAATAGAGAAAGTGTACCAGACCAACACAGTATAATGAAAGTAGAAATTAGCAACAAAAACAAAAGTAAAATGCACACAAATACCCAGAAATTTAAAAACTCTCCTAAACACCTTGCGAGTCCCAGGGGAGACCAAACCGCAGCTGAAAGCCGTTCAGAAAGACGGCGGCACAGGCGCGCACGGCCCGCCTCCGGCAGACCCCCGCGAAGTCACAAGTGCACTGCAGGACGGCCACCACGCAGAACCATCGGAAACCGAGCTGCATGGAAGTCGGACAACCGCGGAATTAAAGAAACCACACACATCCGGACGGGCAGGAGGGGCGGGGATGTGGAACGGGCTGGTCCTTCCTGCGGGGTCTCTCGGGGGCGAAGAGTCCTGGTCCCCAGTCCCACAGCAGGCCCCGCAGCCCGGGGTCCCAGTGCCAGGAAGGTGAACCCCCATAACTTTTGGCTACGAAAACCAGCAGGGACTGAGTCAGGGGAAGAAATTTCTGGAGTCCCAAGCAGTTCTCCTTAAGGAACCCACACATGGAGGCACTCAGACTCACTCCCTCTGAGCTCCAGCGCCAAAGCAGCCACATGAAGGGCACCAGTGGTGTGCAGGCAGAGACTGAAGTGTCGGGGCATCAAGGCGAGAGCTGGGAAACAGCTTTCTCCCTGAAAAAAGGCAGACAGAGGCCACTGTCCCTTTTATGAACCCGCTCCCACCACAGAGCTGGCAGGCGGGTGCTGTATCGGAGACTCCACCAACCTGGCTAAAGCCAATGCTGCCTGCCCCACCCTGGAGATCCCCTGAGGCTCTCCAGCGAGACTCTGTCCCACCCAACTTGCAGGCCCACCCAACCTGTTAACTGTGACTTTTCCAGATGACTGGCTGGTCTTAGCTCATGATTCACAACTTCCTTAATCCTCTCAAACAAGCAACAGCCAGTCTCCAGTCCCCCTATACCTTGCTAAGTGGCCCCAGTCCTGGCACTAGCAGCAGCCAGCCTAGATTCACAGCTTGGCTTCACCTGGGAATCCCCAAGCCCAGCACAAGAAGCAGCCATCTCAGACTGCTTTACAGCTCAGGCAGGGTGCCCCAGGCAAAACACAGGTGGGGGCTGACCTTGGCCGGCACTACCCAGGAAACCCCGGGCCAGCGCACCCAGTGGACAGCTGAAGACCACGTCAGAGCACCACCACCCTGCCCCTGCACAGCTGATCCTCCACAGAGGATGGAGGTGGGATGGTCAGTGGTCACAGCCAGTCCTTGCAACTGACTGGCCTGGGTCAATCCCTCCCACTGATCTGCCAACAGTAACCAAGACTCAACTACAAGAGGAGGGTGTGTGTACTCAGCCCACATTAAGAGCGTATCTCGAGTACCCGGCTTGGGTGTTAGGGGAGGCTGTGCCACTGGACCCAACAGGACACCTACTGCATTAGGCCACATGACCAAGACACAGGGTCAAAGCAGCTCTATGTAATACACAGAAACAAACACAGGGAGGCTGCCAAAATGAGGAGACAAAGAAACATGGCCCAAATGAAAGAACAGATCAAAACTCCAGAAAAAGAGGTAGATGAAATGGAGATAAACAATCTATCAGATGCAGAGTTCAAATCACTGGTTATATGGATGCTCAAGGAACTTAGTGAGGATCTCAGCAGCATAAAAAAGATCTTGTCAGAAACAAAGGATACACTAATTGAAATAACAATGACAAGAAAACAACAGTTGGGTGGATGGAACCAAGCATCAAATCAATGATTTGGAACATAAGGAAGCAAAAAAAAAATCAATTAGAACGAGACAAAGAAAAAGAATTTTTAAAAAATGAGGATGGTGTAAAACAGCCTCTGGGACAACTTCGAGCACACCAACCTTTGCATCAGAGGGGTGCCAGAAGAAGAGAAAGAGCAAGAAATTCTAAATCTGTCTGAAAAAATAATGAAAACTTCCCTAATTTGGTAAAGAAAGTAGACATGCAAGTCCAGGAAGCACAGAGAGTCCCAAACAAGGTGGATGCAAAGAGGCCCACTCCAAGACTCATCATAACGAAAATGCCAACAGGTAAAGAGAAAGAGAGAATCTTAAAAGCAGCAAGAGAAAACAAGTTAGTGACCCCCAGGGGAGTTCCCCTAAGACTTCCACTGATTTCTCAAGAGGAACTTTGCAGGCTAGAAGGGACTGAAGAAGTACTCAGTCATGAAACCAGGGACCTATGTCCAAGATTGTTCTACCCACAAAACTACAATTTAGAATTGATGGGCAGGTACAGAGCTTCCCAGAGAAGAAAAAAACTAAAGGAGTTCATCAGCATGAAACATTATTATGTGAAATGTTAAAGGGACTTATTTGGGAAAAAGTGTTCAAACTATGAACAATGAAAAGGCAATTAATACATATCTACCAACAGTTAAATCTAAAACACTAAGCAAACAAGAAGGTCAGAGACAGAATCATGGACATGGAGACCTGTTTGATGGTTGCCAGATGGGAGTGGGTGTGGGGGATGGGTGAAGAGGTGAGGGGATTAAGAAGTACCAATAGGCAGTTTCAGAACAGCCGTGGGGGTGTAAAGTGCAGTAGAGGAAATGGAGCAGCCAAAGAACTTACACACATGACCCACGGACCTGAACACTGGTGGGGGGACGGCCTGAGGGAGTGGGGGTGCTGGGTGGAGGGGGGGGAAATCAGGACAACTGTAACAGCATAATCAATAACACATAGTTTAAAAAAAGAAAGCTATTCAGAAAATAAGAATAAAAACAACATCCAAACCTAAGGAAAACACATGAAATTGTGTTAAGAGAAAAGGCACACTAGCCTTAAGACATTTACTTGCTGGTTGAGTAATTAAGGAAAATTAATGAATTAAACACCCCATAAGCTAGAAAGGACATCTTCAGAAATGTCTACAGCTCACGTGATGTAAGTAGTGAGTTAGCAAGACTGCAGAGTACAAGGCAAACATACAAAAATAAACCATAGTTTTATGTATTAGCAATGTATGACTGAAATTGTTTTTTAAAATGTAACATTTCTTCAACAATTTGCATGAGGTGGAAGCGACTCATTCCACACACAACCCGGCGAGGAAGGGCAGTGTTTGATACCTGCAGCCCACTTTCAAATTGCACCGCGTGGTGCGTGCGTGCCTGCTGGCTACACGCTCTCAGAGACCAGGTGGGGACAGCCCGCCCACCGGCCAAGGAAGGCGCACCCCTCCAGCGGCCACTGCCAGGGCCATGCTCGTTGGCATGGTGGATGTTAGCACTGCCTTCACCAGCGAAGTCAGGGACTCCCTGGTCTGCACGACGGGCACAAAAAACGGGCAACGGTTGCGAAAGTAGCAGTAGTCTGTCTCTGGAGACCGGCTAAATGGTTTAGGGACGCTCCGGCCTCGTCCGGAGCACCCAGGATGGAGGCCACACCTTCAGGGCTGCGGGTGCAGGCGTCATCCCTGACCGCATGCAGCTGTGAAACCGTCATCTTCGGTGGCTGTGCCTGCTTGCTAATAAATGCTTAGGGAGCACGGGGGAAAATGCATCATTTATAACAGCTTCCCAAGAAATCAAATAATTAGTGTAACTAACAGAACACGAACAGGATCTGTATGATGAGCATTACAAGGTGGCGATGAAAGATATCACAGCGGCCCCAAGTGCAGAAGCGTGCCAGGTTCACAGAGCGGGAGACCCGACCCGGTCAGGATGTCGATCCTCCCCACACCGATCTGCAAGGGTAACACAGCCTCAATTAAAGTCCCAGCAGGCTTATTTGTAAATAAAGACAAGCTGATTCTAAAATATATATGGAAGGGCAAAGGAGTAAGAATAGCTAAGACACTTTCAAAAAAGAATTGCCGGGGGGGGGGGGGCAGGTGAGGGGTGGGCAAAGGGGGAAAATCAGGACAACTGTGATAGCATAATCAATGAAGTATAATTTTTAAAAAGAAGTCAATAAATTCACACTTACGAAAACTTATTTTTACAGAAAAGTGTATTCATGAATGTTCATAGTTTTTTAAGATATCCAAAAACTGAAAACCACCTGAATGTCCACCACAGGGTGACCGGTTATACAAGCTGTGGTGCATCTGTACAAAGTAATACCGCCTGGCAATAAAAAGGAACAATTTATACTGATACTCATAACAACCTGGACGAATCCCACAGGTACTAAGCTGAATGAAAGAAGCTGGTCTCAGAAGGTTACATACTGGGTCTTATTCACACGGACTTCTTGGAGACACAGCTATGGGGGAGAAGACAGGTCAGCTGCCGCCAGGGCCCAGGGAGGGACAGCCAGGACTCTACAGGGACAGCACGAAGGAGTTTGGGGGAGATGGACAAGCAAAATAAGGCCGAACAGAAGCTCCTTGCAGCTTTTAGTGAGGGGCTTTGCTTCAGAGATAAAGAATGAGTCAACACTATGTCTAGACTTTCGGGTAAAACACAGCATCCATTAAAAGTATCTCCTAGAGAAGTAAGGTACAGACACTTCTGGCTCCGTAAAACCCCTGGGAAAATGAGCCTGGTAAAGTCTCATGACCGAGGAGAATTTCTGGAAGGGGCTGGGGCTGGAAACCATAGAGGGGGGAGGAGAAGAGATTCTCGGAAGACTTGGGTAGCTGACGGCCCAGTCCACACGACGCAAAAGCCAGCGCCCAGCACGCACTCCCAGCATGCTCTTCCCCTGTGAGAAGTGGGGGCCCCTGAGCACGGCCAGGTCCGGTGGGAACTGAGAACACTGGACAAACCTGCTGACCACAGGTCTGCACGTGTGTCGTCCCCCGCCGCTGACCCCTGGGGTCACTAAAGCACGGAAGGAAGGGTTCAAACAAAGGCTCACTGACTCTCTAGATTCTTTTTTTTTATTTTAGATTTTATTTACTTATTTTTAGAGAGAGGGGGAGGGAGGAAGAAAGAGAGGGAGAGCAACGTCAATGTGTGGTTGCCTCTCACGTGGCCCCCTCTGGGGACCTGGCCTGCAACCCAGGCCTGTGCCCTGACTGGGAATCAAACTGGTGACCCTTTGTTTCACAACCCCTTTGGATTGAGCTTAATCTACTGAGCTACACCAGCCAGGATGACTCTCTGGATTCTTGAGAATGGAACTGGTGTACCGGGGTGGGAAAAACTCGCCCAGGTGGGACTGTGAGAAGTCCGTAGCCTACAGAAACTTACAAACCAACTCAAAATTCTCATAAAAAAGGCCAAGCTGGGCCGAGAACAGAAGAGTAGCTGCTGAGGGCCGAGCGGTCGGGGATGGGGAGACGGCGGGGGAGATGCACACAAGGCTGCAGTGACGGGGGTAAGCCCGCAGATACAACGTACAGGGCACGGTGACTACCGCTACTGCTGTACTGGCCCCGGAAACGCTGACAGTAGGTTTCCAGTCAAAAGAAAGCAGGAGGAGCTACATTCATCTCGCAGAGCAGACTTCATGGCAAGTAAAGTTCTCAGGGACAACCGGGGCATTACATAAAGGGGTCAGTTCTCCCAAAACATGCAATAATCCCTAACACACATGCACCTAACAACAGTGCCAAAATACAGGAGGCGAAAGCTGACAGAACCACAAGGGCAGATATGTGAGTCCACGGTTCCACATGGGGACGTGGACACGCGTCCGTCAGAAATGGATGCATCCAGCAGCCGGCAGAAAGCCAGAGAGGACACAGCCGAACTCGACAGCACCGCCGGCCCTCGGGACGTAACGGGCCCCTGCGGACCACTCCACCCAACAGCAGCAGGACGCACGCTCCTCCCCCGCTCCCACACTGCAGCCACCAAGAGACCACACCCTGGGGCACGGAACACATTTAAAATAATAAAAATCACACACGTCTGCTCTCAGACCACAATGGGATTGAACTAGAAATCAGTAACTAGAGAAATCCAAAATATCTGCAGGTTAAACAACGCCCTTCTAAATAACACATGGATCAAAAAAGAAATTTCAATAGAAATTTGAAAACACTTTGAACTAAATAATAATGAAAATAGAACTTATCAAAACTGGTGGGACGTGGCAAAAGCAGAGCTTTGAGGGAAATGCATAGCATTGAATGTATCATTAGCAAAGACCTAAAATCCATGAGTCAAGCTTCCGCCCTAGGAAACTAGAAAATGCAAATTAAACCCAAAGTAAGCAAACAAAACAATAAAAATTAGAGACAAAAATCACTGAAAATAGAAAATAGAGAGAGGAGTCAATAAAACCAAAAGCTGGTTCTTTAAAAAGATCAATAAAAATCAATAAGCCTCCAGCCAACGAACTAAGGAAAAAAAAGAGAAAGGACACAAATTACTAGCATCACAAAGTAAAAACGGGGCATCACTACAGATCCTAAGTACATTTAAATAATAATAAAGAAATAACATGAACAATTCTATGCCCATAAATTTGATTACCTAAATGGAAAGAAGCAATTCTTACAAGACATAATCTGCCAACACTCATTACAAGAAAGACGCACTCTGAACAGCATTATTCTGTTAAATAAATTCTATCAATAATCAATAACCTCCCAGTACAGCAAGCACCAAGCCTAGATGTTCACGGGGAAGACAATACAATTCTCTACATTGTCTTCTGGGACATAACTCAGATGAATACTCCCTAACTCACCCTATGAGGCCAGGACTCCCCTAACACAAGAACAGAGACAAACACTTCACACGAACAAAAACAACCCCCCCAAAAACTACAGACCAGTATCTCTCATAAACACAGATGCAAAAACCCTCAGCAAAATACTAGCGAATCAAATCCAACAACGTATAAAAAGAATTACACACCACAACCAAGTGGGATTTACCTCAGGTATGCAAGGCTGGTTCAACATTTAAAATCAATTAATGTAACCCATTGCATCAATAGGCTAAAAAAGAAAAAAAATCATGACATCATATCAACAGAGGCAGAAAGAACATTTGATAACTCATTTATGATTTAAAAAATTAAAAAACCTGTCAGTAAACCAGGAAAAAAGGGGAACTTCACCAACTTGATGAAGAATTGCTACAAGAAAATCCCTACAGCTAACATCATGTTTTAAATATTTTATTTACTGATTGATTTGAGAGAGGGAGGGAGGGGAGGGGAGGGACGGAGGGAGAGAGGAAGACAGACGCACTGGTCTGCCGTTCCGCCCGTTCGCGCACCCCCTGGCTGGTTCCTGCGTGTGCCCGACCGGGGATGGGATCTGCCTCAACGGTGAAAAACTAGGTGCTTTCCTGCAAGGATCAGGAACGAGGAAGGATGATTCAATACCCCTTTTCAATGTTGTACTGGAAGTCCTAGCTACTGGAGTGAGCCCAGGAGAGGAAATAAAAGGCACACTGATTAGGAAGAAAGAAAGAAAACTGTCTTTGTTTGCAGATGTCCTGACCATCGATGCAGAAATCCAAAAGAACTGACCAAAGACAACCCTCCTGGAACTAGAAAGCTTCTGGAAGGTTTCAGGGCACATGAGGTAATATACAAGAGTCAATTACTTCCCTCTACACCAGCAATGAGCAAGTGGGCTGTGAAATACAAAAGACATGCCATTAACATCAGCACCCGCCTAAAAATGAAATTCTATTCCACGTTCATGGATTGGAAGACAATACTGTCAAGACGTCAGTTCTTCCCAATTTGAATCACAGACTGAGTGCGTTCCTAATCCAAATCCCAGTGAGTTCACGTGGAAACCTGGGGTAGCCAACACACCGCTGAAGAAGACCAGAGCGAGGGAGCCCACACTGACTTGGTGTTAGGTTTCTTTTCGTAGCAGTTCTTCACGGTGTTGCGGAAGTTTCCCTTCATTTCCTAGTTTACTGACAGGTGTTTGTATTTTTTTAAATCATGAATGGGTTTTGGATTTTGTCAGATGTTTTTTCTGCATCTGTTGGTATGATCTTGTGATTTTTCTTTTTTAGCCTATTGATGAAATGGATTATAGTAATGCAGACAGAGCGGTGCTGGAGAAAAACCAGACCAGCTGCATGGGACAAAACAGAGAGCCCAGAAGCAGACCTGCTGAAGACAGCTGACTGACCCCTGAGACAGGAGCGCAGGCTATGCAGTGGAGAAAAGGTCGTCTTTCCAGCAGATGGGGCTGGAACAAGTGGACATCCATGCACAAAAAAGTGAATCTATAAACAGACCTGGCACCCTTTGCAAACATCAACATAAAGTGAATCACAGACCTAAGTATGAAAGGCAAACCTATAAATCTCATGGAAGGTAACAGAGGGGAAAATCCAGGTGATCTGGGGTCTGGCAATGAATTTTTAGACCCAACACCAAAGGCATGACACAGAAAAGAAATAACCAATAAAGTGGAGTTCATTAAAATTAAAAATTTATCCTCTGTGAAAAACCCTGTCAAGAGAAACAAAAAAATTTTTATAAAAGACATATCTGATAAAGGACTGTTATCCAAAATATACAGAAAGAACCTCTTACAATCAACAATAAGAGAATAACCTGATTAAAAAATGGGCTGAAGACTTTTAACACACAGCTCGGCAGAGGAGACACACAGACGGCAACTAAGCACATGAAAAGCTGCCCACATCACGCGTTAGCAGGGAGATGTGAGTGAGAAGGCGAGGCACCTCTGCACACCCAGTGCAAGGGCCAGCCCGGAACACAGAGAGGCCTCCGGCGCCGGCGAGCACGTGCAGCGACAGAAACGCTCGCTCACTCTGGTGGGATGCACGCTGGCACCGACACTTCGGAGACAGCTCCGCAGTTTCTTACAAAACTGAACGTGCTCTTGTCACGTGACCGGCAATCGTGCTCCCGGTCATTCACCCAAAGGGGGTGAAAACTCGTGTCTGCACAAAAACCGGCACGCGGATGTCTGCAGCAGCTTCAGCTCCTAACAGCCAGAGCTTGGGAGCAACCAAAATGCCCTTCAGCAGGTGGCGGACAAACAAGCTGCTGCACATGCATACAGCAGAATACCACTCGTCGATGAACAGAAATAAGCAGGGAGCCGTGAGAGTAACCTTGAGTGCACACCACTGAGTGAGGGGAGCCGATCTGAAGAGCCTACACACTGTATGATGACAGCTGACGGCACTCTGCAAGGAGGGCTAACCTGCGAGGAGGGAGAAACGGTCAGGGCCTGCAGGGGTCAGAGGACAGGGAGGGAGGAGTGGGCAGAGCAGAGGGTTTGGGGGCAGTGAAATGGCTCTGTGTGGTTGATTCTCTGACGATGGCTGCATGTCATCGCACCCCTGTCCAAACCTGTGGGGTGCACACCACCGAGAGTGAACCCCAATATAACTCTAGGCCTAGGGTGGTAATGGTGTGCTGACGGAGGACCCACTGTGACAGCGGCACCGTACGGGTGGGGGTGCTGCTAACTGGGGAGGCGGTGCGTGTGTGGGGGCAGGAGGTGTACAAGAAATCTCCGCCCTGGCTGGTGCGGCTCAGTGGGTTGAGCGCTGTCCAGCAAAATGCAAGGTCACCGGTTCTATTCCCAGTCAGGGCACAGGCCTGGGCTTAGGTCCCCAGTAGGGGGCGCTAGCGAGAGGCAACCACACACTGATCGTTCTCTCCCTCTCTTTCTCCCTCCCTTCCCCTCTCTCTAAAGTTAAAAAAATCTTTTTTAAAAATCAAGCTAAAGGTAAACAGAAAATATCAGTGTGAACAGGTGTTCATAAGCATGTGTACACACTCTCACGTCTATATATTGACTAGTATATCACTAAAACGGAGTAACATAATTAATTCTCAACAAAAACAACACGGTATTCACCCCAGAGCTCAGATTTTTATCTCTAATGCTACCCTCCCCACTATGGAGAACTAGGAGTCCGTACAGAGTAGTTGATTTCGGTCTCTGGAGGTAAAAAGAACCAAGAGATGGGCCTGAAAATGCGGTTTCCAAAGACCAACGGGCTTTGAAGCATTCTGAGATGACACTACAAAGGGACTGAGAAGCCAGCCACAAGGGGCTCCCACTGGCCACACCACGACAACTTAAACAGTTAAAAATTTTAATTATAATTGGCTGAGTTATAATTAGCCAATTACAATTAACTAAAACAAGTTTACGAAGCCTTGATTATGTAATGATTCTCAGAGAAGTGGAATTCCTCTCCTGGAGTAACTAGCACTTCATTCGAGGTGATCTCATTCACGAAGGAAAATGCAGGGACTGAAGACAGCCGCCAGCCCCAACGGGGGGACAGGACTCTCTCAGCGGCGGAGGCAGCGCGCTGACCCGCAGGACGCCCCGAGACCTGCACAGGGCGAACGCAGCCGCGCAGCCGGCGCGAGCCCGCTCCTGAGCGACCCAAGTCCGCCAACTCCCCCTCTGCGGGGTCACGTGCAGGCTGGCGGCTCTGATGACCGCTCCCCATCCTCCTCCGTGTCCTGCGTGCTCGCTGCCAGGACTGGACAGCGGTCCCTCCACGGACGAAGACTGGCACACGTGGCTGTCTCTGACTTCAATCCACGAGGCCAGGATGAGAGCTACGCCATCCCGCTCCTGGTGGAACCTTGCACAGAGCTTCCCCTGTCTCGACGTCTCATAGCAGAGAGTGTGAGAAACCGCTTACTGGGGGCTGACCGCTCCTCGGGCGAGACATCAGTAGCGCTTCAGAGTGTCAGCGTGGCGGTGCCGTCCCAAGCAAGATGACCAGCGGCCCGTCGCCCGAGAGCGCGCATGTCTGGTGCAGTCCGGGAGTGAGCATGGAGCCGGGGGACGGGAGCCCATGAGCAAGGGGGCGCTGGACATGAGGCCGGACAGGCGGCGAGGGTCGGGCTGGCCGCAGAGCTTGAGAGCCAGGGCAGGGACTGAGGATTTTACCTCCAGTGCCGCTGGAGGCTCTGCACGGCCGACGAAGGGAAGCGCGAAAGCGGAGGGGACAGTCCGGAAGCCCTTCGTGAGGCCGCCCGCGTGCGTGGCCAGTTCCGGAGGGACAGCGGGGGAGGAAGCGGCAGTGTCACACAGTGAGGGTGCGCTGGGAAGGGAGAGCCCAGGGGGCTTTCCGGTGGGAGCGCCACAGGCGTCCCGAGTCGTTGTGGGGCCGTCACAGAGGGCGCGCGCACAGGCCTGGGCGGCACAGCCTGCTGCCGAAACCGCGTGGGCGTGCTTTACCGACCGGTGGCACCGGCGCAAACGAGCAGGAGGTGTGTGCGCTGCAGTATCACAATGGCCGCAGCCCCACTAAGCGACAGGGGTACTCCAGCTCATCACAGCCTCACGGGGCCTCTGTCTCTGTGCCGTCTGTGGCTGGCTGACGCACCGCTACGCGGCCTGAACAGCACACAGTGGCATGCACTGCGAAGGCCCCACTGGACGAGGGTCGGTCTCAGGTCTCAGGGCAACGATGGACGGTCCCACGGCCGCCGCACGGACCCGAGGCGCTCGCTGCACACAGGAGCGAGACTGAGCAGGACGCTGACAACACGGCTGTGTTCAAAGTGCGGACAGAGCTGGTGATGTCACGTCTCAGAGTCCCTGCACACGGGTCACATTTAAAGTCACTAAACGGGAGGAGACCACCTGCATGTGAGAGGACGAGCCAAGGAGAACGACGCGAGACCGGTGGGGGCAGGACGAAAACCCGGGAATGGGGGGTCCTGAAAGTCGTTTTCTGATCGTTTTGGGTTTTTGAAAGGAGCCCCCCGACCCCCCGGGGGCTGAGCTGCGTGGGACGATCCTGACCATCGAGGCGGACGTGGCCCTCCGGGGTCCACGGGGACACTGCCGGCAGCAGGTCTGGTCGAGCCCCCGAGAGGAAGAGAGACTGAAGTCGGAGGGCGAGAAGGTGGTCAAGAATAAGTGGCCACCATGAACGTGGGCAACACTCACAAGGCTTTTGCCACGAAGACGAGCAAGGAAGCGACGCGGCAGCCGGAAAAGGCTGCCCGGCCAGAGCGGTGACTGGGGTCCCTGCGGCACCCCAGAAGGGGCCCTGCGGCGTGCTCAGAGGCTCCTGGCGGTGACCCGCGGAGAGGACAGTTTGTGACACCCAGGAAAGCGGAAGGCGGTGAGTCCACAACAGACGGAAGGGGACCGAGTCCAAGGGCAAGAGCTGGCCTGCGCCAGCCACCGAGACGGCGCTGACAGCAGGGACGGTGAGCGGGACGGGCAGAGAGAGGGAGGAAGGCCTCGGTGGGGTAAGTGTGCAGTTTCCTTCCCAGTCGCTCCCGTCCTGTTTTCACTGCACGGGCAACGAGATCAGGGGCTGAAGGGAGAAAACCTGGGAGGCAGTGTTAGACGTCTGGAGAGAGGCAGAAGGCCGAACGAGCCCTGACTGCTGAGGGGGAGGCTTCAGGTGACAGCGGAACGAGTGAGGGCAGCAGTCGGGACCCACCTGGGGCGCGGGGGCCCAGGTTTACGGCGGACCCAGTCTCCGCGAGGTTACGTTTTCCAGGCTGTTGCACAAGCAGCACGTGGCCCTGTTGCGAAGGGGGGGGGGGCACAGGAGCGGGGATGCACAGAGAGCGAGTGAGAGTGGCTACAGAGATGGTCAGAGAATGTGAGCGGGCAAAGGAGCACGACCCCCCATTGGACGGACTTCGGGAGGGAGGCAGCAGTCGCCCTAGCGAGCGACCCAACGACGAAGGCCAGAACGTGGCCACAAGAAGAAGCGGCCGAGGTGGGCTGGGGAGTAAGACTTTCAAGGGAACCAAGGCGCCAGGAGGCCTGGACAGGGAGCAGGTCGTTCAAGCCGGCAGCAGGAGAGGAAGAACGCAGGGAGGCGGGAGGCCCTCGGGGAGCACAGCCCAGGAACCTGCGGCCCAGCCCGGGAGCACCGTGTTAGAGGAGCTTGTAATCGTCGTGTTCAAACACGTCCCTTAAAAGTTCACAGGCTTTCACTAGGAAGTTAAAAGTCAAAAATCAAACATGGGGAAAAAACCATGTGAAAAGAAACTAGTGGGGAACTCGACATAAACTGGAATTTAATCTGGTAACCAGCGCGCACCAGAAGGTGAACCGTAGAATTCTGAGCCTGCGAGCTTCCCCCTGTGAGGGCGCCCGCCAGACCCTGCAGGAAAGGGAGGTGAGCGTCATACAGGACACCTGACAGCTTTCCGAGGGCTGTGGCTGCATAAGAGCAACACATGTGGCACCAAAAGCATTTTACCGGAGATTGCATTTTAAAAGACACAGCACTTTCTAACTTTTCCCCAGAAACTGTGTGGCACTCTCTAGGCGTCAACGAGAGGACACTCGGCTTCAGAGAAAAAGCCTGCCGGCGCATCTGAGGTCCACGCGACAGCTGCCAACACGCGGCCAGCAATCTCACACGCGCAGCCTCTGAGGGCCACGCGAAGCCTCGTCTCTCTGACAACTTATTAAATCGCTAACTTCGTGTAAATTCTGGAAATGACTTTTGGACAACCGACTCTACCCGCCTTTTGCAGATACCCAACGCACATCGGCTTATTTCAGGCACCCGAGACCCAGCAGACCAGAACATGTTTGGTCTGGCTGCACCCGGCGTTTCACGGCGCCGTTCGCCGGCGGAACGTGTTTTTTCTTCCTCACACACAGGATGACACGCTAAGCTTTAAACAAACACTGCACGGTCCCCAAGCCAGAAACACACTGCGAGCTGTCAGACGAGGGGCCTGGAATTACTGTCCATTCCAGTTTCCACTTCCTTTAATGAGACATTCCTCTGCAGATATTAAATAACTTGCACGAAATCAGCAGCGTAGAGAAAAGAGAGAACTCGGCTTTATCGCTCTGGCAAACCGGGGTTTTCACTTTGTCGCGACTTACCCAACTGAGCGCCAGAGAGTTCAGAACTCAGTGTACGGACTAGTACTAACTGGTCACGTTATGTGCATTTTTACAGTTTTTATTGTCTTGGCTGGTACCTGTTTCCACGATATTTTCTGTTTCTGTGGTCTCCAGCCCATCCATGCTATCCTCATCTTCCACGGTAGTTTTTCCTCTGCTTCGAGGCCTGCAGAGAGATACATACACAGCGTTAAATGTTGAAAGTTAAGGCTCAGAATGAAACTCCATATGGAGCACCAGTCGAAGGCGTGCGAAATAAAACAATGCAGACGCCTTCTCTACCGTCTCGCCAGACGGAAAAGCACCACAACACTCTACGGTCACTTGCCCTCGACCCAGACGCGCCTCCTGCCTACCCACGAGGACAGGGCCCGCCCGCAGTGAGGCCTGCCTGAGAGTGCCCGGTAGGGAGTCCCCTGGGTGCAGTGATGTGTAGTCTTAGTGGGAGCACTGCACCTGGCGTGTCGTGTGGTGTGCTTCAGTGCGGAACTGTTGTGTTACAGAATGACATGCTTAGGGTTTTGTAATAAAAAGGATGTTATTTGCACCGGACCCTGTATTTGTGTCATAATGTCTCACCCCTTTAAAAACTCTACATTTTAAGCTCTTTTTTGTTTATTTATCTTTTATCTTTAGACAGAGGAGGAGAGAGGAGAGAAACACCGCTGCCTCTCCCATGCCCCAAACCAGGAACCTGGCCTGCAACCCAGGCATGTGCCCTGACTGGGAATCGAACCGGCAACCCTTTGGTTCACAGGCCGGCACTCGATCCACTGAGCCACACCAGCCAGGGCATGGCTACATGTTTCAGGCTCCATCCCTCCGTGAGCTAACCTCTGCGGTCCTGGCTCTGGGTCACCTAACAGGTGTTTTCCAAAGTTCACACCCTAGGTCACACCGCTGTACCTACTGAATAAAGGACTGATGCCCAGGTGTATGTATTTTTAAGAAAGTGATACATACCCTGTAACCACACAAGGAAAAGAAACCCTAAACATGAAGCATGATCATCACACCCACCTTGCAAGCCTGATGAAATTTAATTTATAAACACTTCAGTGAAGTAAACTCAAGAGTCATGGTAAAGTGAGATTCTTTGATCCAATACATTTAAGAACAAAAACTAATGCCTTTAAACATTTTCATGTTTTGAAAGGAAGGAATAGGGATGAGTCAAAAAAGAACAACTAAAACATAAAATAAGAAAAAATATGTCACACACAAAAAAACTTGGAAACTGACACAGCAGAATTCAGATTTCAGCACATGAAGTTATTCACTACTCAGAAAGTGAAGATTAGAAATGAACTCAGTGAACAGCTGGAAACACGGACAGGACAGGAAGTGGGAAATAATGGGCTGATGCGAAAGGACGGACAGGCTGTATAGGCAACGGGAACCCACCGAGTCTCACTCCAGAAAGGACGCTCAGCAACGAAACAATAAAGGAGATGTAAGAACTCCGAAAAGTGGTCCAGGTCCAACTGGTTTTATCCACGCATGACTGCCAATCGTCAAAAACTCACCTGCACCCCCAAACACAATAAAATAAAAACACCTGAACCAAAACCCTAACAAATATAGCCCAAAAATAATAAACTAGCTAAATAAAAGATGAGTAAATCAGAATAAGTATGATTTAGTATCAGAAATTTGTCAATAAAATACACCAGGCCAAACAGCATCATTTGAAATTTCATGTGGGAAAGGGGGAGGAAGCGGAACTAAATAAGAGACCACAAAGACTTAATGTTCCATATTACTCTTATAAATTAAAGCTACTTGTTTTATTGTTTAAACTAAAACAATGTAGGAGACTTGTACGCAAAGCCACATGGGGGTGAGAAGACTGAAAATTACCCTGCAGCCATCAACAACTAGAGAAGCAGGTGGAGTATGACCAACAGCCATTGTCAGACACTGGACCGCAGGCAGGGACAGGCCTGGGCTCCCTGGGCAAAGGGACACAAGCCAGGGGAGCCCTGCCATCCCCGGGGCTGTCTGAGTGGGGTTCATTTCGGCAGCGGCGGAGTGGAACTCAGAGACTGGCGACTGTGCGGTCTCTTAGGGCCTTTGCTCAGTTACCTGTCGTCTTACCGAACAGGAACGAGAGCTCCAGGAGGGCTGGAGCTCTGCCCCACTCACCACCCGCACCCCCAGCACCTCCCAGCACCTCCCAGCACCTCCCAGCACCTCCCAGCACCAGGCCTGGCACAGACACGCGCTGTGCGCGCCGCTGAATGGACTCGACGGCTCTCTAACCCAGGAGGGAAAACACAGACTTGATCAGGAGAACTCAGAGAGCCACCTAACCCTTCTAGAGATGCAAAGCACAGTCTGCTTCCCACTGAGCACAAAAACAAAATTTCACACGGGGCCACATGTGAAAAGAAAGCCGTGCAACGGAAGACTGAATGTTACGTCATCAAGGTAGATTTAAAAAGAAAGAAATTTTGACACCACAAGGAAATAGACAAAACTGTCACCATTAGCGGACGGCACCCCCCACATCTACTCAGAAAACACTGGTGAGTCCACCGAAAAGCTAGCAGAGTTCTGCAAGGCTGTCGGGTCGACACGGTAACGCGGACACCCACACCTTCCCACACGGCGCGCGGAACAGCCGGCAGCGACAGTCAGCCCGCCCGTGATGAAGCAATCCAGTTACTGGGAGTCCCTCTAATGGAAAACTCAGTACATACAGAAATACATGTCTAGTAAATAGTATTTCTTAGTACTTAGTTTCTTAGTATTCCAAGAAATATATTTCTTAGTAAATAGAAAAATATGGTAAAACTTACGGACACAAAGAAGGAAACAAGTAAACTGAGAGGCAACAGAAAAAGGGACAAATGATACAAAGCAGCAATTTGTTGACAAAACATAAAATGAGGGAAAGTTCGACCCACCCAGAACCTGGGGAAATCACACACTGACACGGAGAACGGAAGACACGGACAAAACCCGGTGACGGCGGGAGCACAGAGAGATGAAGACCCACGCCGCAGAGCTGAGGGGGTGCGGGCGGGGCCGCGCACGTGGAGAGGCGGGTCAGCAGTATCCCCCCAAACGCGAATACACACACCACCTGACCACTTTCTTGTGCGGAACGCTACCCAACCCCATGTGCATAAATGTACACTTTATACGTGCGTGCACACACACGCACACGAGGATATGCACTGCAGCACACGCAACACAAATGCCGACCGAAACGAAGGGAGAATTTAAATACAGAATGCCCCAGCCGTTCGATGATTCAGCCTGTGTCCACCACAAACAATCCAGAAGGACCTCTAAGACATAGCTGAATGAGAAAAACTACATTACAGACAATACGTGAGCCCATGGATGTGTTGTAAGTGTACACGGATGTATAAAGATGCACTTCTGTTACAAGGGTGTGTGTGTACACACACACAGAAAACACACAGGACGCGCACCACACTGGTAGCGGGGGTCTCCCCTGGACGTACAAACAGAAACCTCGGGCCAAGGAAGGGCCTTTCAGCTCCTCCTGAGTTTTTAATAAAGAGCGCACATGCATCTATAACTAATAAACGAGGGGAGGGTTAGAAGACGGTTTGCCTTGGGAACCACTGGGCGAGGGTTTCATCTGCTCTGGCAGTCCCCGGGGCCCTGCTGATCCGAAACCAGAGAGAGCTAACGCATCCAACGGCTGCTCTTCGGGGTCTCACGCGAAGTGAGGGGACAGCTCGCGGTGCCTGGGGTGCGTGCACAGTGACGGTGGGAGGCGCCTCTGCGAGCGAAGCCTGCACCTCGCTTCCCGCCTCTGACGGGGAGAGACTGACTGCACGTGGGGGACGGACAGGCGCGCGTCCCCGGCACACAGAACGAGAACCGCTGGCCAACCGGCCGGCCAAGAGGGGATCGCTCTGTGACTGCGGAGGACGCCCAGAGCAGGGCGGTGGGCAGGGTTTCGGAGCGCCAGTGGGGAGAGGGGGGAGAGAGGGCCCCTCAGGGGGCGAGAGTGCCGTGGGCAGGCACAGGGGAGGGTCAAGTTCAGCCGCGGTCAGAAGAGGACACGTCGGTGCGGACAGGTAAAATGGGCCCGGGACACGGGAAGGACTTGGACACCGCGCCAAGGTGAATTTAAACGACATTTGACAGAGAGGTCCTGAGCGTTTTACGGAGAAAGCCCCAGAACCAGCTCTGCACTGGGAGAAACCAGCCCGTCTCTTTAAGACCCAACCCAGGCAGAGAAGGGGACTGAAGGCGGTGCTCAGGGGACAGCTCAGTCTGGGGCAGAAGCAGCCCGAACAGTCGGTCCGAGTTCTGTCCGGTTTCTAACCCAAAGCCAACAGACGACCGTAGGTTTGCTCAGCCAGCAGTGGCCTGCTGGCTCGGGGGCCCTGGGTCTGCGCACCAGAGCCGGGCTTCTCCACTCGGGAAGGCGGCATTTTTACCTGGCCCCCACCCCACATCCAGCAGCGTCTGTCGGCATCTGGTGGGCAGAGCCCACAGACGCTGCCCAGCACCCCTCGATGGCACAGCGCTGCCCCACGGGGGGGGCAGTGCCCCGATGCCAACAGTGCCAAGGACGAGGGTCCCTGCGGCACCCTCTCGTCCCCCTTCCCACGCCTCCCATGCGCTGCTGCCGTCTCTTCTAATTTCTGTTCCACGACAGGGCCTTCGAACCCCGCGAGAAAGGCACATCACCACTGTCGCGACGGTGGGCCTGAACACACCGTGAATGCTAAGGTTTGGCTTAAAGGTTTTTTATGAGCCACGTTGGACATAACCTTTAGAAAGAGAGCTGCCTGCCCCTATGGCCTCTTCTCCGAGTTCAGGCTCCGAGCGCCCAGCACGGTCCGCTTGGTCCTCCCGCCCCCCGCCCCCGCCCCGCGTGCCCCTGCTGCGCCGGTCGGCCACCGCGTTCTGCCTTCTTTCTTTTTGGCAGCGCATTAACAGGGACCCGGTGTGCCCCCGCCCTCGCAGGCCCGTCACCGCACAGACAGCACCCCGCTCCCCCGGCGCTGCTGCCTGCCTCCCCAGGGCCCCGCTAGCCCTGGGCCTTGGACCCTCGCGGAATCCCATCAGACCTGCCCATGCACACGGGCAGAGACGAGCCCCACGAACCCCACCACAGGACAGAAGCAAGGTGCAGTACACCGCCCCCACCAGGCGAAATCGGGACCCACGGCCCGAAGCTCGGCATTCGAGGTCTCTTTCCAACCACTGCCCCCCCTCCCCTCTTTGATTCTCTCCCCCCTCAGGAATACCCTTTTTCAGCAACGGGACTCACCCGGGGCACACAGACGGCCCTTCCGGAGCAGAGAAATGAACCCCGCTCAGGCTTCACTCGGGCGGAAGTCGTGCTTCCGGCTCAGGAGAGCAGTAAGGGTTCCCTCACGGGGGTCCTGGCCGGCCCCTCGCTCGCCGTCCTTATTCAGGACGTCCTCTGCTCCCCTCCCCCTCTGAACTCATCCCACCCTCCACGAGCTCCACCTTCCCAAAAAGTTCCCACGACACCGACCCCGTAACACAGTCCTGTCTACCAACACTGCCCCCTGCACCCCTGCCTGGGCCTTTCAGGCCGTTTTATTTGGCGAGGAACGTGTCGTTTCTCTCTTACACCCAACAGTGAGATTTGTGAGTGATGCACCCGTAAGTTCAATGGAGGGCAAGCAGGTACGTACCCAAGCCAATCTTCAGTGCTCTTTCAAAGATTTTGTTTTTAATCACAATTCCCAGTATTGGCAAGAAAATAAACGGCATATTCATTTGTTATTGGTAGGAGCATAAATTGATACAATTATGTCTTAGTGATGTTTGCAAATATTTTAAAAGTCTCTAAATCCTCTACACTCTTTGGCCCAGGAGTTCCACTTAGGAGTTCATCGTGAGTCAATATAAAGTGTATGAAGGTTCAGCTCACAGGGCGTTCGTCCGTACGCTGTGTCTAACTCTGAAAGACTAGGGGAAAACCTCTCCTCGTCCAACGAGACAAGACCAGAAAGGTGAGTCGCTCATCTGAGCAGCGCACCCCTCCGCAGCAGCTACAGCCCTGAGAGGTTACTGTTGTGGAAATCTCTACATGCGACCGTCCTTCCGTGTGAAAATACAAGCCATGTAACCACCACCTTGTTTTATGTTTATGTGCCCCACGTTTTCTCTTTTCTAAATGTTTTCTACACATGCACAATATACTTATACAACGTATGTATGTAAAAAAAAATACCACTAGGTGTTTGCAGACCATAAGATGTAGAGACAAAATATCTTTATTTTCTTTTGTAGACGAGCGTTTATAACTTAGCCGTATTCACTTTTCTGATATAAACATGTTTACGGCCTACTCACAACTGAATGCCATTTTGTACGAACGGCATTCGTACAAAACCTAAGAAACCCTGTATGCATGCACCTGTGGGGGAAACACCTTCAGCAGAAATGCTAACGCATCACCCCCCCCATACACACACGGTTCAGTAATCAAATCGAATCATTGGCTACACTGGGGACTGTCACTGTGGCATGGGCTGGGCAGTGATGGGGCCGGAGTCCCTAGCAAAGACCCCACGGACAGGAGACTGAGGGCCAGACAGGAGGTTGGAGGGCCTGGGCGGGGAGGGGTCCGTGACGCTGCCCCGGGACGGGGCTGCGGGTGCTGGGTGAGGAGAGGGGCCCCGTCCCAAAAGAAAGGCGGTGCAGGGGTGCTGCGGGGTGAGCTCCACAGGTGGGGTGCTTAGGCTCCACCCCGCCTCCACCTCTCCCTAGGGGCGTCACCTGAGCGAGCCGTGGACCTGCCCTGCGGTGTGCTCACCCGCAGGGTGGGGAGGAGCGCGTGTGGTTAAGGGCTCCGTCGCCGTCCACAGTCAGCAGGGCAGGCCTGCGACGACGCTGGCGACAAGCCCTGTGCGGCTGGGCCAGCTGTGGGGGCTTCCCGGTCGGCACCACTCTGTCGCGGACAGCCTGCATTCTAGCCTCGCCGGGCGCCCGAGGTCCGAAGAGAACCAGAGCCAGGGCTTGGGGGGGGGGGGGGCGGCTGTGCGGCGAGTGTGGGGTGAGTGTGAGGGGTGGGGACGAAAGGGGGTGTGGCTGTGGGCAGGGCTCTGTGGACACATGCACGCAGCTCAGGACAAGGGCACCAGGGGTCACTGTGCACAGCGCTGCCAGAGCGACCTTCATGCAACAGGCTCTGTGTCAGCCCCTGGGTAGCAGCAACACCTCTCGCCGTCCCTCCGCCGCCTTCCGTGCTCAGCCGATGTCAGGTCCACACCACCTCCCACGCCACGCACGCCGGGCTAAATGTCCTCTTCACGCACTCACGCGCTTCTCGGTGCTGGCACGGGCCGCCCTCTGCCAAAGAGGTAACCTCTGCCTCCCCCAGGAGAAGCACACTGCTCACCAGCCTTCAAACCTCGGCCCCAGATCACCCCCAGGGCCCCTTCCTGACCTCCAGCCAAGCGCCCCGACTTGTGCGCTCCCCAAACCGCACACTGACCCTCTGCCCCACTGAGCTGTGCGCCACCCAGCGCGAGCCTCCATGCAGGGGCCTGGCCCTCACCCGCGCGGTTCCGGATGCAGTCCTCACAGTGACTGACGCAGAAAGAAAAAGAACAGAGTAAGGAGCACGTGCTCATCGCACGCAGAACTGCCCGTGAACTGACTGGTCACACCGCCCTGACTTTCCTGTACAAACTGCCATGCGCTGCGACCCAGGAACAGGTCAGGGTGGGGCTGGGCTCTCTCCATACGAAAAGTACCCCAGCCCATAAAACAAAAGAGTAACAGAGCTGGAGTACCATCATTATCATCGTTTCACAGCCCAGGAGGATCACTGGGCCCAGGCACTGGTCACCACCAGCTGCGCGCTTCACAGGAAGGGACGCCCAGACTCTGTTTGCCTCCGAACGAAAGCATGTGCCGCAGCAGAAGCAGCAGCCTTGAAAAATGAAACTGATTCTGAATTCGATCGTGACTCCAGTTCCAACAGAGAAACACGCTACACTTCAGGGGCCGGGCCAGCCAAAGCCAGACAGTGGGAAACTTGTTCCTTCATCAAATAAAACACAAGGAAAAAAGGAAGGTAGGAACCCACAGATTAAGAGAAACTTAATCACAATCTGTGGGTCTTACTCAGAACCAGGTACACACACAGTGTTTTTTTTTCTTTTTAATAAATTCTTTAAAGATTTATTTTTTAGAGAGGGGAAGGGAAGGAGAAAGAGAGGGAGAGAAATATCAATGTGTGGTTGCCTCTCTCGTGCCCCCTATTGGACACCTGGCCCACAACCCAGGCCTGTGCCCCAACTGGGAATCGAACCGGCAACCCTTTGGTTTGCAGGCTGGCACTCAACCATTGAGCAACACCAGCCAGGGCTTTTGTGGGTTTTTGTGTGTGTGTTTTTTTATTGAGATATACCCACTTAATCTGAACACTGAGTATTTGATAGTATGGATGTTAAATATTTTTAGGTAATGATGGTAGTATTAGGGTTTTAAAGAACCCTAAAAGTCTTTACTTTTTAGAGATACATTCTCAAGTATTTATAAAGGAGATTATATTATGCCTGAAGTTTGTTCCAAAATAACACACGAGAGAAGTGCATAACAGTGTCAGTGAAGCGAGGCCGGCCTTGTGCCGACGAGAATGGTCTCAGCTGGGCCATGGGCACTCGAGGGTTCGTGGGACTGCTCTCTCTCTGCACATCTGTACGTGGGCAGCCTCCGTGGGACGGGCAGGTGGGAAGCCAGGTGGGAAGGGGCAAGGAGTGACCACAGTGACTGCAAGTCTACTGACTATCGAGACAGGCGGAGGGAAGGAAAGAAGACCACCAATGGGGGTGGCGGCGACCTGAAAAAAAACAACCACGATGCAAAGAAGGCCTCTGCTGACAAAGCGAAGCCAGAATCAGGACACAGCAGGGTGTGGGGAGGCACCTGCCACAGAACTTGATCCTGGAGAGAGAGAGAGAGAGAGAAAACGCACACGCGCACTCGAGACCACATGGTCTGGGTTCAAATCCTGCTCTTCGACGCACTCAGTGTCTTAGCTGCCTTGGATGTTACAGAAGAGACAAAGGATAGTAACAGTCTTTACTTCAGAGAACTTGTGTACAAATTAAATTATCAATGTGGTTATAATATACAGTCCTCCTGAAACAGTACTGCCTAGAAGTTCTCAGCAAATATTAACTGTTCCCTTACCTTCCTCCTTCCCCCACCATTCAGATGGAAACAAAGACACCCCCACCCAAGAGGTGAAGTGACTTCAGAACCACGGTCTACGCTGAGTCCTTACGGCAAAGACTGGCTGGCTGGCTGGGTCCTCACCAGACACAGCTCCTGGACACATGGCCAGGCTGCGTCTCCCAGCTTCCCTTTCATGTGGCCGACTTCCCGGCAATGAAATGTGGGCAAAGGTGACAAGCACCTCCTTGACAACTCCCAGGCCCTGCCCCCAAACCTCCCATGCAACCCCGCACCCCTTCCTCCCCCACCTGTCAGGTGGACGTCATGCCCAGGGCAACCCTGGACATCATGCGTGAAGACAGCAGAGAGCACATAGCTGAGTCCCAGTAGAATAAACTGTCATCGTCCTAAACCCCCAAATCTCAGGGTGTATCCATGAAAGCAGCTGACCTGAGTCCAGCGAACACAGCGCTTTGTACGGACCCACCAGAGCAGCCACCCCTCCTCACTCTGCAGAGGGAGACACCAGCACGTGGAGAGTCAAGGCCACGCAGTCAGTGAGTATCTGTACCAGCCCCCTTTCCAGGGATCGGGCCAGTGCAGGCTCAATGCAAAGCTCAGGCTCCTGAGTGTCTTCTAAGATCACAGAGCCGGCGAGTAGAACCGGGATTTCTAATCTACAGCGGGCACATTTCACACGGAGCTTTGTTTTGTATTCCTGAAACAACAACACTGTATCTCTCAGAAGAGTAACTACAAAACAATGCTACCTTAAAGCGAAAAGATATAATAGACAGGCCCCCAGAAGTTTAAGTGGGGCTTCACAATGGACAAGAGGCACATCGGGACACTTCTTGAAAAGACACCGTGTGCATTATTACAGAGACCACACTTCCCCACCCTTGCAAATAACCACAGAGCGCAAGTTTATTTATTTATTTGTTTTTTAGGCCTCACCCAAGGACATTTTTTTTTTTGCATTGCTTTTAGAGAGACAGAAAGGGACAGAAAGAAACATCAGTCTGAGAAAGAAACACTGGTTGGCTACCTCCCGTGTGCACCCAGGTGAGGGATCAAACCCGCAACCTCGCTGTGTGCCCTGACTGGGTGGTAATTGAACCCGCAACCTTTCGGCTGAGCCACACCAGCCAGGGCAACAAGTTTTAATTTTTTTAATCCAACTTTTCCTATTTGTTTTTACTTGAGCCATCCCTATTTACTGACAGTTACATAGCATCATTTTACAATGCTATAATTTCAAAAATTAAAATGCAGTAAGTGGAAAACTCACTATTTTGATCATTTCTGAAGTGCACCCACAATAATCAGGATGTGTGTGTGAAAAGAAGGAAGAGATATGTTGTTAAGCACAAGAAAGCTACAGCACAGTGCTCACAGCACAATCCCATTTGTTTTGAAAACACGCATTTACCTAGTCTGTGTTTTTTTCTATATGCGTACACATCCCTTACCCACCAATGACACACATCTGGAAGGAAGCATGGAAGTTTCCCAGAGGGCACCTCCCGGGAACAGAGCTCAGCTGTGACTCGTACCTTTCCTTAGAATTTATGGTGAGCGTGTGTACATTTAGAGTAAGAAAGCCTTTACAATAAAGACATACCATACCTGTGATTTAGGGTAAAGTGATCAAACTCCCCAAATCCCACATTATCACAATATATTCAGGGAAGCATCTAGGTTGGGAGAAAAATTGTAGCCCTCTACAATGTAAATAAATATATCTGGTCAGTTTCACATACAGAAATGTGTGTGTTTATGTATCTGTAAGTCAGTCTATTTTAAAACACACAAAAATAAGTATATCCCAGTCAGGGGATTCTGGTAACAGTTGATCAAGCACGTTCCTTTTTGTGAAACTGGGAGCTAACCTGAAGGGCGAGCGCCTGAGGTTATCGCAGAAAAAGCCACAAGGTTAGAATTTTAGAACAGTTCCCATTTGGGCCTCCAACTTGACGATGTTTTGGGGACACCTTTAGTCCTTAGGCTTCCTTCAAATATTCCAGACCCCTCAGGAGAAAAGGGCACATCCCACCCAAATGCCATTTGTCAAAGACCTCACTGTGTCCTGGGCGCTATTCTAGATTCATTAGCATAAAACTATCTCACATTCATCTAAATAGCATTTGTCAAATGCCCAGGGGTAGCTATTATTGTAATTAAAGTATATTAAGATAAATGTTCCTTAACCTAGAGTCTTAGATAACTGCAGGAGAGTGAAATAGAGAACAAAGTTTTATTGGCCAGGTTACGAGAACTGGGGGAAGGGAGAGACTACGGTAAAGATAATCCAACATAGCAAGCACTCTAAATAAATTGTATTTGGCTTTTTAAAAATATTTTATGTATTTATTTTTATAGAGAGGGGAAGGGAAGGGGAGAGAGAGGGAGAGAAACACTCACGTGAGAGAGAGACATCGACTGGCTGCCTCTCACTCTCGCGCCCTGGGTGTGGGCCAAACCCCCACCCAGGCCTGTGCCTGGGCCAGTAACCGAACCTGCAACCCCTTTGTTTTGTGGAAGGTCGTCCGACCCACTGAGCCACACAGGGCCAAAATGCTTTTCAGCCTCCTTAATTCATTATGAGAAACTCTCTGATAGTTTGGAAATTCAAAATCAAAATGTGTGTAAAAATAAAGTCACACTATGAAAAAAAAAGAAGAAAAAGATGATTCAGCAACAGGTGCACACTGAAACTCGGCCCTGAGCCCGCCCGGCCCCAGGCGCCGCCCAGCACCGCCCTGCACCGCCGCCCACCCCCAGTGCAGGTGAGCTGCCCGCAGGAAGTCAGCTCGCCCCGGCACCCTGCGCACCAGGACATCCTGTGTGAACTGAAAACAGTACGTAAATCAGTCTGAGCCTCCGGAAATTGCCAATATTTGACCACTTTATCCTTTAAGAAAAAAAAACAGTTTCATATGGCTCAACCTAACCCACCCTCTCTGACTCTGGTAACTCTTTGAAAAAGAAAAAAAAAGAAAGTTTTACAGGGCTCCTTTCTACCTCCATCCTGGCGCCCTCTCCCCCCAAAACATGGCTAATCGGGAACTGACAGCTTCAGAACTTGAAGGTCTCGCTGCCCGTCGGCAGAGAAATGCAGCGCCCTGCTTATCAGAGCCGACTGCTGGCACGCAACCGGCTCCCGGCCGAGGAGCACCGCGAGAGCTGACTCGGGAGACCCGACCGAGAAGGCAACGCATGAACATGGCAAAGGCGGGAGAGCCCGACCGAGCCCCAGTGCTAGAAACAGGCAGGGCTCCGACTTTTTAAAATAAATCGAAGGGGTTCCCATCTTAAAATGGCGGATTTCTCCTTTCCTTACGAGAGTTTAACTGGAACCGCCAACCGCCCAGTGAACGCACACCCCACACCGGGAGCGGTGAGCGAACCAGTAACACCAGCAAAGACCAACGCCGGCCGAGACGGCCGTCCGGACCAGAGCACCCAGCAGCGCCCGCGGGGGTCTCGGGACCTGGGAGCGTCGTCCGCAGAGACAGAACACGTCCAAGGGCAGGACACCCACGTGCACAGTGTGATCACAGTTTCCGATGTAAAACCGGTATGTACTCAAACACGTGTGTCTACTTCTTACATGTGGCCAAAACAAGTAATAGGGTGGACCCCAAACTAATCACAAAGACTGCCTGAGAAGAGGATCTCGAGGCTGGAGAGAGGTAAAGGGGAGACGCCCAGCCATGTGGGGGCTCTATAAATTTAATTACAGTTAAGTATTATGGAAACCTCAGTTCCTGAGCCCCCCCCCCCCCCCAGCTCCAAGGGCAGGAGCTGCTGCCGCCCCACAGGGAGTCCCCAGGGGCTGCTCTGCTCTGACAGCAGGCGGGGCCTGGAGGAAGCCTGGAAGCAGCTTTTAAAGGGAACAAGACAATGAAGAAATCTGCCCTCCACCACCCTCGGAAACAAAATACAACAAAACTCAGAAATTACATACACAAAGGAACTCAAGAAGCGCTGCATCTTCAGGTGGTGTCTACCTGGACGAGGTTAAGTTTCATCTTACGACCATATTCAGAACAGAAAGGTTTATTACTTAAACCGATCTAGTGTGGGGGGTGCTGAGGGGAACCCAAGTGTCAGCATTTTATAACCCTCTACTGACAGACACGCAACAGACACTTCTCATCAGAGAAGATTACCCTCGACGATCTCTCCTTGATAACAATGATACTCTTTGGCTTAAAAAACAGTAACACTGGGGAAGTTTTAATTTATAATTTAGATGTATGAATCAAGACAGAATTTCACCTGAATCAATTTCCAGTTTTAAAATTTACTAAAAACTGTCCGGGCGCTGTGGCTGTTGGTTGGAACGTGGTCCCGTAACAGAAAGGTTGTGGGTTCGACTCCCAGTCAGGGCACATGCCTGGGTTTCGGGTTCGATTACCAGTGACGTGCGTGCAAGAGGCAACTGACCAATGCCCCCCCCATTCCCCTCCCCCACCCCCCACCCTTCCTCTCTAAAAGCAATGAGAAAATATCTTCAGGTGAGGATAAAAAAAAATTTTTTTTAATTACTAAAATCTCATAATCACAGAGACTCTAGCCCTGAATAGGTTAAAACAATTTGGAATGGGCCTGCTTTAACAGATGAATTAGTAAAAAACTTTCCATATTTTTACACATTGCAATGGATGCATGAAATTCACGAAATTTCAATTCAGAAACTCACTCCTAAATAGACCACACTGAGTTGGATCGTGCCCCCAAAACCCGTGTCCCTCTGAGAGCTGCAGTCTCCTCTGTGCTCAGGGTCTCCGCAGAGGCGGCCAAGGTAAGACACGGTTGCCCTGGATGGGGAGGGGCCTAAACCAGGATGGCAGGGTCCTCACGTGAAGAGGGAAGTGTGGACACAGAGACACAGACACCCCGGGACAAGGACGTGGGACAAGGGGGGCGGAGACAGGAGTGATGTGGCTGCAAGTCGAGAAAGACCAAGGACGCCGGCAACTGGGGGACACTGGGCTCAGGACCGTCTCCTCGGAGGCCTCCGGAGAGGCCAGCCCTGCTGACACCTGGGTCCCCGAGGTTCGGCCTGCAGAACTGGGGGACAATGAGTTTCTGTCATTTTAAGCCACCCAGTTTCTAGTACTCGGCTGCAACAGCCCCAGGAAACGAATACAACACCCTCCGTCCCCAGAGTCACGGTCAGACGCAGAGATGTGCCCCAGTGCTCAGTAACAGTCATTAATTCAGCCTTTCCTGTGCAACTGTCATTGACGATGGGAGAAAACCCAGTTCCTGATTCCAGAATAGATCTTTCTCCCTGGGACAAGCTGAGGATATACCAACTCCCTCTCCAGAGATCACCCGAGAAAATCATTTAGTAGGAGAGGAAAATACAAAGACTAAAAGCTCACCATAACACGCAGAGCAAAGCAAAGGCCTGCAGCACGGAGGCACCCACCTGTACCCCTCTCCCAGCACGCCCCTCTTTGGTGTGTCTTCACCTGCTGGCTGGCCTGCCCGCCTCCGTCCCCTCCTACGGGGGCACAGACCTACGAACAAGCCACAGCCTTCCCTCCCTCCACACGTCCGCACTTCCTGGGCCCTGCCCCCTCTCGGACACCGCAGCCTCTGCCCTCGGAGCCAGGCTCGAGCGGAAAGTCTCCCCAGCTGTCTGTGCCCGTGCGCTCTCCCAGCTCCAGCCCACCCCCGGACCGTCCGTCGGTCCGCACTCTGGCTGACCAACCCGCCGTCCCTCCCCCAGGGCGGTCTCTAGAAGAACTCACGCCGCACTGGACACGCGTCCGTTCCAGACCTCGGTCTGCAGGCCTCTCCCTCCGGCCGTCCCTCCTCACCGGTCGACAGCGCTCCTCCCAGCCCCTGGTGGGAGCCCTCGCCTGCCACTGGGCAGGTTCCTCTCCCCTCGGCGCCCCGCTCCGCACTGGCTCTGGAGGTCATGCCCGTGGCCCACAGACCCCGATACGCCGTGGCCCCCTCGCCCGCACGTGACACGGGCACCCGCAACTCACCAGATCCCACCCTGAACCTGCCATCATCTGGCTTCAGCCACATCGGTTCATCTGCCTGGAAGCTTCGACCATTCCCGTTTTCTCCTTTCTAAGTGCCTCCTATTAACCCCACCCTGACACCCCCTCGCCCTGTCGCCTCTTCATCACCCCGACCCTGCCTCACTCCAGGCCCTCGTGCCCTCGCCTGCTGACCCCGGCCTCCTCCCGAGCCCCCTCTGCTCGCCCTTCACACTAGGCCAGCCCTTCACACTAGGCCAGCCGGCGTTCTGAAAAGGCAGGTCGGGTGCCCTCCCCTGCGCTCACCCGCCCATGGTCCCGCTCTCCGGCCGCAGGCACAGAACGCCGCCTGTGCACCTCGCCTGCCGTCTCCCCTCCACACCTCACACTCGTGCACCCTTTTACTGCCCCTTCAGGGTTCTCTGCCGTCACACGTGCCATCCCCTGCGCCCGAAACACCTACAAGGCAGCCTTCACAAGCTTCTGAGTGCGGCCTCTTCCTCGGGGGACAGCGAGTGGCACCTCGTGTCAGCAGCACCGGAGCACGCACGCACCCCCACCCCCGCCCCCGGCCCCCGGCTGTGGGTTCTCGGGCAGGCGCCCCACCTCGCTGTTCCGCGTCCGGCCCACACCTGCCAGAGCACCCGACGGAGGCGGCAGCGCTCAGGAAGCGCCGAGTCCACGAGTCGGTCTCGGAGATTCCCACACCAACCAAGTGTCGCTGCATCCATGACTTCAGGCGAACGGGAGACTGGTCAGCTTTCTACCGCAGCGGCTTCGACACACGGCATGTACACACACGTGCACACACATGAAATGTGACTGCACTGGAGAGCAGGCCCTCCAAAGAGGGAGTTAAGTTAAAACCAGGTGGCCACCGTGGGCCCCAATCTGATGTGACCGCTGTCTGTGACCGCTCTTGCTAGAACACGGACTTCACGGAGGGAAGCCAGGCGAGGAGGTCACAGAGAGAAGGCCGCCAGCTGCAGCCACGAAACTAGCCCTGCCGACACCTCAGCCTTGGCCTTCCAGCCTGCAGAACTGTGTGCAAGTCAGTCCTTGCAGCTTCCACTGCCCGGTGCTCTGTGGTGGCGCCCAAGCTGACTATTAAAAGGGCTTCTAGTTTAATATTTAAACTTCTCACGGTTGTGTACACGGAATTCTTATCAAGCTAGCAGGGGTTAAGTGAACAGTGGATTATGGACATTTTCATTTTCTTTTTTATGGCAGTCTGGGTTTTTTTTTTTAATTTTTATCAATTCTAGAGAGAGTGTATGGGGGAGAGAGAGAGATACACATATTAATCGGGTGCCTCTTGCACGACCCCCACCGGGGACTGGCCCACAACCCAGGCGTGCGTCCGGACCGAGGATCAAACCGGCGACCTTTCAGTTCGCAGCGCTTACTGCGTTTACAAAACGCTGACGCTGGACGGAAGAACTCACCACATACTGTTGCAGGCTGGCCCCCGCCGGAGTCCCACAAGCCAGGCTAGACAGGGAAAAGGGCCCGCCGAGACCCGGAGGTTCGGGATTTGTCAGTGCTCCGGTCTCTGCATCCGTCTCCTCGGGACCGGAGGTCCCAGCCGCCACTCCGCCCCGTCTCCCGAGCTCCACGCTGCTTGACACTCAGAGCGGGGAAGCGGGCGCTCAGAGGCTTCCGCACGGCGTGAGAGCGGTGGGCTCCAGAGTGGCCTGCGCAGCAGACACGTCTCCCCGGGCCTGAGAACTCTGGGACTCACATTCACAGTGAGAAAGAACACCAGATTGAGCTGTCCTAGGATGCAGCATTCCATCCCTGACGTAAGGGTCGGTTACGACAGATGTCCAGGGTGGGACAGAAGTGCGTTCACAGTTGTTGACGTGGAAAATAACACATTAATAAGTGGAAATACAAGAATGAACGTTCGTTCCCATGCTCACAGCTGTAAACCTGCCTCTGCCCACCCCCGTGCACAATGTGCTTCCTAGGAGGAACATAAGCAGCATGCGAACGCTGAGGCCATGGGTTCGAATCCCCACTCATGGAGGCATGACTCGAATACAAGTTCGAGGAGGAACGCTCACAGCCACAATCCCGTCACTGACCCCCGTTAAATTCCTCGTGGGAACGACGACGTGCAGCCTATTACTGCACTTTGATTAACAATGAACGCCGCACGATCAGGCCAGCAATCCCCCCCCTCGGCCCCGACCCTCACGTCGTCCCTTCTGTCTGGACACCCACTAACACGACTGCCACCCTTCCCAGCAAGTGTCCTTCACGCCACCAGGAAGTCCCCGCAGAGCTGCCCAGTCTCCCCTCTGGTTCTAGAGCCCTCCGTAAATCTAAAGCTACGTGTCTGTGAGTCAAAATACAGCACAGGGCCAGTGTAAGAAAAAACTGAGATACCTTTCCTGCGCTAAGGCACAGGTGGCAGACACAAGGCCCGCGGCCCGAACCCGGCCTTCCTCCTTGTTCTATCCGGCCTGGCACCTTGTTTCTACCCGGCGGCAGCGCCGAGCTGTTGCTTAACTGTGAAGGAGCAGTTACACTGATACAGTCCTAAAGTCACACTCGGCCCTTTGAACACAACTGCGAGGCTGAGGTGGCCCCCCAGTGAAAATGAGTTCGACACCCCTGCACTAAGGCAACTTCTTTAAGATGAAAGAATCTTACTTATCGTTACACTCCCCTCTGCACCTCCAGGAAAGCCACTCATGCAGCCAAATTTTCATCAGAAGGCACACCGAGTCCATAATGCACACTAAACTGGTTTTCCTTGTCCACACGCACTTGAACCTTCCCCCGAAAGTGTTCTGCACAGAAAGGACGCAGGGAATGTGCGTGTCTCTAGAGCCCCACAACCCTGCTTACGGCACAGGAACTAAACCAGCGACTCTCTTGGAGAATCTCCTGCTTTTAACTACAGAATTGGGAGCGCAGATGTTATTCTAACACCGTACCAAAAGTGGGTTAAAGTGAACAGTCTGAAGAAAGAGAACGGAATAGGTGCGTCCTGGCCTCCACTGAGTTGGCTCTCGGCTGAGCCCTGAGAAGCCACTGGCAGGAGGTGTCTGCGTGTGGCCCTGCCCCTGCAGGCACCTCCGACACGGCCGAGACAGGAAAAGGCCTCAGAGCCCCCGCAGAGCGGCGGGCGTGCCCCAAACTCGCACACGCGCAGTTTCTCCTTCCACGGTGAAGTGTGATGTCGGGGTGGGTGGGGGGCACGACACAGCTTTTTACAAGAGTCCGAGTGTCTCCAGCCACCTCACCGTGACCTTCCATCCCCGCCACTCTGGCTCACCCCGTTAGTTCTCTGTAATCCAGGCCAGGGGACTGCCATCGGGAGTCCCCCCAAAGTGGCTGGAAGACACTGAGCTTGGCGGTCAGCCTGCATTGTCTCCGGGAAAGCTCAGGGCGCAGCGAACTTGTCTGAAGCCGCATCAGAGCTCCCCGACGCACCGCTCCAGGATGCGGCATCCGCGTGCATTTCCCGAGAAGGCCGTCCCGGCCCAGCGGAACAGTGCGGGGTGCTGAAGTGATCTGGGTCACGTCGCTAAAAAGCTGTGAAAATGAAGCTCACAAACTGCTATGCGGATGAGAGAGAACACCCCATCTTATAGCCACGCCACCCCCACCACCGTCTTGAATCAAAGCATGAACCATCGGCTCGACAATAAAACAAAAATCTCTTGTTCTACAATAACCCAGCTACCGGCCTTGTGGGTGAAGGAAGACGGGGCGGGAGGAGAGGAGGGGAGGCCCAGACAGAGAAGCCGAGTGACACCACGCAGCTGCAGGGCTCGGGGGCAGTGGCAGCCAGGGGACCTAAGGGGCACGGGGGAATGGGGGGTGCTCGGCTCTCCCCTCCCCTGGTGGGAGCGCGTCCACCGCCGCGCTGGAGGACCGCAAGCACAGTTCTACAGAGTTGTACAGATGATGAGCCGCCAGCACCCGGGTTACAAAGACACCTGCACCCCAAGTAGGAAAAATGATACCTTCTAACGACACATCATGCACCAGACTCTGCACTCACCTGCCCCCACCTGTAAGTTTCAAAGGGTTCATTTATTTCAACATTGAAAAACCCCACTAAAACATATATGGCTGGAAATATTTAGAATCCATTACAACAAGAGCTTATTTACTTAGGATATAAAAAAGTATTTACAAATCACTTACTAAAAAAAAAAGACAACTAACCCAACAGGAAAGTGGGCAAGGACAGCTACCACCCCACCAACAGCCGCCCCTCACAACTGGCTCTTGTCGCCGGGCCACCCCCCTGCAGGGCCTGGGAGGAACAGGTGTCTGCTTTCTTGGCCTCACCTGCGCCTACGGCCTGACACGAGCACGTGACCAGCCACAGCCAATAGGCTCAGAGGACAAATCTGCTCGGGCTTCCAGGAGAGGTTTTCGTTCCAAATTAAAGACAGGAGCAAGAAGCAATAGACCGAGTCCCCGCTGGTGTCCTGCCGCTCCTCTCTCCGCTCACACCCTGTCTGACTCCCGAAGGAAGCCCTCCAGCTCCGCCCTCAGCACCCACGCAGAGCTGCTTCTCTGCTGCCGCCCTCCCAACCCTCTCCCCTCCCAGGCTGCCCGCAACCTTCTCCCACCTCCACAGCTGCTTCAGCCTTTGCAACCTTCTCCCACCTCCACAGCTGCTTCAGCCTTTACCCTCCTAAGTTCCAGTCTCAACCCAGCAGCCAGCGGGAGCCTCACAGCCTCGTCTCCAGATAGGGTCAGTCCTTTGCTCAAAGGCCCCCAAAGAGACGGCGTCTCCCCCAGATGGCCCAGGAGGCCCCACACACTCGCTCTTCCTCTGCCCAACGTGCTCCTCCCCGACACCTCTGCCCTCGCCCTCTGGCCCCTGAAGGCTCTCTCTACTCCAGCGTCATCTCCCTCGGTGAGGCCTCCGCTGACCACCCCCCACTGAAAATAATAACCAGCTCGGCCTCGTCTGTCGCGAGCAGCACCGGAACTTCCCGCACTCCGAGACGGCCTCCCGGTGCGCTGTGGGTGTGGGGCCCTCCGTTTGGTGACCCCGTCCGGCAACGGCCACCACCACTGAGCGGGCGATGAAAGACCAGGAGACGGGCGACGCGCGCCCAGGTCCTCGGTGAGTTCGCTGAGCTGCGCATTTCCACCTGGACGCCTGGTCACAGGAGGTAAAATTTTACCCGTCATTTCAGCAGACACTGTGAATGAAGGTCTGTGTTATTTGAAGCCAAATGATACCTGATACAAAACGCCGGGAAGTGGTTTGGCAAAAAAGAGAAAGAAAAGAAAAGGGGAGGGCGGGGAGGAGAAAAAGAAATGCTAGTGGCGAGTACACCCGACTTAACTCATCGTGAAGCATGCAAATTAAAATAACCATAAAATAATATGTCACACAGAGAAACATAAAAGCTTAATACATGCATACCCCATTCCCTGTGGCTCACTAAAACAGTGGTGGTGTTCGGTGTTTTCAAAACCTGACACGCAAGCACATACTGCACAAGAGTGTTACTCCACTGCCTTACTCTCTCCGTGCTTGACTGGCAGACGCTCGCTCCCGGCCACACCGGTAAAACCGGGCGGTGACTCTGAGGCCGTCCACGCTCGCTGCGCCCCGGCCACGTGCCGCCTGCCCTCGTTCACGTGCATCGCTGCCTGCCCAGCGCAGACCCACAGGGGAGGTCCTGTTTCCAAGTGATCCCATTTTAAAGGAGATGAAACTGAGCTCCAAGACAGATCGGCGATCAGCCCCAAATCGAGTGGCTCCCGAGTGGTTCGGCTGAAACTCGAGCCCGGGCAGCTGGAGGGCGCAGACCCATCATCCCACAGACGCAAGCGGCCGAGAGATGGGGCACCTCCAGGCGGCAGGGCCTGGAGCGCACTCCCACCCCTGGGGCCCTTCTTCCCCCTGCACTTGCGCTCCAACCCGACAGCTGACAGAAAGTATTCGCGTGACAGGGCCAAGCTTACCAGAGGGAAACGCTCGGGCAGACAGAGGACAGAGACGGAGGGGCGGTCCAGGATTTGGCGATAAGGGCCACTCCCGAGAGCGAGGGCTGCAGGCTGCAGCCGGCGGTGTTTCCGGCTGCTGCGAGGGCCAGATAAACCGACGCACCTTGTGCACCGCGCGGGCGGTGCCCGGCGCACTCCCCACCGCCAGCCGGCAGTTTTCTTTCTCATCACGACGGTGATGCGCTTCCTAAGCGTCACCGCCCGGGCTGGGGCCGGGGCTGGGGCTGGCCGCCCACTGCGTGGCCGGGAAACAAACGGGGCACGTGTCCGGCTTCACGCTCACTGGGAAGACGGGGCAGGTCCCAGTGCTCACCCCGGGGGAAGAGTGCCGACGTGACCATGTCGGGGGGAATCCTGTCAGCTCCCGCCGAGACGTGCACCTGTCCCCCAGCAGGCACCCTGCGGGAGCCCGGGGACAGACGTGCTGTGTGGGAGGGTCCAGGCGAGCGCCGCAGCGCTGGGGAGAGTGGGCCACTCACCCCACCCCGAAACGCACGCGCTCTTTGAGAAGAGAGCTCTGCCTGCAGGAGTCAGCGGCCCGTAACGCGCGCACAGCTGCGGGTGCACAAGGCTGGGGACACAAGGGCGGTGACAGCAGAGACGGCGGGGCAGCGGGAAGGAGCACACCAGCAGCAGGGCGGGGCTCGGCGAGCTCGGGCGGCGCGGCCGCCCGGCCTGCGGCCCGGTTCTCCCCCGGGCTCTCCGGCCTGAGTCGATGGCACTGCTGCCCGCCCAAGTGCGACCGCCCGGCAGCCAGAAGACAACTTTACTTCTTCCTCTGCTCAGGCCCGTCTCGCCAAACCCTTTGGCGGGTATCATCAAAATGACTCTCAAAACCCACACGACACCTGTGGCCCTTCCCCTCAGTCACAAGCCCACTCTACACCGCATCTGCCAAGAGGCCGCCCCTGGCCTGCCGGGTCCCGGGGTCAAGGCCCTCCCCGACGCCTCCGCCCCCGCCACCGCACACAGGCCCTGCCTACCTACCTCCTGGACGCCCGCGCCCAAGCTCTCCACGGGCTCCAAGAGCACCAGCCTTTTATCTGGGGAGGCGGAAGGGCCCCTTCAGTGCGACGCGCTCAGCCCAGCTCTGGAGCCTCACCATGAACTGTGTTCTTCCCGAACCGCCCGGTCACTGCCTCATCACTCAGGTCTGCCCCCCTGTCCTCACCGCAGAGGACACCCGATGCCCCTCCACACGCGCCATTGTCCCTCAGAGCCACTAGCAGGCACAGTCAGTACCGTGGCCACTGCCGGCTTTCCAGCCCTTCCCAGTGTCCGAAACGAACTATAGGGAGTGCTTTGTCTTGTAGCGCCCACCGCTGACACCCGGGCCCCGTGAAGGCCAGGGCCTGGCCTCTCCTGGTCACCGCTGAGTCCCTAGCACCCAGGGGCTGGCAGCGGCCAGCACTTCCTGTCAGCTGCACGGACATCACGCGGTCTTGTAAACGACCGAGACTAACGGCACTTGCTAAAACAGAAGCAGACAGTGACTCACCCTACAGTCCACCCTCGAGAAACCCGGGCCTGAACCGCCGGGCTCCACCCACACGCGGTTCTCCAGTGACCCGCGTTGTTCAGGGGTCAACGGCACTTCGTTCTGAGGCTGGCAGCCTGCTTATGTGGACAGAGCACTGCGGTCACACCGGCCTTCCGACTGAGTGGGAGGTGAGAGCCCCTCCCCTCCACGCCGCTCGGGGGCCCAATGCACGCACAAGAGGGTGCCAGCTTTGTAACAGTGAGTGTAAGCACGCCGTGCACAGACAGACGGACAGAGCACACGCACGGTGGCGGTCCAGACGGACATGAAATGGCATTAGTGGTAACGACCTCTGAACTGTGCGGCTGAGGGGAGGGAGGCAGGCCTTCCACTTTCTCGGTTGAGCTCTCTGAGCTGGCTGAGCGTTCTACCAGCACGCATTACATTCGTAACGTCTTTTTGTGGCGCTTTTCCTCGGCCCCCACCTGCTGCAGAAGGCCCGACACGAGCAAGAGAGTGGGTGCTCTGTTCTCTAAACACCCAGGACACCGCGGGCGCGAGGCGGAGCCCCACTGCCGCTCTGCCGCCCAGCCCCCGCGGGAACGGGAGAAACAGACCCGTGAGCACGGTTCGCTCTGGTCTGGTCCCGCCGAGGAGCTGACGGAGAGTCTCCGGTTCAAACAGCACACTGAACATACGTGTTCCTCTCCCTCCAACAAGAGACACTAACGTGGTAGTAAGAGATGTTCAAGAAAAATTAGAACAAAATGAAGTGGCAAGATCTTTCTAAACAAGAGAAACTCTACGCTACGGAGAGAGAGAACCAGTGAGCCTCGTGTGGGGGTCAGAATTCACAAGGATAGTCACCAGCCTCGCCCTAAAGTCTGCGGTCACTGACCCCCCCCCAAGAGCTCCCCGTGAGCCCCTCTACTGCTCCGTAAATCTGAGTGACGGCCCAGGTCAGCAGAGCGTTGACAACAAGCCTACGGTGTAAACAAGACCCAAGCAAACGACCGAAATGAACCTGCAGCACAGGCCCAGGAACAGGCGGTGACCGGAGAGAAACGCGTGTCCCTTTCAGAGGGATTCGAGCAGGTCACGGCCCCACCATCCTGAAAAAGAGACGTGTGCTGAAGAGAGGGCGAAGAGAGGGAAGGCTTCTCGAAAACGTGAAACCTGACAGCTGACGTGAAGTGAAACTCACGAGCCTGAAAGTAAAGCAGAGGAAGTGTCGGGAGGGTGAAACGAGAAGACCAAAGGGGGAGGAGCCTCTTCAGGAAGCCCAACAACCACCCAAAACGAGGAAGGGAAGAGGCTGATTACAGCATGTAGAGAGCCCGCGTCCTAGTTTAACTGTGGGAAGGGCCATGTCCAGGCCTCTCCGAGAAATTCCCTCTCTGTGGACGCCAGAACGCAGCGCCCACGAAGGATCGAGAACCACGTGTACCAGACTTCTCCTCGGCAGCAATGGGTGCTGGAGGGCGGGTGCCAGAAGGCGGGTGCTAGAAGGCGGGTGCCAGAAGGCGGGTGCCGGAAAGAAGGAGCGATGCCCGCGGAGCTCTCAGGGGAAGTCACGTCCAACTTCGTGTGGCTTGAAGGAAACAATACCTGTCAACTCTCAGGGCTAAGACTTTCAGAAATGTCAGGGCTCAACGTTCATCTCCCACGTACTCCTCCCTGAAAGAGCACGTGAGGGGCGTCCTGCATCAGGACCAGTAACTCGGGAGAGCACGGAGACCAGAGGCGGCAGAACGGGCGCCGGGGGGGGGGCGGGGGACGTGGACAGGCCCGGGGAACCACAGGTCCGAGCGGAGGAAAGAGAACAAGGAGTCCCCGTTCCCCGGAGGGAAGCACTCGTCTAGTAACACAATGGTGGTAAAAACAACTGCAATGAGAGGCTGACTGACCGGCTCAGACACGAGGAACCAGCACAGGACAGGTAACCACATTCTACTCGCCTCTGCTGTGAACAATTATTTAGAGCAGCGACTTTCCACCGTGTGCGGCGAGGATGTTTAAGACATGCAATACCTGACTCTTTAGGCAGGGGCACCGACCTCTCTTCTCTCAGGTTGTCCCGTTTTAAAATGACGACAGCCAGCACAACAACTGCTGGCGAGTGCGAATGCCATGTCTTGAGCCATAAATACAGAAGTCACATGATACCGTTGTGTCTCACAGGTCACGTCGCATAATTTTGCACATGATTGGTTAATTTTTGGTCCCAGAAACCTTTATACACAAGGATAGACACCTGACTTTTTAAAAAGTCACTTTGGAGCAAAGAAGGTAGGTAATTACTATTACTATTATTATTGTTATTTTGTAAATCCATTGAAATTAAATTTATTTTTGTCAGATCAGTAAAAAATGTATTTTTTGATGTGCTGCAGAATTTTAGTAACTAGTTTGTGTGTGCCATGAGATGAAAATGGCTGAATATTGCTGATTTATGTCATCACAATAACACAGAAACTATTTGTTGATTTTCATCAATTAAAACCAAGTTAGAGGCAAAGTATAAGGTCTGTCCAAAAAAAATCCAGCCATTGTTACTAAAACGAGAACGGTGTGTGTGACACCCACATCCCCTGGCAGTCAGGAGCGTGGACTGGAATGCACATGTGTGAACAAGGACGACTTCACTGTACT
The DNA here is from genome assembly GCF_019186645.2 of Phyllostomus hastatus. Classification (NCBI taxonomy): domain Eukaryota; kingdom Metazoa; phylum Chordata; class Mammalia; order Chiroptera; family Phyllostomidae; genus Phyllostomus; species Phyllostomus hastatus. The sequence continues at coordinate 1,177,440 of NW_025333796.1, forward strand.
CATCAGCAGGAACGGTAAGACACTCTTGACTGAGCACATGTACTGGGTGGCTGTAGCATTTAAAATGACCAAGCAAATAAAGCAACGAATCTGCATCAGATTTTGCGTGAAGCTTGAACATTCCCCCGCAGAAACTATTTGGATGATTCAGAAGGCCACAGCTGGTAACTGGTGACCGGCAGCTTCATCACTACAACGTGCCTGCTCACAGGTCACGTCTCCTGCAGAGTTTTGTGGTGAGACACCAAATCACCCAGGTGACTCAGCCCCACTACAGCCCAGATGGGGTGCCCTGTGACTCCCGGCTTTTCCCAGAACTAAAATCACCTTTGAGAGGGAAGACTTTCAGACCACAATGAGCTTCAGGAAAATATGACGGGGCAGCTGATGGCAATTGGGAGAACTGTGTGAGGTCCCAAGGTGCCTACTTTGAAGGGGACTGAGGCATCATTGTCCTGTGTGCAATGTTTCTTGTATCTTGTATCTTCTTCAGTAAATGTCTATTTTCCATAGCACACAGCTGGGTACCTTCTGGACAGACCTCGTATAAGGGAGTACGGTACAGAGTGTAAATGTTCTCAAACTTGACAATGCCCAAGAAGAAATGACAGAGACTCATAAGGGCATAAAGGGGAAAGGAGAGAAAAAAAAGTGGTGCTAATGTTCTCCTACTTGGAAAATCAAGATAACGGGAAGCAAAGATAACAGACTCTAAAAGTGATGCATCTGTTAGGGCAGTGGACATAAGAGAGCCAAACCCTCATTTATCAGAGCAGAAATCAATCTAAAGTTGATAAACCCTAAGCTTATTATTTCGTCACAACACCGCATGAAGAAACTACTTAAAAGTTTCCTTTGGGACAACGGCTTTAAGGAGTCAGGAAGGGTCGTTGGCCTTTATTATGAACATTTTGGGGTGTCTGACTCCTTTCAACAACACACATATTGTACTTTGTAAAACGTCTGAATGGACTTAACAGAAAAACTTCAAGGAATACTGAACTCGTAAAAACACAATGCAGAGCGCATCCTGCCTGATTCCCCCCCCCCCCACCCGTAACCTACCGGACGAAACCTCCGTCTCCCTCACATCCCTAGGTGCCAGGCTGGACCCTTTCCGAGCCTCTGCAGTCATCTGGAGCATCCTGAGAGACAACTGCGTACACCGCGTCACAGGGTGCATAGGTCACTGTCGCAGAAGTTTCTGGACCGTCACTCCCTACCCAAGGAAAAGTAACTCCAAGTTTAATTCACAGTACTTCAGGCAACCCAGAAGACCCCCATTTACCCAGAGTTTCTCAACTTTAATACACTTATTCTACTGTAACTATGGAATGTATCTTTAACACCTTTTTTCCCAGACTGGTGTTAGTGACATAAACAAGAACATTTCAAAATCAACAGACCTAAATTTACTTCCGCTTCCATTCCATCTCTCCTTTGTCCTTTTCACAAGGAACTTTTTACTTGTATTTAAGGAATACAAAGCTTATCATTTATTTTTTTAATCTGTCAGAAGCTGAAAATGAAAAGATATTTTTATACAAAATATTGAAAGGAACAAATTGTTTTGTTACTATTCAAAACAATTTAGTTAATAAACGTTTATGCAAAACTATAGAGTTGGTAGCAAGCCCAAGTATGAGACCAAATCCTACAAAGATAAGAGCAAATGTTAACCTATGATGGAAAAGTCAAGTAAGGTGCAAAAAACAGCTATAGGAAACCTTAAACAAGCTGTCAGTTTTCCCAGGGAAAAAAAAGGGTTTTGTGGGGTTTTTGGTTTGTTTCTGTTGTTTCAAGTGGTGGGAGAGGGGAGCTGCGGGGGGCACTGCAGCATTCTGTCTGTCTGTGGTGTGTGTCATTTTGTGGATCAATATTCTACCCAGCAGCCTTCTTAAAAATAAAACAGCTAAAAAGAAACCAGGATGTTTTTCTTCAAAATGCAGACCACACCGTGGGGGCGCTCCCGTGTGCTGACAGCAGTTGCATCTAACACTGCGCGTGTCACCGACGCCAGGTGAAGGTCATTAAGTGGACGAGACTGCCCACCGGAGGAGCAGTTCGGGTCCCCCTTCCGCACCACCACCCCATCCCCAGTGACGGCCACACGAGGGACGCTCCGCACCTCCTCTTTCAGACAAGTCACTGACCCACTCTGCCGTCAGCTAACAAACAGCAAAAAATAATTTACCAAGTTTTTCTCAAGTTAAAACATAAGCTATTGTGTAATCTGACACTTCAGAAAGTTCCATTCTTGTCGTTAAAATGAAGCAAAGGAAAATAAAGGGCCAGCGTCCCCGTGTTTAGTAAGGCAGCAGGCAGTGTAGAAAGGACACAAATGTATCACACTAGTCCACTCTACGTTTTGCGTGGGTCCAGACGTCAAAAACACACGTGCACAGAGAAAGCATGCGATGAGCACAATAATTACATAACAGATGTGACTTCATGTTGGAAGCAGCAACTGTTTATTCTGAAATACATACTACTGACTAGTTAAAATTCAAGTTCATCTTGCCAGAATACACTGTTTCCAAATCGATAATCCCCCCCAAAAAATAAAACATATATATCAGTATTACTTAACCGTACTTTCAGAAAAGTGGCCAAGAAGGATTTCATGACCTGGGTTAAAAAAAATTCTACTTATGAAATAAACACTGCTGCTTTGATCTATAATAAAACCTATTCTAGAAGAAATTGTTTACCATACTTAACATATAATCAAGGGTTTTTAAGAAAAAAGCCTAACATGCCACCTGATGTTATATATATAAAGTTTACATGTAATATATAACTATATCTAAATATTAAAGAGTAAGTGGATATGTAAAGTCTATGAGTTTGTGAATATACATGACGTTACCCCTACACTATCCCAGTTTTACTTAACAAAAAGAATATATTTAATACACCAAACTGTTTATCTCTCTGCTAAAACAAGTTCCCTAAAACACATTAGCTACATAACAGTTTGGTGATACTTTAAAAAAAAAAGTCTTTGATTAAATTCTAGATTACCAGAAGAGAGGTATCAGATGCTGGTGAAGAAACCAAAGACTGTACTTCTTATTTTTTCCCTTTTCTAGTTATAACTGGAAATTAAACACATATGAAGAACTATTTTGAAAATCCTCAAATATAATGGAATACTTGAGTTAAAGTGTTTTTTTAGAGTTTTCAAATTATATAAATATTTCAAAGTGTGTTAAATTCATATTACCATTTACATATTTTACAGAGATATTCTTATATACACACAACTTACACAGCATTAGAATCAAAAAGCGGAATTATTTTAGAACAGCTAATACAACTACCTAAGCAACTAAGTGAAAAATCTCGAGAACTGACGGGGTGGGGTGGGAGGGAGATGCTGCTTTATCCCCAAACCCTCTGACCAATCAACTTCCCCATCCAGGCTGTTATAATTACTTGTTATTTTCTTATTTCCAAACCTAGGTTTGATTCCACGGTAAGAGCATGCATCTCAGTGTCTAGCGCCATCGTCCTGAAAGCTTTCTTGCAGCTGAGGACACAGAGGACTACAGTGCTTCCGCGAGTTCTGTTTATTTTTGCCAGCAACAATCCAAGCCAAGTCACCCTGCGGAACCAGATGCAAACATGCGATCCTCTGAAAAGAAACAACTTTCCCCCTTTGGGTGTTTAGGGTTCTGGCTCTTTTACTGCCGTTTTACATTTCAGTACCGAACCCATCTCACAGGAACTGCACCGCCGCTGGGATCGGCCACGTCCCCCCGCCAGATCCCAGATCCGGAGCCTCTGGACAGGAGCGCGGGGCGCCACCACCCAGCCCCAGCCTCCCTCCGGCGGTCGGTCGGTCGGTCGGTTCGGCAGGGCCGGCCGGCTCCGTGGCTGCCAACGCAGCCGCCAGCCGGCCGCTCCGCGCGGCGGCCCCTGCACAGGACAAGACACAGGAGCGCGCTGAGGATCTCCCGCCACACACACCCACGACCAAAACACACACAGACACACACTCCCGGGAGCCCACAGTGGGGAGGAGGAGGGGGGAGGGGGAGGGGGAGGGAAGGTGGAGGAAAGAGCACGACCGGAGAAAGTAGATCCCCGTGCAGCAGGCGCCTCAAAAAGGTGGGATGGATTTCTCCAAAGCCCAGACCGGGAACCTCGCGCCGACAGCCGGCGGAGGCGGCCCCGCGTTAACTCTTTGCTAACCACCGCCGGGACGCTCCCCGCCGCCGCCGCTGCTTCCCTTCGGGCCGCCCGGCGAGTCTGGCTCGTGCGTCTGTCCGACTCAAGGAAATTTTGCCGGGAGCAGGGAGCACCATAAAACAGAAGGAAACAAACACGTTTTGCATCATTTTGCATCCCAGCATGAAAACCTTAAATGAACCCTTATCCTTTCTAATCTCTCCAGCAAGGAAGACAAACCCTAACCACCACCTAAGATGATGGTCTTGAACGTCTTCTACCAGAAACGCCTACTCAAGTCTCCCTCTCCCAAACCCGGGCCTTTTTTTTTTTTTACCCGTTAACAAAGTTTTTTTTTTTTTCCATGAAAAAGTCTACTTAAGATGCAACCACTTTTTCTATTTTTTTCCTCCTTTTATTTATAGATGCTTATCATGTTTTTAAAGTGTAAGGGGTTATTTTAACCTCCTTTTGTGAACTTCCAAACAAGCATCTGTAATTATGGAGAATCGCCCTCCCACTCCATAAACAAACCATCCTACTCTTCCCCCTCAGACTTCCTAATGCTCGGTGGGGCTGGCCACAGAGTGCTGTCTACTCCTGGCACTGAACAAATAAAAAGAAACATTATGTAACTGTAGTCTACTTCTGTTGTTCTAATAAACTAGCTTAAATGACTATTTAACAGTGGCCTTGGCTACCAAAGAATCCCTATTTTCAATTAAACAGATATTGTCAAGAAGGATAATGTTGGGGGGAGGGGCCACAGGGTCAGAGCAGCAGAAGTGCATGGAGGTCAAGTCCAGACTGTCTCCACAGAGGCCAGCTCAAGAACTCCCCTTTTTCAGGCCTGACGCCCCGCGCACCCACCTGCGCAGAATCCCGGTTACAGAGCACCGTCTTCTAGGCGACACCCTCCAAACCCACCCGGTCACAGCCACGCCGCTCAGGTTCAGAATACAGTTAAAGGAGTCAGGGTTTCAGCCACAACCGAGAAACCAGCCCTTCTCGGAAGATGCCGGCCGCGGGACTGATGCTTCTCGCGGACGGTCAGACGGGGGACAAGCCCGGGCTTCGGGGGCAGAAGGAAACGACCGGAAAACAGAGGCCTACTCTTTCATTTTAACAAAGTTAGACAGTATCATTCCCAAGAATATTTTCTATGGTTTCCGAAGACACAATGCGAAAGTCTCTAGTTTTTATTTCCACTGTAATGAAATTCATTTCAACTATGAATAAAATTCTACACAAATTTCAACCCAGGATTTTTATTCTAATTAAATTAAATTTACAAAAAGTCTTTTAGTAAGTGTATGTGCAGCACAAGGATTTGCCCATGATGAAAACTACTCCACAGAATTTAATAAAAATATTGTATTTGGATAAATCATTTCTATTATCAATTAATAGAGTTCCTTCACTTAATTATTTTTGGTTTTGTGCCCTTCCGCCCAAGGACAAACTAAGCCGTGGCACAATGGCTTACTCTGTGTGACAGGGTCTTGTCAGCGGCAGGAAGATTAATCCAGCACGACTGGCTTTAATTAACTTATCACTTCCCCTCACCCATTCCAGGGCCCCCTCACTTCCCCCACGACTTCCCCTGAAACCCTAAATGTCACCTACAGAGTGAGCGGCAGCCACCAGGGCACAGCGCTGTCGGGAGCGCCGTGGCAGCACGGAGCTGGCAGCTGCTCCCCGGCTGCCACCAGCACAAACACAGGACCAACACGGAGGGAGCGCAGGCAGCGAGAGGGAAGGGAAGGAAACAGAGTAAACGGAGAGAGAGAGACGGAGAGACAGGGCCACCCTGCGTCTGTGGTGGGGCAGGCTCATCTGTGACTCACAACACGTCTTACTGGTTTTCACGGAGGCTACGGAGTAAGTTAACTTCTCCATACTCCACTGACAAAACACAAGATCCGTTACTAGTCGTGAGTTATTTAGAGTGAACAAACAAAATCAAAACAGAAACAATGCCAGGATTAAAACCTAAAGGCACTGCTCCTCCCAGTACTGTGCCCTACTGATGCGATGGAGAATGGCACTGAACAAAAAAAGGCATCAAAAATCAAATGTGTTGAGGTTCTAGAAAGTCTCTCCTAATGTGTTATCCTAGTCCACAAGCATTTTTCTTAGTTCTCTCCCTCTAAAAGGAATTGAAGGCCCTGACCAGGTAGCTCAGCTTGTGAAAGCGCTATCCCCAAAATGCCAAGGTTGCGGGTTGGGTCCCGGTCAGAGTGCAAACGAGAATCAACCAATGAATGCATAAACAAGTGGAGCAACAGACCAGTGTTTTCTTAAGACTGTATTTATTTTATTTTTAGAGAGGGGGAGGAAGGGCAAAAGACAGGGAGAGAAACATCACTGCGTGGTTGCCTCTCACCCGCCCCCTGCTGGGGACCTGGCCCACAATCCAGGCCTGTGCCCTGACTGGGAATCAAACCGGTGACCCTTTGGTTCGCAGGCTGGCGCTCAATCCACTGAACCACCCCAGCCAGGGCAAATCAATGTTTCCCCCTCTCTCTCCCTTCCTGTCTCTCTAAAATCAATAAATTTAAAAAAAAAAAAAAGGAACTGAATAAAACCTTAAAGTGTAAAAGAAACAGGGGAACCAAACTACACAAAAGATAACTCTCTATTTAGCCAAAGAAGACAAAATACTTAGAGCAAATGTTTTTTATGTTATATAACAGCTTAAATAATACAAAAAACATTAACAACGTTCTCTTGCTAATAAACTATAAAAGCGAGAAAGAGAAATTCACAAATACAAGTAGTAAAATTCAAGAATTTTCAATAATCCTACTAATCAAGTAAGTACAAATTTAAAACTGAAGTACTGTTTTTCGATGATTAAACTAAGAATATAAACGTTGTCCGTGACTGGTGTGGCTCAGTGAGTTGGGCTTCAGTCTAGCAAACCAAAAGGTCACAGGTTCGATTCCTGATTCCCATTAAGAGCACAGGCCTGGGTCACAGGCCAGGTCGCTGGTTGTGGGCTTGTGAGAGGCAGCCAGTAGATGTTTCTGGCTCACATGGATGTTTCTCTCCCCCTTTCTCCCTCCCTCTCTCTAAAAATCAACAAATAAGATCTATTTTTAAATATAAAGGTTGTGTTTTAAATATATCATACATGACAAAGATTCAGTGAAACTAGTTCTAACACACATTCCTGTTGACATTATAATTTGATATAGCCCTCTTGAGAAACATTTTTTAAATTTTAATAAAAATAACGCCCTGGCTGGCGTAGCTCAGTGGATTGAGCACGGGCTGCGAACCAAAGTGTCGCAGGTTCGATTCCCAGCCAGGGTACATGCTTGGGTTGCAGGCCATGACCCCCAGCAACCATACATTGATGTTTCTCTCTATCTATCTCCCTCCCTTCCCTCTCTAAAAGTGAATAAATTTTTTAAAAAATCTTTAAAAAAATTTTAATAAAGATAAGAGTTCCTATTCAGTAGGCACTGTTCTAAAAGTTTTCTGAACATATACCCTCTTTAATTCTCTCAATAACCCTAAGGTGGGGATTTTATCATTAGCCCCATTTTACAGGTGAGTAAACAGAGAGATTACATAGTTCATACAAAGTCCAATGACCAGAAAGTGACAGAGCCGAAATCTGAGACCCAGCATTAGACACATGGGCCTACTCCCCTCTAAATACGTATCACAAATCATAAGACTCTTCTTTCTTTTGAACTAGTCCTCCTGCCTATGGAAATCTGTCACATAAATGTAATCCAAAATATCACCGTGACTATCTACAAAAATATACGCAGACCATTTTACATGGTAGAATAAGAAAAAAATCATATTAAGAGAAGTGAAGAAACAGGGGTGATGGAGGACAGTTATATTAGTTTATTCAGTGGAAAGTTAACCTTTCAAAAATGTTATGAAGATTAACAAGGAAATTTTCTTTTACATGTTAAGAGATTTGCTACAAAATCTATAGTATATGATTTATATACTATAAATATACCATCATTAATTCAATGAAAAGAAAAATATGCAAATGGAAAGGTTGGAAAGAAAACAGATCAAAATAACAGTATCTATGTTAAAGTGGTGTGAAAAGGGGTACATTTTTATTTCCTCTCTCCATGTTCCACATTTTCTGTATCAAAAATATAACTTTAAATAAAATTTAAGTGATTGAAATAACAGGTTTCTACAATAAGGAATCTGCAGGTTAGATGATGATGGCAGAAGAAATTTAGGCTCACACTGAAAAGGATGATGCTTTGACATGCTTTGGTAAGCAGAAGGATAATCTGGTTACATTTCAAAAATTTCAGAAAAGAACTACTTCCTAATATAATCCCATAATGTAATTTAAGCTGAGCAAGCTCTACTCCAACCAAAGCTCAGACGAAGGCCAAGGCACGCAGCACCGCCAGGCACAGGCCTGGAAGGAGAAGGCCCACTCTGGGCGGCGGGCCCCTCGTAACACGTGGGGGTAACAGTTCTGTGAGCCGGACGGGGACGCAGAAACACCAGACTGCGCAGTGGCGTGCGGTACCACACACACACACACACACACACACACACACACCCGGCAGTGGGTCCCGACCATCAAGCAAGCGCACAGTAGCTCGGTGGGTGTCACATGCTCACTCAGCTCTGCACCCGGCACCGCCCTCCCACGGCGGCACCCGCAAGTGCCGAGAGCCTCAGGGCGCTTGTCCCCGACAGGGCAGCTGATGCCGCGGGTCCTCCGGGCCCCCGAGGAAGCAAGAAGCGACAGAACGAGAAAAGGGTCAGAGAGAAGGGTTAATTGGAGGGGCAAGGGGTCACTAACGAGGCTAATCAGAGGGCTGTGCGGTAAGGTCAGAGGAGAAATAAAAGCAGAAGAAGGGAAGCCAGCAGCAGAAAGGGAGAACGATTCCTAATATAAGTTAGTTACTTCAAGGGGAAAAAAACCTACGCTTGGATTCATCACGGCTAAAAAACCCAACGGCAACACAAAGAGGAGGACGTCGAACACGTGCGCCCCGCTCACCAGGGACGACCAGGGCTGAGGAGCCACGGCCCTGTGTTCCGGACGCCGGTGGTCTGGCCAGCGCCTCTCGGGGCCGCGTCCCGGCGGGACTGCGAAAACCCTGGCCCTTGGTTCTCGGTCTCAATGCCGCAACACCAGGTCCGCCACAGCGCTTTCTTACTGCCTGAGGTCCTGAAGTTTGTTCGGGTTCACAAAATTAGGGCAGCTGGAGGCTTCCCCACTGATAACTCCCCTCCCACTCTCATGCATTTCACTCGGGCATGGTCGCCACACGCACTCTGCAATGCGCACTGCCCACGGGCCACTGCCGCCTGGGGGTGACACCGAGGGAGGACTGTCCCCGACATCGTCTGTCCCCACACTGCGGCTGGGTTTACCTCCTGACCCGTTCCCCTCAAGGATTCAGCTTGGGGGGGGCGCGGGAAACCTCCATCCCTTCTGCATCCGAGACAGTTTCCTGCAGAGAGCACTTTATTTTTAGAGGAAAGGCTCTCATTCTGGAGGCTATGCACCCCCACAAAGCTTTTGGATAAGCTTCAGGGGGTCACGGAGCCGTCTCCTTTAAATTCTATAAAATGTGCACAGCTACCTTCCTGCACACACTCTTCTGTGGAAAGTGGGGGCACATCCAAAGGGATCTGCAACCCCAAAACACTGAGAACCCCCACAAGACGTAATCAAACCCACCACGCGCGCATCTGACTCAAACCAGCTGGACAGTTCTCCCCGCTCCATCCTCCTGCTGGACTCTGGCGTGTGGGGCGCTAATAAAATCAGTGGCATGCTTGCTGTCCGCCAGATACCATTCCAACCACATCACACGTAGGAACTTGATTCTCACGACATCCCTGTGGAGCAGGTACCGTTACCATCCCACCTAGCTGATGAAGCTCTGAAAGCACCAACAGGCATTTGTTCAGAACCACACAGCTATTCTGCTTGAAAACTGTAAAACTACTCAAATGAAACGCGGCTGTTTGGCTGTGTACACTTTTCCTACTTCTCTTAGCTGCGGTAATCATCTTCCTGTTTAACCTGCACCTGAGTGAGAGAGAAAATCAAGTATCTTGTTGTCAAAGACCCACTGCTGCCACATGACAATTCACGGATCCCTCAGTTCAAGAGAGACCTCAGGTCCACAAGGGTTAGAGGAGGGCCATGGAAGACACGCGTCCCAGGACAGCACCTGGTCTGAGACCTTCTAAATCAGCACCCGATGAGTTAAAGAGTATCCGCTTGGATGTGGAAACCCCTGGAGAACCTACAAAAATACGAAAACTAGTAAGTGAGTCGAGCAGGGACAGGAGAGTCTATCGCTAACACATAACTGTCAAGGCCACTGCGGGGGTCCGGCCCAAACTCGCACTGCAGAGTTGCTGTGTCGTGTTCCCCTCCCTCTCCGCCGCCAAGCCTGCACGACCACTTCTTTAAAAGAAACCAATCGTATCCCTATATACTGGCAACAATTTATAAGTGACATGTTTAAAAACAAATTCCACTTACAACAGCATCAAAAAGAATTACATACTTAGGAGTAAATTTAACAACAAAAAAAAAGCACAAGACACATAGACTGAAAATTATAAAACACTGCTTGAAGAAATTAAAGAAAATCAAAATGAAGAGATACATGATTTCACATATTGGAAGAGCAATGTAGCAATTCCCTCAAAATTGATCTACACATTCACTGTGATCCCTATCAAAGTTCCAATAGATTTTGGTAGACATTGACAGGCTACCCCTAACATTTATATGGAAATGCTGTAGGTGAAACGATTTTGGAAAAAAACACAGTTGGGGAAAGTACGCTCCCTGATTCCAAAGCTGACAGCAACGGCAGGAATCACGACAGTGCAGTGCTGGCACGGGACAGACACACGGGGACACGGCACAGGACAGAGTCCAGAATTGAACCCGCACAAGAGTGGTCAAGTGACGCTGAAGGAGGCGCCACCACAGCCGGACGAGGGAAGGACAGGTGCTGCTGAAACTGCTGTGCGTCCACGTGCAGATACACTCAGACCTCACCCCACACACACACACACACACACACACACACACACTGACTCGGCGGCACGCGGCACTGGCCTTGACGAAACGCCTAGCGCTCTAAAAACCAGAGAAGCAAACAGAGACGTTTGTGATCTTGCGCTAGGGAAACAGCTCTTAGATACGAAGCCAAAAGCACAACGCGCACGAAGGAAAAACGATGGAGTGAACTTCATCAGAATTAGAAACCTCGGTGTTCCAAAAGACACCATCTAAACGTGAAAAGAATAAGCCACCGACCAGGAGAAAGTAACTGCAAAGCGTGTCATTCATAGAGGACCCGTACCGAGTGCAGAAAGAAGGCCAACTGCGGAGACGAACGAAAAGCCGCCGTGGCCAGGGCCCGGGGCGAGGGCGGGTGTGCAGCTGCTGCACCAGCACGTCCAGGGCCGCGGGACTGCCCCGGCCGACTCGGAAAAGGTGGAGGGCATCACTGCACGCCGGCCAGAGCGCGAGGAATGTGCGCCACCAAGACTGAAGTCCCACGTCCGCCTGCGGACTTGGGATGACTATGTGGTGCGTCCAGGTGGGTTCATCAGGTGTTAACAAACGCACCGCTCGCTCTGGCGGGGGGTGCTGGTGGGGGATGCTGACAGGGGGGGGGGGGGGAGGCTGGGCACGTGTGGGGACAGAGGGCGTGTAGGAAATCTCTGTGCCACCTTCTCAGTTTTGCTGTAAACCTACAATTGCTCTAAAAAATCAAGTCTAATATATACATATGGAGAACTCTTAGGGCTCAAAAATAAGACACGCCCCCCCAATAGGAAAGACTAAAATTAGTATTTAAACCAAGTAAGACACAGAAATGATAAATGAGCACTTGAAAAAATGCTCGCCAACATAAATCATTAGGGAAAAGCAAATTAAAACCACAGTGAGGTATCACTGCACACCCACTAGAACAACGAAAATCAAAAAGGTGCCCTAACCACTAAGACTCCTTCAGTTGGGTGTCATCCCACAAAGCAAAAGGTCCCCACCCAGTTGGGGCACCTGTAATCGATGTTTCTCTCCCTCTCTTTCTTCCTCCCTTCCCCTCTCTCTAAAAATAGATAGATAACATCTTTTGAAAAACTTTAAAAGTCGAAGGCAGGGAGGAGGGGACAGTGGGGAGAAGGGTTTTCAGGAACTACTATAAAGGACACGGGGACAAAACCAAGGGGGAGGGTGGAAGCAAGGGAGGGAGGTGGGTTTGGAGGGCGTTGTGGGGGAGGGTTGGGGAAAAATACAGACAACTGTAATTGAACAACAGTAAAATAATTTAAATTTTAAAAGTTAAAAATAAATAAATAAAAATCAAAAACACTTTAGAATTCCAGGCCCTGGCCAGATGGCTTAGTTGGTTAGAGCATCATCCCCAATACACCGAGGTTGTGTGTTCGATCCCCAGTTAAGGCACATACAAGAATCAACCAATGAATGCATCGATGAGTGGAACAACAAATATCCCTCTCTCTCTTTCTCTCTCTCTCCCCCCAAAACCCTTCCCTCTCTCTCTAAAAAAAATCAATAAATTTTTTAAAAATTTAGTAAGACTTTACAATTCCAAGCCTCAGCAAGGATGTGAACCTTCATGTAATGCTAATGGTATAGGCACTTCGGAAAGTTTGGAGTTCATATAACCGACAATTTCTATCCCTAGAGAAATACCCAGAGAAATAAAAAAACATCTGTCCAAAGACATGTAAGCAAATAGTAGCATTATTCACAGTAGACAAAACACCAGAAACCATCCAAATGGCCATCAGCTGGTGAACTGATAAACAAAAGGTGGTTCATCGAGTTACATCCCTACAACAGAGTATTACAGACCAACATAAAGAAACAAGCTACTGATACACGCAACAGCGCGAATGCACCACAAAGACATCTTTCCAATCACAGGTCTAACCCTGGGGTGTTAGTTAATGGAATCTAGGATAAGTACCAGTTAATGGCAAAAAAAAAAAGGTGGCCATCGTCCCCTGACCTTAAAGTGGAGTCTCAGATGCCAGGCTTGCCTGCTGGCGCTTCATTTCCTAACCCACAAATGAAAGAGATTAGACTAGATGGCTCTGAGGTTGTTTCTGGTTCTGGGGCTGAATAACCTGGAAGTGAAAGCCATGCAGGTATTATTTCTGAGGAGAAAGAATATGGCAAGTCAGTCTGAGTTCTCATTCTGGTTCCTGTAACATGACAATCGGGGCATGTGCTCCCTAAATACCAACTGGCCACTTGTTGCCAAGGTTCCTTTTCTAACCAAAATACGATGCTAGTCTCTGCTTAAAATTTTCAGTGGCTCCCTACTGCCTACAGTGAAAAGTCAGAACCCCCCGATTTGCTTCCGGCTCCTCATCCTTTCACGTACTGGGCTGCAATTTCTCTTTTGTGCGCATGTGCATTGTTTCCAGCTTCACCGATGGACAACCGACAAATGAAACTGTAAGATAGTTAAGTGTACACCGCAGAATGTACCAGGGTGACACTAGATAACAAAAGCACACAGGTCTCAGGTGTCCAGGTCTGCAACACGCCGTCTCTATGCTGCAGTGCGTGTGTTCCCCACCCCAAGCCAGTCTCCTTCCACCACCATTTATCCCTTTACCTTCTTCTATGCCCACCCCTTCCCTCTGGCAGTCACCACACTGCCGTCTGTGTCCTGAGTCTTTTTTTCCTTTGCTTAATCTCCTCACCCTGCTCACCCCCAACCCCCGACAGCTGTCAGCCTGTCCCCTGTATCCATGAGTGTCCTCTGTCTCCACTTTGTTTGCTAGTTATTTTGTTCACTAGATTCCACATATAAGTGAAATGAATTGAATAAGGAATAAATAAAATTATTTTTTAAAAGCTGCATCATGATGATGTGACATACATACATACTTTGACAGGACTCCTCCCTTCTATTTAACGAATACGTCCGTCCCATCACATATTTATCTTGTATTTTTGGTGAGGATATTTGAGCTTCAGACTCTTAGCAAATTTCAACCACAGGACACGGTGTGAACCACAATCACCATGTTGCGCATTAGGTCCTCAGGCCCTTTCCACCTCACGGCGGGGAGTGGGCCTGGGGTCCCTTAAAAAGCAGAGACCCGCATCCAACACCCCTGGATTCCAGTCCTCCCTCAATCACCCACCAGCCGAGTGATCTCCCTGAAACCTGGCTGCTTCCCCTGTGACGCTGGACCTGATGGCCGGACTTGCACGTGACTGTTAAACCTCGAACGAAGGAGAACGCTGGCCAGCGAGGGCAGGGCCCAGCCCGCGACGGCCACGTGCTCGCGCCTCCCTGTGCCCGTCCTTTCCGTCAAGTTCATTTAACTCTCCGCCACTCAGCTCAGGTTATTCTTGCCCAACCCCCGGCCTTCAGTTCCTCCTTCCCGACACGTCCTCGGTACTTTGCCTACCGTTTCTTCCCGTGCGGGACCCGTCATTTCGCATTCTACTTCGCACTGTGCTAGCGAAAAACGAGGGTAAGCGCTGCGTCTGACTTTGATGTCTCCGGTCTACGGCGCATAGACAGCCGGCTCCGACTTCTTGGGCGGCTGGTGGGAACCAAGCAAAGTGGCCCCGACCGAAAACACGTGTGCTCTAAGAACTTACTTTGAAAAACGGTTTTCAGGCCACCTATAACCTCGCTGACATGTCATAGCCATTTTAATGTGTGGTTCCTCCCCTCCTCTCCCATGAGCGGGCAAGAGCGCGGAACTACGCGGAGAAAGGATGAAGAGCCCAAGCCCTGTGCCTCCTGTACTGATTCTACCTCCGGAAAACATTGTCTGATGTCTAGTGGCGTTGTTGAACACACCCCATAATTAGTAAGTGGTGGTGTAACAGACTACCAGGTGGTCGTAGTCAATCAGAGGCAACAAAACGTATTCCAAAATCAAATACGAATACCTGGACCAAAGCAAATGTTACCCCATTACGTATGCTGTTTATTAGTATTCATCATCAAACACCAGCATTTCCAGCCCCCCCCTCCCCGAAATGTGACAGGATTTCACTTCCCCGCCTCCTGCGAGTCGGGCGCCGCCACTGCCTGTCCTGGGCCGAGGAAATGCGGACAGGACCGGCCGGTGCCACACCCGGAGGCCCGGGAGCCAGGGCAGAGCCGGCCACGCTCTCCGCTTCCTCCCTCGGCCACTGTGGGAGGCCGGAGCGCCTCCCCTCCCCCCGGCTGCAGGCGTGAGGAGCTCCCAGATCAGCCCACGGAAAGCGTGTGGCGGGCGCGAGCAGCACCCCCTGGACACGCTGACACACACACGCAGGAAGGAGCTCAGCGTGTCTCTACACCGCGGTCATCCCCAGTTGTGAGGATGTTCTGCACGGAGTTGGGACTCAGGCTTATCCGTAAACTTTCCAAACATGGAATGAATGTGATATTTTTAAAAGGGAAAAAGACGGCCTAAAGGCTGGTAAAATAAACATTTGGGGTGAAAAGATTGAAAAGTGAAGGAAGCGGACACCGACGAAGGCCGAGGTGAACACGGAGCAGGGCATCGGTGACAGCGCGCCATCCCTCCGCTGCCTCCTTACCCTGCGCGGGACGGGCGCCGGGCACTCTGGGCTCCCGGAGCACGCGGGCAGCTGCTGCCACGGGACCGGGGCCGGCACCCGACACGCAGCCGATCTGCCCTCTCCAAGAGTCCCGTGCCATCCGTGTCCCCCGGCCCGAGGACACAAACCATCGCGCAGAATGCTGCAGCCCACCGGCCACCTCGGAAACATCCACTCCCACCCTCGGCAACAACCCTCCAAACCTACTCTAGGCGGCGAAGGGGCTGCATTCCCAGCCTCCTCTGCGTCCACACGTGTTCCCAGGACCGCATCCCAGCCCGCCACACACAAGCTGCGGCCCGCGGCACTCCTCCGAGGGGCGTTTCAGAGAGAGGAGCTGCTCCTGCCTTGCTCCGCCCTTTGCTCGTGGGACGTGGACGCGGTGACCAGAGATCCAGTAGCCGGCAGGAATCTGACAGCGAAGGCCACAACATCCTGGAGACCCCTGAGCGGCGAGATAAACCCACTCGAGTCCCTGACAGCCTTGCAGGGCCCAGGCCACACACGAGCCGAGCCCCGCCCTCCAGGCTCCTACGTGCGAGAAACACACACTCCTCTTCAAGTCACCGCTGTCTTGAGGTTCTTCTATGCCACAAAAATGAACCTCACCTCAGCCCAGAAACAGAACCCAGGCATTCTGACACGGAGTCTGTGGTACTCCAGGTATAGCATACGAGAGCACTGTACAAGTCAAAAAAGCAAAATCATACCTTTCTGAAGGCTGACAGCCACAATTCTTCTATTTTTCCATTACATTTACTCATTGTAGTCCAATCTACACTAACAACTACTTTTCAAAATATCATTTAAGTTCCCCAATAAAAACCCATCTCTATTTCAAAATGCCTTAGTGAAAGGAGGGGCAAAATACATAGGGGGCAGCGTTACTGAATATCTCAGTAAAAGAAGTTGGAAAACGGTATTTCTGGCCAAGATGGAGGTGTAGGTAGATACACTTTGCTTCCTCGCACAACCTATGTAAAAACAAAACAGCCAGGATTGCCAAGAAACCGAACTGTATGAAGTCCAACAACCAAGGCATTAAAGAAGAAACGTCAATCCAGACCGGTGGGAGGGGTGGAGACGGGCAGCGGATGCACGTGAGGACACTCGACAAGGTGGTGGCTGGCAGACAGGGCGGTCCCACATTTGCGCGTGGATAAGCTGGGAAGAACAACTGGGGAGCAAGACAGACCACGCGACCCAGGGTTCCAGCTCGGGGAAATAAAGCCTCAAAAGCTCTGGCTGTAAAAACCTGTGGGGGTCACGGTGATAGGAGAAACTCCCAGCCTCACAGGAGAGTCTGTTAGAGAGGTCCACAGCGTCCTACAATGTACACAAACCCACCCACTCAGAAATCAGCATCAGAAGGGCGCAATCCACTTGTGGGTAGTGGTGGAAGTGACTGAAAGACGTGAATGGCCTTGTTCCCTCCCTGATCCCTCCCCGACAGATGGCACCACAACACAGCAATGTGGGCTGCTCTGCCCTGGGGAATACCTAAGTCTCTGCCCCCTCACTACATAACGGGTATGTGGAGACAAAGAAATATGGCCCACGTGTAAAAACAGATCAAAACTCCAGAAAAAGAACTAAGCAACAAGGAGATAGCCAACCTATCAGATGCAGAGTTCAAAGCACTGGTCATCAGGATGCTCACAGAAATGACTGAGTACAGATGCAAAGTAAAGGAACAAATGACAGCTATACAAAGTGAAATAAAGAAAAATATACAAGGAACCGACAGTGAAGGGAAGGAAACCAGGGCTCAAATCAACAGTTTGGAGCAGGAGGAAGAAATAAACATCCAATCAGAACAGAATGAAGAAACAAGAATTCAAAAAAATGAGAAGAGGCTTAGGAACCTCTGGGACAACTTTAATCGTTCCAACATCTGAATCGTAGAGGGGTCAGAAGTAAAAGAGGAAGAGCAAGAAATTGAAAACTTATCTGAAAACATAATGGAGAACTTCCCAAATTTGGCAAAGGAAACAAACTTTCAGGAAGTCCAGGAAGCTCAGAGAGTCTCAAAGAAGGTGGACCCAAGGAGGAACTTGCCAAAGTACATCATAATTCCACTCCCCAAGATGAAAGATAAGGAGAGAATCTTAAAAGCAGCAAGAGGAAAGGAGACAGTTATCTACAAAGGAGTTCCCATAAGACTATCAGCTGATTTCTCAAAAGAGATCTTACAGGCAAGGAGGGGCTGGAAAGAAGTATTCAAAGTCACGAAAGGCAAGGACCTACATCCAAGATGACTCTATCCAGCAAAGCTTTCATTTAGAAAGAAAGGGCAGATAAACTGCTTCCCAGATAAGGTCAAGTTAAAGGAGTTTATCATCACCAAGCCTTTATTATATGAAATGTCAAAGGGACTCATCTAAGAAAAAGATGATCAAAAGTATGAACAGTAAAATGACAACAAACTCACAACTATCAACAACTGAACCTGAAAACAAAAACAAAGTAAGCAAACAACTAGAACAGGAACAGAATCATAGATAAGGAGATCACATGGAGGGTTGTCAGCAGGGAGGGGGAAGGGGGAGAAAGGGGGAAAAGGTACAGGGAATAAACATAAGTGGTAGGTACAAAAGAGACAGGGAGAGGGTAAGAACAGTGTAGGAAATGGAGAAGCCAAAGAACTTATATGCACAACTCATGGCATGAACTGAGAGAGTGCTGGAGGAAGGAGGGGTGCAGGGCACCAGGGATAAAGGGGAGGAAAAAAGTAACACAATTGTAATAGCATAATCAATGAAATATACAAATAAAAGAAGTTGGGAAACAACGATTTTTATCGTTCATACTCAAATAAATGTTTTTGTTCTTCAAGTCCCTTAATTTCCCAAACCATCTGCTTCCATTCTATATTGCTATATAACAAGCCACCACAAAACGAACAGATGAAAACAACACGGTTTTGTTTATTTGTAATTTTGCGATCTGGGCTGGGCTCAGCGGGCTGGCTCCTCAGGTAGTCTTCCAGGTGGTCACCTGGCTCGGGGCTGGACTCAGCCGGGCCACGGAAAGAGCTGGGACATCTGCGCAGGTGGCCTCAGGACGCCTCCCTCTCCGCGGGGTCTCTCCAGCAGGATGGGCCTAGCTTCCTACATGAGGACACGGGGCTCCAGGCACGCACAAGCGGAAGCTCCAGGCCTTCTTAAAACGCAGGCCCCAAACTAGCACCGCGTCGTTTTTTGCTGCCTTCTCCTGGTTAAAGTGAGTCGCAGAGCTAGCCGAGACACAGGGCGAGGTGACCGTACAACAGCTTGAATCCAGAAAGCATAATTCACTGGGAGTCACCAATGTAACAGTGCGCCTTCTCCCCCTTTACTTATGGACTGGTTAGCACCTTAATGTACGACCACTAGCAATACTACAATCTCCCTCGGGCTCAGCTATCTGTAAAATGAGTGGATTGACTAAATGTCCTCAGAATCCTCATCTGATTTTTAAATTCTGTAACTCTACATTGTTACTTTATATGCAATTGTCACTTTATATTCCTACTCCAAACACATGGTACATGTCATTAGGATCCCAATGATCAGGAATTTGGGGAAATTTTTTTTTGCTAGTCTCCACTAAAAGATGGAATTAAGAACAAAATACACAGACTTCACTATGACCATCGACTACCATATTTTGCCGTGTATAATGCACACTTTTGCCCAAATTTTTGAGGGAAAATAAGGATGTGCATTACACATGGGTAGTACCTGAAAACCC
Organism: Phyllostomus hastatus; assembly: GCF_019186645.2. Taxonomy (NCBI): domain Eukaryota; kingdom Metazoa; phylum Chordata; class Mammalia; order Chiroptera; family Phyllostomidae; genus Phyllostomus; species Phyllostomus hastatus. Next base: position 1,196,947 of record NW_025333796.1, read on the forward strand.
TTTCATCTATTCCTGTTTCGTAAGGATTTTTGCATAAAATTTCTTATACTGCAGTATGTTCAAAAATCAATGCTAAAATTCCTTTATAATACAAAAAAGTATCTAAATAAATAATTGAATTAAAAAATGAAGGTGAAAGTTTTTTTTCCCTGAAACTTTGGGCCAAAAACGTGGGTGTGCATTATACACAGTAAAATACGGTACACTATTTCTGATGTAAATGGATTGCACTGAGGTATAAAGATTAAAAGTGACCTAGGCATAAAAGACACAAAAAATCATTTAAAAACCACCTAATAAGTCTCCGTAGGAAGACCTTACCAAACACCACTATGACTGCACTAACAAGTTTAGGTAACAAAAGTATTTGAAATGATTTTGTGATAACATTGCTACATCTATAGCTTTTGGACTTGCTTTGGTTGTTTTTCATGAGTTACTGATAAGAAGAAGCACACTACTTTAGCCCTGGCTGGTGTGGCTCAGTGGATTGAGCACTGGACGGCGAACCAAAGGGTCACTGGTTCGATTCCCAGTCAGGGCACATGCCTGGGTTGTAGGCCAGGTCCCCAGTTGGAGGGGGGGGGCATGTGAGACACAGTCAATGTTTCTCTCCCTCTCTTTGTCCCTTCTTTCTCTTCTCTCTGAAAATAAATCTTTTTTTTTTTTAAAGTTACACACAGGTTTTCGACTGCTGGCCGCGGGGGTGGGGGTCAGTGCCCCTAACTCCTGCGTTGTTCAAAGGAAAGGCCAACTGTATTGGGTTTTTTTAAATGCATAGGTCTAGCCGGCGGGGCTGCGCTGGTTGAGCATTTTCCCGTAAGCCAACGGGTCTCTCGGGTTCAGTTCCTGGTCAGGGCACGTGCCCGGGTCGTGGGTATGGAGCAGCAGGTTGGTGTGTTTCTCTCTCACATCTGTGCTTTTCTCCCTCTTTCTCCCTCCCTTCCTAACCCTGACCCTCTCCCTAAAAATCAACAGACATGTCCTTGGGTGAGGACAAAAATATTAAAAACAAAAATACGTTGCATAGTTGTAAATATAAAAGTATATGCTCCTAAGAGGTATCCATGTTTATCAATGATTCTTCTAAATCATTTTCTACACACAAAATATATACGTAGTTTGGGTTCGTGGGCTTTTCACAAAGAAAAGTACTAAACATCGCTTTGCAGCTCTTGGAAATCTTTTCCTCAAGCCAACAAATGTGTCACCCACATCCTCCCACTTGGGCGTCCACAGGTCTGCCCCCGTCCCGAGAAAAACCACATGGCTGTCCACTGATGGGCATTTTGTTGTGGCCAGTTCTTCTCTCCTGGCCTCCTGCTTTCCTCTGCCGCCAGGAGCACCTCTGCACGTGCGCGCACGTGTGCGGGCGTGTATTCTCATTCCCAGTCTCAACCGTGCAGACTCTCCGTGTTATCAGTGATTTCTGCTAAATCACACCTTTAATCACCTGTCCTAATCTAGTTCCTAAATCCCCAGAGCACAACCCATAACCCCGGACATTTCTAGCCTCTAGACATCCACATGGGGAACTTCAAGGTTCCCCCTTGCACTGACGGAGGCCCCAAGGGCTGGACCCGCCCTGCCCCGCCCTGCCCTGCCCCGCCCTGCCTGCCTCCCACCTGGGCCTGAGCAGCAGCTCCTTATCTCCGTCCCCAGTGTCTTCAGGGCAGTTCTCCTACAACATCTGCCATCACACCACCAAGCACCAGAGCGCCTCTGTTCAACTGTGTGAGATGCCATAAAGAACACACAAAGTAATGTCATAGCATTCCTGTCCTCAGGAAGGCTGCAAACACCTGTTTTTGCAACTTTAATTTACAAAATAAAGTAACCTGGGCAGAAAGCATTGGTTCAAGAAGACCTGCAGCCCACTCACGGTCCACAGATTAGATTCGGCCCCCAAGGTACAGGCCCAAATAGTGTTGTAGGCCTTAATTAATTGAGAACAATTCAAGACCAAGAGACTTCTCAGAAAAAGCTAAGCTCCCAGCCCCCGCTGAAACCCCAGAGTGCCTAGAAACAGCACCCCACAGCCCTACACGGCAGCCGTCAGCAGAGCTGTCTCTCAGTCTCCGGCCTCCCAGGGCCTCCGGGGTCAGCATCGTTCGGGCCTTACAAGCTTCGTGCAAGTCTGTTAAATTACCTGCCTGGTCCTTGTAAACAGTTTATAGACCCAGGGCTATGAAGCCCAAACTCACTAGCGAGGCATTCCAGGACCCTCGCAGCTTGGCACCAGTCCGTATACTGAGCCTCTTGATCTAGTCGCCCTCCAAGGAAACACCCTCTAACACTTCCCTCCACCCTCAATAAATGTATTCACATTGATCCCTCGACCCCCCCACTGCCCCCAACACTCTCACTTTCTTCTCCCTCAATCTGGCTAAATAAATGCTCTTGATCCTTCAAGGTCTAATTCAAGTACTGCTTCCTCCCTGGCCACAGTGCACCTCCCTGCAGGCTGACTGTCCCTCCCAGCATATCCCTGCTTCCACGGTCTTTGAGTGACATGCTGCATGGAAGGTCTAAAAAGTTACAGAAGGGTATTTCTCAGACTCTTACACGACGCTGGCGTTTCTGCGTCATGCCCATTCACTGCTATCACAGTATTAACAGCAGAAGAAAACCCAAACAGTTTTGCTATCTTTTTTACAGGAGGCGTCCTCTAGAGAAAGTACGAAAAGAGCTGTGTCATTCCTGCTTCTCCTAACCTGTGTTCTCAAGTCCTCTGAAGGCTGCACACAGAGAAACCGGACTTCCAGTGGCAGGTTCAGGATTGGTCTACGCTAGCCACAAGCGTACATTTACATGTAGGGCATCACAAGAAAAAAAAAAGACATCCCTATTTCACTCAATAACTTCTGCAATTTGTACTGCCAAGAAGTTTTGGAAATAGCCACTTGAGCACAACCATGATAAAGAAAACTTTCTAAAGAGAGAAAGAAGGGATGAATGTGTTCATTGAAATGAAAACAGGGGCCAAACAAAAGAAAAAAGAGAAACACACACGCAGTCCCTGGAAAGTGTACTCTGCGCCGGCTCTGGGCAGTGATGTTCCGTCCAGACCTCTCACAGGTCACAAACTCTATCAAATCCCATCAAGGGACCGCAGCCGTCCCCAACAGGCAAGCACACACAGGCTGCGTCCGAGGTTCTCTGGAAGGAAACACTGACCAGTTTGCATTTGGAAGGACAGTGAAGTTCCTTGGAAGGCCTTCAAGGTGCGCTGTCCGTGGCTTCAGGACACAAGGTGGGACGAGCACCGCCTGCCCGGAGGAGCCCTGCCTGTGGCCAGGAGCCACCTGCAGGCTGGCAAACCGGGAGGGAGCGGGAGGGTAGTGAGCGGTGTGCCTCGTCACTCTGCAAGCTGACTGCACATCTAGCAAGGCTGGACTAACTGAGATCATGGGAAAATGTGTTAAATCACTGTTTTCAGAACGGGGAAATTAACTTGTGAGATGTGTTTATTAAGTTGACATAGTAGTAGTAACCAACAATATACTGATAAAAAATTGTACATTTGACTGAAAACATCATATTCTCAAAGACAAGCGATGCCATGAAGGCGGCCAACAGGCACAGGGACAACTGCCGCCCAACAGCAGACAGGCTGCCATTCCTGGGCCAGCTCTCTGAATAAATTAAAACATTTCAGTGCCCGTTAATTGCCAAAGATCAGCAATTACCGAAAATCTCCACTTATCTGATTTCTTTTAAAATAAAAAAGAGAAATACTATCATAAAAATTACAACTCTGCATTATCTCAAAGAGCATAAATAACGATAATAATACCTCTCAACGATAAACCATTGTTTTATGAAAATGCATCCATTAAAGTGCAACAGAGTTTTGCAGTCACTTGTTTCACAGAAATGGAACCTGGAAGGTCTGTGGGGGAGGGGCTTCACCCGAGCCGCAGCAGGACCATATCTGGCGGGTCCCTGGTATGACATCGCTGCTCCCTACTTTTCCTGCGGCCACAGTGCTCAGGGCGGCCCCGCACACCAGGAGCGGACCTCCGGACAACAGGCGCTGCAGGCGGGCACGAGTGCTCTCAGAGAGGGCAAGGACAGTGGCTCAGGAACCCCAGCCTCCCACCTGCCCCTTCGTCGCCACCCCAAGACCCTCCCCACCCCTAACTAACCCCCTTGGCTGACTTGGTAAGAAATATGGTGGAATGTTTTCATGGCTTCCCTTATATATTCTAAGGAAGAAAAAAATATATACAAAGGTCCAGGAAGAGTTTCCTTAGCATTAATAAAAAAGTAACCAGACCCTCCAGATGCGCCTCCTCTGAGCCAGGGGCTCTGTCTCCAACAGGACACCTGCGCCCGTGACGAAGGCCATGAGGCACTCCAATAACCAACCAGTGAGGCAGTCCCTGCTGCTCAGAACTTTTAGGCAAATGTCAATTTCGCTGTTCCACTTGACTCTTGCATTACCAAAACAAAACAAAAAAAAAAGATTATTGCCCTCAATTGGCTGGTGTGGTCCCGGGCACCAACAGGCTGCAGCAGGCCTGATCCCTGGTCAGGGCACACACCTAGGTTTCTGGTTCCACCCGAGGAGGCAACCAAGTGATGTTTCTCTCTCACATCCATGTCTGTCTGTTTCTCTCTCGCGCACTGCCTCCCCTTACTCTCACTCTAAAATCAATTTTTCAAAAAACAGATCCTCGCCCAGTCTGGTGTGGCTCCATAGATTGAGCACTGGCCTGTGAACTGAAAAACTGCTGGTTCAATTCCCTGTCAGAGCACATGCCTGGGTTGCAGGCCAGGTCCTGGTTTGGGGGCCTTGTGAGAGGCAACCACACACTGATGTTTCTCTCCCTCTCTTTCTCTCTCCCTTCCCCCTCTCTCGAAAAGTAAATAAATAAAATGCAAAAAACCACACAAAAACATATCCTCGAGTGAGGATTTAAATAACTAAAAATTCTTATTTATATTCCTTTCAAATTTTGCCTCTACGATTAATAGCTTCAGTTCAAAATTCTTTAAGGTAATAAACATAATTTTAAAGTAGTAACAGTTCATGCAGTAACTATATAGCCTGTGCTTTCAAATTTGATAAAACATAAAAATGATCTAATATTAAATAAACCTGAGGCAAATGTGTCAAAAAGTTTTCTAATATTATAAAGTAAGAAAATATTAAATGTGTTTACCTAATTGTCAAAAGTCCAAACTCAAAGAAAGTGTAATTAGCAATACATGGGCACCTTTTTTAACCCAAAGACAAACACACAAACCCATTTTTGAAACAAAGTGTCAAGATGTGTTCATGCCCTCTCACCAAACCACCCACTTAGTGACCATGAAAATCACACTGGCCATTGAAAAGCCTGGATCTCCACTGCATTTCACAGAGAATATTAATTTTTGTGTCCCACCTAATTAATTTGCAGGCACTTTCAGTATTGACAAACCCAACTGGAGCTTGCTGCCAACCAGTTTCACTTTCAGGGTCTCCCCCTACTAAGTACAGGGTCTGTTCCGCATGTGCCCTAACAGCGGGTAGAGGTGCCCATTCAAAACCCTTCTTTCTGCTTTCATTTCAACTGACTGGTTTCCATTTACGTGTTTCTGAAACATTTGGAGATTCCACCCCGTTCCAAAAACACACCTGACTCTAAAGAACTCACTAAAAAGTTTGGAACCATCGAAGTTAGCACTGAACTTTACTTCCTATGATGAATGCTGTACCCATTTTCAAACCTAGGAGAAAAAATTCTATCAAAACTTAGAGTTGTTCTAGACACTTTCCAAAGTTCTGATGCTTTTATACCGTCAGACTGGTTGTGTTCTGCAGAAATTGAAATAATAAAGTGGTACTACCCCAAACCAACTTTTTTTCTTGGTGCACGAGAAGCTGCACTAATACAAATGCGCCCATTTCAACCTCGGCAGGTGTGCGTGGGCGAGGGGCTTGACAACAGGTAGGTGTACACTTTCTAGAGAAAGAACTTAAAAACAAGTCCAAAACATAAATGAATCCCAAATGTTCAGAGAGAAACCAAGAAGTGCTTTCCACACAGAGAAAACGGGAAGAAGTCAAATTAAAACCCTAATATGACTTCATGTTTGCTCTAAAGGATACAGAAAGTGACAAAGAAGCTGAAAGTTACTTAAAACTCCACATCCCTTCTCCAAATTTAACCTAATACAGGACTCATGATGGCATTTCACACCAGACGTGACGTTACAGTGCAAGCGGCATCCCAACCCCTAACTTGGAGCGACCAAGGAGCTCATGCAGCAACGCGAGCATCCTCCACTGGTTTCCCTGACGGCCTGTCAGAGCTCCGTGAGAGCTGGCAATAAAATATGGAGGCAAGCTGAAGGCCCTGAATCGTTCTCAGAAGCGAGGACAGCAGAGAAAAGAAAGCTCTCCAGTCGAGGGCTTCCTGGGGTTCTGGCAGCGCCGCTCCGCTCCGACTCAATAAACACTGCGATTGTAACTGTGTGTCAGCAAACGCAACACCACTGCGGAGTGAATTCGCCCGAACGGCGACAAGCACAACTACAGAGTATCCACAAACGTGCAGCCTCCCTCCGCCCCGTGCAGCCTTCCACTCCCGGCCCCAGGCGGGCGGGCGATCGCACGATGACACGAGCAAGCGACACACGCCACGCTGCAACTTCAGAGGGCGGCCGCACACACCTTGCGTGGCACCCTCCGGAGCCGCAGCGGCCGCGCGACTCCCCGGCACCCACACGGGCGTCTCCACGTCCAGGCAAAGCCGCCGTTCGGCCCGCCGTCCGGTGACGAGCCCAGGCTGGCAACGGAGAGCGCGCCGCGGCGCCCAGGGCCGGTGCGTGCCCCGCAGCCGACCAGGGCTGCCCCCGACCCGGCAACTTCCACGAAGTTCCGCGGCGCCTCGCCCGCGTCCCGGGCGCGACCGTGCTCCGCGCGGCCGGCTCGCGGCTCCCAAACTTCCTGCGCGCTCAGCCTTCCGCGGCGCGCCCGCGGCCGGGCAGCGCGTCGGGGTGCCGGGCGGCGAGGCTCCGGGTGGGGGAGGGGAGCGAGAAGTCCAACGACTTCCTAATCGACCGAGGGAGGGGGAAAGCGCCGGTCCGGGAGCCGGAAAAGTTGCAGGGCGACAAAGCAGCGCGGCCCCCGCCGCGCCGGGGCTCGCCGCCCCGCTGCCGCCCCCCCCGGCCGGCCGGGGGAGACCACCTGGCCGCGGCGTTTGACAGCTCGGCCGGCGTCCCGGGGCGCGCCGCTTTGTAGTTGACAATAAACTCGCCCGGGCAGCGCCAGGTGTGCGGCGCTGTTTGCGCTTTAAAAGACCCGGCGAGGCCGGGAGGCGGCCGCGAGACGACGGGTCGCCCCGAGGGGGGGCGCCCGGGAAGCTCGGCGCAAGGGCCCAAGTAAAAAGTAAAGTGCGGCGGCGGCGGCGCCCGGCGGGGCGGGAGGTGCGGGGCGCCCGCGGGAGGCCCGGGCGCGGCGCGGGGCGCGGGGCAGGGCGGCGGGCGGGCGGGCGGGCGGGCGCCGGGCCGGGGACGCGCGGCGGGCGGCCCCACCCCCACCCCCACCCCGCGGGGGCGGCGGGCGCGGGGGCGGCGGGCCGGGCGCGCGGTGACAGCTCCGGCCCGGCGCCGCGGCTGGCTCCCGGCCTGGCGCCCTCGCACTCAACTTACTTCTTTCTGGCTCTCGGGAAAGGGGAAGCGCCATCTTTGCGAGGCCGGCCCCGAGGTCTTTTGTCTGCGGCTGCGGGGCTCGGCGCCGGGGCTCCGGGCTCCTCGGGGGGTGCCGGCGGCGGCTGCGGCTGCTCCGCGCTCTTGTCCTCCTCCGACGACATCCTGGTCACCAGGAAAGACACATGGACCCCGGTGCTCCTCCTGGGGGGCTCCTCCCGCCGCCGCCGCCGCCGCGGCCGCCGCCGCCGCCGCTGCTGCTCGGGGTGCTGCTCCGCGGCTCAGCCTCTCGCATCGCCCGCGGCCCCGGGAGCAGCAGCAGCAGGTACCGGGAGAGGCGGCAACATGGAGCGAGCAGGACACGCACTCACACACATCGGCGCGGGCGCGCGCACCTCGGCGCGCAGGGGCCGGGCGGGGGGCGGCGGGCGGGGCGGGCGGGCGCGAGGGAGGGGCCGGCGGGCGGGGAGGTGCGGGCGGCGGGCGGGGGCGCGGGCGGGGGGCCGCGTGCGGGCGCGGCGGGGAGGCGGAGGGGTGAGGGGCGCCGGCCCGGGGTCTCCGCCCGCGCCCCTTCCCCCAGGCCGCCCGCCGCGGGCCGGAGGGCGGGGCCGCGCGGGGGGCGGGGCGCACGCGGGCGCGCGCGCGGGGCGGGCGCCGGCCGGGGGGCGGGGGTCGCGCCCCGCCGGCCGCCCCTCCCCCGCGCGGGCCGCGTCAGGCCGGGCGGCGGCGGCGAAGTTTTGACAGCTGCTCCAGTTGTTGTTGTGGGCGCCGGGCTGCGCGAGCGCCGGCCCCTCGGCGCCCGCCCCCCGGGCCGGGGAGGAGGAAGTTTTGCGGCGGAGCGTGCACCGCACACCGACACACACTCTCGACCGTGGCCGTCGCGCGAGGGCCGCGCCGGGCGTCCCCCGGGCGCCCCGCACCACAGACCTCTCAAACTCGCCGCGGTCTCGCCCACACACGGCCGCCGCCGCGACGCCCCCGCCCCCTCCCCCCCCCCCACCCGCCGGCCCCCACCGCCCCCCGCCCCCCGCGCGTCGCCGCTGCCACTCACAGGGCTGGCTCCGCGCATGCGCCGCTCGCGGACGCGCCGCCGCCGCTGACCTCACCGCCCCTCCCCCGCCCCCGCTCCCTCCCCCTCTGACGCCGCGGCTCCGGCTCCGGCTCCGGCTCGGGAGAGCGCCAAGCTGCGGAGGCGGAATCCGGGATCGGGTCGGGTGTACGCGGCGGCCGTGGGGGGAGGAGGCGGCCGCTCGGGCGCGCGCCGGGAGCCAGGCGGGCTCCGCCGGCCCCGTCCCGTGTCCTCCCGTGGTAACGCGCGTCTTCGGAGGAGAAATGCCCTGCAACTTCGCGATAAATAACCCCGTCCCACGGATAGCTCCGCTGCTAGTACAACGTCATTTTCGAAAGTGATCCAGGAAGGGCTTACCCAGCTGGGCACAAAAAAAAAAAAAAAAAAAAAACGGTGGAAGAGGTGCTGAGCCCGTGCAAACCCAGCAACTTCATTTTCCTGTTCAGTGTGCTGTGATGCACGGACAAAATACCAAGTCCTTCTAAGCCACCTCCTGTCATCAGGAAAAATGGTAAAAGAAAAATGGGGCTGGAATCAGAAATCTGATATCTGCACTTTCTGAGAAAGGACAGCGACAGATAGGGGACTCGGAGGTTTCTTGTGCAGGGAGGCAACTGGACAATGTGCTTTCCACTCGCGACTGATCAGTGCGAGGCGGCGAACACGTTGCTGGTTTGGAGGGAAATATTAAGACCTATCAACCAACCATCTGCACAAGAATTAGGACTGTCACTCACTGAGCGAGCAGATTCTCTAGGCTGGACACGCGGGGCACTTGCCATGATTTAATCTTCACAACACAGTTTTAGTGTAGGGGTAAAAGTACTGTGCTGTTTTTTTGGGCTTTGTTGTTCATCTTCCCTTCCTCCCAATAGCCAGAATATAAACCTTCAATTGTGTTTCCTATTTGGGCAAAATTTACAGTTTGATTTCGAGCCTATTCTAATTAAAAGCATCATTTTCTGAAGTGGCTGAAATAAGATTCTAATAAGATAGTCATTTGAATTCCTTCAAGGTTTAATCCCTGCTGACTGTTTCAAGTTGGCTGAATTCACAGCTATGGGAATTTTGAGCTCGGGGAGAAGCTGGCTTGGTAAATGCAAACTATAAGTTAAAAGTGTCTATTATACATAGAAATACAACATATCTGTGACTAATGATAAACATATGATGTGGTGTGTTTAAAATTTATTATTACCCTTTTTTTCACGTTCTCTACATATAATGCTTGAGAGCACACTTTCAAAAACTGGCTGATTGACACAGACGTTTACCGAGTTCAGTGCTAGAATTAGAACGGCCATTTCCGACTGTGCACAAAATGATGTACCTGGATAATTCAGGTTACTTCTCCAGCATGGGGGGCGGGCTTGTGTCAGGGGGTGCAAACTGCACGTCACAGGTTTGTGCATTGATGCTTCTGGGAAGAAGCAAGGCGGTGAGGGTGAGGAAGCCCAGCCTTGAATCTCCGTCCTGCTGGCCACTGCAAGCAGACCAGTAGTTGGGATCCATTTAAAAGGATAGTAGCCTCCGCCGGCTGAAGTTATCACAGGCAGAGCAAATAAAATAGAACTCAGGAGGCAAAGGAAGTATTCAAGAAATAGTTATTCGACATAAAGTTTTTCAAGGGTTATTCCATTTCCATTACCCACATTATACAGCTCTGAGACCACAGTGGCAGCAAAAATCCAGAAGGCAGGGACCTGAGGTGCTTCCAAACCATAAAATTAAAAAGACATGAGCATCTGCAAAGGCCAGGAAAAAAAATTAGAACGTCTAGTTTCTAAAGTACACATGTTACACAGGCACTTTTTCAACATGGTAGCCATGCACCAGAATGCAGTCATCTCTGAGGGGCGGGGTTCCAGCAGCTTTCACTTTCTGTGTTACATCTCTCTAAAATCCGTTTCAAAGCACATGCAGTATAATCAGAGATATGACATATTAAATATTTAAAATGTGGGTGGGGCAAGGCCTTAACCTGCAACAAAGAAAAAGCCACTTCTCAATAAACGGTAAGCAAATGAGATTCTCAGAGTGTAGCAGGCGACAGTGAGTAAAAATCCGCAGTACAGGACCCGTCCTCGCCGCCTGAAGGCCTGCAGACGTCACTGGCGTGGTCTTTATTCGGAGCGTGTCTGTATCGCTTTGTTTTGGTGGGCACAGAAGTGTGGCTCAGGCTCTGCCCTGGGTTCACTGCCAATTGTCATCCCTCCCTTTCTGTCTCCCTTGAACTCCTGAATTCCTCGGGGCTTGCTAGGAACCCAACTTACAGCTGGGAAAGGACCACTGAGAACTTAAATTCTAGATCTTACCATCTTTACATTCATATTTCTACTATCGAAGTTATGCTTTAAAAAGCTGCAGCCATGGCTCGCGTTTTGTTTTGTTTGCTTTATTTTTCAGTGGAAAAAATGTTTTAAAAATAATTTTAATCACTTAAAATTCATTCATATTTAGTCTATAGTGTGTTTTTTAGCTTTTAAAATTCATATTGCTTTGAGTAAGTTATTTCAGTAATTCATACCATGTACCTGTGAGACCGAAAAATTAAAGAAGCTAAAAAGAAACAAATGGATCAATCACGTAAAAAAAAAAACCGTCTGCCTAAGAGTCCTGGTCCAGAGTAAGTAGGCCTGCTGCGCCTCCCCCCCCACCATAGTGATAAGAATCTTGCCCTCTGGGGGTGTATACTCTAAGGCTGGCACTGCTTAACAAGATAAACACAAAAGGGACAAGCAGGCAACTGAAAATTAAACACGGAAAAACATACAAATAGGAAGATTAAATATTTATAGCCATTGTGTACACAATCATAGTTTTAAAAGAAATGCAACTGGGGGCTTGGGGGGGAGGGCGGGGCAGGATGAGTCAGCAGACAGTGCGGCTGTTCACGAGGGGGGGGGCTAGAAACCGCCCTGCCAGCTGGTGTGATACACACGGAAAGATGGGCTCCCCCGCCCTGCCCCCCCCAAACACACACGCTTTCTGAGGTTTCTCTCCTTTATTGACCGACAGACAGGGACACAGTACGGATTCCTAAGGATGCCGCACCAATCGACCCTAAACTGGGCAGCTTTAAACCACAGAAACTCGTTCTTCCCCAGCTCTGGAGGCTGGAAGTCCGAAATCAAGGCGTGGGCAGGGCCGGTTCCTTCCGGGGGCTCCGAGGGAGAATCTGTTCCGTGTCTCTCCCCGGGTGTCCGGGGGCTGCCCACAGTCCTTGGCACCCCTTGTCTTTTAGGCGCACGACTCCAGTCTCTGTCACCGTGGTCACATGGGCGTCTTGTCCCGGTGTTTGCGTCCTCACATGGTATTCTCAGTGTGTGTCTTCCGTTCTCGTAAGGAGGCCGGCCAGTCACACTGGGGTCAGGGTCCACCCTACTCCAGGATGACCTCGTCTTCCTTAGTCATGTCTGCAGTACTCCTCCTCCTCCTTCTCTTTCCTTCGGCCCTCCCTTCAGACTTCATTTCCATCCCAGGCCACCGCTCTGCCAATGGCGATGGTTCCGGGTCCCTCGGGGAGTTTCCGTAGCACCTGTGCTTCATTCACCCCCTCGCGGCTCCCCCACCTGTAACGAATGGCCGGCCGGCCGTCTGGACCCCGCCCTGAGCCCTGTGAAGGCGGCTGCAGCTGTCTGCCTTGCCCACCTTTTATCCCTACCATTCAGCCGCAGCTAAAGAAATAATTGTGGAAGAAGCCAACTAAGTCTGGCTGGCGTAGCGCAGTGGATTGAGCGCGGGCTGGGAACCAAAGTGTCCCAGGTTCGATTCCCAGCCCAGGGTACATTCCTGGGTTGCAGGCCATAACCCCCAGCAACCGCACATTGATGTTTCTCTCTCTCCCCCCTCCCTCCCTTCTCTCTCTAAAAATAAATAAATAAAATCTTTTAAAAAAAAAAGAAGCTAAATAAGTGAGGAAACATGTTAACCTTAAGAGAAAGAACTAAGACAATTGTTCACAGGAGTGTTTGCTTCTTAAAACGAAACTGTATCTGTATGAACGATGTATATGTGCACACTCCGTTACTTCGCTACATTTTAGGTTGGTTGTTACAATGTATTTTACAGGTCTACGAAGAAATAGGCAAGTCATCTTTGCCACCTGTGACTAACATGTGTGACACCCTTGCCAGCGTCCAGCGTTGCTGGCTGTCGGGAACCTGGGCAGAGAGGATGGTGCCCGTTTCTCACGGTCTCCGAAAGCAGCAGAGGTCAAAGAGTTGCCCAGGCTTCAGATAGCAGATCTGCTTAGAAGCGTGTCCCCCAGCCGAGAGAGTGTGGAGGGGAAATGACGGCAGAGCAGCACGCATGGTATGCGTCATCCCGCCCGAGTCTGGCACGCCGTTGCAGCCCACACCTCCGGTGCGTGTATGTGCAGAAGGGAGTCCCACTCATCAGCATGGGACCAAGGATCATCTCCGGGCTGGGATTCCAAATGACATTTACTTTCCTGGGTCTTTTTTTTTTCTTTGTGGTTTTTTTTTATTTGTCTATTACAGTTCACGTTCAATATTATTTTTTAAAGATTCTATTTATTTTTAGAGAGAGGGGAAGGGAAGAAGAAGGAGAGAAAAAAACCATCAATTGGTTACCTCTCACACACCCCATACTGGGGACCTGGCCCACAACCCAGGCATGTGCCCCCACCGGGAATCGAACCAGTGACCCTTTGGTTCACAGGCCAATGCTCGATCCACTGAGTTACACCAGCCAGGGCTCAATATTATTTTATATTAGTTTCAGATGTACAACATTATGGTTAGACATAATTTACGAAGTGATCCCCCGACACCTCCAGTACCCATCTGGCACCGAACACTCGTCTGTGGAAATACTGAAACAGTGCCTCCCATGTTATCGTGGCTCCTGACCCTCATCATCAGTTCCAGAGTCCTGTTTCCCCACTTAGGGGGAAAGGGAAAAGGGTTTGTTTTCCAAGTGAAAATGAGTGGCATTGCTCTTTCCCCTCATCTTGATACATTCGTCACCCCCGGCCGGTGCGCTGCCCAGCACCTGTGGGAAGCTGCATTCATTCGGCGGGAATCTCTCCCCGTCACTGGTCTCCGTGCCCCTGTCACCTGTCTCCCTCGCTGCACTGGACATCGTGGGGACGCCACGTGTCAAACAGAGAAAGACACAGTCGTCACTCCAGGAGGCTCCATGTGAGGAAAGGAGGGAGCGAGCGAAGGAGGGGATGAAAGAAGACACTCACCTTCTGATGCGGGGGGGGGGGGGCCCAAGAGGGCCCGACTCCATTCACTGGGGTTTTCTGCCGTCCTGGCCGGTGGGAGGCGGGTCCTGTTCCCTCCCCATCGTCCATTCTGTTTGTCCGTGGGCTGTGGGCCTCTCTCGCCCTCGTCTTGCCCTGCCTCTGCCAACCCAGCGACACTGCCGTCCTTGGCAGGAGCTGTCCCACTCTGCGCGGCGTCACACACCTGCCACCTGAGAGACAGCTGAACACCCGCAGGAACCTGACGACCAGCACAGACAGGCGGATAAGGCGGCCGAGGCAGAGGCCTCAGCAGGCCCTGCCCAGGGAGTGGGACCAACGCAACCCGCACCCCCCCCAAAACGGGCGGCTCGGGGCCACCGCGTCGCCAGGAAATCAGAGCGGGCCTGTCCTTTCATCCGCTGTGTGGTCCCTCACCATCTCCGACGGTTAAGTGCAGCAGTGCCGGGGCCTGGCACCTGGGCGTGACCTGAGCCTTCTGGGTGCCCGGACCTAGCTTCCTCGTACCCGAAGGCCCTCCTGGACCCCAACCAGCCTTCTGTGACCTCACTCCCTGACCGGGGTTCCACGTGCCACTCTGTGAGGTCATCAGGATGGGCTCCCTTTCAGCCGCCGAGGGGCCGAGGCCCCCGCAGCCTCCTTCCCTTCCAGCTCAGTTTGGGGGTGGTTTCAGACCTGTGCTCACCCCCAAACCCAGCCTGGAGGGCAGGTGTCCCCAGACACTGGGTGATGGGCCCATGGGTCCACTGACCCCTTGAGTAGCTTCAAAAGGTTGGTATCCCCCCCGCCCCCTGCCCGCTACCCGCTGCTGCTTCTGGAGCATCCCTGCAGCCAGGGCGCCCCCCTGCCCCCCCCCTGCTCCGGCAGGCCATGGCCCATGGAGCCCCTTCAGTGCGGGAGCTGCCCCAGCGGCTGTGGCCGGGCCCCAGCGGTCAGGGAGCAGAAGAACAGCAGCACCTTCGCAGCAGCCTGGCCGCGGTGCAGGCCTTGGCCAACGTCATCCGGCCGTGCTACGGGCCCTACGGCCTCCAGAAGCTCCTGGTGACCGCCAAGGGAGAGACAGTGTTCACCGGGTACGCCACGGCCATCCTGGGGGCCCTGCAGTTGCAGCACCCGGCCGCCCAGCTGCTGCGGGAAGCGGCGCTGGGCCAGGCCGAGCACAGCGGCGACGGGGTGGCCTTCGTGGTGCTCCTGGCCGAGGCCCTGCTGACGCAGGCCGAACTCCTGCTGAGCGCCGGCCTGCCCCGCTCCCAGCTCCGGGAGGCCTACGCCGCGGCCGCCGCGGAGACCCTGGCCCTGCTGCCGTCGCTGGCCATCCGGTCTCTGGGGCCTTTGGAAGACCCGTCCAGGGCCCTGTATTCGGTGATGAACACCCACACGCTGTCCCAGGCGGGGCACCTGGCCAGGATGGTGGCACAGGTGTGCTGGGCGGCCAAGGAGCTGGACGGCACCTTCCGCCGGGAGCGCGTGGGGGTGTGTGTGCTGCAGGGGGGGCAGCCGGAGGACTCGTGCCTGCTGCCGGGGCTGGCCGTGCCGGGGAAGCCGTGCGGGCAGGTGACCGTGGTGCTGAGAGGCGCCAGGGTGGCGGTCTTCGCCTGCCCCTTCGGGCTCCCCAGTCCAAACGCCCCTGCGACGGCCCGGCTCTCCAGTCCCGCCGAACTGGTGCAGTTTAGGAGGGAAAGCGAGAGTCTGCTCCAAAGGCAAGTGGAGCAGCTGGCACACGTAGGCGTGAACGTGGCGGTGGTGTGCGGGGACGTGGAGGAGAAGCCCCTGGCCCAGGCCGACAAGTACAACATCATGGTGATCCAGGTGAAGTCCCCGCGGGAGCTGGCTGGCCTGAGCGAGGTTCTGGGCACACCTGTGATGCATCACCTGGTCGCCCCCCTGGAGCCGGGCAAGTGCCAGCGGGTGTACGGGCAGGAGCTGCGGGAAGGCCTGGCCGTGGTGTTTGAGTGGGACCCTCCGACGACCCCTGCCCTGTCCGTGGTCCTGCGGGGGCCCACGAGGGCGGGGCTCCGGGAGGCGGAGCAGGCCGTCTACCACGGAATCGATGCCTTTTTCCAGCTGTGCCAGGACCCCAGGCTGCTCCCGGGGGCCGGGGCCACCGAGATGGCTCTGGCGAAGATGCTCTCGGACAGGGGGACGGCGCTGGAGGGGCTGCGGGGCCCCGTGCTCCTTGCGTTTGCCCAGGCCCTGCGGTCTCTCCCCGCCACCTTGGCCGAGAACGCGGGCTTGGCCGCCTCCCGCGTGATGGCGGACGTGAGCGCCGCGCACCAGGCCGGGTACTTCCTCGCCGGCGTGGGGGTCGAAGGCATGATCGACGCGGCGGGCGAAGACGTGTGGGACACCCTGGGCGCCAAGGCCCATGGCATCCAAGCCGTGGCTGACGTGGTCCTGGAGCTCGTGACCGTGGATGAAATCGTGATGGCCAAGGAGACGGCCCCCGGCCGGCAGGACCTGAACCCTAACGAGAAGAAGGCCAAGGATCGGCGCCCGTGGCCTGTGGAGATACTCAAGTAGCCACACCCTCCAAAAACTGGGGGCTGTCAAGGCCGGCCCGACCACCCCCCAGACGACTGTTTGCCTTACTTATTCCCGCCGTGTTTGGGACAGAGTCCATTTCTTTAGTTAAAACAACATAAAAGTCCTTTTCCTTGACGTACTTCCTTCCAGATTCTCGGCTTAAAAACAACAACTCCTGTTTCTCTCCATCAGATTCTTCCAATAAGAGCAGGATTCAATTCTTTTTTTTTTTTAAGATTTTATTTATTTATTTTTAGAGAGGGAAGGGAGGGAGATAGAGAGAGAGAGCAATGTGTGGTTGCTGGGGGTTATGGCCTGCAACCCAGGCATGTACCCTGGCTGGGAATCGAACCTGGGACACTTTGGTTCCCAGCCCGCGCTCAATCCACTGAGCTACGCCAGCCAGGGCAGGATTCAATTCTATTAAAGGTTTTTAATTAAGTATTTGGGGATGCAACAAAAAAAAATGTGCATGAGTCTCTCCCCAACTACTTTATTCATGTGTGATACTCTAGCACAGGGCTGTCAAACTCATTTTCACCGGGGGCCATGTCAGCCTCGCGGTTGCCTTCCAAGGGCCGAGTGTAACTTTAGGACCGAATAAACGTAACTGATCCTCAACAGTTAAGCGAGAGCTCGGCACTGCCGCCGGGTAGAAACAAGGTGCCGGGCCGGATAAACCAAGGTGGAGGGCCGGGTTCGGGCCGCGGGCCTTGTGCTTGCCGCCTGGGCTCTGACACGTTTGAATTTCTGTCTAGATGTCACTTTAGCCACCTGAGGACATCAGTCCCAGCTTACAGAAGGGGCAGCTCGTTCCTGCTGAGAGTGTTCGGAAAAAGAAAGGGATATTATTCAACGCAAGAAGGAGAAGGAGAACGGAGGAAAATCAGCTGGCAGACAGGCAGAAGTGTAATTTTAAAAAAGAAAGCAGCCCTGGCTGGCGTAGCTCAGCGGGTTGAGCACCAGCCTGTGAAGCAAAGCGCCGCCGGTTCAATTCCCAGTCAGGGCACATGCCTGGGTTGCAGGCCAGGTCCCCAGAGGGGGCCATGTGAGAGGCAACCACACATTGATGTTTCTCTCCCTCTTTCTCTCTCCCTGACCCTCTCTCTAAAAATAGATAAGAAAATCTTAAAAAAAAAAAAAAAAGGAAAGAAAGAAAGCCACCTTGGCACAGGCGACAAGAGATGAGGACACACAGCTTAGACCACACCGAGGTTGTCCCGCAGGGGAGGAGCGCGGGGGGCACCTGGGTGTCGGGCGGGGCTCCGACCCCGACTGGACACCCCCAGGCATGAAAGCACTGGGAGCAGAGTGGGAAGAGCTGCCCGAGCCTCTGCCTCTTTGACCGCCCGGCCCCTCTGCTCGGGGAAAGAAGGAGCCGGGCCCGGCAGCAGAGGCGAGGCGCGCGGAGGCTGTGATCTCTCGGAACCGGAGAAACAAACGAGCTGCAGCGGAGCGCTCCCAATGTGCAAACATCTTGAGGAACTCAGAGGAGGCAAAGTTTCCGCACCGGCCCGAAAAAGCCGTCAGAGAACCAAGGGCGGTCTATGGAGATGCAGGGAAGTCCACTCCCTGTCACTAATTTAGGGTCTGTAGGACCCTCGATGCGTCTTTCCTCGTTTCCTCCCCATCGCCATGTTCCAGTGAAAACAGCTAAGGGCTTTCATCCGTCTCTCCTTCCCTCATGTTCTGTATTCCAGGCTCCATTCCTCGGTAACAGTGGCAATGACAGAAACAGGGAACCCTCTAAAGTAGGTCAAAAGGACTTTATACAAGTTCTCCTTAATCATCCAAACGTGAGAAAGAAGTCTGGTGGGCTCTCAGCCGCAGGAGGCCCATTCGAGCGAGCTTCAGAAAAATTAAGTCGCCGGCCAATGTGACAGAACAAATGGAAAACGGAACTCCATAGTCATTCCCTGTTTTACCGCCCCTACGATACATTTCTCTCCTGTGATGTTTTCAGGGATATAAGCCCTACGGTCACAGAGCAAACATGCCTTAAAACAGCCCTTTGGGTATTTACAGTGAGTGTTTTTAAAATTAGTGTAAAAGCCATGTTTATTTTCTAGAAAAATAAATAATAAAGATGGTCCTGCTCACACAGAACATTTTAGTTACAGATCTAAGATATAACAAAGATCCGATGATGCAATAACAGAGGACATTTTAAATGTTTTAAGTTTGATACACGGATTTTTTGATAGTTTGGAAAAAAATCATATTGTAACATCTCATTGCCATCTCCTCCCCCCTCCCCCATACACACACGGAAGTCTGTATATGTAAATGCAAGTTACAACGGTCAAGGTCACCTCTGGCCAGGTAGCTCAGAGCGTAGTCCCAAAACACTCAGGTTGGGGGTTCGATTCCCAGTCAGGGCACACACAAGAATCAACTGGTGAATGTATCCATAAGTGAAGCAACTCATTGATGTTCCTATCTCCCCCTTGTCTTCCTTTCTCTAAAATAAAAAAACAGTAATTTAAAAAGTTATCAAGGTCAATCTTACAAGGGACAAGGGAAGTATGGCAGACACAAATGTAACGAGCTTATGCTTAAAGGTAAAAAAATGCGTGACCCACACTTGAAATTTGAAGACAGAGAATGCAGGCATCTTGTGGGGTGTGCTGGGCTGGGGGGTGCCTGGAGCCTGTGTGAGAGGCCTTCCTTCCCATCCACCCCGAGACTGGTCAGTCAGCTCTTCGGTCTCGTGGCCTTGAAATAAACCTCCCCGAGTGAGCCAGAGGCGGTTTCCCCTCTCTGTCATCTAAAGAGCACCAGCTGTTCCAGGAGGGCAGAGAATGTCACACAGCAGGCGACAGGAACGCCCAGGGCGGCTGGCAGACAGGGCCTGGGGAGAGGCCCAGGACGGACGGCCCTTCGGAAGCTGGGAGGGTCCGGGTCTCCTCAGATGAGTGTCCCTTCCCCATGACCTCCTGCCCTCTAAGCTCTCGCTGCTCGAAGTGCTCCATGAACCCACAGCATCAGGAACAAATGAGAAATACAGGGTCTGGCCCCTCCCCCCCACCCCCCACCCCACCTGCTATGTCACAATTTGCACTTTAGCCAAGACCCTCAGGTGATCAGGGTGCATATCAACATTTGAGAAGCACGGGTCTAAGCAATAATCCCAATTAGCTATATCTTGATTATGCTTTGAAATCAAGCACCCTCCTTAATACCACCTTGGGCATTCTGTTTAAGTGTCTCAGGTATCACATTGTTTCTTTTCACCTGCTAACCACAGAGAAGTTGACCAGAACGTGGCCTCGATTTTACTGGACCCTGACCCTGCTTCCGAGGCTCCAGGGTTGAGGTCCGAGGTCTCCCAAGGCCCACGGTGCCGGCCACCCAGGCGCCTTGCAAGACGCGCTTCTCTTCTGTAGAAGCAACTGCATTTCAGAAAGGTCAGTGCCTAGTGCGTGTTCTGCATCACACTTGCAGCTGGGGCGCTGGGCTGTTCTCCCATCCCCAATCCCTTCTGGTGTAGCAACATTGTCTCCTGGGGCTCCCAGTCCATCCAGCCACCAACAACAAAGCAGCAAGATCCTCTGGAGGAAACGGAGAAGGACAAGGAGAGCGTCGGAGTGCCGGCAGACGGAGGAGCGGGGTGCCTGTCCCGGGTGGCGGGGCTGTGGCGAGCCGCGAGAGCTATTGCATCGTTTGGGTGCAGGACAGACTGGGACCCGCGGCACAGGTGCTGGCGTCCCGAAGGGAAAAGGTCACTGATTTCCAGTGAAAATACGACGGAGACTTGTCAACAGTACGTTCAGGCCCTTGGTCTAAGGCACCTCTTCTCAAGACGGCGTCCTGAAGGGAGCCCCGGGGGACGGGGGTTCACCTTGCTGGGCTGGGGGCCCTTCAGTGCCCAGACGGGGGCAAGGAGAAAGCTACGATTAAAGAGGGAACACAGAAAACTCCAAAACGGGGACACCTGAGTGGGAGGGAGAGAGGCTATCGAGGCTCGGGGGCCGCACCAATTTCATTGGTGAGTGAGCAAAACTCGCGTGAGGGAGTCTTGCCGGAACCCTGTCGGCTGGACAGACGGACAGACGGGTGTGCCGCCCAGACGCCTGCCGCTCGGGCCTTTCCGGGTTTCTAACCAACCGTGGGCGGCGACCCCGGCGGGGAGGGGCTCCTTCCCACTGTGGTTCACCGAACGTGTCCCCGGTGCTCAGTTCCCCTGTTAAGGTCGCCACCCCAGGCAGGGCTGTCCCTCTGGCGCTAAAACATGGGAACCTGAGGTCCCCCTTCCTTACCGGGGGAGGGGAAGAAGGCTGGGGTGGAGACAAGAGAGATGCGGATGAGTTTCTCAGAGGGGCTCTGCTCACCTCTCCCAGGGCTCCCGGGGGCGGGATGGGGAAGAGCCGGGAGACTCTCTCCGGGAAAGCGGGGGAGGGGCGGCGCGGCGTCTCAGCCCACAGGAGGCTCCCTGCTTCCAGCCCGGAGCCCTGGGGCCCCAGGAGGTCTGTGCCAGCGGGAGGGGACGGAGTGGGCTGCGGGGGAGGCGGGGAAGGAAGGGCCTGCTGACCGCGCTGCGGCGTGCCAGCTCCAGGCCTGGGAGGCGGGTTTCCCTGGGCCCGGAGGAGAAGGAGGAGGTCAAGGATTGACTTGGTGGAGGCCTGTGCTGATCCAGAAAAACCAGGAAGAGGTTAACGCACTTGGAATTAACCAGATTAAGTGTTCTACCGCCCCGCAGAGAGGGGGCTGGAACAGGACACGCTGAGATCATGGAGATGCAGAGACATCACGACATGCTCCGTGCTGCCTGCGTGCAGGGCCTGGAAATTCAAACCCCGGACCAGCGGAAAGACCGTGCGGGGAGTTCGGACATTGTCCTGCATCAGACACTGTCCTGCGTGTTCCCCAGCAGAGCCTGACGCCGGTTACCTCGGAGCCGAGAGCGGCCGGATGCTGGTTAGCTAGGAGGTCAGCACATCTTCAGATGCAGTTTTCCTCACTATAGAGGCTAAAAAACATGACAATGGCCCTCTGGAAGTTTCCTTCTAACTCGCAGATGCATCAGAAAAGCAAGATGGGTCCAAGCGAGACTTTCTAGACTTCAGGGAACTCATAGTGAGACACACTTTCAGACCCAGATTGCCTGAGTCTCCTTCACCATCGGAACACCTGAGTGCTCTGCTTCCTGTGCCCACTGGATCGGAACCCCAGCCCCGCAGAGGCCTCCACGTGGCTGCTCACCTGGGCCGACCTCCTGGGAGCCACCCCCTCCCCCACCCCTGGGCCAGCACTGCCCCTCCGGAAGAGACCAGACCGCTGGTTGGCCAACCTCCATCTTCCCCGCGTAGATGCAAAAACATTGTACATTTCACATTCATTTCTACCTTCATTATGATTGCAAATCTCCTATTTCAATTTTGATAATGTGACTTGTTCGCAAAAGACATTAAAAAACCCACTGCAATATTGTTTTGTGTGAAAAAAGTTTCCAGAAGTGCTTGCAATGGTTTTTCCATTAGATTTTAATTTGAGAAGCATCTACACATGCTTTAACTCCTGAAACTAAACAGAAAACATTTCAAAATACACCCAGATGTTACTGAAATGTAAACTTTTTAAAAATCATCTGAGACACCATTGACAAATAACATTGTATCCACGTCGGACGTGCCACGGAATCACATGATACGTGGATGGATACACAGTGTCCTTATCACCGCCCGCCGTAAAAGGGCGGTTAACATCCATCACCACAGTTACGATTTTTTTCTTATGATGAGAACTTTTAAGATCTACACTCTTAGCAAACTTCAACTGTACACTAGAGTATTGTTTTGTGTTTTTATGTATTGATCTGAGAGAGAGAGGGAGAGGAAGGGGGGAGAGACAGAGAGAGCAGTTTGCTGTTCCTCTCCCTGATGCATTCATTGGTTGCTCCTTGGATGTGCCCTGAGAGCTGACCCACGACCTTGGTATACAGGGACGACGCTCTGACCAGCTGAGATACCCAGCCAGGGCCTACGACCTAGTCCTGTTAACTGCAGTCACCGCGGGGTGCAGTACCTACACAGGACGTGTTCAAACATCACTGGCAGTCTGACCTCCTGCCTACTTCCACCCGCTTCACCCACTCTTCTCACCGCCCCGCCCCCCCATCTCCGCCCCCGGCACCGCGAACCTGCTCTCTGTGTCTGGGTTTGGGCTTCTTCCCTTTTTGGGATTCCACATATAAGCCGATCACACAGCATTTGTTTTCCTTTAACTTCTGTCACTTGGCATCATACTCTCCAGGTTAATCCATGTGGTTGCAAAGGACGAGATTCACTGCTTTTCCTGGCCCAGTAATATTCCATTGTGCACACGCACCGCCTCTTCTTGACCCGCCCACGGACACTCGGGTTGTTTCCACATCTTGGCGACTGTAAATAACACTGCTAGGAGCACGGGGGCGTGGACGTCTTTTTGAGGTAGCGATGTGATTAGCACCCCATCAGTAAATGCCCGGGAGTGGGACTGCTGGATCACCAGGCAGTTCTGTTCCTACGTTTCGGAAGGCCCTCCGCACTGCGTTCCGCCACGGCCGCACCAGGGCGCGTTCCCACCAGCGGGGCGCCAAGGGCCAAGGTTCCCTCCGCGCACGCGCTCGCCAGCGCTGTCGGCTGCATCTCGAATCCATTAGGTGGAAGGGCTCCGCGTCTCCCTCTCATGCTTTATTTTGTGTTGTTTTTCCCACTGGTTTATTTCAAGTCCCTAATCATGTATTTCTCACCCACTCTTTTTTTTCTGCCTGCGGCACCTTTCTTTCCACCAGTTTCTGTGGGTTCTCATTACAAGGGCGAATTAAACTTCTTTGCCTTTTATTCTACACCTTCTTGAAATGCCTCCTCAACCTTATGGAGAAGAATAAGGTTGAGCAGGAAGATAATTCCATTTCCTCCCCAAGATCTGTATTTCCTCTTCATAAAATAAATCTCTCTTCTTTCCTGTCTTTCCCTCTCTACTGATCTCGTCAGCTGTTTACTTCCATAAAACTTTTTTCCTCTTCTGTCCAGTGAACCCTCATATACTCTGTTTCAGACCTAAGCCACTGATAGGCTTCTAGAGTGGAATGGTTAGCACTTTCCTCTCATTCTGTAAACATAGGAGAGCGCTGGAACCCCATGTAACTGTCCTTCAGACCACAGAGGGGGTCAGTGGATGGGTTCCTGCCATCGGGACATGTACAGTCACCCCAGTGTTAGGAACTGACTACCCAGATTCCAGAACTCAGCTCGGCCAGCAAGCACGGAACCTTGCTCGATCAGGCAAACTTGCCATCTAGAAATTAACAAATTCCATGGGAGGTGGCTGGGAAAGACGTGGGTCCCCTCTGCTACAGTGATTGACACATGACACATGGCAGTTATCAGCCGAATGAATGAATGAATGAATGAATGAAATGAAGCCATCTGATACCTCACAAAATGGTGCGAGACTGTGAAAACACCCCACTCAGATCCTCTGCTCCGGAGTGCGAGTGCACCGGACTGAGCGTGCCGCCTTCCGAACCCAGCGCCGCACCCCTCGGAAGGGCGCTAGGGCTCCAGTGCTCCCATCAGCCCGGCCAAAGCCCGCTCCCCCTCCCCCTCCCGGGGGCTGGACCTCCCTGCGGCTGCCAACCGTCTCCCCCTCCTTCCCTCACAGACATTTCCTCCCACGCATCTGCCGCCTGACAACCCTGCCTGGCCACCCATTCTGCAGGGGACCTGCCGGGGCAGGGGAGGGTGAGCCGTGAACAGAAGATCGCTCTGAAGCAGGCTGTGGCTCCTGCACACCGCGCACTAGACCTGTGCTCCCCTGTGCGGGACCAGCCACAGTCACAGTGACTGGGGGAAAGATGACCTCTTGGGGAACCCCACCTCCGCCCTGAGAGCCACTCCCTAAGCCCCTCCCTACAGGCAGGAGCGCCACACCCGGGCGGCAGCCTCACACCTCCCCCACCTGGCCTGAGGAGACACACTCTCTCGAGTGTTACTCATTTCTAGAAGTCAAGTAAGCTTATCCTTTGAACAACCTCTCCCTTTTTCCACTTACTAAGTCAGTATCACTACATCAATAACAAAAAAAAAGTCTTGCACAAAAATAGCCTTTTATTTACTTTCCCAAGCCCATCCTAGAACCATTGCCTCGCCTGACCCGCGGGATAGAGATGGGTGCAGACGGGGCCGGGCCATCAGCCCCACACCCCGGAGGACGAAGGGGCGCCCCAGGCTCGTGTCGGCGCGTGTGGGTTTCTGAGCCCAGCCAGGGAAGGCTTCCCCGCTTTGACCGCCAAGTCCGCTTCCACTCCTAAAATGGTGCAGTCTCGAAGCTGGATGAGGGACCTGTGCTGAAGGTCTTTGGGTGGCGGGCTAATTCTCCCACGCCGGGTCGTCGGTGCTGACACGGACCAGCTGTCCCGGCAGGCCGTGCACTGCGCCAAGTACCAAGCGCGGGGGCACTGTGGAATACTGCTCAGCGTCTGCCCACCCCCCCCCACACACACCTCTTCTGAAAGTATTCAGGTTTCAGGCGCACACACTTACCAGGAGTCACCCCAGCGTGTGGCCTAAGGACATGCCCTGGTTGGTTTAACCTGATCAACACTTCCGATTCTCCTGGACAATCCCTGGTCTGGGGGTTGCAAACACTTGCAAAGCCCAAAGGGCCCAACCAGGGTGAACTGGAAGGTTCCGGCCCGGGGCCGCAGGACGAGAAGTTGACTCTGTCCTACTGCACGCGGATCAGGAAGCACCGGCTTTCCCGCTCCTGGCTGCCTCGCTGTGGCCCCGAGGGAAAGCCACAGGACTCCTGTGCGGGCCGATTGCTGTCCACATCCCTGAAACTGCGAGCAAACAACCTCGGCCGAGGCAGATGATGTAACTGCGACCCAGGGGGGCACCAGACCCAGCCAGGCCCAGAGCCTGTTTGGGGCGGTTAAGACTGGATTTCAACTTTCCAGCAACTGGTGCAGGCCGCCTGCTCTCGGCAGGTGGGGGACGCTTCCCTGCGCGAGCACTCCTGGGAAAGGTGAGACAGACCCAGCTGCTGAACAGGACCCCAGCAGGAGGAAGGGGAACCGAGACGGGGCTTCCTTCTCTTCTGCTTTCCTGCCCAAGGTAGCACCCAGTGACAGGGACCCAGCCGAGCGTGATGGTGACACTGAGCCAGAAACCCTTCCCTTCCCCCACCCTAGCCCTCAGAGGGCCACGCCCGCTAAGACTGCCCTGGAGGAAGGAGGCACTCCCTGCCAGGTATCTGCCCACCTGGGGTCGGGGTGAGGGCACGGCAGGCTGGGAGCATCTGGAAAAGGGGCGGGCAAAAGGGCCGCCTTGGGGCAACGAGCTTCTTTCCTCACTCTGCTGGTCACACAACAGCCAGAAAGCAAGCACACAAATCAAAGGAGCACAAGACACAAAGAGAACAGCTCCTTTCCCACCTGTCTTACTTGTAGGCGTATCCACCTCACGTCGGCAGACTCAGACCTGAAGGGCAGTGGTGGGTCCCCCTGAGCCCCTCGGGGAGGACAGCTGGCCAGTGCATGGGCCCACGGCTTCAGTGCCCTCGCCGACTCATCCGGGCTGGCTGAGTACCTGCCGCCTACTTTGTGCCCTGGGGACACGGCTCTGACAAAACACAGAAAAGGTCACCCTGTCCCGGAGCTCACCAGGTAACAGTGGGGGGGGCGTGAAGGGGAATGACACCCCAGATAAACACGACGACGACTTCAGACAGCGCCTGTGCTCTGAGGGAGAGAACAGGGTGACCGGGCAGAAAGTCAGGCAGGAGGGGTCCTCCTTTAGATAAGGGGTCAGCAGTCCATCCCTGTGGGGACCGAGGAGCTCAGCCACGGGAAAGGGCTGAAGAAAAGCTGATCCAGACAGGCCAGGCCACGACAGAAACGCAAAGGTCCCGTGCAAACGTGCTCGGCAGGAAGGTGGTCAGTGTCCCTGGAGGGCAGTGAGCGGAGTCTGGACAGGCCTCGGGGATCCTGGAAGGCAGGGCCTTGGAGGCCCAGGTGGGGGCTGTGTAAGGACCCTGGGGTGGGCGGGAACACACGTACCACCAGCTCCCCATCTGCTGCTCTTCTCCTGCACCTGTTCATAAGCCATGATGGATCCTCCTGGCGGACCCCTGTGGAGTTTGGCCTGGGCTTACGTTTGAGATCTCTCACTCTGATGACCTTGATAAAGCTACTTGAGTCTCCTCATTTGAATAATCAAGGGGGTTTCTTTTCGGTTTTTTTTCTTTTGTGGTTTTGAACACTTGTGTGGGGATAAGCTCTCGAGCCTCATCAGTTTATCCTTCCGGTCAAAAGCAGCTGCTTACAAAACTAGCACAACTTAAACGTACACATATGTACAACGCTTAAATTGTTCGGAGAACAATACAGCATCCATATGAGTCGACTCCCCAGGAAAAACTGGTCACTATGTTGCAGGGATAATCAACTTTGCCATTACGTTCTCACTTGGTCCTTTAAAACCTCAATCTTGATCCTAGGTCTGGGTTGATCTGGGCGTTCCAGTTAATTTCCCATTTCAAAAACCCACAGCAATAGCCACCTTAACATTGATAGTTTTCATATCCCTTGTCTCCCGCGCTAGCTGGGAGGTCTGTTCTCCTCGGCTGGGCTCAGGGAGGGAGGAATTGCGGGGTGGGCGGGGAAAGGGGACGAGCGAAGGCCCCAGAAGATGGGGCACCGGGAGGAAACGTGGAGGTTTTCGCTGCCTCTTACTCCAGGGAAGAAAGGAAAATGCGAAGCGACGCAAAAGAGAAGAAAGGGGCTGGAAGCGAGAGTGGGCAGCGTCGGACGCGGGGTCCGAAGGGCAGGCGGCGCAGAGCAGCGAGAGGAGCAGCCGGGCTCGGGGCTCAGGCTCCCCGAGCGCAGAGCGAGGAGAGAGACGTGGGGGAGATGGTAAACACTGGGAGTGGAGCAGAGCGAGGGACAGGAGCTGGATGACGAGGACGAGGGAGGCCGGCGGCTGAGGACACCCGCAGGAACCCGGAGCGTAGAGACCAGCAGGGCTCGGCTCCCCCAGAGGGCCTGTGGGGGCGGGGCGGGGCGCCGAGCCAATGGGAGGAGGAAGCGGGGCGCCAGGCACCTCTGGACCAATGGAGGGGAGAGTAGGCGGCAAGAACAACCAATGGGAGGCCGAGATGGAGGCGGGACGGACCGCCTGGCACAGAGCAGGCCAATGGGAGGCCGAAACCGGAAGAGCTGGCGGCCGCCGGGCCCCAGACCCGGGAGGGGAACCCGGAAAACAGTGGGGGCTGGGAGCCGGGCTGTCAACCTGTCAAATCCACTTTGGAACGAAGTAGGTCACGCGCCTCCCCGAGCCAGGGCTCCCCCACCCCGCGAGGCCGGGCCGGGCTGCTTCCTGTTCCTGCGGGCATTGGGGGCGGGGCGGGGCGGGGTGGTGGCCGGGACACCTGCCTCCCCCGCCCTGTGGGCTGCCCGCCTCCGCGCCGCGGCCGCCCGCTCGTGTTCTCCCTGCTCCGGGGCGGTCGGCCCCATGATCTCCCCACAGGCCGCCAGGCCCACTGCGGCTGCGCAGATGGAAACACGCCTTCCCCAGCGGCCCCTCACTGCGGGGGACTCCCCACACTGGGGCTGCCCGCTCGACGCTCGACAGTCAGGGCCGGTCCCCGAGGCCCGCGTTTGCGGAAGCCGGCCGGCGGCGCACTACTTGGCGCGGAAGGACCCGTGGGAGGCGGAGGAATCCGTGCTGGCCGAAGGCGTAGAGCCCGCCCGCCTCCCCGTCACCTGTTCTCACCGCGGCGGCGACCCAGCCTCTCTCCCGGCGGCGGGCCGGCTCGGGGGGACCACGCTCCGGGTCTCGGTGCAGCGCGTGGCAGAGCGTCCTCCTTGTAGTCCTCCTGCGTGTCCGTACTTAGCTCGCGCGCGAGTTCTCCCGTTGTTTCCCGGAGAGTGACATGAAATAAAAGCCCCCGGGAGAAGGCGGCGCGAGCCCAGGTCCCCGGCCCCGCGCTGGCCCCGGCGGCGTCCTGGCCCGCGATGCCGGGGAAATCCTCCCGTTGGGGCCACACGTGCAGTGCTCTTTGGTGGCTGTCCGTCCTCAAAATGGATGTTGACGCACCGTCTCCAATTCAGCGACAGTTATGCTCCTGTGTCCATTCTGTTCGTTTCTTGACGCAAATTTGCGTAGGACTTTTGCAATGAATGGGCAAGTGAATTTTTACTACTTGGCCATTCAAATTATGTTAATTCCCCTCCAACAAGGTGATATATTGTAACAGCGACTAAGTACTCCTCTCTCAAATTGTATTAAATCTAAGGATAAGATGTAGATTGAAAACGCTAAAATTGGAACGCTGAATTTACATTTTTGACGGTAATTATTTGGAGTGTTTCATGGATGAAACATTTCATTTTCACTCCAAGAACAATTAAATACTTACTTAACATATGCAAGCATTGCATCTCGCTCAAACATTCGCATGTGCTTATAGGCAAAGCATTGTGCTCAAATATTTTTATTGCTTTACCAAATGCATATTTCCTCAAAAATAATTTGATTTCTTTTTAAAATCCAGTCTTTGTATGCATTTTAGCTACCGAATTGGGAAGAAGATAATATACTATACTGTCTATGTACAGAATGTACAGATGTAAATTTTTACATTTCTAAGAGACATGGTTATCAAGAAAGAAAACTCTGGATAAAACTTTTGCAAAGTAAAAACGTCCTTTAAATTCATAAGCTTAACAGTCATGAGCTTACCCATCAATTAGCAGTAGCATTGTGATACTTGAAGAACTACCACTTTTATTACTCTGTAACAGAGCATTATCAGTAAAAGGTTGGACCAGATGCCAAACCTTTTCAATAAAGATTAAAATCTAGCAAAACAACAAAAGACCTCTTATGTGTTTTATTGTAGCTAATTTCTAATTGCCTGCTAATTTTCCAAAGGGCGTGGTTGTTCTCTGTTTTCACCAATTAGCAACCTGAGAGTGCTCTTTGCCAGCATTGGGGAGGTTAAAAAAGTAGTATCTCTTCTTATTCCAAAAGTGTCATCCTTTTCATGTTCATTAATACTATGAATAAAACAAAAACACAAATATTCTTTCCACAAATAAACCACAGGATTGTCAATAACAGAACGTCAACGCGAGAATGAATTGTATATTCTTATACAAAAATTGCATGCTGGAATTTAGCCACTAGCTCTATTGCATTAATAAGAAAAACTAGAGATTTTACAACTTAAAGTACAGCCCTAAAACAATCGTCTGGCTACTTTGGGGTATATTTTCACTCCTTTAACAAAGGGCAAAAAATAGTGTTTCTTAAAATGAGTGTTTTGATGTGATGTGCCACATCGCTTGTTTTCGCTTGTGATTCCACGAGAAAGCTAACTCCATTTCTCCTCCTCAAATATGAAAATTAGAAACAGTCTGTCTTAATTATTTCTTCCATTGTATCCCTTGCTAGCAGATTCTCCCTGAATAGATTTGGGAAATTTATTACTTTTATAAATGGAGTGACTGTTTTGCCTAAACACTTCATGTATAATATCCCCCTGCAAGGAGGATTTTTATAACTCCCCACCGGATCGGATCGCCTCGGCACAGTTTCACTTCTCGGCTGGCACTGCATTTCCTGAGCCAGGAGGGACGGCGGGGCAGGCGACCTCTCCACTCCCTCTGGGGAGGGGGCGGAGGCTTCGCCCTGGGGGGGTGGGGAGAGGGGGATGTCCTGGGGCAGCTCCGCCTGGGCTGTGCGATGGGAACGTCAACTCGGACTAAAAGGGGAAAAAGACTCTGTGAGTGGGAAATGAACATGCCCTGGGCGAGAGGCTGCCAGCCAGTGTGTTGTCTACCTTGCACAATGTTTAGACATGTTTTCACGAGTTTCCCAGATTTCAAAAATGGGGAGACTTCAGACAAAACTACAGACTTGCTTCTGTGGAAAGTCACACAGATGCAGCTCATTTCTTGCCCGGCCGTGGGCCGCAGTAGCTGGCCGGCTGCTGCCCGCTTGGGACGGGGTGAACGCGCTCTGCTGGGCCGCATGCCACGGGTTGTTGGAGCCACCCGGCCACCGGGTGAACCTGTGCCCCGGAAAACCTGCTCTAGGTTCTACCAAATTGTGAAGGACTTCAACGCAGGGAGAAGTCAGACTTAGGAGGAAGAGAGGGCCTGGGGCTTTCGTTCTGCATAAATAAAACGAGCTCAGAAACGGAAAGTTGTTGGGACGATGTAGCCCGTTAGTTCTCTTGCCAGTCCCCCGGCGCAGAGGAAAGGTCGGGTTGTATCAAAGTGAAAACTGGAATACAGAACGGAGATAATGCTTTCGTGTTAGACGAACATCACCGGAAGTCCGGGCTGGCAAGCCTGGGAACAGTTACAGCTGTGAGCGGTTATGTAGGAAGAAGGGACTCCCCAAACGGCTACAGAGTGAATATGCTGATGATGACAGTGCAATAATTTGCCGTCACTATGATACTTAGGATGCCACCAACCCTTGGCTATTATTGGTCCTAAAAGTGCCCAAGTGATCTTTCTTTCCTGCCTTCCCTGGACTGCCCCCTTAGCTTGTCCTCTCTTAGGCCACTTCCTGTCATGGTCTCTGTCTTCTCATGTTGGCACCGGACTTCTCTCCTTGGTGAGAAATGCTCCCTTCCTAGGACAGGGAAGAGAGTGAGCGAGCTAAGCACCGAGGCGGCAAATGTGGGAGGCAGGAAAAGAGACACAAAGGAGAGAGGAGGAGCACCAAGCACGGGGAAACGGAGATGATAAACCCAGAAGCAGCCGCCACCACCTTCTCCTGCCCAGTCAACCTCAAAGTCAACACCAAACCCCACGGGGACGCAGCGCGCTGGCAAGTTTGCGAGTCCCTGTCCAGGTGGACTGTGGGTAGTGGCTGCTGGAGTGCGAGGCAGACCAGCTGGGCAGAGCTACATGCAGGTCCGGTCCAGGCTCATCGGTGGGGTCACGTGCACTTTCAAATAGTAGAATGTTTACAAAGTTTTTTATACAGTTTTTAATCCTCACCTGAGGGTATATTTGTATTGATTTTAGAGAGAGAGGAAGGGAGAGAGAGACACATCAATGTGAGAAAGAAACATGGTTTGGTTGCCTCTGCACGTGCCCTGACTGGGGATCAAACCCACAACCCAGGCGTGTGCCCTGACCGGGAACCAAACCTACAACCTTTTGGTGTGTGGGACGGACGACACACTAACTAACTGAGCCACCCGGCGAGGGCTATGAAAGTTTCAACAACATGGCCAACACCATATCAGATGAACAGAAAGCAAAAAGTAAAATTATTAATAAAAATGTATGGAGGAGTTAAAATATGGTGTTGGATTTTAATTGATTGAAGTGTTATATGAATACACTATTTAAAAGGCTAGAAGAGGCTCTGGCTGGCGTAGCTCAGTGGATTGAGAGCGGGCTGCAAACCAAAGTGTCACAGGTTCAATTCCCAGTCAGGGTACATGTCTGGGTTGCAGGCCATGACCCCCAGCAACCGCACATTGATGTTTCTCTCTCTCTTTCTCCCTCCCTCCTCTCTCTAAAAATAAATAAAATCTTTAAAAAATAAAATAAAAGGCTAGAAGAAAATATGGCAAAATAGTAGTGGGTCTGGATTTCCAAAAATTTTCTAGTGATTGCAAAGCATTTATATAATCAAAGGAAGGTAATTGAGAAGGGGCAGCTAAAAATCAAGCTGAGTGTGTACTTAACGAGTGTTAGTTCCGTGAGAGAAACTAACACCTACAGATGTTACCGTTTCCAGACTTCAGAAATATTTTCCAAAGGTCTCAGGGGGCCCAGACAAGAGAGGACAGACGGCTGAGCAGAACCTAGCCTGCAGTGCTAGAAAAGTAACTCAAAGTCCATGCCACGCTGACACCCCACCTGGGATCAGAGAAGGGCGTCGTGTCATAGTGTCCCTTCCTGAAGCTCTCAAAGCCTGTCTGTCCCCCGCCTCCTTTGAGGAAGGACAAGTGTGTGATCTAGGGCATCTAACCAGGTGTATCAGTCTGCTGGGGCCGCTGTAACAAAGTAGCACACACTGGGTGGCTTACACATCACGCATTTTATTTTCTCACAATTCTCGATGTCGGAAGGGTGAGATCAAGGTATCTGTGGGGTTTGTTTCTTCTGAGACCTTTCTCCTTGACTGTAGATAGCTGCCTTCTTTTTTATTAAGATTTTATTTATTTATTTTTAGAGAGAGGGGAAGGGAGAGAGAAAGAGAAGGAGAGGAACACTGATGTGTCAGAGATACATCAGTCGGTTTGCCTCTTGCTCGCTCTCAAATGGGGACTTGGCCTGCAACCCAGGCATGTGCCTCGACTGGGAATCGAACCTGTGACTCTTCGATTCACAGGCCGGCACTTTCTTGGTGTGCCCTCACATGGTCTTTCCTCTGTGTGCCTGTGTCCTACCATCTTTACAAAGCCTCCAGTGTCATTGAGTTAAGACCCACCGATGCGACCTCATTTTAACTTACTTCCTTTTTAAAGACCCTACTTCTAGCCCTGCCTGGTGCAGCTCAGTGGACTGCATGCCGTCCTGTGATCCGAAAGGCTGCTGGTTCAATCCCCAGGTAGGGCACAGGCCTGGGCTGCGGCCAGGTCCCCGGTCGGAGGTGTAGGAGAGGCAGCAGGTCCACGCCTCCCTCACACATCGATGTTTCTCTCCTTCTCTTTCTCCCTCCCTTTCCCTCTCTCTGAAAATAAATAAATAAAAATCTAAAAAAAAAAAAAAAGAAAATGACCCTACCTCCAAATAAAGTACAGTCACATTCTAAAATACAGGAGGTTAAGAACTCCACATGAATGTTGGGGTGACACAGTGCACCCGGCGGCAGAAGGAGGGGCTGGTGGGAGACGGTGGCTCTTGGAGCGTGCACTTCCCACCGAGACACTTGGGTGGCTGTCCTTGAGTCAGAAGGACCGCGGTCAGCTTCAGGGGCACTAGGAAAACAAGTGGAGTGACTAGAAAGGTGGACAGCTTTCAAGAAGAAGGAAGCCAAGGTTTGTTTCGAGTGGAACTAATAAAACTAGAGTTAGCTGTGTTTTTTAGAAACTTTTAGCCAGCGTTCTCTCTTTAAATGTCATAATATTGAAGAAAACCATTGCAGGGTCTGTCTCTGGGTGAGACGTTTCAATGGCATCGTGAAAACTGACCGAAAAGATCAGGAGAGCCGAAGAAAGTAAAACAAGGGCAGGTCCATGGACTCTCCTATACGAGGTTTGTCATGGTTCATGCTATGTCAGACACATGCATCACAGCAGGCCTACCTGGGGGATCTGCTAAACAGAAAATCCCACCAGCCAACAATGGCTTTTAAAGAACCAGTGTCTGTATGTATGCTCAGTGCAAACAAACACCGTGCATCCCGCAACTTGTCTTGCGTTCCTTGTCTTAAAAAAGATGAGGGAGAGTCCCGGGAAGGCGAAATTAAAAATCAGGACAAGCACATCAATAACAAGCAACAACAATGAAACAAACTCCAGCCTGCCTTGGCTGCTTCTGCAGTCAGAGACTTTTGGACTTCGGCCACAGAATTCTGCATTTCACTCTGCAGCAGGCTCCAGCCCCTTTTGGAAAAGGTGAGGCGCATATAATGAATAAATAATATCACCTCATTTTGCCTCAGTAGAAAAAAAAACCTGCCTGTGCAAGCAACAATCTCTTCCTTGTTTCAATATTAAATTGCTTAGCTGGACTAAAACAAACCTTTAAAAGAGAAAAAAAACAAAAACAAAAACCCTGCTTGGTATCTGTATCAGTTGGTACAAACTCAAAGGAAATCAATCGCCAGGAGCAAATGACATTGAGTCGACTCTGACTTCCTCTTCTACCGTCCCTCCATCTACGTAGCCTTTACAGGAAGTATCTTTTGGGGAAGCCCCGAGGCACAGAAAGCTTACAGGATGCCACCGGCCTGATTACCCCCTCCCAAATTCTCTGTGGAAGCTCCCACCTTCTCTGTGACTGTGTCGGGAAAAGGGCCTTTGGGAGGGAAGCAGGATTAAATGAGCTCATGGGGTGGGGCCCTGATCCCATCGGATTAGTGTCCTTTGGAGGAGAGGCACCAGGAGAGCTCCCTTTGTCCCCTCCCGGTGAGGACTCAGCAAGAACGCGGCCTTCTGAAAGCCAGGAACTGGGCTGTCGCCAGAAACTGAATCGGCAGGCTCCTTGACCTTGGACTTCCCAGACTGGCCCACTGTGAGGGATTAGGTGTTTGCTGTCGCAGCCGCCCGGTCTGGGGTGCCGCAGCCGCTGGCTGACCCCAGGGACCTGTCTGAGCGCCCCACGCCCTCCTTTTCACCCTCCGGGCCTCCATCTGCGATGGCTCTTCATTACCTTCCCACTGGAAGGGGTCACACCCGACCGGTGTCTGGGGGTTAGTGAGTCCCAGCGGAGCGCCAGCCTGTCCGGGCCAGTTCACCCAGAAGTCTGGAGCTCAGGGGAAGGGGGGATGGTCTGGGACTCACAGAGGGGGAGGAAGGCAGCTCCCGTGGCGATGGAGAAACACCTGTTTGGTGGGGGGTGTTTGCTGGGCACCTCTGACCCTGGGACCCAGGGAGGGCGTGGGCCGAACGGGCCCGTTGGTTCCCCGCTGTCCGTCCCACCTGGTCCCCACTGAACTAGGGTCACCGACGGCGACACTCCTCTTCCTGGAGCGAGTCCTCTGTCTGACCTCTTTTAGGCAGTTGAGAGAAAGGTCAAAGATCTTTGTCTGAGCCTTCTTGTTTCTTAAGACTAGCCAACTCGAGATAGTCAATGTCCCCAAGAGGCACGTTTTGGGGTGGCAGACTCTGCTCCCCTTCAGGGCCACCTCTGGCTCTGCCCTTTGCAGCCAAGTGGTGGCAAGTCCGGTCTGCAACATGCCCTGGCAGTGTCTCAGGAAGTCCTCTCCCCCTTTCCAGCCCCAGCATTCCCCTTTTCCCTTCAGCAGTGTGCTCAAGGCCTCTTGGGGCCGTTTTCTCCACCTCTGCTCAAACCAGGCGGACTGTCCCCGCACACGGGTCTGACCCTAGCAGCCCTCGTTTCAGAGCCCTCCAGCTGCCGTGCGCCTCGGGCGCCCCGCCCTGGGTGCCCACGGTCCGGCTCCGGCTCCTGGCCAAGCGCAGGCCCCCACTGCGCCCTCCAAGGAACTCTGTGGCGACCAAAACAAACTGCTTGCCCTTCTGCACGTGTGCCCCCGAGTTGCCCACCACCGTGCCTTTGTTCGCGCAGTTCCCAGGCCCCGAAACACCCTTCCTTCCGCCCTCCACCCCTCCGCACCCCACGTGTTTATCAGGAGCCTTTTGGGACCCTCCCAGCCAGGAATACTTTCTCCTCCGAGTTCTCGTCCAGCTTCTGCGTTCTGTGGGAGGCCCGCTGCAGGGAAACCAACTGGCGAGGTAATGAGGCTTTTCTCCCTGCTTGCCCTTGAACCGCCAAAGCCGGTGACTTGCTTTACTAGGACGGCGGTGCTCGAAACGGGGTCTCTGGAGGCATCGCCCGGGGGACCGCTAGAATGCAGATTCCCCGGCCGACTTCCAGAGATCCCCCACGTCTGAGACCTGGCGCTCCGGCAGAAAGGCACGCTAACTGCAAACGCTTCTCAGAGGAGGTTCCCGCGGACCGGCCTCTGAGGACAATGCAAGGAGGTTCTTTCTGTCTCCAGGGCAGCTGGGCCCATGAATTCGTTGCCTCGTTGGGCTTTCAGGACAGAAGTCCAAGTGCAGCCCGAACAGGAGCACAGCGCTCACAGTCCCAAAGGCCGGATGAAGCTTTCTCACACCAGGGGTGGCAGCCCACACGACTGCAGCAAGCAGGGGCAGGTTCCGAGAGCGGGGAAAGCCGGCCTCCGTGTGGGGGGGTGCCTGGAAGCGGCAGGAACCAGGACGGACAGACGGACGTAAGGGAGTGCCCGCTCCTCGCCGGGCAGTTGTTGCCGTTTCGGAACGTGAAACAAGTAATGCCCCCGGTCTTCCCATTTCCCCGCAAAGCTAGGAATCCAGACTTTTAGGTGGCGTTTCCACATTACGGTTTCAAAACACTGGGAGGCTGACGTGGTCCAGGAGCCTTTGGAACTCGGACTTAAACCAACAATTTAACGACGGAAGCACAAACAGAAGCGAATACCGGTTCTTCCTGGCCGTTGCGGCGGAAATGACAACAACCTTCTCCTGCCTATAAACTGAGAAATGAAACCCACACAATGAAGAGAAAGGCTCATTTCAGGAATTCATAAATCGTTGATCTTTGTAGAGATGGCTCTACCCTCTCCCTTTACAGAAGGAAACACTGAGATCCATAAAAATTAAGTTAGTTATATGACTTTTAAAAGATGAAATTAGGACTTAAAAAAGAAGTTTAATCCTCACCCGAGGATACGTTTATTGATTTTAGAGAGAGAGGAAGGAAGAGAGAGAGAGTGAGAGAGAGACATCTATCGGTTACCTCCCATACCCACCCCAACTGAGGGTCGAACTCACAACCTAGCTCTATGCCCTGACCTGGGGTCGAACCTGCCTCCGTCTGGTGCACTGATGATGCTCCAGCCAACTGAGCCACCAGGCCAGGGTTAAACGACGCTGTGCAGAGAGGCAGTGCCTTGTGTCCAGAGCGAGGATCCGTCAATCAGAGGGTCATGGCTTGCTCCTTTCCAGGCTGTGTGACTGTGAGTTAATTGCTTTAAGTTACTTAAATTGGCCTTCCTGAGCTGTAAAACTGGATACATGTATATTGTTATGGACTGAATGTATGTGTCCTTCCCCCCAAATTCGCCTGTTGAGACCCTCGCTACCACAGTGAGGGCATCAGGAGGCGGGCCCTCAGGAGGTGATGAGGTCGTGAGGGTGGAGCCCTCCTGAATGGGACCCACAGGACTCCCTGGCCCTTCCCCCCCACCCTGCTGCCGCCTCCGGGGAGGACCCCACCTCACTGGTGCCCTGCCCTGGACTCGCAGCTTCGGGCACTGCGGAGGCCGCCCACGGGCTGGGCGCTGTGTTGCAGCAGCAGGACCTGACAGAGACACACAGACTGGGCGCTTGTGGAAACCGAAGCACACGCTCCCGTTAAGATTTCTGGCATCGCTGCATGTGAGCTGTCGCTACTGAGTTCAAAATTAACCTCCGAAAACTCTCTCCTGTGTAGCCCTGGCTGCTGTGGCTCAGTGGATTGAGTGCCGGCCTGCAAACCAAAGGGTTGCCGGTTTGATTCCCGGTCCAGCCACATACCTGGGTTGTGGTCCAGGTCCCCAGTAGGGGGCCCACAAGAAGCAACCACACATTGATGTTTCTCTCCCTCTCTTTCTTCCTCCCCCTCTCTCTAAAACTAAATAAAATATTTAAAAGAAAATTCTCTCCCTTACAACTCCACCCCCCATCTCCCTCAGTCCTTATGCAGTGAAGTGGTTTTTTATTAAGCTGACTGTTTTTAGATAAGGTTGGTTTCCACTAATTTGCAGATGAAATCGGCCAAGTACTTGATCCTTGCTGGGGCAGTTCCTTTATCTGCTAGAGATGTCACCCTATTTGCTTTCTTATTTTATATTTTAATTTAATCTTTATCGTATTTTTCCATTACCGTTTAGTCCCCTAAGAAGTTACCCCATTTGAACTTTAAGTGAGAAATCTGAGGCAAGTTTAAGAAATACACTATTTGGCCCCGGCCGGTGTGGCTCTGTGGGTTGAAAGCTGAAAGGTCACTGGTTCGATTCCCAGTCAGGGCTCATGCCTGGGTTGCAGGCCATGGCCCCCAGCAACCGCACATTGATGTTTCTCTCTCTCACTCTTTCTTCCTCCCTTCCCCCTCTCTAAAAATAAATAAATAAAATCTTTAAAGAGAGAGAGAGAGAAACGTGGTGTTTAGGAAGGCCTGGGTGAGGTTGAGTACTGTCACCCCTAGCTGGGTGGCACTGATGTGTCCTGTCCTGCAGACACACTCGTATTCAAACTTCTCTTCTGACTCTTGTGACGCCCCAGCGATCCAGCCAGCAGTTCTCACCCGGAGGATCAAGACGGAGGAAACCGAGGCTCAGAGAGGCCCCCCTCCGACCTAAGGTCACCTGGTGGGTACGTGGGGAACTCAGGGACGACGACCAATCCCTTGGACTCTTCAGCGCAATTTGGAAGCCGCTTAAACACGGTCCAGTCTTGTTGGCTTTCTTTTCAAGTGCTTTTCTCTCCTCTTTTAAAATTAATTAATTTTATTGGTTGTACCACGAATGTACAATGCATTTTCCCCTCAAAAATTTGGGCAAAAAAAAGCGCGCATTATGCATGGCAAAACACGGTGCACGAGGATCTGGGGACACTATGGTACTCCGAATAAGATGAAGGTCTCGTCCTGTGGAGGGCTCCCGCGGGAGGCTCGGAGCGTGGCTGGCCGTCCCCTAACCTCCCCCGCCCAGCGCCTCCCAGTCCCGTCCTCGTCCTCACTGGGAGAGCCGACACCCCTCCTGACGCCCAGGCACCGCCCGGCCTGTCACACAGAGGTCCCGCCTTCCAGGTGACCCTGGGGCTGAGACGGGTCCGCCATCACGGACTTTCTCAGGAGAAGGAGACGATCTCCAACCCCTGTCCCCTCTTCTTCTTCAACAGACATGATGCCCCGTGGTGCTGTCCTTACCTTTTTCAAATAGAGACTCTTTGCTGTGATATCTACCTGGTTTTCCAAAAATCGACGGGTGACACTTCCAAACTGGGATCGTAGGAAAGGTCCCCCCGAGTTCTAGGTTACAGGCCGGCCCTCGGTAACAGGACGGGGGGAGTGGGGAGGCGACAGCCTTGCCATCGTTGCTCTGCACCTTGAAAATCGCCTTAATTTTTATGCAATAAGTGTGTCTTGTTTTTGTCATGAAGACTTTTTAATTAAAAAAGAAAAAGTTTCCCCTTTGTCCAACATTGGCAAAAAAAATAATCTTAACTTCCAAGCATTGGCTATTATGCTCTGTTGTTAAAGAAGAGACTTTCTTGAAGGAAAGACTATTCCGAGCTGATATTTTAAAATCAAGAGTTGGATCTTAAAGCCAGCGCAGGTCCTAAATAAAAGCAGAACCTCTTTCCTCTTGGAACAAGTTAACACTTTCTAGATTCTACAACTATGAATTGCAAGACAATATTTTAAAATGTTCCTGGAATCTCCTCCGCAGTTAATTGTGCTCCCTAACCATCCTTGGATTGGAAGAATGTCCATGAATAAGTATGCAGTCATCTAAAGGAGAAAAACCTTTTCAGGATTCCCTAGAAAACTTCAGAAAAAGCACGTGAAAGAAGCATCCATCTGTGGTTAAAAAAAAATGATTAGAGATTTAGGAATAGAAAGCAACTTCCTGAAGCTGGAAGTCCGCAGCAGATGTCACGGGTGACAAAGACATCTGAGCCGCTTTCCGTGAAGAAAAGGGGCGAGGCAGGGCCCAAGCGTCCGTCCCCGACACCGGCACAGCCCCGGCGGCCTGGCCCACGCAGCAGGGGAGACCATAAGGGCCCCACGAGCAGGGAGCGGAGGACGGACACTGTCGCCGTGTGAGAGGACAGAACGTCTCTGTTCAAAAGCCCAAAAATCAACAAGCTGTTAGAACCCACGAGAGATGTGGCATCCATGCCAGGTTCGAGATCCACTCGGGAAAATAACTGCTGCCTGTATCCGTCTAGGTCCGATGGGGAGACAGAAAGCACACAGTCACTGGGGCAGCCCAGGTTCAATGTTAAGGATTATTAACAAACAACAGAGCCCTGGCTGGCGTCACTCAGTGGATTGCGCGCGAGCTGCGAACCAAAGTGTCGCAGGTTCGATTCCCAGTCAGGGCACATGCCTGAGTTGCAGGCCATAACCCCCAGCAACCGCACATTGATGTTTCTCTCTCTCTCTCTCTCTCTCTCTCCCTCCCTTCCCTCTCTAAAAATAAATAAATAAAATCTTTACAAATTTTCTTAAAAAAAAAAAAGAAAGAAAAGAAACAGCAGGAGAGCAAATGGTAAAGGAGAGCAGTCGCTCTACAGAGTATCCCAAAGGGCCGACGTGAGTGGGGCTTCGGGCTCCTCGAAGGGGTGTGGCTGTGGCCCACGGGATGGCGAGAAGTTCCTGTGTGCTGGGCTGGCCGGGCCGTCTCCAGGCACGCAGAAGACACCCTGGGGGGCCCAGGTGAGCCAGTGTCAAGGGGTGAGTGCGGGGGGTAGAGGGTGGGGGAGGCAGGGCGAGCTCCCAGGGGGAGCCAGGGCGCCGTGCGAGGCCTGTGGTGTGGGCTGGCACTCCGGGAGGGCTCAGGGAAGCGCCCCCGAGGGTGCAGAGGGCGGAGGCCAGTGGGCAGAGGTCCCTGCAGTGGGGCGGGTGTCCGTGCTGTGACCATGTGGCCAGAGAGCTGTGCCTGGCGCACAGGACCTGCTGGGCGCTGCGCGAGCTGGGAGCTGGGGAACTCGAGGTCGCCTGGACCGGAGACAATGCACCTGGGAGCTCGGGGAAACGGAGGCGGAGCTTGGACGCGGAGCGCGCGGAGGGGAGGCTGCGGCACCGGGCAGAGACCCCTAGGTGGACTCTCATGCGTGGGCGACACAACTCGCCGGGGCCAGGACAGCGCTGTGGGGGGACAAGGCGGATCTTGAGAGAAACCTCATCACTGGGAACTGGGAGTCGGGACCCCGACCACCGAACCTGCTGAGGCAACGCCGACCTCTGGCTGGCATCCCCGCCGATTTCCCGGCCGCCGCCCCACGGTGCGCTGCCCCCCCGCCAGGCCCCTTCGTCCAGTCGTGGCCCCCCCAGGTCTCCTCCCTCGTTGTGTGAAAAGGCGCCTGCGCTTTGGGGTTTTCCGGAACCTGCTTTCCCCCGAAGACCCCAGTGCACTGGGAACAATGTTGCGTGAAGGTACACGCTTTCCCCCTGCCCGCCTGTCTCGGGTCAGCTTAACCCCCGAGAGCAGGGGGAAGGTTTCCCTCCCCTGCACCCTAGGAGCATCCCACGCTCGTGGAACATGGCCGTTACCTGTGCGGAAATTCCGCCCTTCAGAGCCGCATGTCGGTGGAACCCTAGTAATGAAGGGAAGGCCACGCCCGCGGGTGCGCCTCTGGGAGGCGGCCCCTCGGCGGGCCGGGCTCCAGCCCGCTCTGGGACGCAGCCTCCCCGGGGGTCCGACCCCGCCTTTCAGGGCACGCGGGTTTGTAAACCGTGAAGCTGGCCA
This sequence comes from Phyllostomus hastatus, assembly GCF_019186645.2. Classification (NCBI taxonomy): domain Eukaryota; kingdom Metazoa; phylum Chordata; class Mammalia; order Chiroptera; family Phyllostomidae; genus Phyllostomus; species Phyllostomus hastatus. The sequence continues at coordinate 1,238,555 of NW_025333796.1, forward strand.
ACCGACCGGTGACCATGGCGCTTCTGTTCCCAGCAGTCCTGTCTGCAGTCGCCCTGTCCCCCCAGTCACGTCTCCCCTCCTCCGCCCTGAGCCTTCTGCCCCTCGCAGTTCTCCTCAGGGGACAGCGCAGCACCCCTGGGACCCGGCGCCTGTCGGGCCCAGCCCCAGACCGACCAAGGCGTAAATCTGGGGGGTGCCCAGCAAGGACGTTTGGGGGCGTCCGGGGAATCCCGACGCACACCCAGCCGCGAATCGCGGCTCCAGGGCCGTGCTGCCCCTCCCTCCCAGGGGTCTCCCGCCTGCTGGGGGTTCACAGCACGTCCTGGGGACAGTGTCCTTGGGAAGAGTCCAAGTGCAGTCCCATCTGTCTGGACCTGGATGGACGGTCTGCCGTCTCCTCCCTCCGCCCCAGTCCCCCACGTTCCATAAAGCTTCGGCGCTTGGCCGCATGGCCCAGAGGGGGGTGGGTTTGACCCGTTGGAACCCACGATGAGTCAAGTCCTCTCCGGGAGGGCGGCCGCCCTCATTCACGGAGACCGCCGCAGAAGTCCAGGAGGGACCCTGACAGACGTGGCGCTTAACCGCTCCTGCCAAGACCCGCCGGACACGGGACTCTGAGCGGAGCAGCGGCGCTGTGAGGACTGGCACACAGCAAACTTCCACCGCGCTGCCGTGTGCCAGAGGCCGTTCTCGGCAGGACCGGCTGCGTCACGTGCAGGGCCGGGCGCGGGATGAAGCTAGGGGGCCCCTTGTTCAAAACGCAGGGGAAGGGCGGTTACAGGCCCTCAAACGTTCGCTGTTCTCCTCTCTTCCGTGGTCTGTCTCGGGCCTGTCCTGGCAGATTTTATTTTCTATTTAATGTCACTCTCCCTGGGGCACAGGGGCACTCCCAGGGGAGGGTGGCCCTCCCGGGTGCCTGGGGGCGCCATCCTGCCCGGTCGGTGCTCACACGCCTACCAGCCGCTGAGTCCTCCGGCCCCGCCACACACAGCCCCAGAGCCAGTGCACCCCGGCGGTGGGGCTCGGGGAAGCCCCCCACGCAGTCGCTGGCAGACAAGGACCCTCCCCTCAGGGCACTGCAACCTCTGCACCCAAATACCTGGGTACCTGGATGGGGGTGGTCACTGACAGCCCTGGGCAGGACGCCGCCAGGCCCTGATCCCGGGAGCCAAAGGACACAGGGCCAACCCTCCTGTGCCCCCACTGCCCACCAGAAGCAAAGGACAGCCAAGGTCACGGGAAAGGAGAGGACTGGCCAGGTGGGGCCAGGGCCGGGCGGCCAGGGAACCTCGCCCGGAGAGGGGTGGTAGGCAGGCCCCGTGGGGCTTTGCTCACAAAACAAAAACTCAGAAGACAATATTTTAAGGCTTGCAAGACTTGCCTGCAGAGCGTCCCACGTTCTGGCGGGGTACCCCCCCAGGCCCCTGCAGCGAGCCTTTGCAGGGCCCACTCGCTCGGTCTTCACTGCGCTTCTGTCCGCGGGCGGGCGGGGAGTCAGTGCGGCCTCCGCTGCATGGGCGAGGGGTCTGCAGCCGGCCTGAGCAGGGGGAGCGCAGTGCTGGCCCGGGCGGAGGAGCCTGTGCTCCTGACGTCACCCATGCTGCGGCTCTTTCACGCATCCGTGCTCCCCAGGTTCAAGTGCGGAACAGGCAGCCAGACAGCTCACCAGCTGGCACGCAAGCCCTGCCCTCACGGCAGCTCCTCTCCTCTGCTCCCTCGGGCGCTGGCTGAGCCGCGCCCAGGGCAGCGGCGAGGCGGTGCCAGGGTCCTGCCCACCCGGCGATCGGAGACAGGGAAGGCCGCTGCAAGAGGCGCCTGCAGGGTGGCCGAGCGTGGTCAGCGCAGGCAGCACACGAGGCTCTCTGGGGTCTCAGGGCCTGGCCCCGGACGAAGGTCCCGGTCCCCTGTGTCCAGGAAGGACTCCGTGAGCAGGTGCGGCATCAGCCAGGACCCAGGAAACTTCCGGAGCTTCACAGCAGTTCTTTCCCGCGCCCCCACTGCCTGGTTTGTTTCCCGTTTATTTCACCGGAGGGCGTGGTCTTTGCAGATACAGTTTCAGACACAGGCCGGCGCCCTCAGGAAGGGGCCTCCGGCATTCAGGGGCCACAGCCGCCCGTGTGCTGGCCGCCGTGGAGTCCGTGGCTGTCTGGGATGCATGTTCTAAAAGGCCCTGGTGGTAGCGTTGGACGAGCTCCGTGGTGTGGACGCCACCCCGTGACCGACTCCAGGCCGCCGTGACATCCGCCCGCTTGCCGAATACTCGCCGTCCCCACCTGCAGCTCCTGGAGGCCGGGGGAGCCAGCGCAGCTGCAGGTGTGGGTCACGGCCACCCGCGGACATGGCCTTTCTTCCAGGTCCCCTGGGGTGCAGCCTGGGAGTGTCCCCGCTGCCACAGTGGCTGTGGGACCGGGAGAGGAGTGGCAGCGCAGCGCTGGGTCGCAGGGGTCAAGCTCAGAGTCTGGCACCGGGCAGCCGCCGCAGGTCCCCAGCAGAGACCCAGACCTCAGGCGAGAGCAGTGGCGACCAGGCTGGGTGGCTCACCGGGAGGGGGCTGAGGCCTCCACTGGAGGACGGGCGGCGGGAGGGTGGGTGTCTGGATGCGGTGACGGGAGAGCAGCCGGAAGGAGCCTGGGTGGCGCCTGGGACCTCCGCGTAACTGGGCAGAGGACGGAGAAGAACACTGGGCATCTTCAGGGTGTAATTTGGCGGCAGAAAAAGTGTAACGAGCCCTGGCTGGCGTAGCTCAGTGGATTGAGCGCGGGCTGCAAACCAAAGTGTCACAGGTTTGATTCCCAGTCAGGGCACATGCCTGGGTTGCAGGCCATGGCCCCCAGCAACTGCACATTGGTGTTTCTCTCTATCTTTCTCCCTCCCTTCCCTCTCTAAAAATAAATAAATAAATAAATAAAATCTTTAAAAAAAAAGTGTAACGAGGGAAGGACCTGTTTGTCCCTCCTTTGTATTAAAATCCTGTTGGACGGTTAGCTGATCTTTCTCTCGAATTTTCCTCCTGTCACCCCTCCCCCAGACCCTTACCACCTTCGTCACCCTCACTCATATTTTTTGCAAAAATCCTGAGTAAGGAGTTTAGTTTAATTAGACATGGCCTCATTCTTTTTTCCCCCCCAAAAGGCTTTATTTATTTACTTTTAGAGAGAGGGAAGGGGGGGAGAAAGAGAGGGAGAGAAATGTTGCCCCAACTGGGGACCAGGCCTGCAAACCCCGGCATGTGTTTTGACTGAGACTTGAACCGGTGACCTTTCCCTTTGCAGGATGGCACTCAACCGACTGCGCCACACGGGTCAGGGAGGCCTCGCCCACTCTTGGAAGGCGTCCCTGTTAGGGCGCCACAGCAATCAAACGTGGCATTGGAGTTTGGGAGTGGGTGGGGGGACGCCTTTGACAGAATGTGTCTTCTGAGGGAGTTCATCCAGTAGGATCCCCCCTCCAGTGCGGGGCCGGTGCGGGGGACACGGCGGAGCTCCCCTAAAATGTCTCACACTGTTGAGAGAATTGACGTGAGAAGCGAAGAGGTAGAAATAGAGGGAACATACATACAAAACAGGAAAACGTACATAAGTAAGGACCTCACTAACGGCGTTCCCTGATCGCCAGCGCCTACGACACTCCTGCAGCTCCTCAAACACAGGACGCTGGAGGATGGCTCGGTGGGAGTGACTGTTTGGGGGAGAAAATCAACTTAACACCCTCGGGCTTTCCGTCTGAGCTGCCAGGAACGCCCGGGTGGCGTGTTCGGCGTCAGGCGCCAGCGTCTGCAGAACCCTCCGGATGCCGGTCGCCCAGGCCCGCCTGTCCCGCCCGCTTCCAGTCACCCTCCGCGCTCCTCGCGCTCACGAATTGTCTGACATTGGCTTGATGTCCTCCACTCTCGTTTCTTTACAATCGCAACGGGCGTCCCTCACATTTGGCTTCGACTTCGAAAATAATTTTTAGCTTTTCGAAATCCTTTTGAGGAGTAGGCAGGGTATAAATAAATTTGAAACAGAACGATGGAAATATACGCGCGAAGGATGTTTACTCCAGCATTGTCTGTGAAAGCAACATTGGAAACAAATGTCTGTGAATGGGGGGGAGGGAGGTTAACGCAGTAGTTGCTGAGAGTGAAATATCCGTCGCCCAATCAGTCGGTACCTCCTAACGGAGAAGCCTGTGTGGGACACACGAAGAGGGAAAAGCAGTGCACAGACAACTCTACGTATAGAGAAAAAAGCAAAGCTATATCCATGTCAGAGCGCAGGAAGTCGATTGCAGGTCACGCCACGTGAGGGCAGTCATCTTCTCTGCAGGCTCGTGTTGTTGTTGAATCTTCTACTCTAAGAAGGTGTGGGTTAGCCCTGGCCTAGTGGCTCAGTTGGTCAGAGCGTTGTCCTGATACGCCAAGGTTGCGGGTTCGATCCCTGGTCAGGGCACATACAAGAATCGACCGATGAATGCATCAACAAGTGGAACAACAAAATGATGTATCTCTCTCTCTAAAAATTATAAATTAAAAAAAAAAGAATTCATGTCATCTTGTCATTTAAAAATCCAAAGCAGAGCAAAAATTGTTAAATTACCAACTATGTAATAAAATAACAAAGGACACAAAATAAGACTCATCAGGAATGTTGTAGATTTCCTTTTTATTCCTGTTTTGAATAATTTCATATTTATACTCAAGGAAAAATTAAAAAAAAAATAAATCTGGAACACAAATGAGAGGACACTGTGAAGAGTAGAAGATAATTGGGTACAACTACCTGTTTAGGGATCACAGAGATCACAATTTCCGGCAGGACACAGGGCGGGCAAGTGTGTATTTGTGTGTGTGAAAGTTCGTTTGTTTTTCTTAAGATGTTTATTTATTTATTTTTAGAGAGGGAAGGGAGGGAGAAAGAGAGAGAGAGAGAAACATCCATGTGCGGTTGCTGGGGGCTGTGGCCTGCATCACAGGCATGTGCCCTGACTGGGAATCGAACCTACGACACTTTGGTTCGAAGCCCGTCGTTTTGTTTTTGAGGAGGACATTTTCCTGATGATGATGAGGAGGAGGAGGAGGAGGAGGACAAAACTGCCATTACTGTATGGCAGGCATTGTCTTAAGTAATTTCACTTTTATTAAGTCATATAATCTTTTTTAGAAAATTTAAATTGATCATAGAGAGACAGGGGGAGGGACAGAGAGACAGTGATCGGTTGCTTCACTTATTGAGCCTCCATTGGTTGTTTCTTGCAGGCGCCCTGACCAGGGATCGAACTGGCAACCTTGGCGTAAGGGGACGACGCTCTAACCCACTGAGCTACCTGGCCGGGCTTGAGTCATATAATCTGAGCGGTAACGCGGTGAGGAAGGTCCTCTGGGCATTGCTATGTTACAGTGAGACGCAGAAGCAGAGAGAAGGAACTTGGCCAGGGTCACAGGGCTCCCATGTCCTCACGGAGCTGGGATTCAAACCTGGGCGGGACACAGCCAGAGTCCCCACCTGTCTCCTCCCTGACACTGTAAAGTGGGGTGACTCCCTGGGGTCCCGCCCGCCCCCAGACCGCTCTCCGCAGCCTCCCCACACACGCAGCAGCCGCGGTCCCTTTGGGGGCTGATGTTCTGATATTCTCACGTCGCTGCACTGAGTTTGAGGAGGTTGGTGCGCCTTGGGGTGTGATCGTGGAAAGAGGGGACACCAGAGGAGTCGGGGTCCTCTGACAGGAAGTGGGGGGCTGCAGCTGGGATCTGTTCAGTCGGCAGCAGCCAGGACAGGGGACTGCCCAGGTTTCCTCCCGCACAGCCTCGCGGGTGCAGCTGCCCGACCCACTTCCGCGGTGGAGGAGGGAGGGGGAGTCAGAGCCCCCGCGCCCGGCAGGCACGGCCTGGGGCCACACGGGGACATCACAGACGCCCACGAGAGACAGAAACAAGTGTTATCTGAGGACCTGGGCTCCATTCAGGTCACCGGTGGGACTCTGTGACTGTTGGGGCTCGCTGGGGGCTGGGATGCAGGGACGAGACTGGGTCGGGGGTGTCGTGCTGGCTGGCGGCGCTGCCCCTGCCCACTAGAGCTGGGCGCAGCCTGGCCCCTCCACCGAGGCAGGCTGGGGTGGGTCTGAACGGGACAGCCCACTCCCACACTCTGTTCTGCGACGCCCCCTCCGCTCCGCTCTCCGGGTCAGCCCCGCCTTCGGTCCCTCCCCGTGCTGCTGCGGTTTGCAGTCCTTCTGTCCACTGGTCCTGGCTGGCTGTCCCCCACACAAGCTCCCGAGGGAAGACCGTGGCCGCCCTGAACGTCCCGGCCCCGGTCCGGTTCCGAGCGGCTGCTCGCCCACTCACTGGGCAAGGAGACGGGTGGGTGACGGGGTCAGGGTGGATGCCCCGTGGGGAGGGGGCCGTGGCCGAGACCAGAGGCGGCGGGAGCTTCTCCAGCCTCACTCCGGACAGTCACTGAGAGCCCCTCTGCCCTTTGTTTACGGGGCCCACAGCTCCGAGACTTACCGCGTGGGAAAGTAAAATGGAAAATCGGAAAGGCTTCCAGGGACTGAAAATGAAAATTAATAAACCCATAGTACAGTGCGTTAATTTTTGTGAAAAACGACTGCTTTCCCGCACAAAACAAAGTCTGGGGAGACGGTGACGCTGTTCCCCGTGAGCAGAGCCCTCTGGGACCGTCCGGCCCGGCGGCAGGCGGCCCGGCGCTTCCACGGCCCCTGCGCGCACTGTCTGTCGCTGTGTCTCCGGCCGCGGGGCCCCTGGAGCCTCTGTGCGCACTTGCGCGGGGCTGAGAGGGAAAACGCAGACGGCAGCCGAGAATCGGCGTGACAGCTCTGGCCCGTGGACACCCTGAGCGACCCCGGGGACGGCCCCTTCCCCCTGAGGGCCCCACCCAGCCCCGCGGACGGAACCGTGAGACCCAGGAGGTCGAGGCGGGGCGGCGGGCGGGCCCTCGCTGACAGTGGCGTCAGTGTTGCTACGGTTACTGCGCGTTCACGGACACCAGGCCCGCGTTCACCTCCGCGGGAACCCCGCCCTGCCCGCCCCACCCGGGAGGGACTGCGCGATGCTGGCCAGTGGAATTCTTCACTTACACCCACATGCGTGTCTGTGTCCACCTTTCCCCCCACAGTGAAACCGGACGAGTGTGTGTGTTTGGTTTTAAGAAAGTGACCCCAACAGCTAATGTTGCTGCTTTTGGAGGGCCCGGCCGGGCCCAACCCCAGCCAGCCCCGGACAGAAAACCGCCCTCTGCCACCTTCTAAATTCCATCATGTGTGGAGTCGGACTTCGACTTGAATACATTCTTGAGCCATTTCATGGGGATCTTAAGAATTCATTGAATCTTTTGTCTTTGAAGTTTAATTCTTCCACCTCTGGCACATTATCTACGGCTGTGAGAAAAACTGCCTATCGCTTGGGTGATTGCACCTAAAATAAAGGTGCAGGGAAGTGAAATTAGAAGCAGAGAGAAGAGCAAGCAGTTCTTCGGTTTTCCCTGCTCAGGTTTTGGCCCAGAATTCACAAACCCCCTCTCTGTGTTCACGGCTTCCTTCCCGGGCGCTGGGTTCAAGTTCAATGCTGGCTTCTTCCCACCACATTGCTCCCCAGGTCCCTCCTGTCCTGCTCTCTCCCTCTCTGCCCGTGCTCCTTCCCTCCCCTCCCGCCCATCCTGCTTCTCAGTGACCTGCTCTGCGTCCCCATCGCCGGTTCCCACCCACGGTGGCAGCCTCTTCCCGGGACCCGACCCGGCACGGACCCTGTGTCAGACAGGTGCCTCCTCTCACTCATGCTCGCCAACCCCAGGGGGCCGCCGTCACCCGCCCTGCAGGCGGGAAGCACTCAAGGGCAAGAGGCCCACAGGCAGCATCCCTGGAAAGCACCGAGGCATTATGGGAACCCAGGTCTATCCATCCATCCATCCAGCCTTCCATCCATCATCCACCCATCCATCCATCATCCATCCATCCACCCATCCATCCACCCATCCATCCATCATCCACCCATCCATCCATCCACTCATCCATCCACCCATCTATCCACCCATCCATCCATCCACCCATCCATCCATCTATCCACCCACCCATCTATCCTCCATCCATCCATCCATCCATCCTTCCATCCATCCATCATCTATCCATCCATCCATCCATCCTTCCATCCATCCTCCACCCATCCATCCATCCTTCCATCCATCCATCACCCATCCATCATCCATCCTCCATCCACCCCGCACTCACAGATAAAGACTTACTACCTGCCAGCTGCCCTTCTAGGAACCAGGGCCACCGGCAGATGTCAGGGGAGCGGAATGGAGATGAGGAGTCACAGCCGCGTGGTGACAGCACATACAACCAATCAGAGGGACGGACGCTGAATTCCACTCAAGAGGTGAGAGGAGGCCTCGGAGAGGAAGCGGTACTTGGAGGCCCTGGTTCCTCAAGCTGCCTGGCAGCCACCCTGTTACTCTACCTTGAATGTGAACGTTTGGAGTTTTATAAAGTCTGTAGTGACAGCTCTTCCTGGAGGGGCCGGGGCCTGCATTTGAGGAAAACTGGCCACCCCAGTGCAGACTGTGGTCCTGATGGTACCGATCAGTCGTCCAGGTGGTCCTAAAGGGCAGGCACACACCTGTCCACCACGTTTTCTTAATCCTCACCTGAGAATATGTTTATTGGTTTTAGAGAGAGAGGAAGGGAGAGAGAGAGAGAGAGAAACATCGATGTGTGAGAGAAACATCAGCTCCCTCCGGCATGTGCCCTGAGCAGGGGCTGAATCTGCAACCTTTTCGGGACCGTGCTCCACCACACGGGGCAGCCTGGCCACATCGGGAGAGAAAGAGGACGCGCACTGGGGCGGCCGTGCGGTGACTGTCTGGCTGGCAACCAGTGTGCTCCTGCAGCTGGGACAAAGGGGGACAATGGGGACAAGGATTCGTGTCGCCTTCACGGACCCTGACTCCCGCTCCAAAGCCAACCGAAGGAACACGTGTGCCCCGGGCTCCCGCCCCCGAGTCCTGGAGGGCGGAGACGGACGCGCCGACGTGTGGGAAGTTGGCTGCGTGACTGGCCTTCACGGGGTCACACGCCTAGTGGGAGGGACGCCGCCTGGACAGGTGTTTGTGGTCGGGGAGGACCCTGCCCCCGCCACTCTCGGTCAGTCTGGAAGGACGCTGGATTGTCTGCTGGGCCCGAGTCGTCACGGGAGTTAACACACAGGCAGGTGACTCAGGAAAGACCCCCATGTCCCGCACGTTCTGGCTGAAGCCCTGCGATGACCGCAGCACACGAGTGTCTGGGATCGAGACCAGGGCAGCCCACTCTCGGCCCGTCTGCTGTGGGGGGGCCAGTGGGCCGTGGGACACGCCTAAGGCACGGACTCCGGGAAGCTGGGTGTTTGTCCTCACTGGGTGCAGTACCCACTGAGGTGGAACAAACCGTCCTCAAACCCCGGCGGCCTGAGCTGCCCCCGAGGACCCTGCGTGGCCCGGCTGGACTCGGGCTGCCCTGAGCCCTCTCCTCGATGGGGTCTCAACGGTTGCCGGTGGTGACACGTGCGAGGCCTTGGCCCACTCCCACCCACCCCGCACCCTCGGAGACTTGGACACGCACTGGCCCGGTTTCCGCCAGCCCGAGGCCGTGTCCCAGGCCCGGCCCAGCCCCTGAGTTCTCGCCTGGGACACTCGGGCTGACCCGACGCCTGCCCTGCTGGACACTCCCCAGAAAGCAGCCCCCCGCCTGTTTCTTGTGAGTTGCCACGTCTAAGACTCCGTTCCAGCCCTCCAGGGTGCCCTTCCCTTCTCTCTCCTCCCCTCCAAACGGCGGCCTTTGCACCGAGAGGCGCTGGGCTCCATGCACACTGAGGTCTCCCCCCAAGACCGCAGCGGTCGGGATACAGTCTACATCGCCACAGCTGTCCAGCTGGGCTCCCCTTTGACACCACAAGAGACATGTAGGCCTTAGCTGTCATCGTGCCACCCTCGCCACAGGGCTGCTTGAGTGTCCTCGTGGCATGGCAGCTGGCCTGTCCCACAGCAAAGGGAGAGAAGGCGGAGCTGCCATGTCCTGTATGACCTCGCCCTGGAGGTCACGCACGGTCGCTTCTGCAATATGCTGTTCCTTCCCCGGGCCAGCCCCAGTCCCTGGGAGGGCGACTCCAAGGCGGCGGCCCCCGGGGGCCGGCTGCCACGACTCCGCTGGAATCAGGCTGCTGGGACAAGGACGGGGTTGGCGTGGGGGGCGTGGGGGGCATGGGGGGGTGGGGACTAGGCTGCATCTAGGCGGTCCTTCCAGCCCGGACTTTATCTCCTAATGAACAAGAGAGCTGGGCAGCGAACGAAAGAGTTAATGTGCTCCCAGAAGCGTCTCTCACAGAGAGCAACGCATCTGCCGGGGTCTGGCCCGGTTCCTGGAACCGGGGGCTCGCTCGGTGGGGTGGGGTGTGGGGGGGCGGCCGCAGCAGCTGTCTGGGTTCCCATCATGGCTCCTCGCTTCCGAGGTCGGGGAGGCGGGAGGGGACGTGGACAGGTGGCCCTGGCGAGGCCGGCTGGGGCCGGCGGGCGCACAAAGATGCCGAGGATCTGGAAGGGAGACGGGAGCGAGGGGCCTGGCAGGCCGCCCTGCGGGGGGCCACTTCCGCCTCTCAGGAGCGCCCACCTGATGAATGGGTCCGCCCGGGGGGACCGGCTCCTGGGCCTTTCTCCGCGGAGCGGTGCCAGCCCCCCCCCCCAGTAACACTTCCTCTGGCCGGCCCCAGTGTCCCCCGCCCCCACTTGTCCTTGGGGCCGACCGCTGGTCCGGCGCAGATTGGTTGTCCCCTGGCGAGCAGGAGGGGCGGACTGGCAGCCCTGGTCACTCCGGAGGGAAGGGGGTGAGGGGCCCTCGCGTCAAGGCCCCCTGCACCCCTCACCCCGATTCTCCGACTCCTCAGTGCATTTCTTTCCCAGCAAATGCTGTCCCTTCCAGGGGGCCGTCCCGGCTGCCGGCCGCCCCAGACGTGAGCAGGAGGGCGCGGGAGCACGGGCAGGCGCCCACGCCGGGAGGGAGGCCCGAAGGGAGCTGCTGCTTGTGTCTGAAGGGGTGAAAAGAAGCCCCTCACCCACCCGACGTCCTCCCTCGGGAGGTGGGCTCCCTCCTTCCTCCATCCCCCCCGCCCCAGTCCCCTGTGGTCTCCCACAGGGGTGCTGAGCCCCACCACGGACCGCTGCGGCCGGCCGAGGGGCGGGCCCGGCTCCTCTGGGGGCGCCCCTGCCCCGAGGACACACGCGTGTCACACTGGCTCACTAGCCCCTCGGAGAACTGCCCTCTTCCTGGAGACGGCTGGCACGGTGATGGACGGAGGGGGGTGAACCCCGGGGCGCGGGAGTGAGGACCAGCCCGGTTCCGGCCTTTGCTCCGGCCCCTGCCCCCCTTGGCTCACCCCCCTGCATGGCGGTGCCCTGGCTCTGCCCGCCCCCCCCCCCACGCCGCTCTCCATTCAGCAGCGCTCCGAGGCCCCCCACTCCCAGAGAGCGCGGACCGCGGCGGGCGCGGGGTGCCAAGTCCTGGCGGCCCCGGGGCCGGCACAATGCCCCTTTGTGCTCGCTGCGTGCCCTCCCTCCGCCCCCTTCGGCACTTCTTTTCCAGCCGACTTGGCTATGACAGTACCTCGGGCCGGGGGAGGAGAGGCTCCGGAGGCCAGGCCTGGCACCGAGTCCGAGCGGGCGGGGGCCTGGCCCTGCGGCGGCGGCCGTGGTCACATTCCCACTGCGGGGGCCCTGGGACCGCCTTCCCGGGCGAGCTTCCACGGCGGGGGGGAGGCAGTGCCTGGCTCCTGGTAGGGGCTCTGCTGGTGGGGGACATTATTCCAAAGAGAGGACTGGGGGGCGGGGTGTGGAGCTGGGGTCTCTGGGGCCCTGCGGGCTCAGCGGCAGCCTAGGCACCCAGGGTCACGAGTAAGACGGACACACAGAAGGAAGGAAAGCGGCCGGGTTACAGGCGAGGGGTGGAGGGTGGAGTGGATGGAGGTAGGGCTGCCAAGAGCAGGAGGTGCTGGTGGGGGCCGCTTTGCCTCTGTGGATGGACTCCGGGGGGGGCCGCCAGGGGCGCCCCCTGCAGGCTTAGAGGCCGGTGGACGCCCCCCTTTCTACTCTGGGATGTGACTTCCTCCTTTGGTCACGTTTTCGAGGGGCCGCCGGCACCGCCAGGAGCCACAAACCTGGCACGGGCGCTGGGTGCCCACTCACATTTTTAGAACACTTTAAAGGAAACCCTTCAAATCCGGAACCAGACAGCTGGAGCTTCGCTTCGGCGGCCCTGCGTCCCATAGGGAAATACAAAGGTCAGCCCGCAGGGCAGAGGTCAGCCGGAGCAGGGAGACACCACCTCCGCCGCCCCCCGCCGGCCGCCTTGGCTTTCCCTCGCGCAGTGACCCGCAGACACGCGAAGGTTTGCCGGCCGGCCGGACTGCGGGAGGGCTGGGGGTGGACGACCGGCTTCCAGTTGGAGGTGCAGGGGCGGTGCTCGCAGATTTTTGTGCAGGACGATGAAAGCTCACCCGGACAGTCGGACGTAACTGGACGACGTGACTGGGGAGGTGGGGGCTTGGACCCGGTTTGGGCCCCGGCCACGCGGAGCCCCGGGCTGCTGTCCACGGCGTGGACGCCGGCAAGCGCCTGCACCGCACTGCCTGTGAAAATATTGACGTACACCTGCGCCCGCCTGTAAACAGGTGCCGCGCCCACCCCGCCGAACCTGTCTGCTCCAGCCCTCCTCCCGGAGCTTCTCCCAGTCCGGCAGCCCAAGGGTTAAGTCCGGCGTCGCCGGCGTCCAGGACGGGGTCTCAGAGCCACAGCGAGGACCCGAGGACCCTCAGCAGCAGCCCTGGCGACACCGGTCACTGTGCTACTCGCCCTGGCAGAGGAATCTGGACGGAGCGTGGCGGTGCTGGCGCTGGAGGGTCTGACCCACCAAATCCGAGACGGAGTTCTGGTCCGCGGGGCGGGCGGGGGAGGCGGCGCCCGCGGCTTTACACCCCCGTCCCTAGACATCGACGTTTGATTTATGAACGCTGGCAGCGCCACGGGCCATCTTGCCAACAAAGGTCCCGAAATTGAAATCACATGAAACTTTCCCTGGTTCCCTGCTAGGACCCCAGACGCCCTTCCCTTTCGCAAGCGGCAAATTCACTTAAAAATAATTAAGAAAAGATTGATGGGATCTTGGAATTGTAATGAAAAATATGATCTCATTAGTAAGTCATGAGTCAGGGCCAGGCGCCCGGTCAGATGTGCGCACTTCTGCATAATGAGAAGCTGATGCCGGGGAGCTAATAACGGCACGAATTAAAAAATTAAAATGGTTTCCCTTTATACTCCTTGGGCCGTGCTGACATCCTTCCCTCGGCAAAGGTGCAGAAAGAGGTCTCCCTCCAAAGGGCCCTGCCCGCTGCGGCCGGGCTGGAGGAGGGAAAACGGCGGTAAAGGACCGAAAAGGCTGAACCTGGGGGCTCTGCCCACGGGGTCCGCGGTCAGGTCTCGCCGAGGTCTCTGTCCAGCATGAGGAAGGCTCCGGTTCGCCCGTCCGCACGAGGATCAGCGCGCGCCCGAGGATCAGCGCGCGCCCGAGGATCAGCGCGCTGCGGACAGAGCAGCCAGACCCAACAGTTACCCTGCGCAGCCAGACCCAACAGTTACCCTGCGGGGCAGACGCGCATAAGCTCCAGGAAGGTAGCCCTGAGTCCCGCGTGTGCGACACGCAGGCCCTTGCCAGCTCCTTCCTGCCCCTTCCAGCTGTCCACCCGGCCGGCCAAGTTGGTCGGAGCCTCGAGTCCCTCCGCTGTCAAACGGGAGTCAGAGCCCCTCCCGGCCGGGGGGCTCCGCGGGTAGGAGCGTCCTCGCCCCGACACCAGAAAAGCTGCGGGTTCGATCCTGGTCGGGGCGCGTGCGTACGAATAGCAACCAACCCAGGGTTCTCTCACAGGGATGCTTCTCTCCCTCGCCCTGCCCCTCTCTCTAAAACCAATACTAATTTTTAAAAAGATTTTATTTATATATTTTTAGAGAGGGAAGGGAGGGAGAGAGAGAGAGAGAGAGAGAAACATCAATGTGCGGTTGTTGGGGGCCGTGGCCTGCAACCCAGGCATGTGCCCTGACTGGGAATCGAACCTGCGACACTTTTGGTTCGCAGCCCGAGCTCAATCCACTGAGCCACGCCAGCCAGGGCTTTAATAATATTTTTTTAAAATATCCTCTGGTGAGGATGTAAAAAGGTAAAATAAAACAGGAATAAGAAAAGCAACCTCCTGGGTTTACGGTGAGAATGCCACGGCATTCACGGCGCCGGCGCTCATCTGAGATTATTTATCTTCCCCCTTCCTTAGGGGCGTTACTGGGCGGGCATCGAAGTGAACCGTGCCCCCTCTTCAAGTCACAGGGACCAGCGCTCGCGGAGCGTCCGAGATGTCCCAGGTGCGGTGGAGGGGCGCAGCGACCGGCCGGCCGGCCTTTGAAGAGGTTGTGACCTTGTTGGGAGCAGGACCCCGAAGGTGGGCCCGTGTGTACCGACTCTTTGCAGAGCGCGCCGGGCCAGCGGCTGCGGGAGGCCGGAGGGAAGTCCCGAAAGGGGGAGGTTGCAGGGAGTGGCTGAGGGGCTGGGGCCCAGCTGGGGTGCGCTGCCGGACCCACTCTTGAAGTGTTTAAATCCTGAGCCCCTCGAGGTACTCCCCTCCTCCCTCCCCCCCAGTCCATGGGACCTGGGACGGGTAAGACCAGGGAGGGGCGCGCTGGGGGGAGGAGCAGCTTGCGGGGCGGCAGGGGGGAAACACGGCGAGACACCGCGTGGGGGCTTGTGGGTGGGGGCTGGCGACGTGGCCGCAGACCAGGCAAGACTGGGCCCCGCGTGCTGCACCCGGCCCTGCCCTGTGAGCGAGGACACTGAACTTCATTGAGGGGGACACGGTGGGGGGGTCTGGAGCAGGGAACGATGGAAGATTCGCTCTGAAGCAAGACCTAAGAAACGCCACCAGGCAGAGGAGAGAACTCAGGGAAGAAGCCCCTCTGCGGCCCGAACCGGGAGGCTGGCCACGGGAACAAGAGGATCATGGGAACACAGGGCCGACACTGGACGCAGACGCCGGGGCAGCCGCCGGTCACCAGCACACAGCCCCTCCCAAGCCCCTCAGAGGCAGCTGCCCACCTGCTGCCCCTCTCAGGGTGGGACCCCCAAAGAGTCCGAACGCGCCAGGGCCTGGGGCCAGGCCAGGTAGCCTGCTGGGGCTGACCGCCAGCCCCTCGCACGCTCACCACCACCCCTCACACGCTCACCCGCTCAGGGGGGGCCTCCTCTGCCCGGACACAGGGTCGCACCGTGGTGCGCGTTAGCTAACAGCTGCGGGACCTGTCTGTGCCGGGCACCGAGTGGACACTTCGTGGATGGCCTCTGACCCAGGGCCAGTCACGTCCTGGTCCCGGGCAGGCTCCATCCGGAGCTGCCGTGGGCGGAGGTGGCCGGTTCACGCCAACCCCGTGGAGTGAGGGCCTGCAACCTGGCACACCGGGCGCTTGGTCCCCCGCCAGCGTTCCCCAATTGCTCCGCTTTCGCCCAGGGCACAACCACCCCTCCTGCCCCTGGAGGGTTTACCAGTTGGCCAGGTCGCAGGCAGAGTTTGTGTCATTGCACTTTGCTTTGTTGCGGTCCATAGATGTTGCGTGTTTTTGTTTTTTTGTTTCTTAACAAATCGAAGGCAAGACCCTCCCCCTACAAACAGATTCCGACTCACTTTATTGCGGCACTTGCCTTATGGGGGTGGTCTTGACCCGAACCCACAGTGTCTCCGAGGTGCGCCTGGTCTTCCTACCCTCCCCCTCCTCTGTGCCCTCGGCTGAGGCCTGGCCACGCCCCGGTATTCGCTGGAGGCTCAGGGCAGGCTGACTGTCCACCCCGTCACCCTGGGCAGGTTCCGTGCCCGTTCGCACAGCCCAGGCACAACGCCAGCCCGCGGTCCCCTCACCTCCGATCCCATCGCCTCCGCCCCGCTTCCTGCCCAGCCGCCCGTCCCAGCGGTGCAGCCCAGCCGCGCCGGCCCCGCGTCCGTGGGTCCTCGTGGGAACACCTGCTCGGGCTCCGACTCTGCTCCTCCCAGCGCCCCGTCACCACCCCACCTCCACACAGCGTCGGGTGCAGGTGCCGATAGGGGACACCTTTCTCCATTCCTTCCTAATCGCTAAGGGAAGCCTTCGACGTTTTCCTGTGAAGCATCTTTGCCTAAGTTAGTTTTATCACACATTTGCATTTATCAAGTAAAACGCTTTTCCTCCTTTATTTTGTCAGCGTGCTAAATGACGCGGCATTTCAGTAAACCAATTTCGTGTCCGGGGTACGCGTTCAAATTGGTCCTTTTTGTGTATGCTCAGAATCCCTCGGGCAGCATTTTACTTGGCGCCTTTGCATATACGCTTATGCACGATCCTGGTCTGTCATTTTTTTATTTTAGTTTTTCACGTCACATCTTTGAGAGGTTCAGCGCAGAGTTGCGAGAGCCTCAGACACTGAGCTGCGGAACATTCTCCGTTTTTCCCCTGCCCTGGGAGGGGTTGCGTGGGGCTGATTTTATCTCCTTCTTACACGTGGTTTGCGTTCCCAGGACAAGCCAGCTGGGCGCGGAGATTTCCCTGGAGGAAGGTTTGAAACTACAGAGCCGCCTTCGTTTATCGGTATAGGACGGTTCAGGCTTTCTGTTTCTTTTTTGTCAGTTTTTTTTTTTTAATCAAAATGTTCCAACTTGCACGGGAAGCCACTTACAGCGCGCCCTCACCACCTGTCGCCTGTCTGTGGGACCCACAGTGACGCTTCACTTCCCGTTCCCGACACGGCGGCCCCTGAACGGCACGCACTTGAACCGCACAGGCCCCGGTACACGTGAATGGTTTCAGGGCCTACTGTGCTGCTGCTCTCTATTGGTCAGCAGCTAGTGGGCGAGGAGGCTGACTGTGCGCATCGATCTGTGCCATTTCATTCAGAGGACTTCAGCACCCACAGGTCCTGGCCTCCTGGGGAGGTCCTGGGGCCCATCTCCCCCATGGACATCAAGGGACAGCTGAAGATTTGGGGAGTCAAACATTATACACAAGTTTTTGACTGCATGGGGGGGGTTGGCACCCCTAACCCCTGCACACTCTTGGCTCCCTCTTCCTTTATTCCTTCAGCAGTCTCACCAGACCCTCCCCTAGGACCTCCCCGAAACCCCCATCCTTGAAAACCCCTCAAGACAAAGAAGGTGCCCGCGGGCATCCTCCCTCCCAGGAGCACGCTCTCATCTTCCCCTTCCCCCGTGTCCTCCCCCCAGGCACGCGTCTGCCACACCCTAGGAGACCCCAGAGACCTGCAACCCGGAGCAGCGGGCAGCGGCAGACCACTGCAGGCTCGCCCCTGCCGCTGTCTCCAAGGCCCTCTCCTCGGAGTCTCCGGGAGCCGTGGCGGCCCCGTGGAGGCTCAGCGCCCACCCCCCCCCCCCGGTCCCTCTCTCGTTGCTTCTCCTGTCCCAGGCCCCCCCTCGGTTCACTGTCCCCAGCTCTAATCAGCAGCCTCTGAAAACCACCGGCATTCGGGTTGTGAAATATTTCCCGCACGAAGTCAAGAACCCACATGCTGCGGGCTGGCCCTGGGCAGGCCGGCTCAGGGCCGGGTCCCCTTCCTGATAACGTCGGGAACATCACAGCACTTTTCTCCCAGTCCTCTGTCCACCCGCTCCAAATCCTCCCACCGGTCTTGTTGTCTGACCAACTCCTCCTCCTCCTTTAGAACTCAGCTGAGTGTTGCCTCTTCCAGGAAGACTTCCCTGATTTCCCAGACTTGGGTAAGTCTGATCCTCCTCTGTACCACCACCTGTGTGAGCCTGAATTAGAACATAACAGGGTATTGTCATTATTTTCGGCCTGAATCTTCCAATGCTAAAAGGAACCCTCTAACCTTCGAAGGCCTGTGATGGCACAACATCGCTGGATTAGTGATGCCCTGTCCTCAGCAGATGCTCAGCAAACGCCCATTGCACCCACGAATCAGTGAACGCTCCCGAGTTCCAGCTCGGCTCCTCCGACTCTGTCTCCGCCTCTTGCCTCCTTTGCATCCTGCATACCCCCAGGCCTGCTCTCCGCTGTACCTGAGTTGCAACCTCTAGACCCTTAGCCTGCTTTCCTGATGCCTGACGGTGGCCTGTTGGCTCGCACCTGGCATTCATCCTCCTGTACCTGCCACCACGTCCCTGGCACTTCGTGGATTCTGAGCCGTCACTGCATCGACCCTAACGAACACCAGCCCTGCCTCTCATTTGGCCACAGCCTCCTGGGGGTCACCTGGGTTCTCCTGTAGTTTCCTTCCTGGAGGCATGCCTAGGTTTCCCGCTGCTCATCCGGGTTCCTTGCCCGAGGCCGTGGTCCTGAGCAGCCCCCCGGGGGCTCACGTCTCCAGCGCGCCCGCGCTCCAGCACCGCATCCAATGTGTTGGAAGTCAACGTGATGAAGACCACCTTCAACTGCCGGGCGGTCAGTTACTGGCGGTCCGTGTGGCGCCCTGGAGATCAAGTGACTTACCATTCCAGATCTGTCTGTTCTGTCCTTCTTTTCCTTCTGTCTATCCCCGTGGAACTTGCATTTCATTTCTCTGATCCGTAAGTTCGGCATTTGCCATGTATCCAGTCACGAGAGAAGCAGAGACAGTAGGAGCCGGAAAGCATTCAGGATGAAGTCGCACAAGGTTCTCGTTTCGTGGGTGCAGAAACCGAGTCCTAGCGTAACGGGGTCTGCGGGCAGCTCCGCAGCACCCGGCGCCGGCCTGTTTCTGAGCACCAGCATGCAGGGTGTGGGTGTCCTGGGTGCTGGCCGCCACCGCAAGGTGCGGGCATACCGCTCAGAGACCTCAGCGGGGTTCCTGTCTGCTGACTTGACTCCTTGCTGGTGTGCTCAGACCACACTGCCCCGCGTTCAGATCGGCCAGCACACGTGTTCGCCAGCAGCAACGGCCCACGTCCGTAAGCGTGCCCCCCGCGGGGCGCCGCCCCAAGTGCTGTGCGTCTCCCACAGACACTCTGCTGTCCCCGCGTGGCGCAGGAAGAAACTGAGGCATGAGGGCATTAAGTGCCTTGGCTAGGGTCACGCACGCGGCTGGTTGGTGTCACAGCCTGGCCGCCGGGCTCCGGAGCCTGGGCCTTCCCTGTGTCTACACGGACAGCCGATTTGGGCGGTTCTTCTCTCCCTTCCGAGAACAACGACCCTGCTCATCTTCACTGGGAAGAGCCTCTGAGATGGTGTGTGTGTGGGGTGGGGTGGGGGGGCTCCTTTGTCTGCTGGGTGGGCTCCGGAAGTGGCAGGACTTCTCGCTTTGACTCTGAGCACTGCGTGGTTCCCCTCTCCCTTGCTCCACGACCCACTCGCTGCGGTGATTCACTCTCGTCTCCGGCCCTGGCGTTGGCCCGGGCGGGGCTCGCCGCATGGCCACCTCGGTGTTCCCAGCAGACAGCACCAGGCCGGGCCCCAGGCGGCCGTCATAACTGTGCCCCAGCCCCGTCCAACCAACAGAGACTGAAAGAATCGGAAAGAGGCACATTCTCCATGGGCACAAACTCAATGCTGCACACCTATTGGTTTTTTTTTTTTTTTGCTTCAATCATGGGTAATAGATTGGTTTAACTGATTTTGGTTGAATCAGACGATTAGAAAATAGTCATATATACACATGCCACCTGAGCTGACCCTCGGCAAAATTGCAAAGGTGGGGACATCGGTCTTTTTTACTCCACAGCTCCCCACCTCCGCGCGCCGTGGGCCGCCCACTCACCCAGACCCCCCGCACGGCCTGTCGCCTTCCAGTCACTTCCCACAAGGCCTTGTCCCCAGCCTGTCCTCCAGGCCAGAAAACGTACCACAGACGGTTTTAGCCTCAAGGCTGAAAGGCACCCGGGCCTCTGGTCCGGGTCGTGCCCTGGATTTCTTTGGGAACTTTGCTTCTTTTCTCAACTTGGCAAAACAAGGGAATGGAAAGAGGTAGCGAGTGAGATTACCACGGCCACTGTTTATGCAGCCGGCCACTGTGTCAATCGTTGTACTTGTAGTTGCATTTGCAGACTGCACGACATCTGTGGGAGGCAGACACGACGCCGTGCCCGTTGTGCGGGGCGCGGCACACGGGCTGGAAGGGTACACCCACAGTTCCAGTCTGAGAAACAGCCGAGCTGAGACACAGACTCCCAGCTGTCCGGCTGAGAGCTTGCTCTCTCACCCCCCACTCCAAGCTTCCAGCTTTCACACACCGGGGTGCTTTCTGAACCGGCAGCCACAGCCCGAACTTTAATCCAAATGATTAAAATTTTATCGTAGTATTTAGTAAACTGAGGAAAACAAGTGAGGAAGTATTTGGGGCCCCTAAAATCCCATCACCTGATCTCCCATGTATTTGGATTTGGCAACTGAGAAGGTGAAATTGGAATGGATCGGTTAGAGAGGGCCCCTCGGGCCTTGTGTGGACTGATTCAATACTCCGGCGAGCAAACAACTATTCCTGTGCAGTCTGCACCGGGAAAAGGCCACGGGTTTGTCGAGGAGCATGCATCCTTCTCCAGGAAAGCAAATCTCCCGCCGTCCCCTGAAGAGCAAGGCATTTCAGCAGGGAATACATGAGCGAGCCTCTGAGCTTCCAAGAAACTTAGTAGGGAGCGAAAGGAAAGGAAAGGAAAGGAAAAGAAAAGGGAAAAAAAAGGAAGGAAGGGAGGAAGGAAGGAAGGAAGGAAGGAAAGAAAAGAAAAGGAAAAGAAAAGAAAAGAAAAGAAAAGAAAAGAAAAGAAAAAAGAGAAGAGAAAAAGAAAGAACCATAAATTCCAGTAAGGACTGAACTAAAGGGGGGGAAAAAAACCGGACAATCTGATGGCTAAAGTGATAAATGTAGCAAAGCTCCAGACCCCTCAGACTTCTCACCTCTGCTCTCGAAAGGAGCGACGGTGAACGTACACTCGCACAGTCTTTGCTTAAGCGGAGCAGCCGCCCTGCAGCCCTGCAGCCCTGCAGCCCTGCAGTGCGTCGGGAGCCCCCGCTGGCTGGCCCAGTGTCCCCGTGTTAGCTATTGCGTTAGGGAGAGTAGGCCTAAGGAGCCGGCAGGACTGATGCAGGGCGTGACCTTGGGCTCTGCGGTCTCCGTCCCTTTACCAGGAGGGGACAGCTTCTAAGTTTCTTAGGAGAAGCTCTCTCTTAGCTCGGAGAGGCTGCAGTATTGAGGGTGATGTATCTGTTAATTTATTCACCCCTAAGCATTCCTTAACTGAATTATTAATTCCTAAAGCATTTATTTATTAAGAGCGCCGACTGGCCCCCGGCACTCTGCCCCATGCTGGGGGGACGGGGGGGCAAAGGAGAGGAGTGAAGGCAGACTCGGGCTCTGCCCTCGGAGTCCGCGGGCTGGCAGGGAGCCGGGGCCGCGGCAGGGCTGACTCGGGGGCGCAGGGACCTTCGAGCATGACCTGAAGGGGCGGTAGGCGGCCACCTGTGCAAAATTATAGCTCCTGAGTTTTTAATTTACTGCTCTCATGCCCCTTGACCCTTTGGTTTAAGGCAGCCCCTCCTTAAACCTCTTTGGAAGGTTCACTCATTCTATGGGCAGATGTTGATTGCACGCCGGGGTGCCTGGCTACGCCCTGCCGCCAGGTGAGTTCGAGAAACAGAGGTGAGCTCCCGCGCTAGATGTGACATGTGACTCACGATGCCCCGCAGAACTTCCTGCCTGGGGACCTCATTTTGGGGGCGAGCTCTCCCCCTGGGTTAGAGGGCTGAAGGACCCTTGTCATAAGTAAGCTTAGTCGGGGGTGGGTGGGTCATAACGTGGGAAGCAACCACGCGTGTGTCATTCACATCTTAGCTAGAATCAGAACACTCGAGTTCCGTCAAGATGCCCTTCCCAGAAACTGGACGTCAGGTCCTCTTTCCGGAGGAGGCATCTGGTCAGGATGGAATGAGAACATTCGATTAGGGGACGTCCGTTTTTAAGGCGGGGCTGCGGCTCCCCCCAGACAGTGGTGTCGCTGGACTTACTAGAAACAGGGCTGTTACTTCTGCGTGGGCGACGCCACTGTCCTCCACCTGCTGAGGACAGGGAAGGGGCCAAAGCAGACTCGTGGGAGGGAGTGGGCATGACGGGAATTTAGAAGGGGAGCTGCTGAAAACGCCACCAGTGTAAAGGCAAGGCGACCGCATGGGGCGAGAAGGCCGCCCGGGCCGTGCGGGGCTCAGGTGGGCCAGCGGAGGAGGGGCGGGGTGCCCGGGCTCAGGTGGGTTTTTCCAGGAGGTTGTTTTCCCGCCGCAGTCTCTCTGTTCAGCGAGAAACGTGTGGGGGTTTGTTTCCATTTGTTTACCAGACGAAGGGCTGCCCTGGGGGACCGCGGGGCTGGGGACCACGGCAGTAACTGTAATTGCGCTGAGGGGATGACAGAAGGGGGGCGACAATTGTCGTTTGTGTGCTCTCCCTGGAGGCCTGGGGCGCAAGGGAGCCCTGGTTGGCCTCCTCCCTCCCCGACCACGTGTTCCTGCCCGGCGATCAGATGAAAATGCAGGAAAGGAAACTTGGAGGGAGGCCTCCAGGGTGTGTACACGGCCGGGTGGGGGAGGGGGGAGGGCACTGCCTGGCCAGGGCCGCTGGTGGCCCTGGGAGGGGCGTGGGTGTCACCTTTCCAACTCGGGGCCCACCCGCCTCTCCAGCTGCCTGCCGGTGGGCTGCCATCCAAGCCCCCCTTTCCCAAAGAGCAGGGGCCCCTCCGTCCGAAGCTCTCCCCAGGACGTGATTCAGGGGGCCCGGTTCCTGGAGCTGGGGTCCGTCTTCAGGAGTTTCAGCCGCCCTGCAGGCCTGGGGCGGGTCTCCTGTGAGGGCGTGCCTGGAAGGCACCCAGGGCCTCCTTACGACTCCCTCCGGTTACCCCGTTACCCCGACAGAGAGAGGCACAGCCCGCCACCCAGGGCCGGGTCTCCACCCGCATTCACACAGATCACGGGGCTGGGACCCGGCGGCGCGGGCCAGCCCTCCAGGATGAGGGCTCCTGCGCGTTAGTCACTGGGCGGCTTCTCAGGGGCCACTTTTTTCAGGCACACACTGGGACGAAGCGGTCACATGCAGACGGCTGAGGGCAAAACCAGTGCCCTCCTCTTCCGTCCTGGGAACCCCACCGCCTGGGGAGCCGCCCGGGGAGCCTGGGCTTCTGGCAGGAAGAAGAGGGAGGGACTAGGGCAGGGGGCACAGCTCCGGATCGGGCCCCCGAAGAGCCGGGAATGGGAGAGCCTGACGTGAATGTAGGGGGAAGTCAGTCTGAGGTTAGAGGAGACACCAGGCGCACTAATACCAGTGGTCCCCCGCCCCCACCCCCAACGTGGATGCGGCTACTCAGGAGGAACCCCGTTCCTCAGGCAGGCCAGGCTGCTGACCCGGGGGCTGCAAAGTGCCTTCTTAGAGTAGGCGGAGCCAGCTTCCTGGGGGCCCTTTCCTCCGGGCGATGAAGGCAACTACTTCCTCCTCCTGCCTGGTAGCTGAAGACAGTCCCCAGTCCCCAGTCCCCAGTCCCCGGTCCCTGGGCACTGTCCCTCCTCAGTGGCAGGGGAAGTCACAGGGGAGAAGGAGTCTTCCTACCTCGCCCCCCAACGGGAAAAACTCCAACCTGCGAGGCTCCAGGCGACTTTCCTGACCGAACCTTTAGGGGACACAGATGTCACACCCACGGCGGCCACATTTGGGGAAAACCTTGCCAATGTACAGCCCTTCTTCCCGATTCCTGTCAAACGTCTCAAGGAAAGACTTCATGATGAAAAGTTCTCAAAAAGCAGCAAGGTGAACATACTTGCTGAGCACCCGGTGCAGGTGAATCATTCTGCCCAGTGTGCTCTTACACATCTTTCTTTCTTTCTTTCTCTCTCTCTCTCTCTCTCTCTCTCTCTCTCTTTCCTTCCTTTCTTCCTTCCTTCCTTTCTTTCTTTCTTTCTCCCTCCCTTCCTTCCTTCCTTCCTTCCTTCCTTCCCTCCCTCCCTCCCTCCCTCCTTCCTTCCTTCCTTCCTTCCTTCCTTCTTTCTTTATTTTTAGAGAGGGAAGGGAGGGAGAAAGAGAGAGAGAGAGAAACATCAATGTGCAGTTGCTGGGGGGTCATGGCCTGCAACCCAGGCATGTGCCCTGACTGGGAATCGAACCTGCGACACTTTGGTTCACAGCCTGCGCTCAATCCATTGAGCTACGCCAGCCAGAGACATCTATTTTTTTTAACGGGCGAATGACGGTGAACACGTGAAGTGCTTATCACGAGCAGGGTGCTCTGCATGCATACGCGCCCCGAATTCTCACCGTGACGCTGCGAGTTAGACACCGGCCCACTTCCCCGAGTCGGCAGCCAGGCTGCTGATACGCGTTTGAGACCTGACGGCTCGTGAGTGAGACGGATGTGGGACCCAGCTGGCCCCTGACCCCGTACTCCCCCATCCTGCCTCCTGTGAACAAGCTGCCCTGAGCGGCGTCTGGCACAGCCAGAGGTCACCGGTTCGATTCCCGGTCAGGGCACGTGCTAGGGTACGGGTTCGGTCCTGGGTTGGGGGCGCACGTGAGAGACAACCAAGTGATGCTTCTCTCTCACATCCATGGTTCTCTCTCTTTCTCCCTCCCTTCCCTTCTCTCTATAAATAAATAAATAAATAAATAAATAAATAAATAAATAAAACCTTTAAAACGAAAGGAAAAGACCCTGACAGGGAAAAAAGAAATGTCACCAGCAGTTAGAGAGGCTTGCACGGAACGGCTCTGGGATGCTGCGTATTTTGAGCCTTAACTCTAAACAAACAAAAAAAATCTAGTGTTTGTGAACTTGTAGAGGGATAAGCGCCTGTCTGGGCCGCTGGTGGTTCGCGGCCTCCTGGAGGACAGGTCAGCACCGGGCGCTGGCACTGTGCGCGAGTCCAGTCCGATTCAGCAGTGCCCTTCCCGAGGGCTGGTCCGGGGGAAGGAAGGAAGAACCGGAGCAAAGATCCGGTTTCGGAGGGATCGGGGCCATCGAGGTGGAGCGGAGCCACAGGACAGTGAGAAGGATGAAACGGGGCACGCTCACAGAGTGGGGACCACTTGGTCGACCACAGAAATGCACAAAGTAGTTTTTTTAGTCAAGGCTGTCTTCTTAAAAAGTCTCTTATTTATTCTTTAGTGATTTTGGGGGGTTGGGGGAGAGGAAGGAGGAGAAAGAGAGAAACATCCATGTGTTGTCCACGCACCAATGCGTTCATTGGTTGCTGCTCCTCTGTGCCCCGACCAGGGACAGAACCCACCACCTTGAATGTGAGGATGACGCTCCCACCACCGGGCGGCCCAGCCACGGCCTGCACCGGGGGTCTGAAACGGCCTCTAGGGAGACGTGACCTTTCATCGAGTTCCGAGGCACCAAGGGTCCATCGCTCCAAGTTCAGGGGAGGAGTGTCGGGGCCTGGCAGTGGGGGGAAGGTCGCACGTGCCGGCCGCGCTGAGCCCTGTAACCCCGGGTCTGAGGTTCGGACTTGACTCCGCGTGGGGCCGGGAGCCACGGGATGTCTTCAGTGGGGCCGTGGCAAACCTTGATCTGTGCTTTGGAGAGGTGACTTGCTCCTGTGTGGCCCGTGGGTTGCAGGAAGGTGGCCGAGGGAGCTGGGAGGGCAGTCAGGGTGGTGGCGATCGACTGACTGTCCGGCAGGGATGGGGCTCTCACCCGCCTTTCCGCGCCACTGCGGGGGCTCTGGGCCCTCCCTTGCTCTCTCCGTCCTCGCCTTCCGCTTCCCACTTAATCTTCTGAAATCTGGTTTTACTCTCAGAATGCACTGCGACTGCTCTTGTTAAGGATGACACTGCTGCCCTGCCTGAGTGGCTCAGTGGGGTAGAGCACCGTCCCATGTACCAAAAGATCTTGGGTTCGATTCCCATTAGGGTACATATGGGAGGCAACCGATGGACAATTCTCTCTGACATCCATGTTTCTCACTCTCCCTCTCTCTCTTTGTCTCATCAGTGAACGTATCCTGTCCTTGGTGAGGATTAACAAAACAGATGTCATCACCTTCTAGTTGCCAAAGGTTATCTGTTTCCTCCACCGGACAGGCACTGCTGGTCACTCCCCCTGACCGCCCTCCCTCTGGGACGCTGCCCACCCCGCCCCTGGTCCTCCAGCCCGGCCTGCCGGCCTTCTCCTCCTGGAACTGCCCCCTGCACGTCGGAATTTCCCACGTGTCTCTCCTGCCTCCTCTCCTCCCTGGAGACTGACTCTGTACTGAGGACTTAGAATATTATTATCTGTGTGCTAACAACGCTATTAAAAAAAAGCCCCAAACCTATTATTAAAAGACCACCAGTTAGAAATCCTTGCAATAAAAAATGAATACAGCCCTGGCTGGTGTGGCTCAGTGGATTGAGTATCAGCTGCAAACCAAAGGGTCGCCGGTTCAATTCCCAGTCAGGGCACATGCCTGGGCTGCAGGCCAGGTCCCCAGCCCGTGGGCTGTTCCAGGACATACGTTCTCATTTCAAAGAGCCCACCGAGTCTCAAGAAGAATAAAAACAAACAGAAAACTTTACCCCCAGACACCCGGCAGCGAGGAGCAGGAGGAAACCCTGAAGCTATCCGAGGAGGGCGGGCGCGGGGATCAGCCGGGCATCTCATTGGCCGCCGCGCCTGCAACAGAGAGGGCATCACCCCGGACCTTCGGGTTTCGTCTCAGCCCGTCTCCCAGGAAAATGGAGACATTTTCGGACCTACAGACCCTGGCGGAAAGAATGCATGGAGAGGGCACGTTCTCCAAGAAAGAGACGCGAATCTCGGAGGGAGGAGGGCTTGCCGGAAACCGACGCATGCGGAGAAGCGAGCGCGGAGGGTTCTACAGAAGGGGCGTGGGTGGGGAATTGCCCCAAGTTCCAGAGCTGCGGTCTGCAGAGGGGCGTGCAGAGGTGAGGGCGGGCAGCGTCCCCGGAGCCCTAGCCTCTAACCACCGCCTCGAAGACCCCTGCCCCCAGCGGCCGGCACTGGGCCGGACACAAAGCCAGGGCTCAGCAGTTGCTGGCCGCGAGAGTGAGCGAATGGGCCGATGAACGGTTCTGTCGCGGGTCTTCCCTGATCACCAGCGAGTCGGCGCAGTGAGGTTTACCACCTCCCCGAAGCCACCCGGGTCTCTCCAGCCAGGAGCTGGGGCGTGGGCAGCCGGGGCGGGGTTCACGGCCGTTCTGGAGACAAGTTTGGATTGTGCTCCTTCCAAAGGCTCCTGGGAAAACGGCCTCTGTCTGGCAGCTCTGCCCGAAGGCCTGAGGCCAAGAACCTCCGAACAAACACCCTGCTACTCCTTGCGAGTGGGAGAGGACGCCCCGTGTCCGGGGAGCCCGCACTTGCCATTAGCTGAGTGCCAGCTGGGGCGTTCTTTTTGCATGTTCCAGATCAGGTCCAGATTCTTTTTTTTTTTTTTTTTTAAGATTTTTATTTATGTTTAGAGAGGCGGGAAGGAAGGGAGGGGGAAAGAGAGGGAGAGAAACATCCATGTGCGGTTGCCTCTCGAGCGCCCCCTGCTGGGGACCTGGCCCACAACCCAGGCCTGTGCCCTGACTGGGAATCCAACCAGTGACCCTTTGGTTCACAGGCCGTGCTCAGTCCACTGGGCCACACCAGCCAGGACCCTCTTTTGTCAGCAGAAGCCACTTGTCTGACATGAGCTGGCAGGCCATCGCTGCCCAGGGAGCCTTCACGGGCACTGGAGGAACCAGACTCCATGGAGGCTGGCGGGCCCCAGGACTTCCCCGTCCTGAAGACAGAACCTTCTACTGCACCGCAGGGCGGCCGGGGGGCTGGGGGGGGGGGGGGTTGCGGGGGCGGGGAGGCTCCTCCACTGGCTCCTCCCACATGTCTTTGAAGACCAAACAACAGCTGCCAGTTCCCAGTGCTTTGGGTGAGCATTTACCCAACAGACTTCACTGTCCTGTTTAGGTTACTAAACGTCTTGATTTTTAGGCTCAGATGGCTTGACGATGTGTGGATGCTTGGGTGGTTCCCCACCCCCACCCCCGTTTTACCTGAGTGCCTGGTGCTGCGCAGACCCGCTCAGCGCCTGGAATTAGGAGCAGACTTGCTCTCTCGGCTCTGACCTGCCGGCTGAAACCGCTGATGTGTCGATGCGGTTCTGCGGTTCAGGAAGAGAAGGGACACGCGACTCCCAAATGTTTGTCGCCCCACTGCCGGTGTGAATGCCCGTGGGCCCTGACGGGGTTTTCCTGGCCAACACAGCTGCACGGGCTTCTCCCTGAGCTCCCAGGAGACCGGCTGCCCAGCCCGGGTCCCAGGCCCGACCCCCACGTGGGGACCCTGAGCGTCAGGGGCCGCTGGCTCTCGGCCAGGGCTGTGGTTCCAGCCCGTCCCCGGACGGACGCACGCACGCACGGCGCCCGGGAGACCAAGCTGCTGACAGGAGAAGGGTCCGCGCCCAGCGTGAGGCAGCCGGGGGTACACGGACGGCGCCCCGCTGATGCCAACGCCTCTGCGTGCTTATCCCCGCTGGGCAGGCCGCGGGCGGGCGCGCTGGGGGGCGTTTCTGCTGTTCTCGGCGGCCGTAAGAGACTTTCCTGAGGTTTGGCGTGACCTCACAACGCAACAGCAGTCCTAGAAGGCTCCAGTCTCCTCGAGGGGTCACCTGTCCCAAGTGCTGTGTTCCGGCTTTCACCACGTACAGTATTCATTCTCGCATTCTCAATGTAATAGGTCTGGGGGAGCTTCTAGGTACGGATGAGGGGAGCAAAGCACCAGGTGAAGTCATGGATCCGAGGCCACACGATTAGCGAGGGGAACGGCTTGGAGCTGATGGAGGTGTTATATGGTTTTAAAGCCTGTCCTCGTCCTCATTCTACTACACTGTCTCTTAAAAAAAATTTTTTTTTAAATTGGCCCTGGCTGATGTGGCTCAGTGGGTTGAGTGCCGGCCTGTGAACCAAAGGGTCGCTGGTTCGATTCCCAGTCAGGGTACACTCCTCATTTGCAGGCCAGGTCCCCCAGTGGGGGCGGGGGGTGAGAGGCAACCACACACTGATGCTTCTCTCTCTCTCTCCTTCCCTTTCCTTCTCTCTAGAAATAAATAAATAATCCTTTTTTCAAAAAAGAAAACTTCAAAAAAAATTTCAATTGATTTTTAGGCAGAGACAGATATCGATTTGTTGTCCCACTTACTTACGCATTCGTAAGTAACTGGTTGCTTCTTGTATGTGCCCTGACCGGGGATCAAACCCGCAACCTGGGTGTATCGGAGTGATGCTCTAACGAACTGAGCTACCCGGCCGCGGCTAATACTGTCTCTTAATAGCAGAGAAAAACACCTCACTCGCCGCGGCGGTGGTGCCCAGACCCACGAGCCCGTTTCTAGTCTCTCCCCCTCCCCCCATGCAGTCCGTTCTGTAAACCAAGGCAGCTTCCACGTTGCTGACTCTGGCGCTAATCCCTTCCCCGCCCACTCAGAAACTCCCGGCCGCCCAGAGGAGCAGAGCAATGTCCAGGCTCCCTCTGATGCCTGTGCTTTCTGCCAGTCATCCTTGTTTCATGCAGACAGTCTCCCCCACAGCTTCTGCAGCCTCCGCAGAGGAACGGCAGACCTCCGGAGCAAAAATTAGTAGGGGAGGGTTGCCAGCTTCATTGTTGGCTTTTTTCTTAAGGATTTTATTTATTTATTTTTAGAGGGAAGGGAAAGGAAGAAGAGAGGGAGAGAGACATCGATGTGAGAGATACATCGATTGGATGCCTCTCCTATGTCCCCAAATGAGGCTCTGGCCCGCAACCCAGGCCTGTGCCCTGACTGGGAATCGAACCGGCGACCTTTCGGTTCGCAGGCCGGCACTCAGTCCACTGAGCCACACCCGCCGGGGTGGGATGCCACCTCTGAATGACCCTATCTCAAACTTAGGGTATTTTTAGCCTTCATGAAAATGAAGCGCTGAAGCAAGTATTTTAAATGAAGAGATTATCAATGACATTTCCAACATCTTAAATTACTAGCAGTGGCTAATGCACAATTGCATTCTCCTTACCATCTGTTGCTTGCTCAAAACTTTAGCATCTCTTTCCAAAAAATGTTAATGAAGGGCTTGTATAAACAACTGGCCCCCTCCCCTCCCCCGCCCACAGATATTTACACTGAACGTTTCCTGGCTGACGCTCTCCCCCGATTGTTCAGTGTGTTTTGAGTGGGAGGCATGGGGGGGGCCTCACAAGGAGAGCACATTCGCTTGAAGTCCTCTCCTTGTGAAATCAAAGAGATGAGGAAGTCAGTGGATGCATTTGCATCTGCTACGTTACGGTTCAGCAGATTTTCTCGGTGGTTAAACCCTCTTGCCCATAACCAACCGGCCAGCCTCGTGTTTACTAAAAGTCATTTTTATGAGGCCACGGAAAAACGGTGCTGGGGCTGAACGCCGGGGCACGTTTCAGGGCGGGCGTCGTCTGGGTGCGGTGTGCGTGTGAGCGTGTTACCTTTCCCCTTTAACGTTTCTGCCTGACTGAAGTGGAGGGCGGGGAGCGTGGCGTGTCCCCCCTTCCCTGCCAGGGGCATCATCTCCACCAGGTGCCCCCGAGGGGACAGGGGACGTGGCCGGGCTGGTGCTTGCTATCGCGGGGCCTCCTGCGGCAGGAGGACAAGTCTCGGGTCTCCTTCTGCCTCCAGGCCCTGGGATGCTGGTCCCATGGCCATGTCACTGGCTCCCCAGGCCTCGGGCGCCTCCGGCCGGATGTGAGGGTCTGTCCGGGGTCTCTCGGGGGTCTTTCATGGATCTGAAAGCACGTGGCCACAGAAAGCCCATATGGGCAGCTCAGGGGCATGCTGATTCCGGTGACCTCTGACCTCCCTCAGAGCTTCCTCCTTCGATGTCTTCCAGACCGTCCATCCGGGACTTGCGCGGAGGGCGGACAGAGTCCCCGTGAACGGCCCCGGCAGGTGGCAGGGAATGCGGGGCCCTCTGCCCCCCAGGCTGCTGCTGTGCTCCGAGGCTCCCGGTCTGGGCTCGGTCCCCGCCCACAAGGGGGCGTGTCGAGGGGTCTGTGCGCACGGGGTGCCCCCTCCCTCTTTGATTACTGGGAGCGGCTTCCCCTGCCCTGCACAGCCTGTGTCCGGCCCAGCGGGTCTCCGTCACGCTGGCCTGGAGCCCAGCTGCCTCCCCTCCCTAGCCCGCTCTGGGGCCTGGCCCTGGGGCCTCACCTGCCTCGTCCGAAAAACTCGGAAACCCCAGGGGCAGACGCTCTGAGGATCTGACGTTCAGTGGTTCCACAAGTCACTTGAGGACAAACAGAAGAACAGCCCCAGACAGCAAAGCCCCACTTTCCTGCCCAGGAGGACCCTCGGACCCTCCTGCCCACCTCTGCCCTGGAGGCTCTGGCCCCGCCCCCGCCCCCCCCCCCCCCGCAGGGTGGACGCACCGACCGCCTCGCCCCAGGGTGGCCGGCGCACTCTCGGGCCCAGGGTCTGGGCTGCGTCCCCGTCACAGGAACCTGCGGCAGAGTCCCGGCTTCTCCCTGCACCGCCCCACCTCGCTCAGCAGCATGTGCTCAGCAGCATGATCGATTGATTACTCCACTTACGGAGCTGCTCGGAAGCCTTTCTGGGCGCTGTTGGGGAGGCTGGGGCAGGGGCCTGGTGCCAGGCTTGGAATGGGGGGCTCTCACCCCAAACACCGGCCCGTCTGAACGGGCTTCAGCCTCTGCCCTCATTGCAGGAGCCCCCTCAGGCCCGTCTCTCTTCCCCCATCATCCGGCACTCAGCAGCGGCCCGTGCGCCTTAGTCACGGGACTTTTCTGCACACCCAACAGAGGGGTAACTGTAAAGGGAAAACCCACCCAAGGGCCTTCCTCGCTGACAGTCCGGAAGGCCTCCCCTGCCCTGAGGAAAAACGGCTTCTCCGAAGAACACAGAAGGGCCGTCACGCGTGGGACTCGCCCAGCCCCGCCCTGCTCCTCTCTGCCTCGCTACCCGGGTCCCGCCCGGCTGCCGGCCTCCCTGCCGCGCACACGCTCCCAGACACGGACTGGACAAAGCCACCGGCCCACACCACGAGGCCTGGCGCAGGGGGCTTCCTCCCTGAGACCCCGGGACCTGCCGGAAGCTGTCTGACCGGCTGCCCAGCCGTGCCCATCCTACCACCATGCTCTGCTTGTTTCTGCGCCCCCTCCCAGTGCCCCCCACCCCCAGCACAGGAGCTGTCCTCAGTTGTACCCGTCAGGGCCGGGCCGTGCAGGGTTGGGGGTCCAGCGAGCCCTCCCTACGTGCAGGTACCCTGCGCTAGAGACGCGTGATTACATGTCCGTGGTTATGACGGCTTTCGGTTTGGAGAGCAGAGGCAAAGTCTCGATGCGGCGCCCGTCTGCGCGGAGAAGACCGGCAGGGACACTGAGATCTTAGAGCAACAGTGGGTCACAAGACCCAGCCCCTCCCTTGCCTCTCCCGGGTTTTACTGCGCCGGGGCTGCCCCCTAGAAAAACATGTGACGTTATCAGACGCCCAGGCCAGGGTGCTCCTGAACATCTCGGGGACCCGGGGGAGAAAACTGCTCTCGAGCCTTCTGGTTTCCGTGGGTGCCCACCCGTGGGTGCCCACCCGCAGGTGTTCAGATGGGATAAAACCCTGTTGGGAGCAGCTCTCAGCGTGCCTGCCCGGAACCGGGAGCTCGGGAAAGGCCGGCTGGCATCGTTGCTGCCCTCGGCAGTGATCAGCTGTGCTAGCTCCTTCGTGGGGCTTCATCCAGGATGGCGCTGCCCTGGGCGTGGGCGTGGGCGTTTCGCAGCTTTGCGGGGAGGGAGACCAGCCCATTCCGGGACACGCGGTCGGTTTGCCCTGGGAGCCCCCACGCCCTCCCGCTCCTGGGTGGGGCTCCGAGCTAGAGGGGTGGCCTCAGCAGGCGACTGCCCACGGGGAGGAAGCTTCCGGGCTGCAGGGACCGGGCTGGTGCTGATGGAGAGGGAGGGTTTGAGCCTCGTCCCGCGCAGACCTCACCCCCACGGCTTGCGTTCCCACACCTCTCCCTCTCTCCTTCTGGACTGGGGGCCGTCCTCACTGACTTCTTTCAGACCTGAGCTTGCCTCTCGGACGGAGGTTTTCTGTGTTTCTTCCGGAGGGGCGGCGGGGCTGCCCTTTGCCTGACTCCCCAAATTCCGCGGGAGTGGGGGAGGGGTCAGAGGAGAAGAAGAAACGGTGCTGTGCGGCCGGCACTCGGTTTCCCAAACTTGTCATCGGGAGAAAACGCGGGTGAAACGTACACAAAAGGGGGCGACCCTCAGGGCAACTCAGCCCGGCAGGTGCGTGTGGAGAGCAGGCAGGTGGGTCCCTTTGACCGTAACGCCTTTGACTGCTTTGGGGGAACAGAGGGACGCAGGCTTCACGGAATGGATTGGAAGGCCTTCCCTCCCTTCTGATTCTCTGGAAGAGTGTGTGTAGAATTCCTATTGTTTATCCCTTCAGTCTTTGGTAGCATTCAGGTGTGAATTCTTACAAGTGCAGGAAAGATTTCGAACGACTAAGTGGGATCCAAAAGATGCCTGGGTGCATCCCGTCTGGTTCTCACATCCGGGCTGCTTCGGCCTCGGTCTTGAAGCTGTTCACAACTCCGCAACCGCGGAAAACCGAGAAGGCAAATGGTCCTTGTCCGAAGAAATGCAGGTCGTGTCGGGTGGAATGCAATTTATCACCGCACTGCGGACAGACCTATTCTGCATGGTCTATAAAATCACTTTTATGTCATTGCCTGTTCTCTGAGTTATCTTTTGTTTTTGTTAAAATTTTATTTTTATTTATTTTTAGAGAGAGGGGAAGGGAGGGAGAAACAGAGAGAAACATCAATGTGTGAATTGGATGCCTCTAGTACACCCCCTACTGGTGACCTGGCCTGCAACCCAGGCATGTGCCCTGACCGGGAATTGAACCAGTGACCTTTCAGTTTACAGGCCAGCACTCAGTCCACTGAGTCACACCAGCTGGGCTGAATTATCTTTTAAGATCAGCTATAACTCTTACCCATTTCTCCATTAGTTCATGAGCCAAATGAAATCTTTCTCCTGTGTTCATTTCATATTTGCATAAGAATAACAATTTTACCTTTAAAAGTATCTTTTGAAACAAGAATGATGATTCCTGGCACAGGTTTCGTCTTGATCCAAGTGTTACGAGGTTGGCTGGTTGCTAATGCTTTACAAGCTATTATATTTACTCTAAATGGTGAAGATGATACTATCCAGAAAACGTTATTTTAAGATGAAATAGCCAACCCTGGCCAGGCAGCCCATTAGTTAGAGTGTCGTCCCGATGGGCCAAGGTTGTGGGTTCAGTTCACGGTCAGGGCACCTACAAGAGCCAGCCAGAGAACGGATCAATAAGTGGAACAACAAATCAGTGCCTCACTCTCCCTAAAATCAATTTCAAAAAAGATAAAACGGAGAACTGGATTTAGTTTCCTCATCTCTCACTTGTAAGGTCCTTTCTCATTCCAACCATCTGACTCTGACTCAGTGATTTCGTGATGAATTTATTATTTCCAGGGTTCAGTTTCAGTATCTGTTAAAATGGTATAGTGACATTTTCTCTACCCATCTCAGACAACCACATCAGATGATAGATTTGAAATGTTCAAATGTGATATAACCCTAAGAGGTTATTTATTATCGGTGTCTCGTGGAAAGCAGAGAGAAATATCCCTAAGCCTCAGTCCCTCATTGTGGTCAACAGTTTAAATTTTAAATCTTTGTAATTTTCCAAACAGCCTTAAAAAGCTGCTTTGATTTAACTTGATATTTTTCTTAAAGAGGAGTCATCATCATTTTTTAAAAAGATTTTATTTATTTACTTTTTGACAGAGGGGAAGGGAGGAAGAGAGGGAGAGAAACATCAATGTGTGGTTATGTCTTGAGCGCCCCCTACTGGGGACCTGGCCCGCAACCCAGGCCTGTGCCCTGACCGGGAATCCAACCAAGCAACCCTTCAGTTTGCAGGCCGGCACTCAATCCGCTGAGCCACACCAGCCAGGGATAAAGAGGAGTCATTGTCTTAAAACTAACTCCATCAGAGGTTTTAAGTAATCTACATTGATATCAAATTCTACAAGCAGAGACTCTGAGACAGATCAGACACCTCGGGGACTGCTCTCAAGAGCAGGGGCAGCGACACGGCTCGTGGTGAGGCCTGGCTGAGCTCATTTCCGGCCGCAAGTACGTGGAGGGGGTTATAGATGTCTTCAAGAGTCTCCTGGCTCCTGGGGGCTGGTGCAGCCCTTGACCAGGAAGTCCTTCTGGAAGGGTCTCCCCACCCTCCCCTGCCACTTCCTTATTCCGGGTCATCTCCCAGCACCTCCTGTAGGAGCGTCAGGCGACCCAGCCGGTGGGGCATAGGATCCCCCCGGGGGCTCAAGGCAGGGAGACCACGCACCTTCGTCTCGCGTGGACAGACTTACGCTCTCCATAAACCAGGTCCTGTGTGTATGATCTTAACCCGTCCCCTTCTCCTTAAAAGTGAAACGAGATCAGGCGACATGAAGTTGTCTTTCAACGTAAAGTTTTAAAACCTGTCTTATGACAGGGAGAAAAGGAGGAAGCGTGCCCTATATTCTCATGTGTGTATCTATGTACCCACGCACCCCCCCCCCATTTGCTCTGTGTATTTTCTGTGTGCAGGGCACCAAACAAGCTACCCCCAAAAAATGTCTAGCCCTGGACAGGCGGCTCGGCCAGTTGGAACATGGTCCTGTTCACCAAAAAGGTTGCGAGTTCCATCCCCGATCAGGGTGCGTACTGGAGGCAACTGATTGATCGTTTTCTTTCACATCAACGTCCCCCCCCCTTTCTTTCTCTCTAAAATCAGTAAACATATTCCGGGGGGAGGATTTAAAAAAATGTCTCAGATGTTGCCCTGCTTTCAAGGAAGTCATGGAAGTTCTCCTCCCAGCAGGCCGTTGGGGGCAGAGGAGGGGGAGAGAGCCATGAAGAGGTCTCCACGAGCCAGGCCAGAGGACCTGCGAATCGATTACGTAATGAAGCATCAGTGAGCCAGTGGCATCCGGTGGGGGCGCGTGGCTTCCCTTCCAAATGCGGACCACCCCCCCACTCTGGCGCGGAGGCAGCGAGGGCGACGCGATGCAGGACCCCAGATGACTCCGTGCGCAGACACGGCGAGGAGGCCGCGCGTCTCCTTTGTACCAGGGCCCCTGCCAGTTGTATCCGGCCAGATTAATTAGAACTTTCAGAAGTGCAAGTCAGGGCCATAAAATATTAACGTCCGTGTCGCGGGTGATGTCAGCGTCCCGAAATAGCCCAGGGCAGTTGCAGGGTTCGCAGCTTCCACTGGTGTTTGGAGGGGGGACTTTTCCGCTGTTTTTCGGGTGCAGGCTCCCCGGGGGCCGCCTGTTCGGTGACCCCGAACTTTGCCCTGTAGCACCCCTTGCCTCTGGTGCTCGTGCACCCTTCTCCCTCGCCCCACCTGTGCCTCCCAGAAAACGCGACGTTGCCCTGCTGTGGCGCCTGGCTCGACCTGCGACGGGGACGCCAGCCGCCGCGCCGTCTCCGGGGAAACTGCCGCTCACGGTGCTCGTGGTCCCGGCATCACGCACGTGACCTGTGATGCTCCGGTACGGGCGGGGGGGGGGTACTTATTTCTTCTCAACAGGCAACTGGCAGCCCTGGACTCCCTGTGAGAGTGGGGACGCTGGGGACGCGCCGGTTCATTCCCTCCGTCTCCGCACAGCGCGGCCCCCGCGCTCCCCTCCAGGCCTCCCTGGGGATCCGGCCCGTGAACTCGCACAGGGAAAGGCCCGCGTCTGCTCTGGGCAGACCGCAGGCCCGGGGCCGGTGACAGAGGCGGGCTCGGCGTCCGCTCGCCAGGGCCGTGTCGCGGATTGCCGTTAGGGGAAGTGCGCAGCGTCAGAAGGGTGGCGCGCGGAGCTGACCTAAGGAAGCGGTCTCGGCACAGCGGCACACGCTCCGACGGGGAGCCGAGGCCCCCCCCCGTCTCCCAGAGCACCTCGGGGAGACGCAGGGCCCCCGGGACTGCCCACCAGCACGCTGTCTCCTACAGAACAGTGCGACCAGGCGTACGTGACTACAGCCCGACGTGCTGGCGGGAGCTAGTCCGCTTCTGTCCCCGTGGCGGACGTGGGTCGTGTCCGGGGCTTCCCACCACTCCCCGCGTGTCTTCCCCCAGCTGGAGAAATTCCCGCGCTGAAGGGTGCCTTCTCTCCCACCCGAGTCGGAACTCAAATTCCCGTTCTCTCCGCCAGGCATGGGGCCAGGCCGTGGCTCGGCAGTGACCGTGTGTGGGGACTCTGCTAATGCTGCCGGCGCGGGGGCACCTGGCTGCTGAGGGCCGCGGCGGTGGCGAGCGAGCGCGGGTCCCAGACGCGGGAGGGGTGGCGTGTCCTATTGCCTGAGGCAGGCGGTTCCTGAACTGGCCTCTCAGCAGAGGCTGGGCGGCGGGGAGGCTCCGAGAGCTGCTTCAGGGAGCTGAGCCCCAGGTCCCTGCTCGGGCCCTGGCTTCGCGCCTGTGGGTTACCCACGTCGGCAGCGAACCCTGCGCTGCTACGTCTCTTTCTACTCACGTTAGCCCCGGGGGATCCTGTTCTATTGCTTGTCTTTGGCCATTAAACCCCGACGCTTACAGCACTGGTACCAGGAATGGTGGGAGGCAGCAGACTCGGAGGAAACCGGGGCCTGAGATTTGCCACCTGGCCTGAGGGTCTGAAGACAGCAAGAACGCCCCTGGGGCTCCAGTCCGGGGCGCTGGCGGCCCACAGCCCCAGGGGCGAGCTGGTACTGGAACGATGATCACTGTGCCTCGCTGGGGTGCAGTGCCGTGGAGGGCAAGGCTTCGGGGGTGGATGGCCACTGCCAGGGAACCACGTGACAGCAGCCTGCAGGGTGTACGGCTGCTCCCACACACGCTGGGGGCAGGAAAGGAGATTATAGATGCAAGGTCTTAAATGTGGGCTTAAGGCATTTTCAAAGGGCCAGAGAGTTGCTGACTGTTCTGCGTGTGACCTCCAGCAACTGCAGCCTGGTCTCCGCAGCCTGGGCCCCCTGCCTGTCCTCCCGTCCCCTGGGGGTCACGCGGTCACTGCAGGACTGCTGTTGAGGAAGAGCAGGCTGGCCCAGGATGACTCGGGGGGCCTGCTCTGAGCCCCCGCCACAGAACGCCCTTCCCAGGGTGGCTGCCCCCCCTCTGCCTGCTGGAGCTAGGAGACCGGTGACACACACAGACGCGCGATGCAGGCTGGCTCTCACTCTGCACCCTGGCCTCCGTCGCCGCCCTGAACCGCAGGTTCACTCAGATTCCAGCCTGCTCCTGACCAAGCTGGCTTTTATTACGTGCAGCCAGAGTGCTAAACAATGCAGCTGCCCCCTCGGGGTCCTGCTGCAACTGGGTTTTCTGCTGAAACAAAGCCCTCACAGCTTTACCCAACCTCCTTTCCCTCGTCTTCCCGCTTGGGTTAGAAACCGTGGTCCCGGTGGGGCGAGCCGACCGAAACCCACACGAACAGGCCCTCGGGGGTGAGCCTGGTCCCCCCCACCCGGGGCCCCCAGGCCTTGACACCTGCCTGCCTGCTCCCTTCGCACCTGCAAGTCCACCGGGACAGCCTTTCATTCCTGGGCAAAGGTTCTGATTGCTCCTTGTCTCCTGAGGCCCAGCCACCCGCCTGCCAACACCTCGGGGATTCGGTTCCCCCGCGAGTGACGAGGTGGGTCCCTGAGCAGTCTCTGGATTCGCTTGTGGGGACTTGGGGGAAGACAAACAGGAGCATTCTGACACAAACAGGGGGCCCTGGGAGTGGCGGCCTGAGCGTGACTAGGAGCCTTCCCTCCGGCTCTGGAGGGCGGGGGGGCTGCCAGAGCCCAGCAGCAGCTCAGCCTGAGGCCCCCAGATGGGGGTGCTCTTTGGGAGCTGCCTTCGGGATCCCTCCTGACCTCCAGCGTGCATCTGGATGTTCAGAGAGTCTCGAGTCGGTGCCGCCCAAATTAAAAAAAAAAAAAAAAGGCCTGGAAATTACCTAAAAGTCCCCAACAGGAGATAAGCAAAATTCAGTACGGTACATTTAGAGAAGGGGAACCTGGGTATTGGGCAGGTGGCAGAAACTGGGGGAGCCGTCAAACTAGCAAAATAGCTAGAAGGCATCGTTTTAAATGGCTGCATGATATTTGATTAGAGCTTATTTACCCAATCCCTTATTTTTAAACAGTAAGGTGGTTTTCAGTTACATTTGCTGTTATAAATGATGATGTACTGATCGCTCTTGGGTATACTGTTCTACCACTGAAAAAACCTTCCTCGAGAGGCCTAGAAGGGGAACTCCCAGGACAAAGGAGATGGATTCTAAGGATCTAGAATGATTCGCAAAGCCCTTTATACAACGTCTGTGCTTTTTCTTCTGCTTCAGTGCTTGACAATTTAATTCCACTCCCCTCAACGTTAATTATTATCAATAATTGACCCAAAATGATGTTCCATATCGTTTTAATTTATATTTCTGGATTGCTGGTTAGGCTGACTGTTTTTAACAATTTCAGAAATTATTAGTGTACTTTCTGAGAATTATCTAGTTGCATATTAGACCCACTTTTCCATTGAGTTTCAGGGTTTTTCCTATTAATTTACAAAAACTCTTAGCCAGGGTCCTGGCCAATATGGTTCAGTTGGTTGAGCATCATTCCTCAAACTGAAAGGTCACCGGTTCGATTCCCGGTCAGGGCATGTGCCTGGGTTGTGGGTTTAGTCATTGGTCAAGGTGCACACCAAACACCGCTTCTTTCGCACATCGATGTTTTTCTCCCTCTCTTTCCCTTCCCCTTTCCCTCCCTCTAAAAGTAAAAAATAAAATAAAAACCCAATGGCACGTGCATGCAGAAAAGGGACCTCGTGTAAGGATTATGTATAGCAACAATGTATTTTTCAAAGAGTGTGAATAACAAATTACAATCATTTAAAATGTGTTCGGCTTCTATGGTTGAGAGGTTAAACCTGAATGAATCAATATCACAAATTTATGTTTTACGCACTGATGTAAAAAATCTATTTTACTGATTTGGACCATGAAATTGTAAGTGATTTATTGTCTTTCAAAAACGACAGAGGTTTCGGTTAAGATAGTGGCGTGAGGAAACACAGGACCCCAAACCTCCCATGACCACATCAAAATTACAACTAAATTACAGAAGAAAAACCCCATCATTCGGAACACCTGAAATCCAGCTCAACAGAAGTCCTCTGAGGATGAAAAGAAGAAGCCACATTGGGACTGAAAAAAGAAAAAAGAGATGCGCAGAGACATCGAAAAGGTTGCTATGTAACTGTTGACGCGCTGCTATTACCCGTGTACCCCGGGTACCCACACCACGGGATGACAGGCGAGTGTCATTTCAAAGGCCAGCGTCCGCATGCGGACCCCCCTGGGTGGCATGGGGGGAGGCAGCAGGGAGTGAGGCAGCGGTGCGCCAGTGAGTGGCAGCGACAGAGTCCCAAGGAACAAGTCGATTTGGAGAAGTCGGGCACCATGCGCTCCGGCTCCCACGCTGAGCGAGGCAGCGCCGCAGAAGCGGAGTGGCTTTGGAAGGTGCGCTTCGGCGACGCTACGGCTCCAGAAATTTCGTTAGCTACTTCTCAGGATAGAGTGGTTTTCTGCTACAAAACACAAGCTAAACCAATATAGTCAGTAGAGAAACAAAATGTATAATTACTCTATCAAGGGAGCAAGGGAATAAAGAAAATTAGACTGATGCGGCAAAAAGAGGAAGGGGAAAAGCAACACTATAAACAGATAAATAGAAAATGTGAAGATATTAAAAACGAGACCAGCCATATCAAGGACCATTAAAAATTGTAATAGGTGGAATTCCCTGAAAAAAACAAAGAAACTCAGATTGCATTTAAAAAGTGATAAGCCTTTTACAAGACGTGCATCTAAATGGAAAACATGAAGATATGAAAAACCAGAACAGCCATAAAAATTTAAATAGACTAATTAAAAAAGTAAACGGACGACATTCTATTAAGATACAAAGAAACCTGGATTGCATTTAAAAAGTTATATGCTTTTTACGTGAAGTCCACCCAAAGCCTACTACCCCAGGAGAGTGGGGGATGCAGGGATGGATGAGGACAAGAAAAAATAAAGAAAGTAGGGCTTGTGATAGCGGTCAAGGCAGAGAGCATTAATGAGAACAAAACAGATATTTACATTAATGAAAGATGTTCATTAAGCCCTGACTGGTGTGGCTCGGGGGTTGGGTGTCATCCTGCAAACTGAAGGGTCACTGGTTCGATTCCCAGTCAGGGCACATGCCTGGGTTGCGGGCCAGGTCCCCAGTTTGGGGCGTGCGAAAGACAACCAACTGATGTTTCTCTCCCTCTCTTTCTTTCTCCTTCCCCTCTCTCTAAAAGTAAATAAATAAAACCTTTAAAAAATGGTCACTAAGAAGATATAATAATTAATAGAACAAAAGCCCCCCGTCTCAGGCCCTCTCTCCCAGAGCTGGCTGCACCCCATAAAGCATCACTGACCCTCATTGTTTTGTGAGCCTTGATCCTCGGGACTGGAAAATTACTGGACGTGCCCTGAAGGCGCAGAGGCTCGGGGACTTCTGAAACAGGGCAGACCAGACCACAAGGACCACCGGACCCTGCAGCCGCAGATGACACCGAGACAGGCTGCAGCCTGCACAACACCCCCTGCAACACCCGGCTCCACAGCAGCCCAGCCACCTCACGCTCGCAGCCCCACCCCTCACACCTGGTGCCCGGGCTGGGCCTTGCCCCCACCCAGCCCCGCCCCTCCCTTGGGGAACTGAAAACAGAACCTTTCCTCTCGGCACTTTCCTCTCTTTGCGGATTCTCTCACGGCCCGCGTCATCGACCGCCCCAACAACAATAATGATTCTCTATGACCTGAGCGGCATAGCTTTACAGTCATAAAGCAAACACTGTTAGAAATACTAAAATTGGACAAGGCAACGACAAATAGAGACATTGAGTCTTCAAAAGAATTAAAAGGTCAAGTAAATTTTAAAATCTGCTGTAACTCTGTATCAATAAATTTAAAAATATAAACATGATTGTTTAGAAACTTTTTT
The DNA here is from genome assembly GCF_019186645.2 of Phyllostomus hastatus. NCBI lineage: Eukaryota > Metazoa > Chordata > Mammalia > Chiroptera > Phyllostomidae > Phyllostomus > Phyllostomus hastatus. The sequence continues at coordinate 1,280,637 of NW_025333796.1, forward strand.
TTTGGAAAACATGAATAAACCAGTAAGTATAGAAAAAAAAATGTTGAGCAAAAAGAAAAAGGGCTCATGGGCATGGACAACAGTGTGCTGGTTGTTGGGGAAAGGAACTAACTGGTAAGGGGAAAAAATTGTAAAAAAAGATTAAATAAAAAAAGAGAAAAAATGGAAAGGGTAATCACAGATTTATCTCCCCCAAATAGTCCAAGCCAGTTTCTTGTAGTAATGGGTAAATTCCATCAGCTCTTCCAAAAAGTTATAGATAGTATTTTTGTTGTTGTTGTTGTTATCCAACTGTTCTAGATACCGCATTCTACAAGGCTGGTAGAACCTTGGACAAAGGCGCCAAAAGAAAACTGTACATAAACAAAGATGCAAAACACCAAATAAAATATTAGCCTGTCAAACCCGGCAGTCAGTCCAAAGACTGGAGCCCAAGGAGATGTAAAACTGTGGGATCTACTACCGACCGTAATGTGCTACATCGACAGAGAGGAGCAGGAAAAAAGAGTGTTTTAACAGAGGCGCCAACCAGTTCTGAGAAACCGTAGCCTAGGAATAGACAAAGCTCCTCCACGTTGATAAAAAAATCTCAGCATGAGCTTCTGTGCAGTGACACACCATAAATAAAATAAAAAGAAAAAAAAATCCAGGAGAAACATGGAGTGATAAAGGTAACGGTAAGAGCCAACAGTAACACAGGGGTTCTCACCTGCCAGGAGCTATGCCAGGCATGTCACATGGACTACTCAGCCACCATAGACAGGTATCCCTAGTGTTACTGTCATTACTCCGATCTAGCAGGTGGAATTGGGGGGCCACACGTGTGCTGGAAGGACTCGTGTCTACACCGGGCATTTGCTGTTGTGGGCTGTTCAGGACCCGGTTCTCTGGCGCCAGCCCTCCTGGGGCACGTGAACCGAGGCAGCCAGGTAGGGTCCTTTGGCTTCAGAGCCCGCGGAGCGTGGGCCTCACCTGTGGGCGTGGACGGCCTGAAGGACGTGGACCTGAAACTCCCGGGGCCGTGGGTGCTCCTGGCTGCCTCAGGGGGGCCCGACCCCCGAGGGACGCAAGGAGGGCACACGGGGCGAGCAGAGGCGAGAGGTTAGGGGCCAGAAGGGCCGGCCCGACGGCTCGTCCCGGCTGCACTGGTGCCTGAGGAGAGAGCCACTGCTGGGCTCCAGTTCCTGGGTCCCCGAGCCCTCCCTCCGTGGGCTGATCGGGACGGGTCACCTGACCCTTGGAGTCTAATATCTATCCGCAATACGTACAGAGAGACTCCACCTACTGCGTGAGGATAAAGAAGATGTGTCTTTGTACACATCAGCAGTACAAAGACACGTGATTGGACCCTCGACAGAGAAATACCAGCGGGGTTCACTCTGGACCTCCTGTGTGGGGGTCCGAGCCTCTCTGCGGCGGCGGGCTGGGTCCTGTTTTTCTCGGCTCCTCCTGAGGGCTCCCCACCGCCGGGACCCCGTGGGCCGTCCACGCTGGGCCGTGGCCTGCGCAGGAGACCCTCAGCCCGGGACCCCTTCCTCCTGGTCACAGGGCTCCCTCACTCGGCTCCACGGAATAATCTTCCTTACACGTGGGGTCGGAGATGGGGGCCGTCATTAAGAGCACACTCCTTCCGCACGGCTAAGGGACTGAGAAGGGACGTCCCCGCGTGGACCTCTGGGAGCGCAGCGGGGGTGCACTCGGGCTGGGGGCCGGTCATTAACCGGCTCCTTCCAGCGGAGTCCGCGGCTGCCCTCCCTCGTGGCCCGCCGCGCGCCCCTAACGACGCCGCGGCTCCTCCGGGCACGACTCTTCTTCCTTAGCGCGTGGCCGCTTTGGAACAGAGCCGATTGCAGATTCTGTTTTATCCCACTTCTGCAAGTCAGCGGTGGGGCCATGCTTCTTTGGTGTCGAGAATAAAAAGCCCCCGATGGCAGGTTGGTACAGAGCAGAGGGAGGGCTGTCGGCCCGAGCACGGGGCACCGACTGGCACCGGTGACAGTTCGGTGCACGGGTCTATCGGAAACCCGTTCCGTGCTCGGCGGCGTGAAGGATTCGAACTGCGGACCTGACAGCGGCCTCCCGCTCGAAGAGCTTCCAGCCTGGTTTGGGAGAGACCGTCTGGGGCGCCGAGATGCTGGGGGCGGCGCGGAGATGCGGGGGGCGAGGGTGGAACCGGCAGCGGGTCCTGGAAGCCGAGGTGCCTCCAACCTGTGTGTTGGACACCCGTTCCTTGGGGACGGGAAGGAGGAAGTTCAAGACACGCGCGGATGTGTGCACATCTGTGGGACAGTGATGCCAGATGCACCGGACGCGGGTTCATCCCGTCTCTCCGGACACAGTGCACTGGACGGCGAGTAGTGACCATCTGTCAGCCGGGATTACCCACAATGCCCAGTTCTACTGAGGGAGCCGGGGGTCTGGGTGTGGGGCAGGAACTTTCAAAGAGATCATTGTAGCATTAAAAAAAAAATTAGAACTAGCCCTGGCTGGTGTAGCTCAGTGGATGGAGCGCGGGCTGCGAACCAAAGTGTCGCAGGTTCGATTCCCAGTCAGGGCACATGCCTGGGTTGCAGGCCATGACCCCCAGCAACTGCACATTGATGTTTCTCTCTTTCTCTCTCTCTCTCTCTCTATCTCCCTCACTTCCCTCTCTAAAAATAAATAAATAAAATCTTAAAAAGAAAATTAGAACTGCAATAGACCGAAACACATCGAACTGATACTTCAAAATGTTTTCATTGTTATATTCTAGGTGGCTTAGGGAACCAACCCATTAATCTGATATAAATAAAGGGAGGGAAACAAACATCTACCCCGCCTTCCAAACATGAGGGGAAAATTCTTCTCTGAAGAAGAATCACGGCTCATACGTGTCAAGGGAAGGAACACGAGAACACCGCCCTGTGCAGCCCAGATAAAACCATCACGCAAAACCCCGTGACCACTGTCGGTGAAACCGGCAGGTGACGTGCGAACAGCAGACTCGACCCCTGGCAGGTCAGGCCGACACCGTCGGAACCCAGGAGCCCGTGTCAGCCTCGCTAAACTGGGCACGTGGACGGTTGGGGCCTCCTGGGGAAAAGGCAGAAAGAAAGCCCGCGGCATCCTGCGTGAGGCTTTCTTGAAGAGTCCACGCCTGAATCTCATGAGGCTCCCGGGCGGACGGGAGGTGTGGGAGCTGGAGGATGAGGCCCCACGAGGTCACACTGCCAAGTTCAGACCGTGCAACTGCAGGGACCCCTGATCAGGGGGTCATTCGGGGCACCCAGTTCCGGTTCCCACACGCCCACGGGCGCGTCTGAGGCCGTGTGGGGACTGACCGCATATGCCCGGATGCCGGGCGACCTTAGGAATTACTACTTATTTTGTTGGGGCGTAGCAGTCATCGTGGTTATATTTTTAAAGTATCTTCAACTGCATGAGATTCATACACTAAAGCCCCGATAAGGGACACCATGCGTCGGAGAGTTGCTGTGATCTGCTCCAGGGAAACGAAAAGAAAATCCAGGCGGGCGCACATCGGAAACCACAGCGGAACGTGCGGACTAGACGCTGCCGGTCTCCGACTTCTGCGACTTTTGAGAATTTCCATCAGGGAACTCAGTTTCCCGTTCTCCTCCCAGAAGCATTCCCCGCTACCGAGCAGGGGGCCGCAGCTCCCTCTCCACCTGAAGTCCGAGGAGGCGAAGCAACTGCGCCCCCCCAGCCGACTGGTCCCGGCCCACCCCAGCCAGGAGGCGCCCGGCCCCGGGGTCAGGCCTGTGCGGAGCCGCCGGGCCTCCGCGGGTTAACAGCCCCGGCGGCGCGGCGCGGCGCGGCCCCGCAGCTGCCCGCAATTAGGCGGCCCGGCGGGGGAGTCCTGCCCGCGCGATTGGGACTAATTGCTCGCCAGCCTCTCGCTCGGGCGGATCGATGGGAGTGGGAGTGGGAGTGGGAATCCATTAGGGAGAGGCCGGGCAGGGAGCGGCGGCTTTCCGGTGAGTGTGCACGTCCTCGGCTACGCAGCCGCGTCGAGGGGTGTTCCCCGCGCGCCCGGGCACCCCACCCTCCCGTTGCCACGGGAGAATCACCCTGCGACTCACTCTCCCGGTCTCCCTTTGCCCCCAGGGACAGCCTTCCTCCCCCACCCCCCCGACTCCGGTCTCGAACGGGAAGGGGCCTGTCTCTGCCGCGAGCAGCGCTGTGGCCTGTGTCCTGGAGACACGCTGCGTCCCGGGAGCGAGGCCGAGCGCAAGCCCGCCCGCGAGGCCCGGGAGGCCCAGGAGGGCTCCGCAGGTGCGCTGGGAGCTGGGCCTGGGGGGCGGGGCAGCTCTTCGGGATGAAGGAGACGCGGATCAGGGGCTCCCGGGGCCCCGAGAGGACGGCAGTTTTCACGGAGGCAGCGTCACCGGACTCCGCTGGGCTCCGAGAATTCACAGCTGCGGAGTACCCGGTCCGGCCCTCCAGGGCCCCTGCGCCCCGGCAGGTTCAAAACCGCAGCAGGATCGCGGGGGAGCTGTTTGTGGTGCCCGGGGACGGCGTGTGGAGGGTCTTGGACACCCCCCCCCACACACACACCACCACTAAGTCACATTTTCTCATGTAGCTGAATTTTTGTTAGAACAAAACACACACACACACACACACACACACACACACACACACACACACAGAGTTTTGAGCTTTAGCCTACTTTGAAATTCAGGGGTATTCTGATGAAGCGTGTGGGTTGTGCTGTTTGGGGGAATACACGGCTGAGCGCACCTGAGGTGCTCCGCCAGCAGGACTCGGTCACAGAGAAATCCCTGCGCGTCGGCGACTAAAGTGCCTCCGCAGACGAGACATAGAGACCCAGACTGATTCGGGCTGTGCATGCTTCTCCAGAAAGAACATGCATTTTTAAAAAAAGATTTTATTTTTATTTTAGTTATTTCTAGAGAGGGGGGAAGGGAGGGAGAGAAACGCCCATGTGAGAGAGAAACATCAATGAGTTGCCTCTCGTTTGCGCCCCAAGCCAGGACTGAATCTGCAACCCAGGCAGGCGCCGGTGAGGGAGATTTGAACCCACGACTTTTCGCGTTGCAGAAGGGCGCCCGACCAGCTGAACGCACTGGTCAGGGCATATGCATTTTTTTAAAAACCATGTTTCTTCTTATATGTATCAAAACCCACACTGAACGATGAGTTCTCTGGGTTGCAAAAGAGGATTTATTTTTCACACCTGTATGTAATCCTTGCTTTCAAATGAAACAACCTGCATCTTTTTTTAGGTGTTTGTGAAAACTGAACAAGAACCACATTGTTATTTTGCAACTTTGTGCAGAGAAAAATTGTTGTTCCTCTTGCACTAAAAGTGCAGTAAGTCTGGAAGGTATTAAAGTAAAACTATCGTAGAGGAAAAAGGATGATAATTCGTTAACTTTTTACTTCAAATATGAACCAAAGCAACTTTTTAAAGCACTGAAGAATATTTGCCTGCTTCAAAAGCAGGGTCAGCTCTGGCTGGGTAGCACAGCTGGTTAGAGCATGGTCCCAGTACACTAAGGTTGTGGGTTCAATCCCCGGCCAGGGCACCTACAAGACTCAGCCAATGAAGGCATCAATAAGTGGAACAACAGATCACTGTTTCTCTCTTCTCTCTCTCTCTCCTGCTTCCTCCTTCCTCTCTCTAAAATCACTAAAAAAATTTTTAAAGCAGGTGCATTACAAAAGATCAATTTGTTAAAGTCGGCCATGAGCAACTCACTGGACTCTCTGTGTCCACATGAATGCAGTGATTAGACTGCATTTCTGCAAAACACCCTCAGGCCCAGGTTCTCCCCGAGCAGTGACGCATCGCGGTTCGGCGAGACTGCAAACGGTGCCAGACGCCGTAAGCGCAGTGCAGAGAAGGCCCTCGCCTCCCGGGGGCGCTCTCTCGGGGCGAGCGCTGCGGAGGGCGGGAAGGCCCCGCCGGGATGTCTGCGGCCGTCCGCACCGCCGTGTCTCCGGGGTTGTGTCGCTGTGCTCGGAAGGCTGTCTTGTCTGGCAGGAGCGAGTTCTCACTACGATTCTGTGCAGCCGCGTGCACCCGTGGGCACACGCAGCAGGGACAGAGGAGTGAGCCCCACGGGGGGGGGGGGCGGGAGTCAGGGCTCAGGGCGGGTGGGAGCGCACCTCCTGGACCGACCGCGGGGCGTGGGACGTCCGAGCCGGCCTGGAAGGCCTCCGAAGCCATCTCAGCGGGAAGTTCTCCGAAAGCGCTGGCTGTGAGTAAATGGGGGGGGGGGGGGTGCCATGAAACCTGTTTCTCAGAACGACTCCGCGTGTGTAAAAATGCACGTTATACACTACGGAGGAAACGAAGACAAGTGACCATCGAGATGAGGACAGCAAGAAAAGCAGCTCCGTGTCGTGGACGACTCACGAAACAACGCACGACCCCTCGTCCTACACAAACCCCACCTCTCGCCCACACCCACCCCGGTGTGCACGCTGCCCCCAGACTCAGAGCCTTTGGGGACCCGCCCCCCCGGCCCCCCCAAACACACCATGGGAGGTGGGGGCGGGGTGGGGATCGGTTTAAAGGACTGCCGTCCGCGAGGACCCTTTATTCCGAGAACCCAAATCCAGGGCGGGCGTCGCGTTTCCCCGTTAGTCGGTAAGGGCGGGGCACCTCCCAGACTCGGTCCGTGGAGAGAGCACGCTTCTTTAAACGCGCTGACACCGCTGACGATGTAGGGAGACGCGTGACGTCCGTAGAACACGCCGCGCGGGGAGAGGCACCGGTTCCCAACGCGCAGGCAGCGCGGGCTGACCTCACCTGGACCACAGGGCGGCCAGGAGAAGCGACCTCATCCGAGTCCCTCTCCCTCCATCTACCCGCCCGCCCGCCTGCTAATGAACACATTCAAGATCTGTAAGTGTCATTTTGGGAAACGGCGGTCTGTTAAACAGCACATTTTTTTTTCTGCGTTTCCCGAGTTCTCGATGACAAGGAGACACTCGCCTGCCAGGACCCGGTGGCCGGTCCAGCGGCGCAGTTTGCCCCATCTGCGGACGAGGCATGAGGCTCCCCGTGCTTGCTCCTGACAGGCGGCCGCTCCCACTGCCGAGGAAGGGGCATACACGCAAGCCAGGGGCATGCGTTACGCGCGGGGTGCAGTTCCGCTGACTCCCAGATCGCTGCACTTTGCAGTGCGCGCTTCCGTGTAAACCGGGGCAGGGCCCCTCCCCGAGGCCGCCACTGACTAACTCTGCGCATCCACCGGCTCCTGGCCGTGCGGTTGTCCTGTTCGCGCGTGACTTCCGCCCCCGACTGAGGAGTGCGCTTCCCACGGACTCTGCTCTGTGGTCCCCATCACTCACCGACGTTCCAAACATTTAGGTTCTGGCCAGCTGTGTTCCAATTGGGCTCTGCTGCAAACTATAATAACTATGCAACTTCTTTCTTTCTTTTTTTTTTTTTAAAGATTTCACTTATTTATTTTTAGAGAAAGGGAGGGGGAGAGAGAGGGAGAGAAACATCAGTGTGTGGGCCACCAACTAGGGACCTGGCCCACAACCCAGGCCTGTGCCCTGACTGGGAATCAAACCGGTGACCCTTTGGTTCACAGGCCAGTGCTCAATCCACTGAGCCACACCAGCCAGGGCGAAATTTCTTAATACTGAGAGCCTTAGGTCACAGGAGAAAACAGTTGCAAATTTAAATTCCTTGTGCAGATTTTTGTTGCAGACACATGTGACCAGCCAGCAAAGTCAGTGAAGAACTTTCAAATATAAAAAACATATTAGAGTAACTGGGCGGAAACACCAAAAAAGAAAAAAAAAGTATATTAGGTTAAAGTTCTGTAGTGGAAGGGAATGGAAATACAGATTGACGCAACTAGTACTAATGTGAAAGTTCTGACTAGTAAATACAAGCTTTACTTTAAAAATCCATTTTTGGTTTAAGAATGGTGGTAAATATGCATAACGTGAAATGCACCACCTTCACCACTTTTAAGTGTGCACTCAGGAGTGTCCAGCACGTCCACACTGTTGTGCAGCTGACGTACAGACTGCCTCCTGCAAAACTGAGGCCGCCCCCCATTCACCAGCACTGCCCCCCGCCCCAGCCCCAGGCACCGGCCGCCCATTGGCTGTCTCCCTTCCCCACAGAGGGAGCCACGGAGGATGAATACAGCCTTTGCTTTGGCGTTTAAAAAAACGGGTGGTAGGTATCAAATTGCTAGGATAGGTGGGCTTCATGCGATACGCTTAAGAAATGTTCTTTGTAAAAATGTTAATGTCGGAAACCAAACCTTTTACCAACATCTAAACATATGAATTGAAGTTGTGAACGTTAATTCAAGAAGATGGAGGGTGATGTATAATTTTCCAAATTTCGTTTTGGGAGCACACACGGAGAAGAGAAGCCCAGAGACCCCAATCCAGTCTTTTTTGTTTACGCAGGCACGTACATGGTCTGCGTGGTCACAGGCCCAGCGGGACGTGGCCACCTGCCGCAGAAGCAGTCCCCGGTCTCTGACCCTGGGAGCGCCTTCCCCCTGCGGGCTCTGCTACCCCCGCATTCTACACTTTTCAGGCTTAAACGCACTATTCACATGTAACCCTCTGTGCAAATATGACTGTATAGTCCAGGATCTTTAATAATAAAAAATACCCTCTCTTGCTGGCATAAGTTAGATTTTTCTATAATGAGCTTAAGCAGATGAACTGTGCTTGGTTACGCAGTTGGTATACTTTGTTTTAAGTAACACAGAGCGTGTCACCCCGGAGGTGACTAGTACACCGACATAAACCGATGGAGGTGGGGCTCAGAGGTCGTGCGGTCAGAAAAATACGGAGGAATAAGCTGAGGCACAAGGAAGGGAATTGCTCCCCAACAGCCTGCAGGAAATGCTGAGCCATATTTGAAATGCAAAGACATGAATTATGGGACTACCAATAAATATCTCCTAAGCTTTTGAAGGAGATCCTCCAAGAAACTTCAAAATAAATGAATGGAATCTAATAATTTAAATCTCAAGTGCTGTTATTTCTGCAAGATCTCGGATTATATGTTCATTTGTCCACTGGAAGAAAAATCACATTTTCATTTCTTATATTTTATTTATGTTAGAGAGAGCACTTCAATTTTAATTCAAATATCTATCCATTAAATGCAAAAATGTTAATGTAATATTAAAAATGAAATTTAAATGAAAGCAAGGGAATATCACATTAAGGTTCCCATGGCAACCCTCACTACACTTTTCAGCTTCTGAATTGTAATATGGTCATTTATTGGAGGCTCCTACAAAATGTAATTTTGCAAATGTTTAAAGATGTATAGGTTAATTCATGTCAATTCGAGAGATCAGGGGCAACAGAACATAATACGTCAGACGAAGAACACTCTAATATTAACCCGTATTCTTAATTTAGACACCCCTACGTGAAACGCACGCAAACTTCCCACATTTGGAATGATTTGTTAGTGTTCCCATGAGTCACACGCCATCGTGGGGTTCCCGAGGCGGGTGAACTCTGAACCTCCTGTTACTGACAAACACGGGTATGGCCGCCTGCCTCCGAGTATCCTCTGTCTGTCTAAAGGAGCGCATTGGACCGCTGCGAAGCCATCCGCACGAGAAGTCGGAAAGAAATCCTATCAGAACGTCCAGCAGGGGTGGGTTAAGCCAACTGCGGCGCACAGAGCCTTGCGAACCATGAGGTGGGCGTGTACGGGTGTGGGAAGGTGGCCACGGCACACTGTCAAGGGAACAGAGCCGGTCGGAGACAGTGTGAGCAGTGAGAGGAGAAAATACAGAAAAAGGCAAAACGCCGTCTCAAACACAATGTGCACAGAGGTACAGAGAACAGCCTAGAATGATACATTCCAAGTGGTAACAGAAGGGATCTCTGGGTGGGGGGACGATGTCTGACTTACTCCTTATTCTTCTGAACATGTGAACATGTGGAAAAATCGAGTGTGAGATGTAAATAAGTATCGCCTGACATTGTAGGTGTGAAAACATTTATACTCTCTTCCACTGAAGGCAGGGCTGTAAGTTGGTATGAACCTTCTTTTTTGTTCGTATTTTAATCCTCACCTGAGGATATATATGTTCATTGATTTTGGAGAAAAGGAGAGAGAGAGATATCCACGTGAGAGAGAAACACGGCTCCCAGTTGCCTCCCGGACACGCCCTGACCAGGGACCAGACTCGCAGCCCAGGCATGTGCCCTGACCGGGGTTCTAACCCGCGACCTTTGGATGTTCGGGATGACGCTCCGACCGACTGAGCCACCTGGCCAGGGCTAAGCCTGCTTCTGGTAACGCTTGATCATATGAAGAAGTCGCAGCAAATCTACTTCTAAAAATCTATTTTTAAAAAATATTGTGGAGCCCTGGCTGGTGTGGCTCAGTGGATTGAGTGCAGGCCTGTGAACCAAAGGGTCGCCAGTTTGATTCCGAGTCAGGTCACATGCCTGGGTTGCGGGCCAGGTCCCCAGTAGGGGGCGCATGAGAGCAACCACATATTGCTGCTTCTCTTCCTCTCTTTCTCCTTTGTTCCTTTCTCTTTAAAAATAGATAAATGAAATCTTTTTAAAAAATAATTGTGGAAACGCCCTGTGTGTGGCTCAGTGGATTGAGCGCTCACCTGTGAATCAAAGAGTTGCTGGTTCGATTCCCAGTCAGGGCACAGGCCTGAGTTGCAGGCCAGGTCCCTGGTTGGGGGTGTGTGAAAGGCAACCAAATGATGTTCCTCTCACGGTTTCCCTTTCTTTCTGTCTCTCTTCCTCTAAAATTAAATAAATAAAATCTTGGAAAAAATAGTTGCATGACTACGAATATGCTAAAACCAAAGAGTGTATTTTCAATGGGTGAATTTTACACTCTGTGAATTATATCTCAAAGCTATCAAAAAAGGTATTCTGTTGAACATATTCTCTGGGAGTATCTTTTAAGAAAATGTGACATTGTTCCCAAGATTTACCCAACGTTTCCCCCTCCCTCGGGGGCACAGTCATGTCACACTGTCGGGTGCTCCCCTGTGTGGCAAGCCACCACTGTGTGTCCGCTCACCCACTCTGCGGTGCATGGGTGTCCTAGCTGGCTCTGGATTTGCTGGGACAAACAACGCTAACATAAACATATTTACACGTCTCTCCTGCTGCAATTGTACAAACAGGCATTTCTCAAGGATGTAAACCAGATGGAAGGGGGTGCCTGCATTTCACTTGATAAGACCACGCCAAGTTAGCTTCCCAGGCGGCACCCACAGTGCGTCCGCGTCCCCAGCACTGAGTCCACTGGGCTGTGGACCGTCCTCAGCTCCTGGTACCGTCCCCCTTTCAGGTTCTGTCATCCAAGGTGAGATGACGTCTCCCTGAGGTCCTGATCTGCATGTCCAGTGGCAGTGGGATGGGACCTCCTTTCCTGCTTGGTGGGGGCCACTTTGCATGCGTGGCATCAGAGACCGCAGCCCCGTGCAAGCGAGGCCTTGAAAGAGGCCAGCAAGTCGGGGCTGGGACGCCAGGAATGCAGAGGCAGGCTCCGCCCCGTGCTGGCTCCGAGGGTTCCCAGCAGAGATTAGGCCTAAAGAATGCACGGTACCCCTGAGGCTTGCTTTGCTTTGTTCAGCCCTGTTGACAGAAACCAGATGTTAAAGTTCAAAGCAGCAGGGAGTGAACTCCTAATCTCAGGAACCCCGCCTTAACGACCCTCTGGCGTCAGCTTATCTGACAGACCCTGACCTGAGGCAGATCTCTGTGTTTCCTCATTTGTTATCTATAGATAATGTCTGTTTTGAGTAACTATGGCCTTCAGACACTGATGGATGAGCTTTGCATGCGGGTTGTATACCCCTGCGAATACTGACCCACCAGAGAGAACCGCCACCCCCTTCCCTGCCGGAACAGCCAGCGGTGTCCGGGGGGACTGATTTCTCACCCGAGGCCGTGGGACGGGGCTTCCCACTCACGCTCTGTGACCATTCCCGCCGCTTCTGTCAAAGGTCTGCGAGTGCTCTGCCCGTTCTGCTGTTCACTCATGCCTCCTACTGGTGTGCGCGTACAGTGTGAGTGTGTACATACGCACGTGCACATATGCACATCATACGTAATTACAGAGTTTGTTTTGTTTCGGATAATAAACACTCGTTCACGTGAACTGCCTGCCCGTGTACTTTCACTTCGTAACTTATCGTTTCACTTTGTTTGCATTATCTTTTGACGAATAAAAATTCATAGTTTTAAGGGAGTCAGACTTATTTTTTCCCATTATGATTATTTTTGTGTATTTGAAGTATTTCCCTACCCCAAAACCAAAATTATATTCTCACATACAGTCTTGTGCAGTCTTAAATGTTTGCCTTTACATGCATGTCTTTCACCAATGGATTGGGTTTTTTTTTTTTTTAATATTTTCCTTATCTCTGAAGATATTTCTTTAATTTGACTCACAATATACTTCATTTCTTTTAAGATTTTTATTTATTTATTTTTAGGGAGGGAAGGGCGTGGGGGGGAGAGAAAGAGAGAGAGAGAGAGGCATCAATGTGCGGTTGCTGGGGGTTATGGCCTGCAACCCAGTAATGTACCCTAGCTGGGAATCGAACCTGGGACACTTTGGTTCCCAGCCCGCGCTCAATCCACTGAGCTACGCCAGCCAGGGCTTTGGATTGGGTTTTTTAAAATATGTATTAAGAAAGGCCCCGTTTCATTGTTCTCTGTGTACCGTCCTCCATCCCTGTTGCCGAGACGTCACTAGTGCACCCTTGTCGCGGTGATTTGCCACTTCTTACATATGTTAGGTGGCATGCAGGTGTGGTTTGTTCTGGCGCTCCACATTCGGCTCCGTTTCCCGCTGTACCGATACACACGACAGTAATCACTCTCGCTGCGCACCTTCCCGCACAACAGGCAGGTCTCCCGGCCTCGGTCTAGGAGAGCTCAGAGCAGCGGAGGGCACCCCGCGCAGACCGCCCTTGGCCGGCAAGCCTGCCGCGGTGCAGGCAGCTGTCGGCCCTCTTTCGCTTCACCTTCTGCATCCGCCGCAGCATTTGAGCAGAAGTAAGGGGCGCCCGCGCCGGGGTGGGGGGGGGACGCTAGGCCAGGCCCCTTCTGCCCACGCTGGGGACCTCCACCCCGTCTTCGCCCCGGAGCTCGCCGTTGATCAGGCCACGGGTTTCTCACGGCTGCGCCGCCAGTCTCAAGGTCTGCGCGCGGACCCTTCCTCCTGCCCGGCATGCAGGTGTCGGTCAGGCCCGCGTCCGGAGGAGGCTCTCCCGCCTCACCCTGCCCCCTCCTCCTGGCTCACGTCTCACGTGTCTGCCCACGTGTCCGCAGCTGCCTTTGGAAGGCCCGGACCCCAGGGAGACCGAGGGCTGGGGAGTCCAGGCCCTCCCTCCACTAAACTGCCGCATCAGAGTGAAGGGTCCCGAAGCAACGCAAAACAAAAACACTTTTGGGGGGGATTTTTAACTTTCTTCATTGATACGATCTTGACTTGTCCCCCTTTCTTCTGGTTTATGTGGCAAATGACACCGACTGATTCTCTAATGTGCACCAGCCCCGTGTTCGTGTATAAGCCGTGATGTGGTACCCTTAGTCACATTTTGTGGATTGTTCATTTTTTTTTTAAGATTTTATTTGTTTATTTTTAGAGAGAGGGGAAGGAAGGCAGAAAGAGGAGAGAAACATCAATGTGTGGTTGCCTCTCATGCGCCCCCTACTGGGGACCTGGCCTGCAGCCCAGGCATGTGCCCTGACTGGGAATCGAACCAGAGACCCTTTGGTTCAACTGGCCGGCGCTCAATCCACTGAGCTGCACCAGCCAGGGCTGCTCATTGGTATTTTTGTGTATGAGTTCATCGGTAGGAAGGGCCTGTAATTTCCCTTCTCATGTGGTCTCCGTCCAATTGTGGCGTCAGAGTCATGGTAACCGGATAAAATGAACTGGAATCTGATCCCCCTTTTCTCTTCTCTGAAAGAGTTCATGTAAAAATAACACCAATTGTCCTTCAGTGTTTGATATAACTCATTGGAGGAGCCATCGCAGCCTGGAATTTTCTTAGGTCTTAAGCCCCTGATTCAATTTTTAGAAAAATAGTTATAGACTATTCAGGCTTTTAAAATGTCTTTTTATTAAAAAAGAAAAGGCTTTTTATTTATTTTTAAAGAGAGGAAGGGAGGGAGGGAGAAAGAGAGGAAGAGAAACATCAGTGTGTGGTTGCCTCTCCTGTGCCCCCTGCTGGGAACCCAGCCCACAACCCAGGCCTGTGCCCTGACTGGGAATCGAACTGGCGACCCTTCGGTTCACAGGCTGGCGCTCAACTCACTGTGGCACTCAAGCCACACAAGCCAGGGCTAAAATGTCTTCTTGTGCTTGTTTTAATAAACTGTTTTTCTATTAATTTGACCATTTTTTCAAAAACTTTGGACATAAAATCATTCCTAATAGCTTATCTTTTGAAGGTCAGTAGAATCTGCAGTGGTGTCCCCTTTCCATTTCTGATGTGGTTATTTGCACCTTTTTTCTCTGTCATCTTCATTGATCAAGCCAAGGGGTTATCAATTTTATTAGCCAGTTCAACAAATGATTTGTCGGCCCCTTTTACATGCTTCCTATTTTATTAATTTCTGCTTAGATTATTAAATTCTTCTATTTAGCAAGGGGATTTAATTTGCTCTTTGTTTTCTTCCATAAGCAAATGCTTATTTATTTTATTTTTTTTTAGCCTTCCTTACCTAATATAAGGGTTCAAGGATATATAAATTCCCCCTCAGTGTTGTTTTAACCATACTTTTCGAACTTGATATGAATTTCATTAGTGAGCTCAAAATATTTTGTATTTTCCATTGTGATGAATCAGTTTTATATTGAAATGTATCCCTTTTGAAATAGATGCAGATTTTTTATTTTTTTGTCATCGATTTCCGGTTTAATTAGATCGTCACTGAAGAACCTACTCTGCGATTCCCTTTGAATTTCGCTGGCACCGCCTCATGGCCCAGCGGCCACTAAAACCGCTGTGAGCGCGCCTGGAAATCGTGTGCTCTGCCCTGGGAGGGCGGCGGGGCGCATGCCGGCCACCGTGTTCTAGCTTCGGCGTCCCCACCAGTGCCTCCTTCCACCTGCGCTGTCGGGTGCCGAATCTTCAGCGTGACTCGCCGTGTGCCTGTTCTCCCTGCGCTCTGCAAACGTTACGTCATTCTCGTGCAGGAAGTTTCATTCATGCTGCTGTCTATCTTTCCTTTTAGTAAACGTACCTTCTAGTTTCTGCATATCTTTTGTCTGATACTACCATACATGTGCTGGCCTTCTCTTGATCCCTGTGTAATGATTTCTTATTTCTTTAATTATCAGGTTTCCTGTATTCTTCTGTCTAAATGTCTTGTTAAAAGACCACCTTCTCAAGTCCTTTCACTCTGACCTGCTGTATTGTCCCCTTTTTCTCTTTCGACTTAAAAAAATCAAGTCATTATTTTTCCATTCACTTTAAGGTTACACCCTTTTCCTATTCCTGAGCGGTTATTCTAGAAATTACAAATGTGACCGCGTTATCAGTGTGCGAAGTGGACACGGGGCCTTCTCCCTGTGTCAGGGCAGGGAGCACACTCCCACGACCCGCACTAGCGACTCACACGTGGTCCACTCCACGTGCCCTACGTCTGCGTGAGTTTGTGTGTGTTTGTGTGTTGCTTTGGGGGCGGTGCCATTTGTCTCTGCAGTTTCTCACTCAGAGAGTCTCGTCTTTTCTCGAGCTGGGTTGCCTTGGATGTATTCTGGATGCGGCATTTGGAAGTTCACTTTCAGGAACAATTCGAGGCCGAGGATGCTGTTAACCACCCTCCAGGAAGATGTGTTGTTTGGGCGGGGACGTGGGGCACTAACCGTCTGAGATCACGCCACATAACACCCTCATCACTCAGATTTCAGCTACCGGCATTGTGCATTCCTTGTTTCGCCTGTACTTCCCACATGCAAAAGCTTTTAAATGCATTTCAAAGGGTACTTTTTAAGGCTTGTAACTTTTTTTTTGAGCCCCCCAGATAACGAGGTGAGGCAGCAAGGTGCCTCACCAGCCCCCCAAGGGCCCCACACTGAGGTTCCCCGTGAAGGCGGGGTGGGGTTTACTAGGGCCCCCAACAGTGACACCAAGGGAGGCGTGGCCCATTCTCAGCTGCTACAAGTGACATCAAGACCATCTTTCTCTCCTGGACCTTGACCTAGTAGTTCTCCACTGGCTGGGTAGCTCTCTGACAGTTTAAATACGTGTCTGTATTTCTTCCAGCTTTTGTTTTCCCTCAGAGCGGGTGTTTGTCCAATGGACAGAGTCTGTAACTTCTGGAAGCCCCCCCCCCGCCCACCAAATGACTGTAGGGGGAGCTCCAATCACTGAGTCAAGGCTTGTAACGACTATACTCTTCATTGTTCATTTTGACATTATTCTGCTAACATGTGTCCACTGTCTCAGTTTCCATGTGTATTGATATAAAGTTAACATTCTAAAACCAAAAAATCTCTGCTGTTTATACTTTTGTCCTCTTGGCCATTCCTAAAACTGTTTCTTTGTGACCTTTCCCCTCTGAATCATTTGGTTTTGTTGTTCCTATTGTTTTTCTAGGTCCTTTGAGTTTATTCGGGTTTTTCTAACTTAAGTTGTATGTTAGTCTTTTCTGATTTCAAATACCAGTTTTTTATCCGACCTATTGCTTAGAAATAGAAACGTTTTCTGAGTTTGGAACCTCCCGTGATCCTCCGGGCTGCCGCCGTCTGACAGCTGCACTGGTTAGGTGACGTGCTGGCTCCAGCACACCGACGCGCGGCAGTGTGAGGAGGGGTGTTTCCCACAGCGGGGGTCTGTGCGCGCCAACTTTCCCTTCGTGTTTAAAAGAATGTGCATTCTTCCCTGGCTGGTGCGGCTCAGTGGATCGAGCGCGGGCCTGTGAACCAAATGGTAGCTGGTTCGATTCCCAGTCAGAGCACATGCCTGGGTTGCGGGCCGGGTCCCCTGTAGGGGGTGCAAGAGGCAACCAACTGATTGATGTCTCCCTCTCCCTCCCTTTCCCTCTCTAAGAATAAATAAATAAAATCTCAAAAAATGCATTCTTATTTTGTTCATCAGATCAAGTTTGATTTTGTATTGAGACTTTAGGTCTTTAATGGATTTTTTAAACTGCTTTGTATATATTAACCATGATGGTGACACTGATTTCTCTGTGTAGTTCTCTCCACTTCTGCTTCGGATGTTTTGAACTTATCGTACTGAGGACATATAAGCTTGAACAACAAATCCAACCCCGCATCATTGTGTAGCAATCTTTGTTCAAACAGGGAGTGTGACTAGAACACAAGCACAGCTAAAGGGGCTTCCTTTCGCTTTTCTCCAATATCTCCTGGCTCTCAAGACTTCTGTGTCCTTGTTTCAGCTGCATTTCTTTAAGAAGCACACAGTGGATTGTTAAAAATCTAGTCTGATGACCCAAGATTTTTCTCAAGAGCTCAATCCAATTTACAACTGGAATTATCACTACCATATTATTTAGTGCTTAAATATCCAGCCGCTTTCTCTCCTGTGTCTTTGGGCTTTAAATTTTCCCCCTTGCCAACCAAACATACACTGCTGACACATGCGTTAAATGTGTTTCCTTAAAGGCAGCTCTTCAAATTCAGTTCGTACTTAATTATGTCTAAAGTTGGTCCGTATCTTTACTCTCCTTCAGAATAAAACAGGATCTTAAGACTAATTATCATGTTAATTGACAACCTTACGAGGTCTTTCCGGAAGGTATCCAGCCATGTAACATGAAAAAGACATTTATTGAAGATGATACAAGAAACATTGCACACAGGACAATGACATCTCAGTTCCCTTCACAGTAGGCACCTTGGGGACCTCACACAGTTCCCCCAGTCACCATCAGCTGCCCGATTGTATTTTCCTGAATCTCATCAATGGTCTGAAATCGCTCCCCTTTCACAGGTGATCTTAGTTTTGAAAAAAGCCAGTAGTCGTGGGGTGCCAAACCTGGGCTGCAGCGGGGCCGAGTCACCTGGAGCACTGACCTTTGCTGACTGCAGCCCATACACGTTCGACAGTCTCAGGGGCTCTGCTTGCTGCAGGCCTTCCAGAACGAGGGTCAGTGCCGACAGATTCCTGACCGTCTCTACAGCGTCCGTGCCGCACTTTCACATAGGCGGCACTCACCGCACCGTCCCTGAAACTCTTCTAAACCATCCAAATACTTTCAGCAGAGGAATGTTCAAGCTTAATGCCAGATTTGAGGCAGATTCATTGCTCTACTCGCTCAGTCATTATGAATGTCATGGCCACACAGTACACGGCGCTCACTCAACAGCATCTACCACCCCCACTGACTAGTGCAGTGAAGGCGTCATGGTTCGCGCATGCGCATTCCAGCCCACGCGCCTCGGCTGCCAGGCTACACGGATGTCGTGCAAACCGCTCTCATTACATTAACCATGGCGGGACTTTTCCCGGGAAGACCTTGTATATGCACTGGGCGGACAGGCAACAGGTTCCCTAGAATTTTTACTTTTTGTTGTCTTTTCCTCCAGCATGTTAGACACTATTGTTTTACATGATGATATTTCTTCAGATTCACTCAAGTGCTTTCTGTTTTCTTTACTCATGACTGCTTCTCACATCTCAGACTTTCTGGGGCAACTGTCCTCTTCTTTGAACTGTATCTTTTAGCAGCTCCCTTAAATGAGGCAATTTTGGTGATAAATTCTCCATTTTTTCCCCCCATCTGAAAACGTCTTTCTCTCACCCTTATTCTTAGATAATCCACGTGGCACAAATGGTCTGAATAAAAATTGTTTGAATATTACTAATATAGCATCTGATGGTTGAAACCTGAAAATGTATACACACGGAGGAAGGGATTAGCTAAGTACTATCTCAATGTTGTGTAGCATCACCCAGATGAACATCTGAAATATCCTCGGTCTGCATTTCTTTCTTCTGTCCTCAAAATTATCCTGAGTTCACCTTTAAGTATTTTATGATACCCATTTTTCCTTTTTTATATGCAAATGGGTTACATTTTCTAAGATTTGTAATCACTCGCTCTCATTATTCTTCTGACTCTATCCAGCATGCCTGTATCTGCTCCGACATAACATAGGATGTGTGACTTCAATCTCTTTCTTGTTAAGCCTGATTCTTTTTATAGTTATTAGAACTTTCGTAGTGTTCAAGAAATCCCATTGGTATAACTTTTAGCTTAAAAGAATTTTTTGTTAACCAGGATTCTTAATTCCTTCCAGTATGTTGGATAACAAATCTTCTAAAGATAACGAAGCCTTTGGTCTGACACATTCATATATAATTGATAATTTAAGTTAATATAAAAGTTCATTATTTTTTAATCACGTTCCCAAAGCGTAAGTTATAAATCTGTGAGTAACAGTTCATTAAATTAACACTTCATTTATGCAGAGGGGAAGTGAAAACCCTGTCCCAGTCAGGGCTGGGACGCTGCTAGGAGCTGCTACATTTGCACTGGCGTCTGGACAGCCCATGCTGTCCAGGGCAGAGCTTGCTAGGGAAGGTAATGCAACTGGCATCTCTTCTCTTAGCGGCTGAGAGAAGCAGCAGTCTATGCCTGGCTGGGGTGGCTCAGTGGACTGAGTGTCAGCCTGCGAACCAAAGGGTCGCTGGTTTGATTCCCAGCCAGGGCACACGCCTGGGTTGTGGGCCAGGTCCCTAATAAAGGGCACATGAGAGGCAACCACACACGGATGTTTCTCTCCCCCTCTTTCTCCCTCGCACCTCTTCTCCCTAAAAATAAATAAAATCTGTAAAAAAAAAAAAAAGTAGCAGTCTAGAACAGAGCAACAGATTCTCAATCTTCATGATCACACACCCTTATCAGGACTTGGAAAAACAGGTAGATTCCCCCTGAAATACAAAGATTTACAAATCGCTTCTGTGTGACATGTCGTGTGCACAACACAATACACAACAATAGGACTTGGAAAAGGATGAACTGTAGGTTAAAATATGTGATATTAAAAAAAAATATGTGATATTTTAAAGTACTTGAGATGCTGTGAATGGCAAAGCAACACTCACTGCGGGCAGACAGGGGCGTGGAAGTGACCCCACGCCGCCGCACTGATTACCCCTCAGAGCGCCGTCGCTCTACTGCCACGGTGTGGCTCCAGGGCGGATGTGGGCCTGGAAGGACTGCGAGGCTGCCACTCCTTAGGGAGCCAGCCCCGGGGGCCCCGTGACCGAGTGGGGGGGTGGGAGGGAAGGACGAGGCAGTGAACAGTGCTAATGAACGGGTTACTGCTTCAAGCAACTGGCATGCGTCCTACCGGGGCCGCTCGGGGGGGAACAGCACAGTGCCCTCTCCACCAGGGGCATGTATTTATAGACCATAACCTGAGCCTGGCCCGGCCCGCCTGCAGCTCAGCAGGCTCTGGCATCCAAAAGCCACCTGCAGAAGCCCCCAGGCCCTGCCTGGCCAGTGTGGCTCAGTTGGTTGGAGCGCTGTCCTGTAACTGAAAGGTCAGGGGTGCCATCCCTGGTCAGGACACATACCCAGGCTGCAGGTTCGATCCCCAGTAGGGGTGCGTACAGGAGGCGACCAGTGTTTCTTTCTCATACTGATGTTTCTCTCTCCCTTTCTCTCTCTAAAGGCAATGAAAAAAATGTCCTCAGGTTAGGAGAAGGAAGAAGATGGAGGTGGAGGAGGTGGGAGGCAGGAGGAACAAGGAGAAGGAAGGAGGAGGAGGGAAGAGGAGGAGGAAGGAGGAGGAGGAGGAAGGAGGAGGAGGAAGGAGGAGGAGGAGGGAGGAGGAGGAGGGAGGAGGGAGGAGGGAGGGAGGAGGGAGGAAGGAGGAGGAGGAAGGAGGAAGTGGGAGGAGGAGGGAGAAGGAGGAAGGAGGAAGGAGGAGGTGGGAGGCAGGAGGGAGGAGGAAGTGGGAGGAGGAGGGAAGAGGGAGAAGGAGGAGGAGGAGAAGGAAGGAGGAAGTGGAAGGAGGAGGGAGGAGGAGGAAGGAGGAGGCGGGAGGAAGGAGAAGGAGAGAGGAGGAGGGAGGAAGGAGAAGGAGGAGGTGGGAGGCAGGAGGAACAAGGAGAAGGAAGGAGGAAGTGGGAGGAGGAGGGAGAAGGAGGAAGGAGAAGGAGGAGGAGGAGGAGGCAGGAGGCAGGAGGCAGGAGGCAGGAGGAAGGAGGAGAAGTCTCGTCCCGGGGCTCTGCAAGCTGCAGGTGAGTCGGAGGAGGCGCAGGGCACGCGGCGGGCACAGACAGAGACGCAGCCTCGCCGGGCCTGCGTTAGGAGAACTGTTAGCCTCAGGCTTGGCCTCTCTGCAGCGTTCTTTTTTAATCTCTGTGAGACGAGCGAAGTCAGAGCTGACAGTTTTAACTAAGCAGGGACCACACCAGTGAGTGCCCCCACGAGAACCACTGCCATTTCCTTCTCCTCTCCCCAAGGACACCTCAGACATGTACGTGACTTAAGACCACCTGACGTAGAGACTGCATGAGTGCCAGGATCCGTCTATCAAACATTGAAACCATTTCATTTCTGCTTGCATGAAAAACCTGCCCTGCCCTGCTACAACGCGTCGCCTTCTGGGCCCCTTGAGGCGTGAGCTCCCCGTCCAGCCGTCCCGGGGCCAGAGCACACAGTCTCGCTGGGCTGGCCACAGATACGACCCAAGCCATTCCAGGGCGTACGGGAGCGTTATAAACACCGGCGGGTACGCAAACACTAGTGACGCACAGTTCTAGCACAGTTTCAACACTCGTCTGTCACTTAACAAGCCGGAGATAAAAACTGCAAAACACTCTTCACGGAATTCCTTGGGCGGTTATCTTATGTCCTGTGTCCTGTGTTTAAGGAATGACACAGACGCCCAGCCATAATACGACACCATCTCGGAATTCGGCGTAAGGAGCCCGGGTTAAAATGCCCCGACTTTCCATCGCTCTTGGTGGGAAAGGCAGGTGGGTGGCTGGTTTCCATCGCGTTTCCAGGAAGGCCGTGTCTACAGAAGCATCTTCTAAAGGCACAGCGTCCGGAAAGAGTTACATGTCAGAAAATAGAAATGCAACCTTTCCGGAACACATCACTGAGTTCCAAAAATGTGACACCAAGTTAAAAAAAAGTCCATTTTATTTAGGCTAAAATGAGCATAGGATTTATTTAGTTTAAAGCAAGCCTAACATATGGTTTAATTGTCAGTATCGCTTTGATGGATCTCCAGCAACCCGGGAGCAGAATACTCTAAGGTGTCGGTCGCCATGCTGGGGTAAGAAACCCACTCCGTGCAGAAACACTGGTGATTCCCTTGGAGTTCACAACTTCAGAACTGAGCCACTGTAGCCTATTGATGACTTTTTAAAACTTGCATAATGTCCTGCAAGACTATTTCGACCCATATCAACAAAACTCAACCCCACTTTCTCCGATAGTAAAAAAGTGCTTCTTCACACTGTTACTCTTTAAATGACGTGAAAGCAAAGAAAACTGGTTGGTGGCTTTGGCGCCATCTTTGGAGAAGAAGACCCTGCGCGTCACCAGCCGCCGCCACGCCTCGCAGAGGTAGGGCCGGTAGTCCACGCCGGCGTCCGCGTCCCCCGGGCGGCGGGAGGCCGAGGACGGGCCCTCGCCGGAGTCCGAGGCTTTCTGCATTAAACTCTGTGTGGTGGCCAGGAGCACCAAGCGGTACTGCTGGACCAGCTTCTCCAGGACCTGAGAACACCTCTTCAGAGGGGCCTCCTGCAGGCCCACGCTGTCCCCGCCGTTGGCCCGGTCCACCCAGTAGAAAGCCGACAAGCTGTCCACAACCAGGAGGCAGAGGGCGGGGCGGCCGCAGAACAGCGTCTCCAGGGAGTGCAGCGTGAGCAGCAGCTGCGGGCTGCTGCCGCAGTGCACCAGGAACAGCCTTCCGAGGCAGCGCTTGACTGTCTCCTCCGAACTCTGCGCCAGCCTGTGCTCCAGAATCGTAACGAGCCGAAGCAGATCGAAGTGGTAATCGGTGTCAATGAACATGACTTCTGTTTCCAGGCCGCCGTCCGCTTTTGGGAGTATGCACCGTGCTGTTACGTGATACAGCATCTCTGTCTTTCCTGTTCCTTCTGGACCATGAAATTCAAGAATATCACCTGCGTAAAATTTAAAAACGTCGGTCAAAATGCTGCAGCACAGTAAGGGTATAAATGAAAAGTCTGCAAAAATGTTTTAAGAGACATTCACTGGAATGTAGAAGAAAATCTAGACCGTTTGCCAAAACAGGTCTGTGCGAACAACTAACTGCAAGTCGGTCAGACATTGAATGCAGAACGACAGGCGGACCGCAGTTCGGGGACTCTCCCGGGGAGCTGGCACACACGCACGCACGCGCACGCACACACACGCGCACACGAACTGGTGGTGCAGAGAGTAAAGCGCCAGACCTGGGGCCTCCCCAAAACGCTGCTGCTTACTACGGACGTGCTATTTCTAGTGACGAATCACCCAGTGTCCTTTCTCTCCTCCTCCTTTAAATACAAAAGCCCCAGTTGGGGAAGGCCACGTGCGTGCCCACTTAAAAACTATCTTTCTTCGTCTCCCTTGCAGAGGGGGTCGCGGGTGCCTGGGCTGCAGCCAGCGAGGCACGCGGAGGCATCTGCTTGGACTCCCAAGCCCCGCCCTCCGGGTGCAGGCGCCCAGTCTGCCCTCCGGAGGGGGAGGGGAAGCAGCCCGCTGGGAGTGGGGAGGAGGGGAGGCGCCGAGGCCCGGGGCCACAGCCTGCCTGCCCCCACTCCTGATGTGAGGACAACAGGCCTCTGTCTGGTGGGCCACTAGGCCGAACGTCCGTTACAAGCAGCTGAAACAGCCCTAACTGGGGTTTCTCCACGTTCCGGGCACTGCAGGTGGAGCTAGCCTTGACCGCGCCCTTGCACTCCTGCAGGCCGGCGGGCGAGGGCCCGCAGCTCCCGGGCCTTCAAGGCCAACCGCGCCCTCCACCGAAGACGCGCCTCCCGCGGCCCGCGGGCCTCCCTCGCTGCGGGACTCTCAGGGAACTGGGTCCGCTCGGAACGGCGCCTGCGCCTGCGCGGTAGGTGACTCTCCTACCGTCGTAAATCCCAGTCCTACCGTCGTAAATCCCAGTCCTACCGTCGTAAATCCCAGTCCGCTGCCCTGAACGTGGAAGAGCCAGCCGAGTCTTTCTAGGCAAGTCCCAGGAACCCCCTGTCACCGCGGACGGCACGAAGTAAGTAAAACACCCGGGCACGCGGTCCCGCCTCCAGAGCGCTCCTGAACCCGCTCGGAACTGGGACCTTCCGATTCCTGCCACGACTAGAACCGGACAAAAGTACCGTCATCCAATCTACAGCTGAAGTGCAGAACGGAAAACACTGCGTTGAAATGCAGATTCTTAGGCCCCAAACACATACTTTGCGAATCCAGTTACTTTATCTCTTGTTATGACTAATAAACCATTATGTGTTGGAACAGTCACAAAAGATGTGTAAGAAATTTAGCAAGTTGCTACCATACTATATTTAAGGTAATAGAAAGTGTCAGCCAATTTCTTCAACAATCTTAAATATAAGTTACTATTCAAAATTTACGTTACAAAGGTCTCCCTCCAAAGACTCCAGCCTCAAGGAGTGAAACTATTTTCACATCAACAGTTGCTCGTGGCTGCTCGTGTGAGACGTTCTCCCGGTGAGTGACTAAACCTGTATCCACCCCCGATGTCGGGTTTACTCTCCTCCAGCCGCGGCCCTGGGGCCGACGCTGCCCCACCTGAAAGCCCTCCGCGGCCGTGCAGCACAGGAGAGCGCACGGCACGCGCCGGAGGGAGAGACGCTGCCGCTGACGGCGGCTCGGCTCGCGGGACACAGAAAGACGGCGAGCACAGTGCGCGCCCTGCACCAGAGCCCGGCCCTGCTCCCCCACTCCCACCCCGCCCCCAGAGCAGAAGGCAGCCGCGGACGAGCAGCAGTGGGCCTTCCCAGAGCGCTCCACAAATGACACGCACTCTTCATGACGTCGCCTGGGCTCCAACACCACCACCAAGGCAGGAAGAGCGAACTTCATCATCTCCCATGATCGTGTTCAGTGTGTTGTATACAAGGAGAGGCCCCCCACAAAACAGGGACTACCTCCTGGGGGGAGGGCCCCTTGTAGGACAGGCTTCCCCTGCTGGGTGAGTGTTCTAGGAACCCATCTGTGCCGATGAACCAGCTGGCGTTGTTGTGAGAGGCTGTGTGCGGCTTCAGTGAATTTTTTTGAGACTCTTTCAACACATCTGCCCACTGCAGATGTGTTGCCCACTGCATGACGGGTGACTTACCAATGCACCTGTCCACGCCACACTCAGTGTTCAGCAGATCAAGACCAGAAGCGGCAGGGCCCCATGCCCCACCCTCCTTATTGACCTGATCTCACCCCGAGTGATCTGTTTCCATGGATGAAAAAAGCCCTCAAAAGGAAACGTTTTGCCTTTGTGGAAGAAGTGAAACAAAAAAGCAGAAGCACCAAAAAGCATCAAAATCGACAAGTGCAAAAACTTCTCAGCAGAGGAAAAAAAAAGTTTCGACGAGTGTATTGCATCAAATGGAGAGTACTTTGAAGGTGACTGAAGTTTAAACATGAAAGAATAAATACACATTTGTTTATAAATAAATTCTGTTTTTGGGGGGGTTGGCTACTTTATAAGGTTGGGACTTGAATATTCTATCCCCAACATAAAACGCTGTCTCTTTTTTATCAGATGACTTTCTAAGAACTTCTTCTTTTTTCTTTTTTAAGTTTTATTTATTTATTTTTAGAGAGGGGGAAGGGAGGGAGAAAGAGAGGGAGAAAAACATCAATGTGTGGTTGCCTTTTGAGCGCCCCCTACTGGGGACCTGGCCTGCAACCCGGGCATGTGGTTTGCAGGCTGGCATTCAATCCACTGAGCCACACCAGCTAGGGCAAGACGGGGGTGGTTTTCATAACACCTTTCGGCATAACTTGAGACAGTAAGAGGTCTTTTAGAGAGCTTCCCTACATGGCTTGACAAGGCTTCCTAAATCCACACATCAATTAAAAACCAGCTGATGTAGTATATGCTTTCCTTAGCTCCTTGGTTTGGCACAAGTAAAACTGAGGCTAAGTTGAAGGTTAAGTCCTTGGTTAAGAGGTTATTAGGGCCCTGGCTAGCGTGGCTCAGTGGACTGAGGGGCAGCCTGCAAAGCAGAAGACTGCTGGTTTGAGTTCCAGCCAGGGCACACGCCTGGGTTGTGGGCCAGGTTGGGGGTGTGCAAGAAGCAACCAATAATACATTTCTCTACCTCTCTTTCTCCCTCCCTTCCTCTCTCTCTAAAAATGAGTAAATAAAATGAGTATATAAAAAAGTAAAACCTTTTTTAAAAAGAGGTTATTAGGTATATAAAAAGACACTCTTCTTCTACAGATTAATAGCAAAGCAGATAAAAAGGTCATTTATAAAAACTGGGGAAGTAAAATCTGCAAACTTGCAAATTACATGAGTATTATCATTAATGTCCCTGAACTAGATGAGCTGAAATCAGTCTCACTGTTTTTATAAACATTTACTATCTAATCCTAAGATCAAAAATCGTTTCAAACAGTGTGTTCTACGGAGGGGACACAGGCCTTTCAAATGTGTGCGAAGTCGCCCGCTCACGTGTGAGCTGCGACCAAAATAGGGCACCCTTGTCCAGTGCAAGCACCGAGGCTGACAGTTTGTAGTAAACAACAAACAACAACAAAACCCAACCCCCCCCCCACACACACACACACAAAACCTGTGCCGTTTGGCACTTGGAAAATTAAACGAAATCAGAAAATCTGGATGGGTTGGCCTCGACTGTTCCTCTCACAGACAGAATGCTGTAGAGAGGGTTTGGGTAACAGATTGTCAGAGTGAGTTGATGCATCTAAAGATCCTTCTGTCTTAAGGAAATGGAAAAAACAGCCTAAAAATACATCATCGTGGTGCCGAACTACTAATGGTATAACAAATATGTTGGGTTTGCAGATTGTAACCAGTCTAGTACCGAAGAGGTAATAAATCGGAATGTGGCACCAAGTCACCATTCTCCGAAGACAGCACTGAAAATGCGCCCACAGCAGCTTTCGAGTCTCCGGTGACCCTGCGTCCCGCATCGCCTGCACCCCAGCTTCCCTGGAACCACAGTTTCTGGCACGGCGCTGCTGCTGAAAAGCAGTCTTCATCACCCCCTCTGTCGGCTACTGCTCCCACCAGTGCTCATCGGACCAGCCCAACAGCCTGCAGATGTGCGACCGTTT
Organism: Phyllostomus hastatus; assembly: GCF_019186645.2. NCBI lineage: Eukaryota > Metazoa > Chordata > Mammalia > Chiroptera > Phyllostomidae > Phyllostomus > Phyllostomus hastatus. The sequence continues at coordinate 1,307,880 of NW_025333796.1, forward strand.
TGAGTAAACTTCGTTATTGCCTGAACGAGACGGTGTTTTACAGGTTACTACAGCCCTGGCCGGGCGGCTCAGCAGGTTGGAGAATCCTCCTGCATACCAGAAAGTTGTGGGTTCGATCCCTGGTTGGGGTGTGTACAGGAGGCAACCGAAAGATGTTTCTCTCTCCCCCACCCCTTCCTCTCTCTCTAAAAATCAATGAACATATCCTCGGATGGGGATTAAAAAAATTAAGATAAAAATAAAAGCTCCTATAAATGTAATATTTGAATGTATAAACTGAGCCGCAAATCCATGTTTCAATGCCAATTTCATAAGGTTAAATTTACCCTTTCCTTTTGTCTAGCAGGTTTCATCAAAATCTGTCTTTTGTTGTTGACAGTTTAGAATTTTACTTGCTCGCAGATCTGCTCTACAAGAAATCTTAGAAGGAACCCTTTGGACCGAATGAAAGGACAGTACACAGTAACTTGATCCAACTTAGTTAAGGAAGAGCACAGTAAATGCAACAACCACGTAAGCAAATAGGAAAAACAGCATAAATGTGGTTTACATTTGTAATTTTTTTCATATATCTGATTTGAGAAAATTCCAATTATGTTAATAATTTTAAATGCTTATGGGCATGCAACACAGAAATGTATAATCTGTAACAGCACAAAGGAATGGAGATGCAGCAGGGCAGTTTTTATACGATACTGAAATCAAGATGGTTTTAATCCAAATTAAATTGCTGTACATTAAGATGTTAATGGTAATCATCACGAAAACTAATGGTAAAATAACATTTTTAATTTTTAGAAGACTTTACTTATTTATTTTTGAGAGAGGGGAAGGGAGAGAAAAGGAGAGGGAGAGAAACACTGACTGGCTGCCTCCTGTGCACGCCCCAGTCAGGGACGGGACCTGCACCCCAGGCCTGTGCCCCGACCAGGAACTGAACCGGCGACCTTTGGCTTTGCGGTATGACACCCAGCCACTGAGCCACACTGGCTAGTTTTTTTAAAAAGTGAAAATAATGTTCAGGACCTATACCGGCACGCTGGAAAACACCCACTAAACACCAAAGACCGTGAAGGAGGACTAGGGAAACGAGAACACGGCAGACAGAGCACAGCAAAACGGGGGCCACAGCCCCACCCAACCGGTAAACCCGCCGTCTATAAACGGTTCAAACGGCCCGACCAAGGGCAGAGACGTGCAGAATGGATGGAGTGAGAAGTGTGGGGACAGGCCGTCCACGGCGGGCACGCCTCACATCCCCAGCTGCAAGCACGTCGATAGTAAAAGCACGGAAAGACATTCTGTGCACACCGCCAAAGGAAAGCCGAGGGGCTATTCTATTATTGGTCAAAACCTGCGGTTAGAGACTGGGACGGACGTGGCTTTGTGTTGTGGGAGGAGACCGTGAGCCGTTCCCGCTGCCAGCCACAGGGCTGAGTGCCCACGTCTCCGTGAACCGGCCTCCGGAGCCCTGTCCTGTCGCTAACTGGACCCGGGTGCCCGCTGGCCAGCCCCGCCCCTCCTCCGGCCCAGCCCTCGGCAACCAGCGCCCTGCTTCCCGTCTCCGCACGGCCAGCCATCGCAGACCCTCCTGTGAGCGGGATCACGGACGGACTTGTCTTTCGGCGACCGGCGCACCTCACTGAGCACGTCCTCAGGGTTCATCAGGCTCACCCACGCTGCGCCCTGTGACAGGCTCTCCGTCCTTTGCAAGGCTGAATTATGTTCCCTTCCACACACGCACCGCATTTCGTTTATTCATTCATCCGTCAACATCTGGGTTGCTACAACATCCTAGCTCCTGTGAATAGTGCTGCGGTGAACGTGGGCATGAAAATACGTCCTCAATGCCCTGCCTTGAATGCTTTGGATAAGTCCCCGGAAACAGAATTGTTGGGGGACAAGCCGCAGTTCCACCAAGTTGAACCCAGAGCCGCTGTACAACCAACCTAGCAGTCCGGCCCTCTCGTAGGCAGTACCCTGGAGAGCTTAAAACACGTGCATCCAGAAACCTGTACAGAAGCAATTACAGCCCTGGCTGGTGGGCTCAGTGGACTGAGCGCCGGCCTGCGAACTGAAAGGTCACGGGTTCGATTCCCGGTCAGGGCATGTGCCTGGGTTGCGGGTCAGGTGTCCAGTAGGGGGCGGGCAAGAGGCCCCGACTATGTATCTCTTGCACATCAATGTTTCTGTCCCTCCCTTCCCTCTCTCCAAAATAAACAAAATCTTTTAAAAATTAAAAGTAAATAAGTAAAATCTAAAAAAAATAATAATTACTATAGCATTATTCATAAGAGCCAAAAAGCAGAAGTAACTCCAACGCCACCACCAACCGACGAGTGGAAGCCAGACGGGCTGCGCGCACACGGGAGCGCGCTCTTCTCCGGCCGACGGGGGCGCGCGGCTGGGGCGCCTTGAGGAGCCTGCGCGAAGTGCACGGAACCAGGCCCAGAAGAAAGACCCGCCCTGTGTGCTTCCAGCGATCTGAAGGGTCCGGGAGGAGCCCCGGTTAGGAGTCCTGGTTAGGAGTCGGAAAGCGGATTAGCCGTCGCCTGGGGTGAGAGGTGTGGGGAGAAACGGGGGGTAACTGCTGACAGGCACGCGACTCCTCGGGGCTGACGCGCAGGTTCTAAAGTCACCGCGGCGGCCGCTTCACTGGGGGAGCGCTAACAATCACCGGGCTGCACCCTTGGGCGGGCGGACTGCCTCGCGGTAAAGCCGCTGCATGTAAAAAGCCGGCCCCAGCCCACTCCCTGCTCTCTCAGTCCCCCCGGCACGCGGCGCCCACGGGCGAGCAGGTGCGCCTCTCCCCACTGCAGAAATACGACCGGGACCCGGGGCACCGCAGTGCGTCCCGCGATTCTCCCACTTCTCAGGGGTAAAAAACGCTAACGGAATCCCCACAAACACGGCGCGCTGGGGTCGAAGGAGCCCGCCTGTTCTGAAGATGCGCCACAGGCAAGGCCGAGCGCCCGTCCCCGGCCGTGGACAGGGCGCGCGCTGCCGTGACCCGTGGCCGAGCGTCTGCAGCCGCCCGCAGCGCCCCGCGCTGGGCGGATGGGCGCACGGCGGAACCACGCGCGGCGCAGCACCGAAGGTAAGGCCCGGCGTCCTGGGGCCGGTTTTACCGTGCACGGGCGAGTCTTCGTCCGCGAACAGACACGGCTCCATTTCTTTCAGCGACCTTCTGCCTTCAAGCCGGGCAAGGAGCTTCAAAAGGAGAAAAGGAGGAAAGGAAAAGTCATTACTTAAAAATATAAAGTCCCCAAGAACCCACATTTATATAATTTTTCCAGAAGTCTATAAAGAAGGCGTTGTGTAATTTCGAGGACTTGGAGGGAACCATGACGCGGGACATGTGACCGGGGAGAAAAGTTGCGCTCGTTTACCCAGAAAACAGTTCACTTTCTGTTGGCACACCGAACGCCCGCGGCACGCGTCCCCGCCCCCGGGGGCGCAGAGGGCAGTCTGGGCGGAGGGGCGGGCCGCTCGCCGCGGGACGGGGCCGCCCGCCTCCGGCCCAGCGGCTGTCTTTCCCACCACACTGCCCACGCTCTGCTCGCAGGCCCCGGCCTTTACTTCGCCGGCCCGTCCCACCGCCGGCTCCTCCTCTAGTGGGGGGCCTGGGGGAGGGGACGTGGAGAAAAACTCCTTGAGGAGCGCCTCCCCGACACAGGTGGGTGGGCGGCGCAGAGGCTGCGGAGGGCGCAGAGGCTACGGACGGCACACGGCGTGGGGCCGGCCGCAGGCAGACTGCGGTGGCTGGGGCTCGCAGCACGCACTGGCAGGGGGCCCTGAGCCCTCGAGAGCAGAAGTGGGACCGCAGCCGGCCTCCGCTGCCGCGTCCCGGAGCCGGCCCAGCGGCTGTGCACAGGGCAAGGGCGGTAAGCTCCATGGCGAGAAGCCGTCCCCAAGTGCAGCGCAGAGGCCGGGCCGCCAGCAGCAGCCCCGCGGGGTCACTCCCCGGGCCGGGGCTTCTCGCCGGTGTCCCCCTCACCGGGTGGCACTAGTGCTGAGCTCCGGCGCTGTCCTCCCGGAGCGCGGCCCTGCCTTCCTCCCCCCCAGGCCCGGCTCCTAGACCCTGAGGGTCCCGCGAGACTTGCAACCAGGGGAGCGACGGGCAGCGGCAGCTCGTCTGGGTCTCGCCCCCACCCTGTCTCCAAGGCCCCTTTTCTCGCCTGTCCAGTGAGCCAGAGCCTGCGGCCTAGGGCCTCTCCTGTCGCTGCTTCTGTCCTAGGCCCTGCCCTGTTTCACCGTCCCCAGACTTAGTATAAAACAGCCCTCAAAAACAAACAAACAACCAACCAACCAACCAACCAACAGTGCCTGGCACTATGTGAGTAAGGGCCTTTATGACCCGACTTTCGAACCTCACTTGGTGGCTAGCCGGCGCGGACCTGCGAGTGCACCAGGCCTGGAGAGCGGGCTGGGGCGGCGGCCGGAGCCGGAGGACAGCCTGCACCTGGCCGAAGCCAGGGACAGCAAGCGGGACACGGGGACTGACGGGACTGTCAGTGCAGGGACAGACCCACAGCTGCCTCTCCGGGTTCCGAGTCAGCAGGGGACAGGCCTCCTGCACAGCACGAGCTGGGGCGTGTCGCAGTCGGGAAGACCAGCGGCCACGCTTCCCAGTTCTGTGCCCGAAGCACGCCGCTTGCTGAAGTCCCAGATACGAGCAGAAAACACCCGAAACTCGGGCGCAAACCCAAACGACCGTTACAGAAACTGAAGTCCACGACCCGGAAGCACACAAAGAAGAGCCCGCTGGGCGTCCAGGGGGAGGGACCGGGCACGTGCCACCTGCCACGGCAGTTCTGCTCTCAGGGAAGAGGGACACCTCGGGCAGCCGTCAGGTAACACGATGACGGACTTCTCTCGCAGCCCCGAGCAGCCAGTCCGAGGCCCAGAGGTCGTGGGCACGACCATCTTGGTCTACTTGGCGATTCACAAATATGGTGAAGTAACAGGTTCGGCACTCGGTTTGTAGACCGCTGCCCCCAGGTCTGTCATCGGAACCACAAGCACCTAACAACCGACACGACTTGAGCTCACTGTGCAGTCGGCCGCACCCGACTTACATTCTCCCCGTCACTGGTCCCACTGTCTGTCTGTTACTCTGTCTCTCAGATGAGATCACGAGTGGACGCCAGAGCCGGGATCTCAGCTCTCGGCCCCCGGAGCCCAGAGCCCCACTGCGCCACACAGCCCCACAGCCAACCCACTATCGCCGCGTCTGAGTCCAAGGACAGGGACGGAACAGAGCCCTGGGGCTCTTCACTGAGGCGGGAGCCAGTCCGAGGCCCAGGCCACCCTCTGCCTGCCAGCCCCCACCCCCCACCCCCAGTCCTCCCTCCGACCGCAGCCGGGAGGCCCAGGGTCCCCACAGCAGCAGCAACACTGGAGCAAGGGCACAGTCCAGAAAAACAACAGGATTCGGCTACACGGACCATCGCTGGCACACACTTCAGGGTGTCATGAATGTGCCAGTGACAGAGGCAGGGGCTGGGGACACAGCGACGAAGCAGACCCGGTTCCCGTCCCCAAAGACCATCACGGGGCAGAGTCGAAAGGTTACAAATGTACAACCAAGCATGGCAGGTGTGGCCACAGAAGCCCCCGGGGGCGCTGGGAAGGCAGGAAGAAGGGTGGCCGGCCCTGCCCGTGGGAGGGCACCTGTAACTCTGGAGCACAGAGCTGGCACTGAGCTCTCCCAGGTGCACACTGATGGCACAGCGCCTCTGTCCTCTCTTCCTGGAACGCCCTTTCCCTGTTCCAAGTTACATTCCCTGAGGCCCAGACCAAGGGACAAGCAGAAATTCCACGTTCTCCAAGGCCCCTCCTTCCATGAAGCTATTACTGTTCTCAAGAGCCTGTGTCCTGATGTGGAGGTGAACGCTTAAAAGGAAATTGGCCGGCCCACAATTCCAAAATGCTCTCCATCTGGCAGGAGCTGGGTAGCTGCCTGGTAAACCGAAGGAAAACAGGGCACAGGCAGGCAGAAGTGGGGAAGCATGAGGAACCTCAGGCTACCCAGACTTTCACACACCTGGGCAATCTGTGCCAACTTGCACTGCACAAGAAGAGCCCGTGAGAATCCTTACGGCCATCATCGCAGTTCTAACACTCAGACGAGGGCCACCAGAGGCAATCATACACCCCCAGTGCCTAGCAGGCGGAACACCTAACACAGAGGTGTTTTTAAACATGTTTTGTTTTGGAAAAACTTACCCTCGGGCAGGGAGCCCGAGCAGAGAGCTAAAGAGCAAGTTAACCCGAAATAAATGGCAGTTCGGCAACTGTGTATCTAAGACGTATCTGGATAAAGGCTCAAAGGCTCATTCCCCCACCTTTTTCCGACTCCTCTGTTTGCAGAGGGCCACCGGCAGCAAGGTCCCGTACACAGGGCCACCTGCAGAAGCCAGCCTGCTGCCCCACACAGGGCTGGGTTCCCACCCACAGACTGCAGACAGTTCTGAACGCTTCCGCTAACGATTTCAGGAGGACAGCTACTTCGGGCAGCAGTGCGCTGTTAACTATCGGGCTGGCCAAAAAGTCCACTGGGTTTTTCTCTGTACCCCGACGGCTCTAGTAGCACTTAGCTGCCTTAAACTTCACTCGAAACAATTTCGTTAGATTGTATTCGGTCAGCTTGTCATATCAGCATGCATTTTTAAAAAACATCAACATTGGTGAATTTTTGTGCAGTCATTTTAATATTGAAGATGGAAGAAAATATACAACATTTAGGCATATTATACTTTATTATTTCAAGGAAGGTAAAAACACAACTGACATGCAAAGAAAGATCTGTGCAGTGTATGGAGAAGGTGCTGAGACTGACTGAGGTGTCAAAAGTGGTTTGCGAAGTTTCTCGGTGCTGTTGACATTCTGGCCAAATAATCCTCTGCTGTGGGCTGTCTTACGCACTGGAAGATGTTTAGCAGCACCCCCGGCCTCTCCCCACTAGCAGCCAACAGTGGGAGGTAGCCGACATATTCAAAATATCCAAATCAATAAGGTTATCAGTGGAAATGAAAACTGTGTCTTTTACTTTACGGAAAAAAACTAAGTGGACTTTTTGTCCAATCCAGCAGCAAACCCAGGGAAATTCGGAGAGCAGCTGCACAGCAATGACAGTAAGGAGAAGGGCAGCCCTGTTACCATGTGCGGGACCAGTGCCACTGGCCCTCATCAGGGCAGCCCTTTGAATCAGAGGACCGTTCCTCCCCCCGAGGAATCAGGTTCCTCTGGCGAATTGTCTTTCAGGGCACAGTGCCAGGCCTGGCCCTTCCGTCAAGTGTCTGTCTACATTGCATGTAAAAACAACTGTCACTCATACACTAGGTGGTTAAATTCCATTGTTTCTTAGTACAACATATTCCTAAAGGGCTGCTGCTTTAGTAATTAGTACTTTCAAAAGCAATCACCCTGCCCTGGCTGGTATGGCTCAGCTGGTGGGAGCATCGTCCAAAACCAAAAGGTCACAGGTTTGATTCCCGGTCAGGGCGCGTGCCTAAGGTGCAGGTTCAGTCCCACGCAGGGGCATGTGCAAGAAGAAACCGACCGGTTTCTCCCTCACACTGATGTTTCTCCCCCTCCTCCCATCTCCTCTCTAAAATCAATAAGCATGTCTTCGAGTGAGGATTAAAATAGATAGATAGGTAGATGCAATCATCCCATAAGAAGGAAAACAGATAATTATATAAAAAGTCAAGCAAAAATGACTACGTATACCTGATAAGCAGCATCAATGTCTAGTGGAAATTGTAAGGTTAAATTTTAAACTTATGACATTCCACAAGTTAGTAACTCCGTTAAATGCACACTTACAAGTTCATTATGGACCACCCCGGGTCCTACGTGGAAAACCTGCTCAGAGGAGTGGATGTGAGTGAAAGGCTGGGCGCAGAGGCAGTGAGGAGGTGACTGCGGTGACGGTGACTGGGAATAGCTGTCGTCAGGGCAGTGACAAGCGGTCAAACCCATGACGTGTGTCGAACGTGCAGCAGACAGAATTTGCCGATGAACTGACCGTGGGCCGACCCGGGCACGAGAGGAAGAGAATTCGAGACCGACTCCAGGGTTCCCGGCTCCCACCCCAGGAGGAGGGGGCCACCATCTCACGGGGCAGGGGGCACTCGGGAGCAGCAGGCTGGGCTGGAGGGGACAGGGGTGGCAAATCTAACTTCAGTTGGAGCATATCACAGTTGTCCTCAGCTTCTTTAACTTTTGAAAACTTCCGAACGTTCAGAGAAACTTGAACACTTGCACACCTTCACCTAGATTCACTTATTGCTGACACCCTGCCCAGTCTGCTTCCGCTCTTCTCTGTTGCTGCACCACTCCCCTCGAATGCTCGGACTCACTGTATCTCCGGAGAGAAAGGCCTTCCTCCGACACGAGCGCATCGCAACGACCACACCGACAGGTTCGGCGCTGACACGTACAGCTCCCTCCTTTAACACACAGTCTGTATGTACGTTTCCCCGGATCCTGGCTTCGGTCAGGAGCAGCAGGCCAAGTCTGGGGTGCCGACCGGACACCCGCGTGGAAATGTGGAGAAGAAAACAGAAGGTGTGCCCGGCACTCAGGAGTGGGCTGGATGTGACGTTAGGTGTTTTGAAGCGAGAAAGTGAACTAATGACTACAGACGTGTGGGTGGACCTTCGGTGCGAAAGCAAGAGAAGAACGGATTCCTCTATGGTAAACTATATTCAAATGCTCGCTTCCTTTAAAGCAAGGGCTCATTATTTAAGTTTCCTACTCTCTCTCTGGCCCATCGCACATCATATCCCTAGGATCTGTGGCAATATTCTCAGCAACTTGGTTTTCCTCGAAGAGCCGGAGTGAAATGTCCTTTCCCTACCACTCACAGGACGTGGGGAAGGCCCGCTGGTGCGCAAGGTGGTCATCCCAGTGAATTACACCGGTGAAGCAGCTTAGTTCAGTTCCCCCGGCGAGTTTGTGCCTTCAGCTACCTTCCCCAACCCCGCGGCTCCAAGTAGAATCCCTAAGTAGGCTAATGCGCACAGGAAGAAAACACCACCCGAAGGGATTGAGCACTCAAGGGAAAGGAGGCATGGTTGGTTGTGTTAACGGAAAGGAAAAACAACACAGAAGCACCCGTTGCCCAGCTGCACGTTCCTCTCTCCCCACCGACTGCACTCCGGGGTGACAGGAGCGCATCAGTCTGGCATCAGACCTCTGGACAGGCACGGGCACGGCGGCCACAGGGTACGAGGGTCAATTCTTTGTTCAGCCATCTGACAGCGCTGGGCTCCCGTTTTCTGGGTTCGTTAGGCTCGTGCGGACTACAAAAGCCATCCCAGGTTATCCTGGGTTTCAAACGATCATCTAAACCAATAAGGTTGTAACTGCAGTGGTTCTTCTACCAAGTGGCGGCTCCACTCTCAAGGAGCCGGCAGACTCTGGCTGGCAGGCCAAACCCAAAGTAAAAGCCGTGACGGAGCCCGCTGGGAAGCCTACATGTCATCCTTTGCTGAGTGGTCTTGGAGCACTGCTTCTGAGACAGTCCGGGGCGGCCCTGGACTCCACCGTGACCCAGAGACCTCCGCCCCAGAGGTCTGGCTGTGGTTCTTGGCTTTCAGTCACATTCCGCAGTCGAAATCAACCTGACCACATCCTTAAGGGGCAGAATGTAGACGCCAACATCCCTCCCCAACATCATGGTCTGCAGAGTGGTCCTTCTGTGTATCGAATGGTAACTAGAGTACTTACAGGCCCTGTGCGGGGTCCACTGACCACGGAAAACATCCTGTGACCACCCCGGGATCAACTCCCACCTGAGGACCACCAGGGACACCTGACCTCACCCTCGTCCCCAAGCCCCACAGCTGCCCAAGGCCTGCCTCTAGGGGCCACCCACACAAGTCCCTTGCACACAAGCTCTTTGCAACCAACTCGGCCTGCCCAGTCCTGTCCTGAGCCTGGAGAACCTGGCATTCACAGTCCGGTAATGCTTCCTCCCCTCCACAGAAGACCCTTCCTCATCCACTCTGCCTGTTTCCAGAGCTCACCTCCCAACACCGTCCCCAGCCACTGGCTTTGTCCCACCTACACACAACGGCCGGCAGGCTCCTTAAACCAGCGAGGCACTTGCTGCTCTCCGCTCAGCAGGCCACCCCGTCCGTGCCAAACTGACTTCAGAGGGTCCTTCCCACTGCAGCTCAGGGCCTCCTCCAGTCAGTCTCCCGTGGTCCCGCCCCTCTAACGGACCACAGGACATACACACACCCCGACACGTGTAGTTCAACCTCCCTTCCCGGTTCTTTAAATGGCACGAGGTGTTTCTTTTGTTTCTGGCTTCTATTTCTTAACCGGTGGGTGACACACAGCAAGTGCCTGGCACCTGTTGGTTTGATTCCTGAACAAATGCTTGCAGGACATCAAATGGTGTGTGCCGGTCTGGAGAAACTGAGGCAGGAAACGTGACCGCCCGTTCAACAAAAGCGACCATAAATGCTCCCACTGGCAACTGCTCCCTTTTCCGAGCTCCTCTCACCTAGTGACCGCCTCTGACCGTAGTTAAACTGCGACAGGTTTGGGCCATAATCCTAGCGAGTAGAGAGCTGGAATTTTATCTCCATCTGTGCACGCAGAAAGTCGTGCATCTACGGGACTGAGTTCATCTGTCTCTGCTCCGAGAATGCGCTTTTTAGGCCACCCGTCTCGGAGGACTCTGCGGCACCGGGCGGCTCCAGGTGCAGAGGCTGGGGGTGCACGGGTAGGGAGGGATGAACGGGTGGGAGTGCACAGGTGGGATAGGGCGCACAGGTCGGGAGAGGCGCACAGGTAGAGCGTGCCAAGGTGGGGTGCACAGGTAGGAGTGCACAGGTGTGGGGAGTGCACAGGTAGTGAGGTGCACCTGTGGCGGGACTCTAGGCGCAGGGGGTGCCCGGCCCGACGCCGCGCTCCCAGCCTCCCCCACCTTCCGGCTTCCCTCGCCCCGTCCTCCTTTCCTCTCGCTCCCACCCCGACGACTCTCACCTCCGTCCCGGACTCCGCCCTATGGAAGTCGTTACACATCGCCCCGAAGGCTCGGCGAACCTGGCACTCAACTTTCCCGCCACCAGCGCCATTTACCGCGGGCGACGCCGGCTCCGCCAGTCAGCCAGCCACTCAGGCGCGCCGACCCGCTGACCCGGACGCGAACGTGAGCGCAGCGCCCGCCCCCAGCCAGCTGGGGAGGAAGTGGGCCTGTGCCGGAGGCGGGTTTGCTCAGGACTGGGCATGCGCAGGAGGCGGGCATGCGCAGCAGGGCGTGGAGTCCGAAGACGCCGGACGCCATCGTGGGGCGAGACGCGGCGCGTGGTTATCCTTTGCTCACAAACTTCGTCTCGTGTTTATTAGGTAAAACTTACAGCGTGTACTTTCATTTTTACTCTTAGCAAAACTTTTAGTGAGTACGCAGGCTTTTTTTCGGTCCATTCTTGGGTGTAAGGCCTCTGGCTGAGTATGCGGCTCGTGGTGAGAAACTACCCTACACTTAAAAGAACTTTTAAAATATACGGAGCCTGCGTATTTACCTAGTTTTGGGGGGACGTGGAGGAATTCTATTACTGTTGGTTATCAAGTGTTCACTCGTTAAGATGGGTGTTAAGTAGACACGTAAATAGGTGGAGCTGGACGGATGTGGAGTCCCCATAGGCCAGGCCTTGCGCCCAGGTCTGGGAGTACGACCACGGGTAAGAGATGTGCCTGAATGGAGCTGCGTGATTTACTGGGATGTGTTTTTTAAAAAAAACGCGCTTTTCAACGGCTGCGTGTGTCGTCTTATCCTTACACTTGCCGGGGTTTAAATAAAGAAATAGCGATTATAATAACAGCAATGGTCGCTAACACCTACAGTGCTGAGTATCTGCCAGGCACGGCCCTGGGGGTTTATTTGTAATAACCCATTGAATCCCCGCGGGCCTGTGGGGCGGGTACGGCTACGATCCACGTTTTACCACGTTTTACGGCGGAGGAAATAGAGCCACACATTTGGCTCACGTGACCATGTTGACCGTATTGTAGCGGATCAACACCGTAATGGAAAGGAGAAAGCAAAGACGACGAATATATAGTTTCTTAAGCACACACACACACACACAGTTGGCTCTGAAGGAACGAGGTAACATAGAAGCTAGAAAAATGTGTAGTAGAACTAAGGGTCTCTTAAGAAGGCGAAGAAGCCTGGGGCCTGTTTGAGGGCCGATGGGAAGAGCCGGGAGGCTTCCTGGGTAAAGACTGTGACTCACGGCTGCTGGAGGGAGTCGCAGCCGGAGGAGGAAGGGGGGTAACGGGGAGGTCTAAGAGGCAGCTTTGTCCTCTTGTCCACTCTGAGCAGAGGCAGGGCGTCGTGAGTTCGGGACAGGGAGCCCACAAAAGCGAGAGGTTCTAGGCCGGGGGCGTCTACTTTTCCGCTGAAGGAGAAGGCAAGGTAGTAGAAACCCAAGCGTCGGAGTCCTCTTGTGGAAGGAGACCTACACGAGTGTTAACGTCTGTGGGTTCTGCCGGAAACCTCCTTAGAGATGATCTTTGGTCCATTCTGCAGCAGTGGGTTTCCTGAAACTAAAGTACTGTGCTGCTGTAGAGGATGGCAGCTGTTCTTTTAATGGGGGTGGGGGGGTAGGGGTTCCTGCAGCATGCGTTGTCTGCGATCACATTTAATACGCTGCACGTCTCAGTACCGTGTTTTCATTATAAGGAGTTTTCCCTCGTGAGTTACCATCCTCCTGAATTCCAAGGTGAATTTTCTGAGCTCACTGTGGATGTTGAGGTCAGAAACTGCTAGAATTTTCATCCTGGTGCTGTCACTTATTACCATGGTGCGCGTTATTTACTACCCTGGACCTTTGTTGACAAAGTGCTATAATGACAAAGTAAAATAATGTACTTAAAACAGCTGGCTCAGCACCTAGCAGGAAGTATGGATTCCTTTCCTACCTTCCTGCCTGTGTTTCTTAGGGCAGCACTTGGCATATTGCCGAAGAGACAGTAAATACTTAATATCTGTCTGCTGTTCACCATGATGGCAGTGATCAGGGCCCCATTAAGAGAGGAGCCTGTCCTGTAATTACCCAGGAGGACTAACCATAAAGGGGGTGAAATTTCTCCGTGTATTAAGATACAAGAATGGGTGATGGAGAAGCATTTTTATTGCGACCCCTTTCAAGGAGAGTACAGCGTGTGGTGGAGGGAAAGGCCCTTGGAAAGAGGGTGAGAGGAACAACAGGAGAGGGTTAGGGTCACCACGTGTAGGGCAGAGGATTGCGATGGGAAGCGAGGGGAACCAGCTGGCACACCCCCACCACCAACACTCTCTGCCTTCTCCCGCCTGCTCCCACACACAAGCAGAATTCTGAATCTGTAAAGAAAAACATGGAAAGTGTGCCAGAGTGCAGTGCTTGCTCAGCTGAGCAAGTCCACGAATGTCAGTCCAGCTCCCATGGTGTGGATAGTGATGGCTTGAGCTAAAGTCCTCTTTGAGCTGGGATCCTGGGTTTCCTGTCTTAAGTCTCTCTCTTTTCTCTTTAATTCTACAAGGTGTCAGAGTTGTTTAGTGAACAAAGCAAAATCATGCCTACTGCTTATTATAAAAGATTTGGGCTCCCTAACTGAAGTCTCCCCTTTGGTAATGCAGCCCACTCCAGGTTCGAGTGTCACCTGACGCTCTTCCCCTTGCCCTGTAACCACTGCAAGGAGAGGCTGGTGTCTGGGTGCTGCTGTTGCTCTGAGCAAGGCTAGCGTGCCAGCTCACGGACTCCCAACAGTTCTTGGTAACCCACCCACGACAGTCTGTAACAGGGTAGATTAAACTTTCTGAGTGAACGGGGCAGAGGCTCAGAGAAGCACGAACGGGACTACAATTGAGACAGGCAGGAAGACCGTGATTCGGGATGGTGCCCGAGTGCAGCCAAAGTAGGTGAATGTGCTTTTCATTCTGAACTGAAAACTTTTTATGCCTAGTTAAGCTTGCTTGCTTTCTTTTTTAAAATTATTTTATTGTTGTTCAATTACAGTTGTCTGCATTTCCCCCCTAGTTAAGCTTTCTTAATTAAAGGTTTGGATCTAACTTTTATGATTTGAGGAACTAGAAATTTAGACCTGGTAATAATAATGCCCATTCTAAATGGTAAGAATTTAAACTGGTAGCATTAACCATTAATATCAGAGCAGTTTTCTGGAATGAAAAAGTTTTCACCCATTTATTCTTTAAAAAGCCTAGGGAATTGTATGGGCTTATGAAATGTGTCTTGCAGGTAATACTAATGTTTCTCATTGTGTCGATTAGAATATTTTTGGCTACAAGTCACAGAACACAGCTTTTACTGATTTAAATAATAAATGGAACTTACTGGATCACACAGCTGCAAGTCCAGAAGTAAGACAGACTTCAAGGCTAGTTTAGTTGAGAGGCTCAGTTACGTAGTACCTAATTCCTTTTCCCTCTGGTCAGCTTCTTATTCTCTACCTAGGTGTCCTTATCTGAAACTTGGAACAATCAGGTAGTGAGACTGGGTCGGTTAGCTGAGGCCTGAGCCACATGCCCAGCCCTTAGGCCCGGGGGTAGAGGTGTGTCCTTTCAGAGGTTATAGGCTCTGTGGAAAGGGGCGGGTAGCAGTGAAGGACCACAACAGAAGGAGAGTAGTCAGGAGAAGTGGGGTGGATGCTGCGGAGTGGACCTCTACCTCGTTAGGCCCTCCCCAGTGAGGACACTTGGGTACAGAGCCACGTTTCTAGGTATCCCTGTATACGTACTTCTGTACAGAGTAAGTCTTTCCTCACAAGGAAATCAGTATTTTAGAAAGAAAGCTTTACAGTTGAATAGTTGCTCTGTGCTAGATGAGTTCGTTGGTCCCCACCTGCGGGTGGAACTGGTCTAGTCCGTTAGGCGAGCACCTGTTTGGGTGGGCCGTCTTGCACCACACGGCCTTGCAGTCACCGCTGTCAGTGCTCCAGAGACAGCACTTGTCTCAGAGAGTGCGTGCGGCACTGGCGTGAGCTGCTGGTGGGAATGCAGGCGTGTTCCATCACTTCGGAGGGGAACTCGGCAGTCTCTAACAAAACTAGACATTTAACTGTTTGGCTAGGAGTTAATCCTAAAGTCACACCCCCAGTGCCACCCCTAGGCACACGCCCTCAGACCCACTGACGTGGGTTTTAAACACGGAGCTTTAAAGACCATAGTCAACTCTGCTCCGCCTCTGTCCTGGCTCCGTCTCTGGCTTCGTCTCTGGCTTCCACGCGACGGCAGCCTCCATCGCTTCCTCTCGGAAGTGAGGCGCCCGGAGTGGGCGGTAGCTCCGCTTACTGAAGGTCAGCTCCGCTCCGGACACTGTGCTGCTCGTTCTGTGTGCGTGGCTTCCAGCCCTTCCCTGCAGGCTGTTTGCGCTCCCCCCGCCCCACCCCATCTCACAGGTGAGAGCCTTGGGGCCCTGAGAGGTTCGGCGATCGTAGTGGGGTCCTCCAGCTGTGAGAACCCAGGCCTGCCTGTGGGCTTCCTAACACGTTCCGGTGCTTCCAGAAGATGCACAGATATGAAGTGTTTTACACCTCTATAGTCTGTGATACTTTGCTTGTTTTAAATGTTAAATTTGTCGAGGTGACATGGATAATAGCACATACTTTGGGTGTACGATTTTGTGATCCATCATCTGTGCATTCTACTGTGCGCTCGTCCCCCAGAGTCGGGTGCCCTTCCATCGCCATGTATCTGACCTGTTTGTGATTTCTTTTCCCCTTTAAGCAAGAAGAGGGTCCTCTTCCCGTGCCTAGCGCAGCCATGGCTCGTGGTCCCAAGAAGCATCTGAAGCGCGTGGCCGCTCCGAAGCACTGGATGCTGGACAAACTGACAGGCGTGTTCGCGCCCCGGCCGTCCACCGGCCCGCACAAGCTGAGGGAGTGCCTCCCTCTCATCATCTTCCTGCGGAACAGACTGAAGTACGCGCTCACGGGGGACGAGGTGAAGAAGATCTGCATGCAGCGGCTCATCAAGATCGACGGCAAGGTGCGGACCGACATCACCTACCCCGCGGGCTTCATGGATGTCATCAGCATTGACAAGACGGGGGAGAATTTCCGCCTGGTCTATGACACCAAGGGCCGCTTCGCTGTTCACCGTATCACACCGGAGGAGGCCAAGTACAAGCTGTGCAAAGTGAGGAAGATCTTCGTGGGCACGAAAGGAATCCCTCACCTGGTGACCCATGACGCTCGCACCATCCGCTACCCTGACCCCCTCATCAAGGTCAACGACACCATTCAGATTAATTTGGAGACGGGCAAAATCACTGATTTCATCAAGTTTGACACTGGTAACCTGTGCATGGTGACCGGCGGCGCCAACCTGGGGAGAATCGGCGTGATCACCAACAGAGAGAAGCACCCCGGCTCTTTCGACGTGGTCCACGTGAAGGACGCCAACGGCAACAGCTTCGCCACCCGGCTCTCCAACATCTTCGTCATCGGCAAGGGCAACAAGCCGTGGATCTCCCTGCCCCGCGGGAAGGGCATCCGCCTCACCATCGCCGAAGAGAGAGACAAGAGGCTGGCGGCCAAGCAGTGGGTGAAGTGAGCCTGGGCGGCCGGGCCGGAAGAGCCTCTGTGCGGTTAGGGTGACCCAGCGGGAGAAGAAGGTGCTGGGCGGACTGACGTGTTCGCGGAGACGTTAACGATGCAGAACCTGCGTTCCATGCCCTTTTCCTGTGGGACTTACCAGCTAAGCGAGTATGACAGTCCCTCCCCTGCAGCCACTCTCGCTCCAGCCCCTTCCTTTGTCTGTGTGCCCCAGGGTCGGTCACCGGCAGCGCCCGTGTGCGGCCAGCTCTCCGCCCCGCAGAGCTGGTTGCACTTGTTTATCCCCTTCCGGTCACGTTCCTTACCCCGTCTCACAGTTGTGCGGAGACAGCGTTCCACGTGTATTCGTAGGTTTCTTGCCACACAAGTAGTTTCGTTTTGAATGTTTATGTAATTGCAATTGAAATTTTAATATAGATTTTAGTTAATGTATTAATACTGGTTTATTAAATGTAGCAAGTACACCATACGATGTAAGATGTTCCTACTTGGTGACGCTGGTTCCAGATACATGGGAACTCTACTATCTTACCAATTTTTCTGTAATGTAAAATTATTTTAAAAAATAAAGCTTATTAAAAAATATGTGTGTGCAAAGATGAGAGGTTCGTGGATAAAAATGGGCTGCTTAAAATGGTAAGTTAGTGCGCTTTATCACCTTTTATATTGAAACTAAAATGGGGGGTAAAGTGTGGCAGATACCACAGTATCTTTACTAGCTTTGTTTTACTTTTTTATAAGATTTTATTTTTAAAGAAGGAAAGAAACACCAGCATGTGGTTGCCTCTCACGTGCCGACTGGGGACCCGGCTGCAGCCTGTGCATCTGCCCTGACTGGGGGTGGAAATGGCGGCCCTTGGGTTTGCAGACCGGAGCTCAATCCCCTGAGCCACACTAGTTTTGTTTTAAAAATCTCAATAACTCTCATGTTAAAAGAATAAAATATTTCATATACATTATAAGTTCATCATAGCTTATAAATTTATTTTTAACTACTAGGGGCAAAGGATTGTACTTTGCCTTGTTTAAATAATGCACAAAATTAGGAAGTTCATTCCTGTTCATCTCCCCAAACCTTGTCAATCTGAAATACCTACCTTCACTTTTGATCTTAGCATTTGTAAGGGATAAATAATTGAAGAGCACAGAATTCTGGGAATAGCTGAAGAGCTTATGCTCAGCACTAAACTGTTTCCAAATGTCCTTAGGCACCCACCCAAAGTGCACATGGAAAAACTGTCGGTTGGCAGGGGGAAGTGAGGCGGCATGGATTAGAACTGAGAGTCAAGAATTGCAGCCAGAGGGTGTTGTCAGTGCCACTGCCGGTTACACTGCTTGCTGGGTCTTTTATGACGTGCAAGACAGCGTGAACGACTGCAGGGACAGTGTCGAACAGAGCTCTGGAATCTGCTCATCCTGCGTCATGGACACATGCCTGTTGATCAAAAACTGCCCGTTTCTCTGACCCCACAGCCTCTGTCCACTACCATTCTACTTTTCCATTTTATGAGTTTGACTATTTTAGGTACCTTAAAAAATTTTTTTAAAGGTTTTAGAGGTGAAGAGAGGGGGAAAGGGAAACATCAATGTGTGGTTGCCTCTCATGTGGCCCCCACTGGGGACCTGGCCCACAACCCAGGCTTGTGTCCTAGACTGGGAATCAAACCAGTGACCCTTTGGTTTGCAGCCCACGCTCAATCCACTGAGCTACACCAACCAGGGCTACATTTTATTTTGATTGATTTTAGAGAAAGACTCGGGGTGAGAGAGAAACATTGAATTGTTGCTCCACCCATCCGTGCACTCACTGGCTGATTCCCACGGGCACTCTGACCGCGGGTAGAACCCACAAGCCCGGTGCATCAGGACGGTGCTCTAACCAAGCAAGCTACCTGGCTGCAAAGCTTGCCTATTTTAGATACTTCACATAAGTGGAATCAGGCAGTATTCAAAATTTGTTTTTTTTAAAGGCTGAATACTGTTCTCAGGCTGTCTCTCCTCGTGGCTATAAGGATTTTGAGGTTAGGGACCAGGATTTACTTGCTAATAACCACAATGCAATGTTAGATGAAGGAGTGCATTCATTGCTTATGGCTTTCCTATGTTACAGTATAAATGTTTGCATTTTCTCTCTCAGTAAACCAGTAATTCTTCAGCCCTGCTGGGGAGTGAGGAGAGAGGATCATATCATTCGGGAGACTTGAAACTACAGATGCCTTCACATTCTAGTGTGTGCCATCTACGCCCGTCTCCTTCAAGGAGCACCCTAAGGAGACCACTTAATAAGAGTACGTAGCTCCCACGTAGTAAGGCTGTCGAATAAAAGGTTGAGTACCATTATGGAGCTGCTTGAGTCATGTATGGGTGGCTCTTCCTTGGTCTTTGCCCATTGTCCTAACAGGATGCCTGGCACACAGTGGATACACAGTACCTGGTGGAGCGAATTAGTAAAGGTACTTTATCATGTAGTTTCTAACTCACTGTTCTGACCACTGCAAGGTATTTCTGGATTCCTCTGTTTCCATGGAGAACTGCGCTGTTCATCTTACAGATGTTCTTTTTGGAAAGTCTTTCTCCTCTGGCTGAACTTAGTATTTTTCTCTTTGTCTTTGGTTTTTATAAGTTCTACTGTGATATATATCCAAGGATTTTTTCTTTGTAGTTTTCTTGCGTGATACTCATAAACCGGCTTGTGTCTGCAGTTGATGTCTTTCATCAGCTTTGGAAAGTTCTCAACCATTATCTCTCCAAATCCTGCTTCATCTCCATTCTCTGTTCCCTGTCCTGTAGAACTTCACTTACATAAAATTTAGTCCCCCTACACCTATTTCTCCTCCGTGGTGTCCATCCTTTTGTGTCTCCATGCTTCATGCTGGATATTTTTTTCTAGCCTATCTTGTGATTTATTAATTCCCCAGAAGTCTAATATGAGAGTAAACTCATAGTGAACTCTTAATTTTGGTTATTTTTAATCCTATTATTTGAAGTTACTTTTATAGTTTCCGATTCTTGGCTGAGTTCTAGGGTCTTTAATCTCTAGAAACATTCAGCACAGTTATTTTTACACTTTTGAGTAAGAACTCTTGTTATTTTGCCCTGACTGGTGTAGCTCAGTGGATTGAGCACCAGCTTGTGACCCAAAGGGTTGCCTGTTTGATTCCTAGTCAGGGCACACGCCTGGGTTGAGGGCCAGGTTCCCAGTAGGGGCCATGTGAGAGGCAACCACACATTGATGTTTCTCCTTCCCTTCCCCTCTCTCTAAAAATAAAATCTTTTTTTTTAAAAGTTTTGTGAAACCAGAATTAGAAAATAATGTGTGTGTGTGTGTGTGTGTGTGTATATATATATATATATATATATATATATATATATATAACCCATTATTTTGATCCCTTATGGGTCTGTTTCTATTTCTGTTATTTCCCTGGGTTTCAGCTGACTTGGCCTCTCATAAGCTTATTTATTCTTTATTGTGTGCAAGACATTGTCTGTTAGTTACTGCAGAAGTCATTTGAATATATTCATGCTGTATTTTGCTAGAGAAGACTTATTTACAGTTGCTTTTGGCAGGTGTTCAAGGACACTGGCAATTCCAGGTAAGGTGACCCTAATACAAGCCTTGAGGTGACCGGAAGCTGTGCTTCAGGTCATTCTTACCCCTAGGGTGGAGCCCTTGAACTTCCGTCCAGAGTGTGTGGGTTTTTCCCCCTGAGCTCCCCTTCCTTGCGGGTTCCCCCTCACAAGGTCGTCTGAGTACCTGCTCAGGCGCTCCGTCCTTCAGGTGCTATTCCAGTGGCTGGCAGACGCCGCGGGAGGACAGGAGACCCAAGGCTGGACGCGCCTCCTCGGGTTTGACGAACTCTGTGCTGTGTCGGCGCCCCCCCCCCGCCGCCCCGCCCCAAGCCTTCACACCGACCAGTCCCGTCTGTTGTGCGGCTTCTCTGAACGTTCTCCGTGAGAGCCCTGCCCCGTCCTCTGGGCCTCTGGTCCGCCGTTTTTAGAGCCTACCCCTTCAGTCCTGATTGAAATTGTACTTTGACCAGATAAGCTAATAGCAAAAAAAAAAAAAAAAAAAAAAAACCCGAAGAAAAATTTTTACTTTTAAATGTCAGTTTTTTTGTTTCTTTACTCACTGGTGAAAAGGCTATTAAAGCCCTTTCTAAATAACTGGGAAGCAAAGCAGATGGCGAAAACGAGAAAGGAAAAGATCTGGTTAAGTCACAAACTGCATTAACCTGAGCAATGGAGGTTAAAAGAAAAAAAGTTCTCAAATGAGGTTGAGTGGATATTCTCCTTTTTAAAAGGCATTTGTAATTTGTTTTCTGAAGCAAATGTTTCTTCATGCCAAGCGTCAGGTACTCGGGTAGTTCATCAAGCAGGACAGAATTTTGGGTTTTCCTTCCTCGGTGACCTGGGCTTGAACATAACCACACGTCTGCCGGGGACGTGGGCAGCGCCAGGTGGGAGGTGCAAGCAAGGCAGGCGACCCCGTTCATGAAAAAGATGATCGCCAAGTCAGGGATCCGTGCTGAATACGTGAGTCACGGCCTGGGCCAGAGTCAAGGCCAAGTGGGCACAAGCCAAGGAAGCGAGATGGCAGTGGCAGTGAGCCGGCCACGGCACCCAGGGGCCAGGGCAGCTGACTCGGACAGGACAGCGGCCCCTGGAAGGACCCAGGGGGACAATGTAACCGGGACATTCCACTTGACTTTCCCTCTTGTCCAGACCAAGCCTGGTTCTGAATGGGGCCTCCGCCGAGGCATGCTGGGAAAGAGTTTCCCACTGGTGTCTACAGACGGAAAGAGAAGTGGAAGGTCATACCTCTCCTGACGGGGGCAACCACGGCCTCCAGAAACAAAGTCCGGGCGGCATCTCCCCAGAGCTGATCCGGCTTCCCTCCCCGGGCTGCCGGCCACCGCAGCACAGGGATGACGGTGTGGAGGGCGCCCGCCCCGGTGCTGCTCTGAAAGCAGGAGGAGTGAAGCTGACACGCAGGAAAGCCTAAGGGGAAGATACCAAGGCAGCGTTGCAGGTCACTCTCCGCCTCTGATGGCCACGGCTGGCTCGGCCTCGTGCGCCTGAGGGGCCGAGGCCCCTTCTCTCTGGGACCTGGGGGGACATCGGGTCCATGAAGACCTGCTCCCCCTCCCACCACGCCCCCTGGCTCTCCTGTCTCACCTGCCTTCCCCTGACGGTTCGGATTCATAAGAATCTACGTGAAAGGAGAGCTTAGCCCTGGCCAACGTGGCTTGGTTGGTTGGTGTGGCTCAGTTGGAGTGTTGCTCCTAGATCGAAAGGTCATGGGTTCGATTCCTGGTCAGGGCACATGTCTGGGTTGTGGTTTCCATCCTCGTCGGGGCATGTACAGGAGGCAACCCATCGAGCTTTCTCTCCCTCTCCAAGCGTGTCCTTGGGTGAAGATGTAAAATAACTTATAAAAGGGTTGGGAGGGGGTGCTTAGTGATAATGTCATGGTCAGGTCCTTCCCCAAAGCAGGAATTCCTTTTAAACTTAATTTACTTTTAAAAATTTTATATTAAAGTGCCCTGGCTGGTGTGGCTCAGTGGGTTGAGTGCCAGCCTGCAAACCGGGGGTCACCAGTTCAATTCCCAGTTGGGGCCCATGCCTGGGTTGGGGGCTGGGTCCCTGGTGGGGCACATGAGAGACAGTCACTCATTGATGTTTCTCTCTAAAAATAAATACATAAAATCTTAATAAGTAAATAAATTTTATATTAAAGCATTCTCTTCAACTGGCTGACAAGACTCTACTTAAGCACCATCAATGTCAGAAAAGTTGCTGGGCGTTCCTTTCATTTTATCATTTATTAAAAGACAGGCAGAACAAAAGCGTCTACTGAGCAGGGTAATTCCCCATCCCATCCCCGCCCCTCTCCTCCTGGCAGCCATGGTCCAGTTTCTGCGGTTGTTTCAACAGGCTTCTGTACATGCATTCACACGTATGTAGCAGTCTTCCTCCACCCGGCGCCAAACGTAGCTTTTTAAAAACAGTGCAAATGACAACAGAATTCTATGTTAAATTCCATTCTTGAGCACTCCATGTCACAGACCATAGTACCTAAAACTGGACTGGAATTTTTGTGGATTTCCAGTGGGTCAGTCCTTCTCTGAGCTTCTGGAATGTCATGGAATGGGTCGGACTCTTCTGTGCGATGGCGGTCTCTAACCTGTCTTTCGGCCCTCTGCCTTTGCCGTCGCCCCCTCCTTTACCACACAGTTCATTCTGGCTAAACGTTTTGAGCTCCTGTATTCCTCCTGTGGCATTGTGGAATTAAAATAATTATACCCATTTCTTGCCCAAAAACCAAACAAACCTACCTTTCAAAATAATAAGCTTGCTCTGAGTTAAATGAAACAAGTTAATGGCTTTGGTGAAAGGTGTGTTTGGTGGCTCTTGCTATTAGAGCCGTATTATGCCGTGATAAGGCATTTATTATGCTGTGATAAGGTATTTATTATGCTGTTACGGCGTCGCATTATAGGGTGCTAGCTTTTGGAGACTGGATAGCTCAGTTATCTGAATTTCAGTTGCATAAATTAGAAAATCAGGTACTCAGGTGGGGTTTTTTTTTGCAGCTGGAAACCTAAATTTTAAAAATCAACATAACTGTTTAATAAAGTAGTGGAGGCCCTGGCTGGGTAGCTCAGTGGGTTGGAGCGTCGTCCTGACACGCTTGCTGGTTTGATCCGGGTCAGGGCACACACAGGCGTCAACCGATGAAGGCGTAGATAGGTAGAACTACAAACTGATGTTCCTCCCTCTCCCTCCCACTTCCTCTCCCTCTGAAATCAATAAAATAAAATAAAAGGAATTTTAAAAATAAAAATAAAAAATTGTAGACAGTGTCTCCTAACGTGGAAAAAATGTTTTAGTACATTTTAATTGTGGAACATGTTTGCAGATGCAATCAAATCTACTTATTGAAATGAAAAATCAGTGGATATTAAAGTGAAAGGCAGCTAAAATACGCAGCTGTGCAAAATCTCCATTAACTGCAAATCAGTTAACAATATGATTAATTAGGCTTCCTTCCTCAGAGTTATGAAAATGAAACTACTACAGGATCCAAATTTATGAAGGAATTTGTGCTCCAACAAAGATCAAAACACAAGTTTGCAGGAGATATTTTAGGACGGGAAGACTTCTCCAGATTTTTAAAATGTACGTGCAAAAACAAAAACTACCGAGTCTGAGCCAGAAGACTCCGGCATGTGCCCCAGATTTGCCTCTTATTAGGTGTCAGTCTGTCTGAGCAGCAGGTGCCTCGCAAGGCCATGGTCATCATCATCATCATCATCATCAATAAGTGGTCTCTAGTGGCCATTTCCTGTACGAGTGCCTTACACGGAGATCTGGTCAACCCACCCATCAACCCTGACGGGCAGGGCATGCTCTGGTTAACCCTGTGTCACAGGTGAGCAGCGGGCTCAGAGGGGCCGCTGAGCCTGCCCAAGGTCTCACGGCCCGAGCAGGGGCCTCGGAACCCGCCTGCAAAGGGCTGAGTCCTCTCTTCCCGACGCCGCTGAACTTGGGGGAGGGGTGATTTCTTTAAAACGCTTCCTTGTACTTCCTTCCTTCTGTTCTCCAGGCCTTCCTGCCAGTCACCCCTCAGGTGCCGTATTTTCCCGTGTCTGATACACCCCTGTGTGTCCCGTGTGCCCACGTTTTTGGCCCGAACTTTCAGGGGGAAAAAAACTTTCATTTTTAATTTGATTGTTTATTTATTTATTTATTTATTTATTTATTTATTTATATTTAGAAACAAAACCAATGATCATATTCCAGGGTAGGATTTTGCATACGGATATCACCATTGCTTTCTAGAGTTACATTTTTTTTTAAATATTTATGTGTAAGGACTTCCTTTTTTTAAAGATTTTATTTATTTATTTTTAGAGAGGGAAGGGAGGGAGATAGGGAGAGAGAGAGAGAAACATCAATGTGCGGTTGCTGGGGGTCATGGCCTGCAACCCAGGCATGTACCCTGGCTGGGAATCGAACCTGCGACACTGGTTCGCAGCCCGCGCTCAATCCACTGAGCTATGCCAGCCAGGGCTCTAGAGTTACACTTTTAACACATATGCATATATAAAAAATGAAAACATATCGATATGGAATTAGTACTACCCACGTACAATGCGCATCCTTATTTTCCTCTCAAAATTTGGGCAAAAATCTGACTAGTTCTTGGTTTGCGCACCTGAAACCCCACATTTCAGCACCCGGCCCACCAGTCCTGCCACTCTCCGCTCCAATTCATCTTCCCAGATGCGTCTCAGAGATTCACCCCCCGCCCCCCACCTCCCCTCGACTGAGCTGTGCTCTTTCTACTTCTGTCCCTGTCCTCTGAGGGAGGGCCTGTCTCAGGTGCCATCCTCCATGGGGCCAGGTTTGTCCAGTCTGCGGGGATCGCCCCTCCCCTCACCTGGAAAGACCCTGGGGCATGGACTGCCTCATCCCCGTTGTTTCCTGGAATACACCGTCCATATAGTTACCTGTGTGCACGAGTTACTTGTGTGCATGAATTATCCCTTTCGATACGCTGTGACGAGGTAGAAACAAAGTACAGCTGTTCTAGGGCCGGCTTTTTCCAGAAGTGGGAGGTGGGTTTGGGCCCCGCCCCTTAATGGCCTTGAAGGTCCGACTATGAGTTCCTGGGTTCTTTTGTGTCACTTCTGCTTTGTTTTGCCAACAAAGGAAAACTATTAAGCCCCAGGCCGTATGAATCCAGTAGAAACCTCCCTCTGGTCAAAGCCTTGGGCCCACTGCCCTGCAAATTTACCTGGAAAAAAAAAAAAAAAGAATCCTAATGCTCCTCGCTTCCTGGAATTTCCTCCAGGCTGTCTGGAAACCAGGATTTGACCCTGTGGTTTTAGGTGGAATGGATAATGAAGTGCAGTTAATAATGGCACGTGCAATCAAAGCTGCCTTTGCATTTTTCTTTTGCAGTAACCCTCATAAAGCTGATATATTTAAACTGCTGTGAAGTACACAATTAAGAGTGTTTCTTCACCTCTTTACACTAGGGGTTCAAAGTCCTTTAACAAGGCGAACTGAGGCAGGAAAAAAAAAAGGTTCCTTGCAGTGCAGCCTTACAATCAGACAACACTGCCCCCTAGTGTCTAGTGCAGGCACTGCCTCAGGTGCATGGACTTGCAGCTGAGTGGGTTGCAGAGGGAGGTTCTGGAGCAGGTGTGAGTGTTCGTTTACCGGCCAGCACACGTGTTCCGGGATGTAAAAGCTTAATCACAAAATAGTCCCAAACAAGGAAGTGTGAGCTTTGCAAAACCATGACTCGGAGTCTACTAAAACTCCCGCCTTCTTGGGTCCCGCAGGCGGGTGGAGAGCACAGCAGCTGTGGCAAAGCCACGCCCCTTACTCGGGCACGGCGTTCCCCAATTTCTAAATGCCACAGGACCCAAAAACACTTTCGGGGGCCACATCTGGCTGTAAGCCACCCCTCTGCATTGAAAGGGTTCTAAATGGGAAAAAAGAGACTTTCTTTCTCTCCGGGTTTCTTTTTCGCCCTAAGGGGGCTGCTGACCTGGAGCCAGTGACCTGTGCTGCAGAGCTTCCAGGTTCCGGCTGCTTGATCTCCCCGGTGCGTGGGGACCACCGCCAGGCTGTGGGCGGCCCTGGGGTCGGGTAGCCAGCTTCACGGGGGCGGGACCTGCCTAAACAGCGCCCCCAGTGCCGATGGCCCCATAGGTGGCCCAGCACCACTGACAGGATCTTGAAATTCTTCATCCTCTTTGAACGGGTGGGCCCCACGTTTTTGTTTTGCTCAGGGACCGGGAAATTACATTTCTGGCCCTGCATATAACAGAATGCGCTACATTCATGTCTTTTCTCCCTATTTTCTGTGTGCGCTCCATGTTCTTGGTGCCATCCTGTGCCCGGCAGCTTGCTCAGAAAAGGACGGTTGTGGCCGTGGTCGTGTGGCCCCAGCTGGCCCTCCCAACCCCAGCATCTGAGACTAGGGCTGAACGTCTCCTTCTGAACGGCACCGGCCGTGGTCCTCCCACAACCCGCACCGTGAGGCCCGGGCAGCCTCGTGGTTCGTTTTGGCACCTCTCACTGGATCCTGTGCAGCTACCGTGTTTATGCTTGTTCTCCGGGGGTCTCCTTAAACAGACAGGGGCCCCTGTTGGTGACCCCAGGTGTCAGGGACAAAGGCACCAGGAGCTGCCAGCTGTTTCGCGTGGGGAATTATCCTGAGACATCTTCTGACCACAGATTTGTTTGTGCTCCTCCCATCTCCTTACCCTTTCTGCACCTGGCAGGTTTCTGCTCTTCTCTGCCGTCTCCTCGCCTACCAACCACGCTACCTCGCTACCTCGCTGGCTACCTGTCTGCCACCTGCTCTTCTTCCTACCTGCAGACCTGTGAAGTCCCACACCAGATGCGGCACACATTGTCGGGGAGGAAAATTTATCCTGCACCCTTGAAGTCCTTCGGGCTGGGCCGACGATTAAGTGAACACAACGCAGATTAGCGGGAGAAAACCAGCTCAAACTGTAATAACATGCACACCTCCTATATGGGGGGGGGACCCAGGAACACTGGGTAATTCACCAAAATGGTGGCCGCCACCACCTTAAGTACTGCCTTGGGCTGAGGATCAAAGTCAACGCTGGGTGTGGAGCATGGGAGAGGTGACTGCGAGGGCAGGATTGTCATGGAGATTTAAGACCCGCTTTCTCCAGGGAGGGGCGCACCCTCCCAGGTGGAGGCTCCTCTTACAAATGTAAACGACTCTTATAAAGGGTGACTTCCAGCTTCCCCTCAGGTCTGCAGGTTCTTCACATTAGCCAGGCTCAAATAGTCAAAACCCCAGAGAGGCTTATTTGGGGGATGCCAGCACCTCTGTGTAAAAATCTTTCGCAGCCTGGCCGGGTAGCTCAGTGGGTTAGAGCGTCGTCCCAGTTCACCCAGGTTGCGGGTTGATCCCTGGTCAGGGCATGTGCAAGGATCAACCAATGAGAGCATAAGCGAGAGGAAAAACAAATCGATATCTCTCTCTCTCTCCAAAGTCGGTATTTTTTTTTAAATTAAAAATCTCTTCAGTTCATCCCTAATCTTCCAGCCCTAACACTACAGTTATTTATGTCATTGACTCAGATTCTCACTACTCCCTGCCTTCTCCTTCCTGTCTCCACGTGTCCACCTTACCAACCGCTGTAGAGCCACCTATCCTGAAGGGCAGCCCCTGAGCCCACCGGTCACAGAGGAAAAGCGTCCGTCCTTCGGTCCTCCCCGCCCCCACGGCCCTCTCAGGTCTCTCACGGCACCTCCCTTGAATCACGGCGAGTTGTGTGCTTGTCCGAGGGGACGGCACGGGAGGAAAACGAGACGGGTCTCCAGCAGCCGTTCAATAACAACATCAGCTTTAGTTCTCTTTTGCGTGGTCACATCAAGGGGCTGATTGGCTCTCTGCCGCTGGAAGACGGGTTGACAGGCGTCGCCCACATTCTTGCAGCCCGATGACGAACCCTCCCAGTGACCCAGAACAAACTCCCAGTCACCCAGAAAACACCCTTCGGCGACGGCAACAAGAAAAGCTGGACTGTGGGAAGCGGAAAGCCTTTTCAGTGACCATGGCATCACCTCTGGAAAAGTTGCCGTGGGGCCCACGGGAGCGGAGGGCGGACTCCCGCACGGCCGGCCGCGTTAACGACACAATTACGAGCGCCCTCCCAGTTAGCCGGATTCATTAAGCCCTGGGTTTTCGTGCACTCAATCCGGCCCTTTGTCGCTCGCTGAGGTAGTAAATACTGAGTGGCACCTTTCTCCAGCCACCCGTTTGATGAGCTTAAAATGACCTCATGCTGGTCGCACCCCCTTGCAGGACCCGGCTGATCTCATCATCCATCCCGCTCAGGAACTCCCCTCGGCATTAGTTCGCACCTTCCCCAAAGCGCCCACCCTGGGAGGGGAGTCACAAAAGCCTTTTCTTTTCCCTTGGGAATGTTGCACAGTGAGTGGTAGCCTGCAGCTCATCGCCTCCTCGCCTCCTCGCCTCCTCGACATCTGACATCTCGTCTTCGGTTTCCAGTGTCTTGCACGCAGACGTGTTGAGAATGAGCCCCTCTTCCTGTTCAGCTTTTATTTATTTATTTATTTAAAAAAAAGACTTCATTTATTATTATTTTTTATTATTTTTTTTTAGACAGAGGGGAAAGGAGTGAGAAAGACAGGGAAACAGCAATGTGTGGTTGCCTCTCGTGCACCTCCTACTGGGGGCTTGGCCTGCAACCCAGGCATGTGCCCTGACCGGGAATCGAACCGGTGACCCTTTGGTCTACAGATTGGCACTCAATCCACTGAGTCACACCAGCCAGGGCTCATGTTCAGCTTTTCGTCGTCACCTTCTAGTAAAACTTAAGAGAACTCAGAAAATCTGAGCTCGAGAACCAGTTGACCCTCGCTGGAGAACATTCGTCAGCGCCTCAGCTCCTGAGTTATTATTCCTAACGCCACCTGACATCTGTCGCCCTCCTCCTCTTCCTCGAAGCACTCCCACATTTGTTGTCTCATTCGACCCTGCGATCATCCTTTCGGGGCACAGGGACCAGAGAAGTCACGGTTACTGTAACGAAGCCGCCGCGGGCCTTTGCGTGGGGGTCTTTGGGAGGGCGTGTGCATCACCGATCTGGGGTGTGCACTTGGGGGTGGAGCCCTGGCGCCAGCGGGGAGACACAGGCTGCACTGTCATCGGTCCCGGGGGACCCAGACGCCTGACCTGACTGCGGAGGGATCTCCCCTTCGGCCAGAGCGGAGGTGACCTGCGTTCGCGCATCCAGACGTCCGTAGTATCTGGTTTTCACCCTTTTTGTCCCTGGAACCGCCATGGATATGAGACTCCTGGATTCATGAACTCATTAGCGGTTACAAAGTGGTGATACTCTAGTGATATCATTTTAATCCGTAAGCTGAAATAATTTGATAAGAACACCTCCTCCTGCACCAATTATTAAGTGATGTTTCTGTAAGTCTCACGGAGGAAAGTCGGGATAAGTGCCTGATTATTTCCTTCTATTTACTAAATTTTCAAATAACGGTTTCCTGTCATCTTCAGAAGGTAATTAATGTGTTGTTTAAATATTATTATTAACTCATGCATTTGAGCGTGCTTGGTGGGTTTTAACTCTTTGTAATTCTTATTTTATTGAAACTCAAATAGTCCCATCTCTGGCCACCGGGGGCCTGCCTCTGTAGGTTGACTCAGATCCCTTTGCCAAAACCTGAGAAGGTACCAGGTGGAGGGACAGCCCCTCTGGCCTGTCCACGTGAGAAGCATTCGCACCTGTAGGGAATTTTCGGTGAGTTTATTTGAGCCGAACTGAAGCCATATCTCAACGGACTGAGAAATGCTCCGGAGAAGGGCAGTTTAGCACCTTCTTTTGTCCATTAGAATCAGAGGAGGAGCCCTGACGGGTTCCATGAAGCCCCCTGGTGATAGATTCGGGGGGGGGGGCAGGAGAAAGCAAAGCGGGAAACCTCGTAGGTTGGATAAAAGGTAAAATGATAGGCACGTCCTTCTTTTACACAGGTGGGTAAGATTAGTGCTGTCACACCCCAGCTCTCCTGGCTTCCAGCGGAACAACTTGAACTTCCCCACGAGAGGAGAGGAAGTCCGATGGCACCTAGAGGTGGCTGGCCTGGAGGGGCACCTGCTAGTGACAGCTTTCCCTCTGCTGTTCTGCTTTGCACCCCCTCCAGGTGTTTCCCAAGCTTCCGAACTAGACTGCTGGCCTCCGGGGCCTTGTTTCTGGACATGCATCTGGGAACCCCAAACTGAGACAGAAAGTTCAACAATTAAGGGCAAAATGGGGAGCAGCGGGTGCAATACATGCACACGGATGCAGGGAGGGGTACAAAGGGGAGTGTGGCCCATTCTACCCACCTGGGCAGGGGTGAGAGGTAGGGGATGATCCATGAGCTGAGTTTTTAAAAAGTTTTTTTCTATGACAGACCTCAGTTTTTGACTTTTAGAGAGAGGGGAAGAGAGGGAGAGAAACATCAGTGTGCGAGAGACACATGGATCAGTTGCCTCTCACACGCCCTGAACTGGGGATCTGGCCCGCGACCCAGGCCTGTGCCTTGACTGGTCATCGAACTGGCGACCTTTCAGTTCACCAGCTGGCACTCAACCCACTGAGCCTCACCAGCCAGGATTTGCAGCCAGGGCTTTTTAAATTAAGTTAATTTGAGACAGAGAGGGGAGACAGAGAGAGAGAGAAAGAGAAACATCAATTTGTTGTTCCACTTATTCATGCACTCACTGGTTGACTCTTGTACATGCTCTGACTGGGGATCAAACCCTCAACCTTGGTGTATTGGGACGACACTCCAACCCCCCGAGCTACTTGTCCAGGACCATCAGCTGAGTTTTGAAATCAGTAGGCAAATCCGTGGGTGAGTTTTGGATTAGGGCGGGGACTGTGGGGTGGGCCACAGGCAGGGGTGATGTGGGCAGGGACAGGAAATAAAGTGGTGAGGACTGGGAGGGGGGTCTCGGCTTGTGAAGAGGTAAGGCCTGAGAGGCTGGCGGGTCAGGAAGAGCTTAGCATTCAGTCGTCACATGGGTAACGGGGAGCCCCCGAAGTGACAAGCACGTGATGTACGTGCTCAGATTGGAGCTCCCCCGGAAACGGCAAGGAACTGGGGAGGTTATTTAGGAAGATCAAGAGAGACTAGTTGAGGGAGTGGGAGTGTGCAGTAAGGGCGCAGCACGGGGGGCGGAGGGAGGGACAGAAGCACTGCCGGGGAGGGACAGCCAGCAGGAGTTGTACGTGGTGGCTGGGGAGGCGAGGCGAGGCTGACGAAAATGATCCCAAACTTGAAACAAGCTACAAAGGTAGGTGTGCAGTTAGTTCTTCCACTGAGATGGTACAAGGGGAAGCTCCCACCCGAGGAGTATCAAGGTGATATACTCAGCTCAACTTGCTGCTTTCCAAGGACTGAAGTTCCCGGCTTAGAGAACTTGTACGCTAACCTGTAGGTGTTTGTCTGGTAGAGATACAGGTAATTGCTCTTCGGGGGTGGGGGTGTGGGGGTGGGGAGGGGACAGCCCGAAGGTCATGCCCTATTGTCCGCTAGGATATTAGCTAGTTTTTTTTTTTAAGATTTTATTTATTTATTTTTAGAGAGGGAAGGGAGAGAGAGAGAGAGAGAGAGAGAAACATCAATGTGCGGTTGCTGGGGGTCATGGCCTGCAACCCAGGCATGTGCCCTGACTGGGAATCGAACCTGTGACACTTTGGTTCGCAGCCCACGCTCAGTCCACTGAGCTACGCCAGCCAGGGCCTTATTAGACAGTTTGTAATGCAAACCACCAATCTTATCCCAATAGTTCTTCATCAGCTTGCTACTAAGTACCCAGCTCCTCTTTTTGACCTTCAAAGCAGTCTTAACATCTTACCATTTCCCATGTTATTGCGCTGAATAAAATACTGGACAAGTGTTCATCCTGTATTTACACAAGCATCGTGATTTCATCACTTTCAAAATTGTACTTTAGTAGCTTGCATGCATGACAATGCTAGGAATGAGACTTCCCATAGAGAGAAGATCTAGTTTGTTGGCAAAGATAGTAATTTATGTCTTTACGTACTTGAACTTGAGGTGCCCTTGGGACATGCAGAAGCAAGTATGTACTGAACTCCCTAATGGAGATAGGAAAGAGCTTAGGGAGTGAGGACAATGTAGCAAAGAGGGAAGGTCTTCCAAGTAGTTTTTAAATCAAATTAAGCAGCAGAGTAATTACTTCCAATCCAAAGATATTTCGAGAGTTGCACTCGACAAATTAAGATAACACCCTTGTTGCAACTATGTAACCATCAGACTGGCCTTTGCTTGTCATCAAAAATAATCTTTAGATGCTACGTGTGTTCAGAAAGGGGAGGCTCTTTAAAAATTTACCCAAAACTGGGAGCTAGGGTCCAAAGGTGCGAGGCACGTCCTTCCAAAGCCACCCAGGGGTGCAGCCCAGCCGCAGCATGTCCGGAAGATGGTGCGCTGTCTCTTCGCATTGGTCACCCTTGAGCACGGGGCGCCGCGAGGACCCTCGGCGTTCTGTGGCGCCCGCACCTCAGTGTCTCCTCAATGACGAGGTGTCGTTTCTCCACTCACGACGTTTTTTCTAAACCCTGAACTTAAAGCAGTGTTTTTTTTCCCCCTCAAAAAAGCTGTTATAAATTGATGGTGCTCCTTGCGATTAAGGAAATATTGTGCCATTTCAGTTGACTTTTACTTACATTCTCGTAAGTATTCCTATTAACTAATCAAATGCCCTCATTTTCCATTGACGCGTCTGAGACGTTGTCGGGCCGCAGAGCGCCCTGGTGGCTGACAGCGCCCCCTCAATCAACCGTCAACCAGCCATCAGGCGCGGTTCCGGGAACAAGGCCTGTCAGTCCTCCCTAATTTTCCTCTCCGGCGAGGTGAGCGCTTTGATGGCTAGAAACAGGGGAGCGAAAGACAGGCGATATTTTTATTTTCATAGAGCACTAAAATTTCGTATTTCGAGTCACACCGTCAGCAGTAGATTATCAATGAGAAGAGATTAACCGCCTCCGGGTCCACGTCTTTGTTCTGGGTGTCACGGCCTCGGAACCTGTCCCTCGGTAGTTACGCGTCCTGATTTTGGGCTGATCCGGGCTTCTCATTTCTTGCCCTCCGAGAGCCAGTGAGGTGAGAGCTGAGCATCCTTAGGACTTCCTTTCACTTGCAGGCGAGCTGGGGAAAAGACAGTGACAGTCGCTGAAAATGCACCTCGTTCATCGTGAGGCTTCTGAGTGTTTCTGAGAACATCTGTGTGTACCGAGCGGTCACATGCCTGTTCCTCCCCACCCCGAGGCGATGCTGGAAAGTGAGCTAGCTGCAAGGTTGCCGTGTGTGGGCATACTCCCGGTAGAGGGGCACTTTGTGAAAACTGATTTTAGGGAGAGGCCGGGGAGGGGGAGAGAGAGACAGAGAGGGAAACATCGATTATTGTTCCACTTACTGAAGCATTCATTGGTTGTTCCTCGTATGTGCCCTGTCCAGAGATGGAACCTGCAGCCTTGACCTGCGGGGATGATGCTCTGCCACCTGAGCCGCCCGGCCAGGGTCTGCCCTGCCTCTTCTGCTGCTGTTGTCATCGTGACCCTCCGTGTGAGCCGCCTCAGGGTCCCCCAGTGACTTTCCTTGTGTCCAGTCTCACCCTCTTACCTGCTTCACACACACACGCCCCTCCTGAAAAGTATTCGGATATTTATTGGTTAGAATAAAATACAAATGTCCCCCTGCTGGCGTAGCTCAGTGGATTGAGCTCGGGCTGCAAACCAAAGTATCACAGGTTCGATTCCCAGTCAGGGCACATGCCTGGGTTGCAGGCCACAGCCCCCAGCAACCACACATTGATGTTTCTCTCTCTCTCTCTCTCTCTCTTTCTCCCTCCCTAAGAATAAATAAATAAAATCTTTTAAAAAATACATAAAACATGCCCTGGCTGGCGTAGCTCAGTGGATTGAGCTCGGGCTGCAAACCAAAGTATCACAGGTTCGATTCCCAGTCAGGGCACATGCCTGGGTTGCAGGCCACAGCCCCCAGCAACCACACATTGATGTTTCTCTCTCTCTCTCTCTCTCTCTTTCTCCCTCCCTAAGAATAAATAAATAAAATCTTTTAAAAAATACATAAAACATGCCCTGGCTGGCGTAGCTCAGTGGATTGAGCGCAGGCTGTGAACCAAAGAGTCACAGGTTCGATTCCCAGTCAGGACACATGCCTGGGTTGCAGGCCATGACCCCCAGCAACCGCACATTGATGTTTCTTTCTCTCTCTGTCTCTCCCTTTCTTCCCTCTCTAAAAATAAATAAATAAAATCTTTTTAAAAATACATAAAACATGCATTAAAAAAATACAAATGTCATAGGACAGCACGGAAGGGTTTTCCCAGCTGGACTTCAAGCCCTTTTGACTTCACTGATGCGTCCCCTTGGACCGCTGGCCCCCCCGAAACAAACCTCTTCTTTTCCCGCTCTGTGTTATTTCTTTTAGAAACGTTTCTCCCTCTGTGGGTGGAGCCTGTGCCCGTCCTCCTGAGCAGAATTAACCGTGTTCTCTCGCCTCACCTGTACCTCCTTCCTTCTCCCCACGCCCTCGAAGGCATTCCTCCCGAGGCCCCAGCCACCTGGCCGGCCGCCAGCCCCTGACGGGTTCTTAACAACGAACGCTTAAACTCGGAGCTCAGACCCACACCCGGGCAGTTTGGTGTGACAGTCCGTGCTGTGTACCGGGATGGACTCTTGAGCTCTGAACTGCCAATGCAGACGTGACAATGAAGTGTCCTTGGTCATAACGGAAAGCTGGACAGAGGGCACGAATGGTTACCCGTAGTTCATCTCCACTCACGGAAACCCGTCTCAGCTCTTAAGCACCAGTGAGAACAGTGATACCCGGACAGAGGCTGGGCCCAGAGCGGGGCTGCCCAGGGTTGGCCGGCAGGGTGCAGGCTCCTGCCTTCGTGCAGGAGAGATGGCACGGCACGAGCCCAGCGGCTGTGAGGGCGGGTTTGCTCCAGCCGGGGCGATGAGACCAGGATGGGCCCAGCACGGAAGCAGCGACAGGAGAGCCGAGGTGGGGCTGCCTTAGCCCACGGGGAGGTCAGAGGAAAGGGGGCGCTGGGGACAGGTGCAGGGGACAGCCCAGGACCAGCTGCTCCCTCACCCCCCTGGTGGCAAGTCTCGTGGGTCCCCTTAGAGTTGAGGAGACGCAGGCTTGTGGGGGCAGGGGAGGGGGGGAAGAAAATGGCTGGGGCAGCTTCCCAGAGGAGAGCGAGCCCTGGGTCCTTTCAGTTTCTTTCTCTCTCTCTCTCTCTCTCTCTCTCTCACACACACACACACACACACACACACACACACACACAGGTGGGGACCTTAGGGCAGGTCTCAGGGGCGGGGTTCAGCAGAGTGGCCATCATTCTTTCAGGGTCGTGGTGCCCACTGACCAGTCAGTGCCCGGCAAGGGGTCTTCGGTCACTGCCGTTGGCTCTGGCGTCGCCCGCCTGGCTTTGCTGCTTTTCTGGGCCCGGGGCTGACGCACCGCTGGGGCCCAGATGTTATCTCCAGGGAGGCAGCCTTCTGTCTCCGCCTGCAGATGGCTCGGCTGGTTGGTTCAGCCGTCCGTCTCAGTTTCCCTGTGCCACCTGCCAAGGGATATTCCCGGCTTCTGAGTACCCTGCTTCAACAGGTTTGTTCCAACCCCTTCCTTAACTCCCTTGGTTAGAATCCCAGTAGCCAGGGTGGAGCTGTGTGGCTGCGTCCACGCGGATCTAAGGTTCAGAGGGTGCGAACAGCAGCCGCTGAGAATCAGGGCGACAAGGACACCGAGCGCCTTCTATGACACAGGGTCTGGCATTTCCCTCAACTCACCGTGCAGCTTGGAAAAGCCCTTCCTCCCACGGAAGGAAATTCAGGCTCAGAGGTATTCAATGACCCGTGCACGGACGCCTTCATGTTTCTGAGGTGGGGTTTGGGACACAGTGCCGAAAGGCAGAAAAACTGGGACTCATTCCATACTCTAGTCAACAGGTCAGACGAGTTTGATACATGTTTTTATCGGTAAAACCAACACAGTTAAAAGTACCTGGATTGAGGAAGAGGCAGGACAACTTTTTACGTTCACGGACAGCTATTTGCTTGCAATGATCAGGGACAGAGCGACTTGTGGTTTTTCTGCAGACCGCTCCTGCTCAGGGTCACCTGGTACCTACATGAGGTACCAGAAACCTGGGCCTCAGGTTTCTTGATCAAGAGAGGCATTTATAATACAACGCCTAGCTGAGCAAGCAGCGCAGGCAATGGTGGGATAAGACCTGGAAACGTGACTCTGGCCCAGTGTTCAGACGCACATTGTTGCAACCAGAGTTTCATCCGGACGCAAAGACACGCTCGGCAGGCCTGGCTCCACTCCCTCCTCCCTCCTTGCCCCTCCCCTCCACCGCTCGCTCCGACCTACTTGGGTTTCCCGGCCCACCTTCTCACATCCAAAAAGACCAGGTCATTATCTGGGCAGACTGTTTGAAATGGCATGGTCTGGATTCATCCCTTCTATTCTAATTGCATAAGACTTCCTGCCCTGCACTTCTGAAAAATGTTCTAGAGTGAAGTGAACATCTCTAAGGAACGGAGAGGCCCCCCCATGCCCCCTGCCCCCCCTCCCCTGGGGAAGCCGGCTCCTCCAAACCCTGTTGCTGCTTGTGAATCTCACAGCGGCAAGAATGGTGCTCTGTCCGGGTTGCCGAGAGCCCAACTCTACTGCTCAGCAGTTTTGTGCCCATTGGCACAAGAATGAGGTTTTTACTGGCTCTTATTCAGTCTCCAGAACATGCAGTGACTGCCTAACGGGAATTCGTGGGCACTGGTTACTGGAAAGGGAAACTATTCAGGGGGAAGGGCTCGCGGTTTTCCAAGTGTATTTGAAACTGTCGGAGGGTCAGGTGAGTCTGAAGGACGACGGGTTGCAGGGACCCCCCTCGGCTCCAACGCGCCTTCGGCGGACCCTCAGCAGATGCTGCGTTTGCAACACGTTAGCGTTTCCTGTGTCCTCCGTAGGGCCCGACGGAGGTGCCCAGAACAAAACTAAATTCTTAATGTATCCTAATTTTAAAAGTAGGAGCCTCAGTTTTCTTTTCTTTTAAAATTCTATTTATTGATTTGTAAAGAGAAAGGAGAGAGACATTGACTTGTTGTTCCACTTATTCATGCACTCACTTGTTGATTCCTGTGTGTGCCCCGACCGGGGATCGAACCCACAAACGTGGCGTATTGGGATGGCGCTCTGACCAACTGAACCACCTGGCCAGGGCCTGAGCCTCAGGCTTCTGGATAAAGAGAGGCATTTATAATATCTGCCTAAGGGATTGTCATGAAGATTGCATGCGATGACGGACTGAAATGCTTTGCCAGCTAAGCTATGACTGTAATTCACTTCTCCACGGTAACTGGATGGGAAATAGCTCCACAGGGAACCGCACCTCTGTCCGGCAGGACAGAGGACCGGATCACAGTGCGCGCACCCAGGTTCCACCTCTGGATTCGGGCTCCTGGACAGAGAGTCAGTGAGTGGCTCTGCGTGGGGGCCTAAAGGAGTCCTCACCCTGTTCTGTTGAAAAATAAATAAATAAATAAATAGATAGATAGATAGATAGATAGATAAATGAAGTGGATCTGAATTGAAATCAGAAGGATGAGTGAACTTTGAAAGGAGGCTTGCGGGATGAAGAGGGCGGGGCCGGCGAAGAAGTGTGTTCCAGACTGAGGGCCTGCGGGAAGAACCTGACGACACAGGGGGCTGGGCCTGGGGCCTCTGCGTGCAAGCATGTCAAGGCACATAGCGTGAGATAGATTTGAAAGGTAACTCGGGGCTGTGGCTGGTGTGGCTCAGTGGACTGAGCACTGGACTGGGAGCCAAAGGGTTGCTGGTTCGATCCACAGTCAGGGCACCTGCCTGGGTTGTGGGCCAGGTCCCCAGTAGGGGGGTGTGTGAGAGAGGCAACCATACATTGATGTTTCTCTCCCTCTCTTTCTCCTTCCTTTCCCCTCTCCCTAAAAATAAACAAAATAGCCCTGGCTGGCATGGCTCAGTGGATTGAGCGCGGGCTGTGAACCAAAGCATCGCAGGTTTGATTCCCAGTCAGGGCACATGCCTGGGTTGCAGGCCACGGCCCCCAGCAACCGCACATTGATGTTTCTCTCTCTCTCTCTCTCTTTCTCCCTCCCTTCCCTCTCTAAAAATAAATAAATAAAATCTTAAAAAAATAAAAAATATTTTTAAAAAGGTAATGTGGGAGCAGATCATAGAGAACCTTGTTATTGTAGAGGGTTTCGATCACATTCCATAGTAACAGTGAGCCGCCGACGCTTTGGGGGAGAGGAGGTGACAAGATGTACCCAGGTCCTGCATTTTGGCAGGACGCCCCAGAGCAGTATTGCTCGCCAGAGAGACGTCTTGGACAGGCAGAAGCGCGAAGACGGCGTGGCTACAGGGAAGCCACTGAGCAGCTGAGGGTGGGTGGCCGTAGGTAAGAGGCAGGGCGGGAGATGCATGGGAAGCGAGCCTTCGGTGGGGCCGAACGAACAGGACGTGGCAGCTGAGTGGTACTGGAGGGCAGGAGGTGGGCAGGGGGAGCCCAGGACCAGTCCTCGTGCACGGAGGGGAAGGAGAACAACACAGCAGCGTTGGAGTAAACATGCTCAGTCCTTAGCAATGCTGAGCTTTCAGGGGCGGTACCGTCTCTGGCCCCGCCGCCACGCTCTGGCCAATCAGCTCCCGCCGCCACGCTCTGGCCAATCAGCTCCCGCCTGGGCCGTTTCCCTCCACTACTGCCCAGACCTCCGGGAGGCCCGGGCCGCGCAGCGACGGGCCCTTCCTCTTCCAGGAGCGTGCCAGCGGCTTTCAAAGGAGTGGGGCCCCGATTTCTGGGTGCTCCGTCCTCCATTTGCGTCCTCATGGCAACGGGGAACACCCAGGCGGCTCCTGCCCGCAGCGCGGCCATTGAAGGTTCCCAGAGCCGTTGGGTGGGCCGTCTTGGAAGACAGCCTTCAGTGTTTGTGTTCTTTCTCCTCCTTGGCCCAGCGCGACCGGTTAGATGCAGGAAGTTAAGATCGCATTGTCCCAGGGCCCACTGACGAAGTCCCACTGGCCAGCCTCCGAGCCCTGGTTGTTTTTTAAAGGGGGCTCCACAGGCACAAAAATGCATGCACAGGGGTTTATGGAAAGTTCGTCCGAGGCTGGCGCTGGGTGTGCGGCACTCAGGATAGCAGTCAGGGAGGAGTCACGGGGTCCACCACCGAGGAGATGCCGAGCGCTACACGGGACGCCTTCCGGTTTCCACGTCTCTCCCTATTGCGGGTGGACGGGGGTTGGGCGGGGGTAGAGGAGGGGGCCCTTGTTGGGCAGAAGCACATATAAGGGTGCCTCTTTGCTAGAGAAAGCCAACGAAAAGTTTCCCCCCATTGCCAGTAGAGCGAATGTTGCCGAGTGTGTTGGCAGGAGCAAGCCTCCGTAGCAGTATCACTAACAGGGACTGCAGGTGAAGTGCTTCTCGCAGAATGAGCTTCACCTCCCCACGGGGGTTCTGCTCTCGACGCTGTGGAAAGTGGTGCCATCAGCCTCGGGTCTGCAGGAGTTTCAGGTCTGAGACGAATAACAGGAAGCGCAGGCCATGATGTGCGGGGTGGGGCAGAAGTAGGTCTACAGTTGTGAGCGCGTGAAACCATTTGTTCTCGTATTATTATTAATTATTGTATCATTTTCCCCAGAAACAACTGTAAACGTACTTTTGCCCCACCCTGCACAGAAAAAAAAATCAAGTAAAAACAGAAATGATACATAATACTCACTTTTATTTGCTCACGATAATAAAAAGCTAACAAAAGTGAGTATTATGTGTAACTGAGAGGTTGCGAGCCTGCTGATGACTTTCCCTGACTGAATAAGCATTTCTCGAGTCCTTACAAGACACCAGGCAGTTTCCAACGACCCGAGGACACAGGGCGCCCCCAGGGCCCTGGGTTATGGAGGGGCGACCATGACCGTGCCACCATGTACGTGCACAGGTGGAGGGACACAGGTGGCCCTCTGGGAGCACAGAGGACAGGGAGAGTCTTTTGTGAAGTTGAGGAAAGATGTCACAGAGGTGCCGAAGCTCCAGCTGGGTCAACAGGATGATTTGTTTAAATGACGCTTTCAAACAGAGGCGTGAAAGGGCGTAGAATGAGTGAGAAAAATGGATGAATTAGGAAAACGATGAGCGAGGCAGAAACTTTTTTTTTTTTAAGATTTTATTTATTGATTTTTAGAGAGAGGGGAAGGGAGGGAGAAAGAGAGGACGAGAAACATCCGTGTGTGATTGCCTCTCACGTGGCCCCCACTGGGGACGTAGCCCAAAACCCAGGCCAGTGCCCCGACTGGGAATTGAATCAGCGGCCCTTTGGTTTGCAGCCCGTGCTCAATCCACTGAGCCACACCAGCCAGGGCGGGAAACTATTTCTTGCCATTTCCTTCTTGCTGATCAAACCCAGCTCCAGTCAAGTACTGGCAGCCGTCTGTTTCAGAGGACACGAGTCCCCCTCCCGAGCCCAAGGGGTCATCCTCCCAGGAGTGTCCAACCTTTTGGCGTCTCTGGGCCACACTGGAAGGAGAAGAGTTATCTTGGGCCACACATTCAATACATTGTGACATGTAATCACAAAGAAAATCTCATAATGTTTTAAGTCAATTTACGATTTTGTGTTGGGCTGCATTGATAGTACCTTTACAATGTGGTAGGTGCTCGGCCGCTGCGATCCCCGGTTTCGGTGAGAACTTTTGGACGATTCCATCTTTGATACTCGGAAACCTTTTCCTGTAATGATGTGGGTGTGGTGGTAACTCGATCTAAGATCATTCATTCCTTAATGCTGCCCACGCTTTTTTTTTTTTTTTTGCATATTTTTCCTGTAGGGAATAAATTATGCAGTGTTCTGCTAAGTATCGTAAGACTAACAACATATACTCTCATATATATGTATACACATACATATTCTTAATGGTGAAGGCTATTCATTCATTCACCAGACACCTGGGAGCTTTCCATGGATGCAACAAATACTCTGCACGCGCTTGCAGTATGGATCACCATCGGTAAAACAAACACCAGCCCTAATAGAGTGGAGCGGGGGGGCTGGGGAGGGCGAAAGGATACATATAATTACATTTAACAATTTGCTTCAAGTGCGGTGAATGAAAGCAATAGATTGCTGCGATAGAGAGTACGGTGCGGGGAGGAGACAATTTCATTGAGAAGGTGACATTGGGCCCGAGACTTAAAGGATGAGAAGCAGCCAGGCCACGGAAACCGGGTCGCGTTCACTGTAAGTCAGTTAAAAATAGACCCCAATCTCTAGAGCCGGAAGGCGGGCGGTGTGGGTACCGAAGCCTTGCCGCCAGCACTGAAGATGGCGGGCGGCGGGGGCGTGCCCACGCTCTGATTGGCCGGCAGGAGCTGCGTCACGTGGGCGGCCACCGAGCATCCGGGCTCTGGGGGCCGCGCTGCGGAGGCTCCCGGGAGCCGGCGGCGCGGGGTGAGCGCGGCGAGCGGACGGCGGCGGGGCCTCCGGGGCCGCCTGCGTGGGCCGAGCGGCGCGCGTGCGGAGGATGGCGGGCTCCCTGCCTCCCTGCGTGGTGGACTGCGGCACCGGGTAAGAGCCGCGGCGCCGAGCACCTGCCCCGCGGCCCGCCCCCCTTCCCCTGCGCCCGGGTCCTGGCGACCCCCGTGCAGGTGGAGGCGACCCGCCCCGCTCCCCCAAGGCCGCTCACCTTGACCCGGAGGGAGTCGGGGCAGAAGCCGGTCCAGCTCGCCTCGCCACCCCCTCTCCTCCCCGGCCGCGTCCTCTAACCTGCCAGCCTCCCCGGAATGCCAGCTTCAGGCAGATGCATGCAGACCCTCCGGCGTCCCTGTCTCCATCCCGCCCAACGCTGTCCTCCCCTCCTAACGGCCTTAACCCTGGCCCTCTCCTGGTCCCCGGGTGCATGCCATTGCTCCTGGCTGGTGACTTTTAGCCGCTTACTCGCGGAGGCTGTTACAGCCGTCTACCAACTGACACCTTGCTTTGCAGCGCGCTCTGCTGTCTGCCAGCGTCGGGGGCTCGCTCGGGCTGAGCCGGGGCTGTAGTTTGCGTACACTTGCCCTTTCTCTTAAAAGGCTCCATTTTGAAAAACAGGTAGGCTAAATTTGGGAAAGCCTGTTCGTGGTATAGGATTTTTTTTCCTCCCTCCTTTACTTTTTGGGTGTGATTGCTTCTTTTGGTGTTCTCAAGAAAGGCAAAGGAGGCCTTCGGAAATTTCCTGTACTCTCTTGGCCCAAGCTTAGCTGGTTTTTGGAAGGTGTTACTGAATCCGGCCAGCTGGTAGTGCAGAA
This sequence comes from Phyllostomus hastatus, assembly GCF_019186645.2. Taxonomy (NCBI): domain Eukaryota; kingdom Metazoa; phylum Chordata; class Mammalia; order Chiroptera; family Phyllostomidae; genus Phyllostomus; species Phyllostomus hastatus. Next base: position 1,350,430 of record NW_025333796.1, read on the forward strand.
ATTCAAGGTTGCCTGCTTGCTGTATAGATGAGGTACGTAATAAAACAACCTGGAAGGAAATGTAGTCTCTCAAAAGATTTTTCCAGGCGGGATTTTAATCTTTTTTTTTTTTTTTTGTCACGAAATAGTCCATGCATGTTCACTGTAGCCTTGATTCTTTTTGTGCATAAATGCACTTGGTTTGGTTTCCTTGACAACCTTGTGGGGGTGTCTTCTTTAATTTGCTGCCGTTCATCTCCTCCTGAGCTTGTTTCCCTTTTGCTGCTGAAGCCACCATTCGTGGTTACAGGCTGCTGGAGAAAAACACCTGCCTTTTTGCTTAGAGCAATTCTTCTTTTTGAAACACACGTTGTGCCAGAAGTATGATGACTCTCGATTTTAGAGGTCATTTTGCTGCCCAAACCAAGCCAAAGTGAGGATTGCGATTAACACCTCCCGGCTCCAAATGCAGGCTCCTCCCACTCCCGAGTGTGCACCCCTCACCCACCAGATCTGGGGAGAGCACCCCCCGCCACAGTTGCATGTGCAATTTTTGCTTTTGTATTTTCGGCCTTGTCAGACTGTTGAAATCCAAAAGCATTACTTGGTAGCAACAATACAATAATGCCCACAGGGGTCGTCACTTTTAATATTCGGAAGCCGGGGACTCATCATCCTTGCTGTAAATATCTAAAATGACCTCAGAGGTTTGGACCTTCTGCACTCAGTGGTCAATGTAACTGGGCTTTTTTGGAGGTAGAACTACGGGATGCCATCGTTTCGTGGCTCAAAGTCACGCCGTCTTCAGGCTGCCATGGGCTTTGGCGTCGAGACTCAAACAGTGGCAGGGGAGCTGTTGGTGGTGTCACGTGGGCACGTTCTGTGATGGGAAGGACTGTGGTCTGTCACAGATGCCCAGTGTCCAGTGGATGGCCAGCAGGAGCCACCCAGAAGAGCCCATGTTTACTTAAAGCATGGTAGTAGTTCTTATGTTTCCCAAGGAGTTTACATGGGGTTTTGGATGGACTTTTACCTCAAAAGGGGTGAAGGCAGAGTAGAAATAACCGGGACCGAGGGGAAGCATGGGCCTGGGGGTCACCCGGGGGTGCAGGCCGGGGCCGAGGTTGTCCGGCTCCACATTGGGCCTCAGTCTGCCAGTCTGACAAATGTGAGAGTCACCTTTGCTGTGTAGTTCTTGTCACCAGGAAGCAAGAGGAATACCTGGTTCGCAGGTGAGAGAGCTTGCTCTAGTACCACATTTTAAAAGGAAACTTCACATTGGCTAGTCTTCCAGCCCCCTCCCTGCGCCCCTGCCCTCTGAGCTCTGTCCGTGAGCTCCATGTCTCCTTGCCTCTGCTTTTATTTTGTCCATCAGTTTATTTTCCATGCGTAGAATCCACACTTGCGTGAGATAACATGGTGTTTGCCTTTCTCTGGCTGCCTTATTTCCCTTCACGTAATGTTCTCCAGGTCCCTCCACTCGTGTATGTCTAGCCCGTGGCCACAGGCAACAGGGGGTGGGGAAGAGGGGGTTGTGTGAGGGGGGCAAAGGTAGGGGAAATGGGGGACACCTGGAACAGTGTCAACAATAAAGATTAAAAAAAAAAGAAAAATTCACGTTTAACTATACACGATGGACAGCAACGATTTAGTAAACGGTGTACTAAGTAGTGGTTTTTACAGCAGACACATTCATCCTGGTGGCCTAGCACTTCTGGTAACCCCGAGACCCGCGGGCGGAGCAGCTCTGCTGGGGGCCAGGATGCTGGGGGCCAGGACGCCGGGGGCCAGGATGCTACGGGCCGTGGGGTCCGCCCGACCCGAAGACAGAGCTCCGTTTGTTTAAAGCAGTTGCTGGGGTTTGTAGTTTTCAGAGAACATCCACAGACACTGGTGTCACTTCTCACAACCACACTTTTTCCAAAGGCAGATTCTGTATTTTTTAAACCTGTTTTGAAAAGCTGCAGGAAGTGCACCAAAAACACTGCATGTTCTTCATCCAGCTTCACCAGCTGCTGACACTCGCTCTGTCGTTCCCTGCGTGCCCATCTATACTATCATTTTCCTGAACTGTGCTTCAGCGCGTACCGTCTGAGGACGAGGGGCTTGTGTCGGCACAGGCTAACGATCAGAACTGGAGCAGTTCGCTCTACGCGACGACGGTGTGACAGGCAGCCGGGGCCCCCAGCATGGCCCGTGTGTGCCTCGTGCAGTCTGTCCCCCTGCCCTCTGGCACCGCACGTGCTGCTGGTTGTCCTCTGTCCTTTCAGTCCCGCTTACCTGGACCAGTTCCTCAGCTGTTCTCTGTCGCTGAAGACACTGACATAGTTGGCAGCCAGTCCGTACGGTGTCCCGTCAGAGTCAGACGGCATTCTGTCCCCTCAGTTTCACTGACCTGTAATTGTCACATAACTCTGTGTAAGTTTGAGGTGGATAGCGTTGATTTGATGATACATTTGTATCCTTGCAAAATGGCTGTCACCACAGTGATCGCTGACCCTCCCATCAGGACGCATAGTTACCGTTTGGTTTTTGTGGTGAGAGCGTTGAAGGTCTACTCTCTCAGCCTCTGCGGACTATCTGAGACAGTTGGTACCTGGCCGCGGTGCTGTCCCTGGGACCCCCGGACCTCCTGGCGCTCACAGGGGGCTGAAGATCGTGCTTTGCCTGGTTCCCGTTAAGGTTCTCTTGGGTTGTTTGCACCTGGGATGCCCACTGGGTTTCTTCACTGTCTGGTTCCTGGTTCCCTTCTTGTCAGTCGTGTCGTTCGTGGAGAGAGACCCTGTTCGTCCTTAAACTTTCACCCACCAGCTTTAGTATCCATTGGTGGTTCTCGACTTTAGTGGTTATTACAGTGACGGTTGCAAAACCGTGATCTAAAAACACACACACACAGAACTCTAGAATTATCTACATTTGTCAGTTAACATTTCACTTTCAGGAAGCAGTTTTCCATAGCCCCCATTTATTTATTTATCATCTGCCTGGGTTATTATTGATACTTTATTCAAAGGGTTAAAATCCATTGTGCCATTACTGTATTCAGTGGGTTACTGTCTGTTATGGTCATTATTTGTTCTGAGGCTTAAATTGCCCCAGGTTTGGCTAGCTGAAGCCCAGTCAGCCTGTTCCTGGCGTTCACTGGACATGTCCCCGCAGTTTTTTGAGCATTTTGCTATTATCAAAAGACTGCAGTGATAGCCTGTGCAGTGCATATACCTTTTTAAAAGAAAATATTTGTTTTTAGAGAGAGGATAAAGGGAGAGAGGGAGAGAAACACCAATGTGTGGCTGCCTCTTGCACGCCCCCTGCTGGGGACCTGGCCCACAACCCAGGCCTGTGCCCTGACTGGGAATCGAACTGGTGACCCTTTGGTTCGCAGCCCGACACTCAGTCCACTGAGCCACACCAGCCAGAGCCACACACCTTGCTATATTTTTTTTCCTGGAGTATCTCTGGGTTATATTTCCAGAAGTGGAGTTTCTGGGTCAAGGAGTAAATACGTAACGTGATTGTGTTAGACAGTGTGGACCCCACTCTGGTGTGCATCTTCGGCGGTGTAGTGTAGGGAGAACGCCTGTCCTCTTGCAGCCGCACTAACGGCGCATTGCCATTTTCTATTATTTTTATCAATCCAGAAGGGCAGAAAGGACACATCTTGTTGCAGTTGCAGTCTGAGTTCCTTGTGTTGTCGTGTGGGCCAGTGAGCACCTTTTCACGTGGTTAGGAGGCGTTTGCATTTCTCTTTTCTGTCCCTTCATGCCGCTGGCCCCTTTTTCTGTGGGATTTTGGTCTTCAACTTGTTTATTTTTAGAAGTCCTTCATGTGTTAGGGCGTGTTCAGAGCCCCACGTCCCACCCCCGGGTGCAGTGATTTGCTAGGAGGACCACAGAAGTATACTGAAGAGGTACGGAGCACCGTCGGGGGGCGGGGGGGGAGGCTCAGGAGGCAGGTCTGGAGGGGCCGGAGCTGGCTCCTGGGCCCTCAGAGCCGCACCCCTGTGCCAGCGCCACCGACGGGGAGCTCTGTGTGGCTCTGCCCGGGTCTCCACCGCTTGGGGGCTGCTCATGCACCCCTCACTAGCGCGGGCCCAAGTCCCAGCGTCCCAGAGGGAGAGCAGGTGCGCAGCGCGAACTGTCGCTTGCGTGGGTCAGGCACACGTGAGTCAGGCACACGCGAATCACCCCTCCCTCATAGGGGATGGCGGGCCCTCCTGCAACCCGGGGCCCAGACGCCAGCCAGGGCAGGGCTGTGCGGAGGCCTGGTGACGCTCGTCCGCTTGCTTGCAGGGGCGCCCGCCCTTCGTCACGTAAGCTGCAAGCGCATCTTCCCTGTGTGTCGTTTGTCTTTCGCCAGGCGGAGCACTTTGAAGCGATCAGATCTATTTCTTTCTTTCTTTCCTTACTGTGTCTGGATTTTGAGTCGTAGTTAAGGAAGCTCCCCTGCCACCCCCATGCTCAGGTGCGTGCGTGTGTGTTTAAATTTTTTATTTATTGGTTTTAGAGAGAGAGAGAAAAGACATCGGCCTGTTGTTTTTTCCTCCACGCATCCACACGTGCGTCCACAGCCTTGGCGTGTGGGATGGTGCTCCGACCAGTGAGCCGCCCGGCCAGGGTGGGAGGCCCTGTTTTTTGATGCGTAGGTGGATTCTGATCGGTGTTTTATTTAGACCTTTGCACTGGTGGGACTGTGTGCGCGTGTCCGTTCCTTCTGCCACTCCTGTTATTCCTGCGTTGAATTTTGGGGCTGTTTCTCATCTTTTCTCTCTGTTTTTCACTATTCTGTCTTTTTTCTTTATTTCTAGGATATTCCTTTTTTAGCGTCTCTCTTTTTCATGTTTGCTCTAATTTCCATGAGCTCTTCGTGTTCTCTACATGTTCTTTTAAAAAATAGCACCTTGTCTATAACTTAGATGACTCTGTCCAGCAAAGCTATCATTCAGAACGGAAGGGCAGATACAGTGCCTCCCAGACAAGGTCAAGCTTAAAGGAGTTCGTCATCACCAAGTCCTTGTCATATGAAATGGTAAAGGGACTTATCTAAGGAAAAGAAGATCAAAATTGAACATTAAAAAGACAACAAATTCACAGCTATCGACTGGATCTAAGGCAAAACAAAACGAAATACTCAAACAACTAGAACAGGAGCAGCATCGCAGATGTGGGGAGCGTTGGGAGGGTTATCAGCGGGCAGGAGGAGGAGCGGGGAGAGGTACAGGGATTAAAAAGCATGATTGGCAGGTACAAAGTAGACAGCTGTTGTTAAGAATTGTATGGGCAATGGAGAAGCCAAAGAACTTACATGCGTGACCCATGGACGTGAACTAAGGGGGGATTGCTGGAGGAAAGGGGATACCGGGTGGAGGGGGGCAAAGAGGAAAAAATTGGGACAACTGTAATAACATGATCAATAAAATATACTTAAAAATAAATAAATACAGGCCTGGCTGGCATAGCTCAGTGGATTGAGTGCGGGCTGTGAACCAAAGCATCACAGGTTCGGTTCCCAGTCAGGGCACATGCCTGGGTTGCAGGCCATGGCCCCCAGCAACCGCACATTGATGTTTCTCTCTCTTTCTCCCTCCCTTCCCTCTCTAAAAATAAATAAAGTCTTTTAAAAAATAAATAAATACAAAAATAGCATCTTGTTCTTGTTTCTTGGATATAATGTCTTCTCAGGAAATCGGTGATAGTGGGTGTGTTTATTTATTTAGGTTTGGTGTTAGTGGGGCTTCCCCCTGTAGTTTCGGTGTCCTTCCAGTTGTTGTCTCTGTTTCGTAGTGAAGGTCCCTCTCAGATGCTGGTGATTTCTGGTTGCCCACTCACGGTGAACAGTGGAACTTCAAGAGCTTCAGGGGCCTCTGCGTGCGTGGGTTTGCTTTGCTAAGTCTGAGCTTCACCAGGGGCGAGAGAGGCAGGTGGTTTGCTGGGGCTTCTCCCAGTGTATCCGGGGCTTCAGGTTTCAGGGGGTGCTGGGGCCGGGGGAGCAGTGGCCCAATAGTGTGGGATGGGGTGGAAGTCTCCCCCAGGCCCCAGGGTTCGGGTCCTCAAACCCCAGTTCCCTAGGTCTGGTGCTGTGACCGCCTCCCGAGCCTTTCAGAACCTGGGCGTGGGGGGGCCAGCTCTCCGCTGTGCTTCTGTGGGGTTCCTTGTGTCTCCAAAGCCAGCCGGCACTGATCTCTGCTCCCCAGGTCCAGGGCTGTACTACTGCTTCCTCTTTTTTCCTCCATATATCTTAAAAAAATAATTTTGCAAAAAAAAAAAAAAATATCATCCTGGCTGGTGTAGCTCAGTGGATTGAGCGCGGACTGGGAACCAAAGTGTCCCAAGTTCGATTCCCAGTCAGGGTACATGCCCGGGTTGCAGCCCATGACCCCCAGCAACCGCACATTGATGTTTCTCTCTCTCTCTCTCTCCCTCCCTTCCCTCTCTGGGAATAAATAAATAAATAAAATCTTAAAAAAAAAATCATTTTGCTTTGGCGTTAGTGGGTCCTTGGGACAGAGTGAAGTTAGGTGTTTAGTCGACCCCTTTTCCCTGGGAGTCGGAACTCACTCCCTGGTGCTCCACCTCCACAGAGAGGCCACCTGTGCCTCCTGAGCTTACGTTCACGGAGCGCAGAGCAGAAAACGCCGCCCGTGGGAGACATGGCCGAGCACAGGCTGCAGCACACAGAACACCCCTTCTTATTACAAAACCATAAGCATGCAATCCTGCAACACAACACGATGGCACTGCAGCCCGCCCTCTGACACTTTGGGTGAAATGCTCACATTAACACTCTGCGTTATTAAACCCATTCATTCCCCTGCTGACCACACTCAAGCAGGTGTTACTTCTGCCAGACCCTGTATATTAAGTAAAGTGTACAGAGCAGGCAGCCAAAACAAGGATATCGGACCCAGATAAAATAATAATACACGTGGACGCGCACATCCGACTCTGCCCTGTGAACACAGGCCGCCCCCTTCTGTTCGGCACCCCAAGGGGCATTCGCAGAACCGGGTCCATGTGTCGGCCCCAGCGTGCACGGTGGGGAGTGTGTACCGTCCAGAAATACGTCCTTAGGGCTTGTGAGCGATTTTAGCTGTATTCGAACCATATTCTCAGGCAGCGTAGTCACACTTTTTTTTTTTTACACTGACAGTCTTAGGAGCAGAGCTGTCTGGGTGGAGCTGGGGTTTGAGACTGGGCGTCACACGGTCTCATCCGGAGGAGGTTCCGGCAGAAGCGAGGCTTGGAGGATGCAGTTCCCAGGTGGGACCGCTCCCCTTTCAAGCGTCAGTTGAGCTTAAGCCGGTCACCTTCCGCTCTAGACACAGGGTTGCAGGAGGCGTCTCAGCCACACCACTAATGAATGTTACCATTTTACTATATGTCAGTCTGTTTTTAAATTTTTAAATAACCGCATTGCACAGCGAGTGCTCTCCCCTGGGTGAGAGCTTGTGTTGGACGGTGTCTGTGGTCTCTGCCGGACCCCCCGAAATGCTTTCCCCTTCCGAACCCCGGCCCTTCCCCCCCCAGTGTGGCGGTGACAGCCTTGTGTCCTGTCTGGGAGAGCTCGCTCAGCAGGTACTGCCCGAGTGTCTGCTGCGGGCCAGGCGCTGCCAGGGCGGGGCACGGTCAGGACAGGGCACCCCGCTTTGGTCGTCATGGGTATCAGAGCCTCGACCGCGTGGGAACGCGGACCCATTAAACGCGAGGGGCGAGGCGTTCTTGGGGGTGGGCGGTGTGGCCTGTCCAAGCCGCGGACTGACGAGGGACGACGCACGTTAGACCCTGTCGCTCCGTCCGCCTCGGGTCAGAGACTCGGTGTGTCTGTGTGTGTCGGCCCCAGGAAGGCGGCTGAATCGGGGGTGGTCGGACTTTTTTAAGTCCAGTAAACGTTGACTCTTCTGGAAAGCTCCCTGGCTCTGGGCTGGGTGTGGACCCGCCCTGTGGGTCCGGGGAGCCCTGGGGCGGGAGGCTGGTGGGTGTACGTGTGGTGGGGCGTCCGTGGGACTGGGGAGGGCCTGCACGTGGGCCGCAGGGCCGGGCCCGGCCCGAGCTCCGGGGCACCGAGGCCTCCGGCCCTGGGAGCCTGGCAGAGGGATGGGGTTTACGTGGGGCTGACTTGCTTCCTTGTTTTTCTCTTCAGACCCTGTTCACTCACTCTGTGTTAAAAATAGTAAAATTAGCACAGGGTAGATAGAATACATTTAAAAATCATTAAAATTAATTTATTAGAATTTGGAATGTGTTACCACAGCAAAAAATTAGCATCAAGATCTTGAAAGACATTTGTAAACTGGAATGAATCAATAAAGTCATTTTTAGCACTGCTGGCAAGTGTCACCCCCAACGTCGTTGCCGTTGGGGCTCGCTGTCCAGTGGGGCTCGCTGTCCAGTGGGGGTCGCTGTCCAGCCGGGGCTCAGTGTCCAGCCGGGGCTCAGCTGTCCAGCCGGGGTTCAGCTGTCCAGCTGGGGCTCGCTGTCCATCTGGGACTCGCTGTCCATCTGGGACCCGCTGTCCAGCCACCACTGTTTGACACGGCAGCAGAGCCTGATTCGAGTTTCCAGCGGATGGTTCTGGGTGGTGCTACCCTGCCCCCGCTTTTTTGTTTTTAATGTAGGAGATTAGCAAATGCTTTCCGAACAGATAGTAGCATTCTGGCATTCATTTTAGCTGAGGCTTTTGGCACCCGTCACACGTTGCGTCCTGACAGAAAATGGGCTCGTTCGGAAATGGGGCGGAAAGAGACGCTTCTGTCAGCTGCTCGCCCGGTGGTGGGGGGTGGGGGCGGGAGCCATGGATGCCAGGAGCCATGGCATTTGAAGAAAATGATGTAATGCTTTCTACCCCCCACCCCGCCCCCCGCCCCAGTCCACAGGTTTTCGGACTTCGAGAGCAGCCCTGCGGGTGGAGGCTGCACCCCGAAACCTGGGCCCCGCCTCCGCTCACTGGCCGTCCGGCCCTGGGCGCCGGCCTCCTGCCTCGGCCCCTCGCTGTCCTCATTTGCAGAGCGGTGATGCCGTTCACTTTGTCCCCGGGTTTTTGGGAGGGTCCAAAGAGAGTGTGAAAGCGCTTCCAAAGCTCCTGGGGGTCCCAGGGGTAATCTGCGGGCCCGTGTGTGTGCACCAGAACGTTTCCAGTAGGAGCAAGCGCAGCGCCCGCCCCCGTGTTTGGAGCTGCTTGCCTACCCGGAATCAGCGTTTGAGTCCCAGCTGTCGCAACTGCTTTAAAAACAAAAAAAACTTCCAGGGAGGCTTCCGCGGCCGGATGTGTTCGGGCGGGCGCGGAGGGCGTGTGACGGAAGGCGCGAGCGGGCTGCGGGGGGGTGTCCCTGCCTGAACACCTGTCCGTGGCTTTGTGCTTCCAGGTACACCAAGCTGGGCTACGCGGGCAACACCGAGCCCCAGTTCATCATCCCTTCATGTGAGTAGCCCTCAACCTGGGGGGCGGGGGGGGGGCGGGGTGGGGGCGGGTGGCACCCTGGTTCCGTTTCCGAGGCTTGTTAATTTACCTGCCGTCTTCCTGGAGAAGGTTGCTCCGGTCCCTGTGGAGGGTTATTTATGTTGACGCCTAGTTCCTGAATACTGTGATTGTTGCAGCTGGGACCCCCCCCCAGCCCACACGCACACACTTTCTGGCAGCCCTTGGTCACGGGTGTTGGCCGGTCGGCCAGGGTGGCCGGCGGCGGCCTTGCGTTCCGTCACAAGTGTCTGCGTTGTGTCGAAGCGCACGTGTCTCTGGGAGGTTGATGGGTGACGTGTAACGCAGTGCAGTTGCATTAACTGGCAGCTTCGTGGACTCAGTGTCCATGGTGCGTACGACTGACTCTCATGAAAGACTTTATTGTTATGACACGAGAGGTCTGGTGCTGTGGTCCCGGTCCAGGAGCGTCTGCTGCCGTGCACGCTTCCATCGGGGGAGAAGGGTGAGCTGAGAGGCGGTGCTCCCGCAGAGTCTCGGGGCAGGCCGGGCGGGGTGGGACTCTCCTCTGAAACCGTCTCGGCTCTGGGCTCTGCGCTAGTGTTTGGGGACAGTTCTCCAAAGAGGAAGGCGCGTCGGTCACGAGTGACGTGAAACTCCGCCTCCTGAGCGCAGCTCTGGCGCGGTGAGTTGCGGTGTAGAGGGTGGACGCTGTTCGGGGGCCAGGGACAGGTGGCCACAGAGCCCCCCCACCCCAGACCGGTGTGGGACGTGCACAGGTGGGCGGGGCTCACGGGGAGGTACACGCCGGACTCCGTGAGAGCGGTCCGCTCACCTCTCGCCGTTCCCTGCCCGCCGGCCCGCCCTGACCGTGGGTCACTGTCGGTGCAGGGTTACAGCTAGCTGAGGCGTTTATTGTTGGATTTGTTCAAGTCATTTGCACGCCGTATTTTCTTTGCCTTTACAGTGTTTTACTTGGGGATGACTGTAGACTCCCAGGAGGTTGTCCGTTCTCTCACAGTCACTCATTTAGTGCAGTGACATCAGAACTAGGGGACCGGGAGGTGCGGGGGTGCCACTCCCCCCCGCCAGGTGGGCTCCCTCGCCGCCTCTGCCGCGGGACGCAGGGTTCTCGCCTCCGCGGGGACCTCTCCCAGTGTGCCTGCGCAGCGACACCCCGCCCGTCCCACCGCTCCCCACCGCTGACCGCGGTTCGTCTGGTTGTCCGTCTCCGCAAGCTTGTTGCTGTGACGACGTGGGAGCCGCTCCTTCACCCAGTGGGCGGCCTTTCCCGCGGGCCCTTCGCTGGGCACCACGCCCGTGGGTCCGTCCCAGCGCCTGGCCCTGCCCGGTGTTCCTCCCTGTCCCCGAGCTGGACCCCAGTGTGCGGACGTGCCGCAGTGTGTCTGGACGGCCATCGGCGGAGGACGCCGTGGTCGTTTCCGACTCTCAGCTCTCACGGACGCAGGCGCTGGGAACACCTGTGCACGGGCCTTTGTGCGGGCGTGCGTTTTCGGTCTCTGGGTAGACACCGCGGAGTGCCGTCGCGCGCTTCTGTGACAGGTGTGTGTTTAGGGTTTTTAAGAAACTGCCAGAGTGGTTCCCCCTTAGGTGGCAGCTGTGGCATCTGGGTCCCGCGGGCCCTCCCCGGGCCACACGCTGCACGGACAGCACGTGCGCACATCCGTGTTTCCACCAGGTCCGGCGCAGCAGCCCGTGCGCGGTGCCCCGGGCCTTCCCCGCCGCCTGCAGCTGAGCCGCGCTCCCGGGTTACTGCGCGCAGAGCGGCCTCGTTCCATTCACCATCCTGCCGCTCACCGCACCGGGTGCGTGCCCAGCGGGGATGGCCCGTGTCAGCTCCACGGTGGTTGTGTTTGCTGTCCTTCCATCTCGTGTCCTCGTATGTTCTGCGTCTTCTCGCCGGCCTGCCGCGGTGTGCTGGAGACCGCCGCCGGGGCGGCAAGGACCTCTCCTCCACGGAGAGCCCTCTCCCATGAGTTCTCCTGACGCCCACGGGCGCTGCCCTCTCAGACGTGATTCTCCCGCACCCTCCCAAGGCTGTCTGGACCACGTCCAGCTTTTCATGAGGGTAAACGGGAGATTTGACTACAAGGTCTGCGTACCTTTATTCTTACTGTTTTTCAGGGGTTCACTTGCTTCCTGTATTGTAATTAAAAGAAGTGTATTTTATGTTCGTTGTTTTCTTTAAAAACTTATTTTGATTGTTGTTCAGTTACAGATGTCCCCATTTCCCCCTGTGGCTAGTTCTAAGGCTCACTGACCACAGGTCTGCTGTGGCTGGGGCCACGGGACTTCCATCTGCCTTTTCAGGAGGGACCGGATGTACTTTTCGTCACTTAAATTTTCGAGCGTGGTGGTTTCATCCTCACTAGGTGCAGCATTTCCCTTTAAGGCGGTGGTCTTTCCTGAATGCTGTCATGAGCTGCAGAATCCTCCTGCCTGTGTCTCTGCACAGTCTTTTATCCTGACTTGGCAGTTTAACCCCAGACTCGTGCATCATCGAGTCTGACCCCGTGCAGAGGATGGGACCGGTCACGCGTGCGGGCCGCCGGGTGAGGATCCCCGGGGTCTAGGCCGGCCGCCCTGGCGGGCCCTTTCACGCACCCGCCCCGTGCCCCCCACGATCCCGTGTGGAGCCTTCGGCCCTCCGGGGTGGGTTGTGTTTCTTTCTGCAGGTCGCCTCCGGGAGGTGGCCCCCCCCTGCTTCCCTGCCCGTCCTCGACCCGTGGCCCGGGGCAGCAGCGCACCGCTTCCGGCGGGGCCTCAGCCTGGCTCAGTCCCGCCCGTGCCCACCAGGCCTGCCGCGTCAGCCCCGCCCGCGTCCCGTCCGGCTTTGCGTCCCCCTTTCCGACAGGTGGAGGACAGGGGTGGGCAGCCCCCTTTCTTGTGTTAGGTACTAGCCAGCAACCTTCTCGTCTTCTCGTTTGATGGGAAGTCAGTTCTCTTCCTTTTGTAGCAAACCCAGGCATCCTTTACACGTGTCTGATGCAGGGTCTTGTTAAAGGACGTGAGAGCACAGAGGCCCTGTTTTTCCGTGTTCCTCCTCTTCTGCGTTTTGCCTTCAGTTTTGTCTCCTTCTGCATCGTACTTTGAAACTTGGGACCTGTCGGTCGGTGCTTCAGGGACACTGCACTACCGTGAGGAACTTTTTTCAGGGGAGAAACTGAGGAGCTGAGTGAAGCAGCGACCGCGAGCGCTGACAGCAGAGCAGCCAGGCGCCAGCGCCCGCAGCAGACAGTGGCGGAGCGCGGTACCTGGTCTCTGTGTCCTATGCACCCGTGTCCGTCCCGTGACCCCTCGGCCCCTGTAAACCCGCAGCGTCGAAAATCGACTTGCACGCACATCGGGGTGATGTCATCCTTTCCTACTCATTGAAATAAATGTGGATTGCGATGGAAATCTTTGCCTTTTAAGGCATTGCCATCAGAGAGTCGGCGAAGGTGGTGGACCAGGCGCAGAGGAAGGTGCTGAGGGGCGTGGACGATCTGGACTTCTTCATCGGGGACGAGGCGATAGACAAGCCCACCTACGCCACCAAGGTGAGCCCCGGCCGCGCCGCTCTGGCGAGGAGCCAGGCAGGGCGCGGCCGAGCGAGCCACGCGGGGTGTAGCTTATTTAGAAATCGTGCTGTGCGTCGCAGGTGCTTTTATCCACACGTTTGAAGGGAGGTTTCGTTGCTGCTGTTTCGACTGGGGAACCGAGTGGGCTCTCGAGCCCCCGGGGCGCAGCCTGGACTGCGGGGCGCTGGGGCCCCGGGGCAGGCAGGCTCTGCCGCCACGGCAAGGCACAGGGTGACTGACTGACCCGTCAGGTGCGGAGCGCTGCGGATTGGTGCACGGGAGGGGAGCACTAAGATCGTTCGCGGAGACGTTTGTTCTAAAAAGGAGAAGAAACTCCCGGCCGATGGCATGGCGGAGCAGCTGCCTGTGGCACCTGCGTCTCCACCGTCAGGACGTGCGCTGTGGGCGGCGTGAGGGCAGCGGCCCTGCCTTTCTGGCGCCAGGAGCTGGTTCCTCCACGCCAGGGCTTCCCTCGTGGGCTGGTGCCCGACCTGCCCCGTTCCACGGCCCCACGGGGGGGGGGACCGCGGCATTGGAGTGTGGACGTTCTCTGTTCAAGGGCCCCTCGGTTCTGCGCGAGAATGCCGCTCGCCTCACGCGGGGAGGCCGGGGCCCCGCCACGACTCGGTCTCCCGCGCCCTGAACCGTCGTGTGCTGCGCCCGCTGGCAGGAGCCGAAGCCTGACGCGCCTGCTTTCTCTCCCCCAGTGGCCCATACGGCACGGGATGGTGGAGGACTGGGACCTAATGGAGCGGTTCATGGAGCAGGTGATTTTTAAGTACCTGCGAGCCGAGCCCGAGGACCACTGCTTCCTGATGGTGAGCCGCGGCGGCGGGCGGGGCTGTCTCCGCGGGCTCTGGGGTGGGGGGGGGCTGTAACCCGAGACACTCGTCCGCACGGGGTCTCCCTTGCAGCTCAAACGACGTGTGTGAATGAATCGGGGTGCTTTTTTGGGCAAGTAACAGAAGGCTCCACAAGGAAACTGTGAATCTGGGAGAATCGAAAAGGGCTCATTGTCTCCCTAAGCAGGGAGCCCGGAGTTGGGTGGCCCCCCAGCAGGTGGTCTCAGCGGCGGAGGTGAGGACCGCCCGCCGCGCTGGCTCGGCCCCCTGGGTTGGTCCCCCTCGGGCCCCTCGCGGTGCATGTGCTTTCAGAGCCAGGTGCCCTTCGTGGGACTCCCAGGGACCTTCCCAGCCGGCGGGCCGTCACCCACCCGTGCCTCACCCGGTCACTAGCAGGGGCGGGGAATCACCCCGACGGGGTCAGAGCCGCCAACGTCCTCTCCCTGGGCTGGGGGGCCCTGCCCATCACTGGGCAGGGGCATAGGTGCCTCGACAGGCTTCCGTCAGCCGGGGAGGTGGAGGGGGACGGTGGGGTGGGAGACAGCCGGCACTTTGATAGCGGGGGTGGGGCCGGAGGGCGGTGTTTCTGCTTCTTGGGGCAGAGGACGCTGAGGCCCGGGGTTCCTTCGCCGGGGTTTACATTTCACCGTAACGTGAGGTCGGGCAGGGTCAGGGCCCGGATCACGCCACTCAGACCTGTTCCAACAGAACACAGCCTTGCAGCCAAATGAGACGGATTCCCTCGTGGTCACATTGTGTGTGAGATGCACGCTGTTTGGGGAGCAACTGCAGGCGCCGCCGGCTGCCTGCTGAGACCACCCCGCTGCGGCTTTGGGCTTTTCCGTGCGGGGCGCTGGGAGCGGGCCTGGGGGGCCGTTGTGTGGCTCTGCCCGACGTTCGGGGTGGGGTGCTCCTCGGGGTCCTCCGGCCTGACGTGTGCCGCCCGCCAGGCTGTGTGACGGTGGGATCTGTCTGCCGCGTGTCCGTTACAGCGGGCCCGGCGGGGCTCTGGTCTTCCCTCCCGGTGTGTGGTCACAGCCGGGGGTCGGCAGACACGTGTGCGGTGTCTGCAGAGCGCCGTGTCCCCCGCTGCCCCCCAGCGGTTCACGCACAGTGAACGGGGCCAGGGCGCTGCCGGTGTGCCCGAGTGGCCCTGTCTTTGTGGCCGGAACACATCACGGCTGCCCACCTGTCCCGCTGGGCACTTCCCTTCCCCAGCCCGTCCCAGAACTGCCCGCCTGGTGCGGAGGGTCACGAGCCGGCGCCGTGCCCAGCTGGCCCTGCCCTCTGCTCGGCTCACTGTGCTGGGAGCCGACCGTGCCAGGAGCCGGCGTGCCGTGCCCCGCCCCTGCGAGGGGCCTCGCGTCCTAGGCCCGTGGAGCCCACGCGCACCACCAGGACACAGCCCGCGGGAGAGGTCCCCGGGTGTTGCTCGGATCCAGCCGGCGCGTGTGGGCCGGTGAGGCCAGAGTAGGCGCCGGGAAGGGGCGGGGGCGTCTGGGGTGAGTGTGGGAAAGCTCACGTCCATTGGCCAAAAATGAAGACCCTCTGCGAACGCTCAAAAATAGTCGAGTTCGTTAAAGATAAGAAAATACTGTACCACAGATTTTTTTTCTGATCCGCACTTTATTCTTTTTTTACTCCTTTAATTGTATTTTTTCTGTGTCTGTGTAATAGGGACCGCCGGTGTCTGGCGAGGCAGCCGGCAGCGTGAAAGGGGCCCGGCCCCGCCGGAGGCCCGCCGCGTCTGTGCTCTGGGGGCGCTGGTTCATGTTTCGTTTGCACTTGCATGACTCTGACCTTCAGCGTTGGTTCACCTGCTCGTCAGTTGAACTTCCTCCTGCAAATTGCCTGTTCACGTCTTGTCCATACCGTCGCCCTACCGCTCTCCCGTTGCCGTGACCTAGCTGGTTTCTTCCCGTGTGCGATCCGTTGCAGGTGATTGCAGCCGACAGTCACCGCGCGTTTGCCGCGTGCCTGCCCTCCCCGGGTTTACGCGTGTCCGCTCACTGGCCCCATCCCACAGCACCCCCGCGGTGGGTGCTTGTCGGTCCCGTTTGTCAGGTTGGGGGGAGGGGCCTCAGGAGACACACTGGGACCCGTACTGGTAGAATCCACAGCTGTTAACTTACGTGCTTGAGATGAGAGAAATCTGAAATGGTAATGTCAGACAGCACCAGCGAGAACTGGGTGCTGGTACTGCAGGTGCGTTGCAGGTGCTCATCTGAACCCCCGAGGAGGCACATGAAAGTGAGCCGTGTGTTTGTTGTTGGGTGACTTTGAGGTCCCTTATTTATATCTGCTTTTGCGTGTGGCTTCGTTAGCTCCCCCCCCCCCCCCCGCCCATGCTCTAAGACCGCTTTCTCTCGCCCGTCCAGGGGACATACTGACTGCCGTGCTGGTGGACAGGCAGGCCTGCTTGTTGGACGCGGCGAGCACCCGCACAGCAGGGGGTCCAGAGGTGGGGCCGGGTCCCCGGGGCACGGTGGTTTCTTGCCGCCTGCCCTGGTCCCAGCGCTGCGCCAGTCCAGGCTTTGTCTCTGCGGAGTGAACTGTGTGCAGCACATGGGTTACGGATGCGCTTTTGCTTTACACAAACGGTGGCAAAGTATGCATGCTGTCGAACACGTTGACTTTTTATTTTATTTTATTTTTTTAAAAGATTTTATTTATTTATTTTTAGAGAGAGAAGGGAGGGAGAAAGAGAGAGAGAGAGAGAGAGAGAGAGACATCAATGTGTGGTTGCCGGGGGCTGTGGCCTGCAACCCTGGCATGTGCCCTGACTGGGAATTGAACCTGCGACACTTTGGTTCAATCCACTGCGCTCAATCCACTGAGCTACGCCAGCCAGAGCTGAGTTTTTATATTAAATGATTAGAGATCATGATAGGAGCATGGTATGAGGTTTGCCTTCTAACCACTTTCAGGCTCAGTGACGCTTACTATATTTAACAGCATGGCCATGTAACAGGTGTCTGGAGCTCCTCCATCCTGAAAAACAGTACACTTACTGAACAATGCCCCCTCCCCTCCCCCACACCTTGTATTTAAAGGAAAGGTTTTATTGTTAAAAATTGTCAGTACAAAATATTTAAGAATGTTTGCGGTATGGAGACACCTTTCTCTTATTTAACAGTCTATCATAGAGACTTTTTCATATCAGCATATATGGAGCTCACCCTTTTAATTTAATTTAATTTTTATTTTTAGAGAGGGGGAAGGGAGGGAGAAAGAGAGGAAGAGAAACTTCAGTGAGTGGTTGCCTCTAGCACGCCCCCTACTGGGGGCCTGGCCTCGATGGAATTGAACCAGTGAACCTTTGCTTGGTAGTCTGGCGCTCAGTCCACTGAGCCACCCCGGCCAGGGCTGGAGCTCACCCTTTTTAAGTATCACAAAGTGTTATACTTTATGGGAGTGGCGTAATTTAACCAGTTCCTCGATGATGGGCTCTCAGGTCACTCCTGACCCGGTGCTGTCGCCCTTCCCCAAACGCTGATGTAGTCTCCCTGGGGCGCCTGGTCTTAGGTGGGTCTCTCGCCTGTGGGTGTCATCGGAGAGTTCCTCCCTTGGATTTGCCGATGCTTTTCTTACTGATGAGCCCCTTCCCCTGAGCCCCGCCCCCGTGCCGGTGCAGCCGTCTCCCCGGCTCTGCAAGGCGGGTGCTCACTGTGACTGGACGGGCGGGGGTGGGGGGGTCACCTCCCACACTGAGGGAGACCGAGGGCCGGGCTTGGCCCGGCTGCTTGATTCCAGAACACTCATCCCTGCGGGTCCGTGGGGCCGCGGGGACCGCCGGGTGTGGCCCGAGGTCAGCCGCCCGCCTTACTCTGAGAGGCTCCCTGGTTTCCGTGCGTTTTCATTTACGCGGCACTTCTTTACACCGGGCTCGGTTTTCCCCCTGCTTTGTGCTGGGTGTGTGTTCTTTCTAGCGGTTTCTCCCTGCATTTGCTTAGGGCGTGGGACGCTGTCCCCCTGTGTGTGTTTAGGGCGAATCCTCCCTGCCGTGGCGCGTGGCCGGGCCGGCCCACGCCCACGTGTTCATCCCCCGTCTTCCCGGCCTCTGCCCCCCGGCTCGCGGTGGACTTGGTCACGGAACTGGCTCCGGCACCTGCCTTTCTGTGCGTGAGTGCGCCTCTGACGCTTTCCAGTTTGAAGCAGCGTCTCTTGATGCCCCCGAGAGAGGGTATCGGTGTCTTTACGCCCTCCCCTCTCTGCCTCCCTCTCTCACTTGGAAACGCCTCTGCAGTTTTAATCGGACCTTCACATGCCGATCCGTAACCGTGATCCCCGGGAAGGAAGAACCTTGCGTCCCGCACCTGCAGCACCTGCGCGTCTTCGGCTGGTCCTTTGGCCTTCTAGTTTGACTGACGTTTACCTTCCGACGGTGAAGTCGTGCGGGGCTCAGGGGCTGGTTCCCCGTGCTGAAAGACGCTCGTTTTTGCACGGTGCCGGGTGGACGGTGCGGTCAGATGCGGAGCGCGGCCCCGCCTCCCCGCTGTGAAGGCTGTAAGTCCGTCCTGCTCACCGGTGTAAACGGAGGTGCGCTGCCGCTGCCGGTGGGTCTGGCGGCACCTTTCCCCCTGCAGGGGCCGCTCAGTCCGCTCGGGCTGCAGTGGCAGAGTGCCGCCAGCGGGGGCGCCCCGACAGCAGACGCGTGTCTCCTCGCTGCGCCCCAGGCCCGAGGGCCTCCGTGGGCGTGGGCGCAGTGAGGGCTGGTGCCTGGGGAGGCCCGTCTTCCTGGCTCGCATGAGGATGGTGCCTTCTCCCGCGTCCTCGCGTGGCCTTTCCTCCGCTCGCGGGCCGGTGAGAGCGCCCTGGCGTCTCTTCCTAATAAAGGCATCGGTCCTGGTGGTTGCCTCCAGATACAGCCCCGCTCGGGCTTGGGGTTCGACAGTTTTGGGGCGTAGTTCAGTCCCCAGCAAAGGGTGATGTGGGCTTTCTCCCCCCCCCCAGAAGGCCCTCAGCATTTTTATTTACTCTTTCTCTTTTCTTTTGCAGCTTTAAATGTGTGGCCTGTGTCCACACTTACTGACATGGAAAAAGGTTCACAGCATACCGCTGCATGACAAAGAGCAGGTTCAATTATTCTTTTTATCTTCCTGTAACCCCGAGTTTCCTCCCATTTGATGATGGCTCTGATTTTAAAATAGACACTCGAAGTTTTTGAAGCGTCTTTGGCTGTGATTTTTATCCGCTTTATTTTTACACTTTTCTGGGTGTGGGTCTTCCATCTGCCATTTGTTTTTCCTGCGACTTTCCTCTCCTCCCTCTCTTTTTCTTTAGCTTTTTCTGTGGCCTTTGACTACTTTCTGTGTGTTCTTCCCTCATCTTTGAGTGAGGGGAGCCCTTCCAGGACTGCTGGTGTGTGTGACCTTGGCGGGGGCGGGGCGGGGCACAGTCTGGGGGCAGCTGCTTCCGCCGGGGACTCTGCTGCCCTGCAGCCCACGGCGGAGACGTCCGCCCGTCCGTCCGGCCAGCCTCGCTCCTGCGCGCTGCGGCCGGTCTGCCCACGCTGCTCCTCTCGCTCTGGGCGGGGCCGCCTCTGCCTCTGCTCTCTGGGGAGCCTCTGCCTCTGCTCTCTGGGGAGCTCTCTGCCTCTGCTCTCTGGGGAGCGCTCTCGTGTTTCTGCGATCCCAAGCCACCGGGGGTCTCCTGGTGCCCTCCCTCGTCGTGGTAGAGTTTCCGTGGCCTTGGCGACGTGCTGCCGGTCTGTCTAGTCCCAGGGTGCTCAGGTGCCTAGCTACTGAAGCCAGAGTCTTCTCTCCCGAAACTCGTCCTTGGCGTGGGGCGGCCCCCGGGGCAGCGGCGCCCGGAGAGGCCCTCACTCTGCCGCCCGCCGGCCCGCGCAGCCGGGTTTCTGTGATGAGCTGCTGCGGCCTGCGCCCTGCACGGCGCCCTCGTTAACCTGCTTCTGGGTTGGTGCTGCGGCTCGGACGTGACCACAGGAGGTCCGGGTGAGCACTAAACACAGCCACTGCTTTCTTACAGACGGAGCCTCCACTGAATACTCCAGAAAACCGAGAGTATCTCGCAGAAATTATGTTCGAATCTTTCAACGTGCCGGGACTCTACATCGCGGTGCAGGTAAAAGCCAGGGGACTTTTCTCATTCCCATGGGGTCGTCGCTGGCCGGCAGCGGGCCCAGCACTGAGTCCGAGGGCGCTGTGGTGTACAGCGCTGCTGTGAGTTCCTCCCTCTTCCACTCCCGCAACACACACACACGTTCACACACTCACAAGTCTGTCTCACACATGCATGCACACACATGCACACATGTGCACTTTCATGTAAAGTTGCACACGCACACACACACGCACACACACACCCCTCCCTGTCACCTCAGACTGCAGTTCTCCGACCGCAGCGCTGTGGGCCGGCAGGTCTCAGAGGCGGGGCCTCCTGGGCGTGGCAGGGGGTGAGCAGCGTCTCTGGCCTTGTCTCACGAGGGGAGGCGGTGCCACCAGCTGCCCCTCCCCGGAGTGTGACAGAACACGGCACCGGGTGTTTCCTGGTGTCCCCTGGGGGGCAGTGTGGCCCTGGTTGAGAACCGGTGCCCGCGCCCCACCGGCATGCACTTTCCGGGGTGAGGCCGGGAACCGGCTCTCACAGCCCCCACATGTGTCCTTCCTGCAGCCCGCCCGTGGGCCCCACCCCCCGGGGGCCGGGTGTCAGATGTGCCCTCTCCCGGCTCCATACCAAAACCCTGTCTCCCTGGCTGTTCTTTGTGAAAAGTTGATGGAGTTCATTAAAAATGAGCCGTCCAGTTTAAGGGTGCAGAATTTGCATGCTCCTGGTCCAGTTTGGGGTTTGAATTTTGGGAGGGAGGGAAAGAATCGTTCAGGCGTGTTTGGCGAGAAGGGCCTTCCTGCCTGAGCCCGAGCAGCCGCGGGCAGACGCCCCGGAACAGGCCGCGTGCTGATGGCCCCTCTCTGGACCGGAGCAGGCGGTGCTGGCCCTGGCGGCCTCCTGGACGTCGCGGCAGGTGGGCGAGCGCACGCTCACTGGGATCATCATCGACAGCGGGGACGGAGTCACCCACGCCATCCCAGTGGTAAGCGGCTCCCTCTCCGCCGGACTCCTCCCCTGGGGGGAGGTAAGGGAGCGCGGTCAAGGCGAAAACCCCTTCTGTGGTTGAACCGCCACCTGAAAAGGCGCAGCTGCACTCTGCAGGGAAGGACATGGGAGCTTTTGAGCCAGGTGCACGTGGTGAGAAGGGCGAGGACGCCCATACCTGCGCTGCGTGGCCCTTCTGAATCTGCAGGCGCGGTCCTGCTGTGGGGCCGTCGTTGGCACTCGGGGTCTCCAGCTCTGCCCCGTCCCGGGGTCGCAGCCGCCGGGAGGAGGAGGGCTCTCCTGCTTGTGGTCCTGCCGCTGGGGACGGGCCTGCCCCCCGGGGAATCCCACTGGTCGGCGCGTGTGCGAGCACTGGAAGGGGCACCTCTCCTCTGGGACGAGACGCGGTGGCCTTGCCGCCTCCTGCTCCAGAGAGGTGGCCGCTGCTGCCGTCTGGGAACTGGTTTGGGAGCTGAGGAAGGTGGAGCGTGCGCTCGGGCTCCCAGATGCTCCGCATGGTCGCGTTGCAGGTTTACTTTCCAGAACATCAGAGAAGCGGCCCTAACTGGGGCTTTCTTTTTTTCTTTTTGGCCCAATAAGCTATTGAAGTGGATTGTTTAACGTTGGTTTTGTGAAAATAAATCGTTAACAGTTGGAAGGCAGGGGATGGGGAGGGGGATGGGGTGGAGGGTGGGGGGCACCCCGCCCCACTCAGGGTCGTTGCACTGCACCTGCGGGGGTGGGGCGTGGAGAAGGCCGCCTAGCGAGGAAAGCTGGCTGGCGCTCTTCCTTGAACAGTCCGTGTGCTTTCGTTGGAAAACTGTCACCATCTCATGTCAGGACTCAGAGGAACGGTGCACTGCTGATGCGTCACCTCCTTAAAGGCCAGAGCTCCCGGAGGGGGAGGTCAGCAGGGAAGAGTCGGGTCTTCCAGATCCCAGACCGCCCTGAGCTGCACTTCCCGGGGGTCGGGAGGGGCCGGCCGGACTCCAGACGCCCTCGTGGTGTCCCCTGTGCTCAGGGCTCCTTCAGGCCTGTCCCAGACCCTCGCTCCTGCCGTGCGCCACTGAGAAGGGTCAGTGCCACTATGCTGGGTTGGTGACACCCACTGGAGGTGCTGGGCCCGCCTCTCCCTGAGGCGCTCCTCTCAGCTCAGAGCAGTGTCCCCCCACCCCCCGCACCGTGGGCCCCGCTGCCCCCTCTCGCGTGCCCCCGACTGAGGAGAAGCACAGAACACAGGTTTTCTCTGGTGTGACAGGCCCACAGGGAAAGTTGTAGTTCGGTTTTTTCCGGAAAAAAAAATGTACATTTGTTGCACAAAATGTGGATAAAACAGAGAAACGCGAAGGAGAAAATAAAGTGGCCCACTGGCTTACCCAGAGAACCACAGCCCGGGGCTGGCGGCAGGGCCGGGGGCCCCCTCTTGGGCACACTGCCTGCCACACCTGGGCACGGGCCACCAAGGCCGGTGCCGTTCTGTGGAACCGGGGGCGTGACTCCTCTGTCTGCTGACACTGGTGGGAGTGTCCCCTCCGGCCGCCGGTGCCCCGGGGGAGCGAGCTGGGTGTGTGCCCAGGCCTGCAGCTCCCTGGCCAGTGGTGCCCTTGGGGAGGTTGGCGAGGGGCCTCCGGCCCAGCTGGGGCGTGTGGGCCCTTGGCCCCACCCTGCGGGTGCCGGGCTGCACCCCGATCCTGCCACCGGCAGGCCAGCCTCTCGGTTCAGGGAGGTGCCCAGGGAGAGGGCCCAATGTGGGACCAGTGCGGGTCCCAGCGTGGTGGTCAGCGAGCTGGCCGGACTCGCTCCTGACGGGCGCTGGCCCTGCTGTGGCCCGTTGCTCTGCACGTCCCCCCACGCCAGGCTGTCGCTCGCTCTGTGTCGTGGGCACGGGCACTGGGCCGAGTGATGTGTGTCACGGACTCGTCCCAGCCACTCGGCTGTCGACACGGGTGCGGCTGGAGTTTGTATCCAGGTCGCTGGAATCAAAGGGTTGCTGAGTTAACCAAATTGCCGATTTTTAAGTAAAAGTAGGTTTATAGTGGGGCAGCGGTTTATAGACAAAACTCTTTTTGTGGTTGAGGAATGAGAAGAGATGGGTTCCCGGCTCCGACACCAGCCTCACTCTCGGGAGAGGAGCCGGCCCTTGTTGTGGTTTTTCTCGGCACCTTCCTGATGGAGGCGCCGCTTTCGTGTCCCGCGGAGAGGTCAGGTCGCGTTGGGGGCGGGGTGCGGAACGCTGTCGATCCAGAGCGCGTGTGCGTGCGTCCGAGGTGCCGCGGGGGCACCAGTAAGTGCGTGTCAGCGCCGCGGAGCGGCCGGGGCTGGGCACGGCGGGCGGCTCACAGGGCGCCCTCTGCCCCCAGGCAGAAGGCTACGTCATCGGGAGCTGCATCAAACACATCCCCGTGGCCGGCAGAGACATCACCTACTTCATCCAGCAGCTGCTCAGGGAGAGGGAGGTGGGGATCCCTCCCGAGCAGTCCCTGGAGACCGCCAAAGCCATCAAGGTAAAAACCGGCGAGAGACGGCTGCCTGGGGGGTGAGGGGGAGTGGGTGTCGGCTGCTGCCCCTGCCCCCCTCCCTGCGAGTGTGGGTCTCGCACCGTCTCCCCTTGCGTGCCGCGAGGGGGTGAGGACCCAGCGCTCGGTCGGCGCCCTGGCGGCCGGGAACCGAGGGGCCCTGGCTGCGTGGGCGGCCCCAGGGGACGGGCCACCTTACACAGAACCTCGGGTCGGCAGAACTGTCTTCCACACCCCCCTGCACCCGAGGCCTGTTTCTGGAACGGGAGCTGGCGGCCGGCAGCCACGGCGCTGGGAGCCCTGGGCGTGGCCGTGCCGCACTCCTTCCGGGTCACCGCCGTGCGGGGCTGCTCCCTGAGACCCGCCGCGCGGGACAGTACGTGGTCCAGCGCCCAGGACCGTCCCGCAGAGCCCGCCTGTGGTTTCCGACTCCGGCCGCCGCGCCGGACGGGGTGCGGGGAGCCTCACCATCGCGGCGCCCCACCGTCGCGGCCCGAGGGCGTGTCCACGCCGGAGTTGGGGGGCTGGGCAGGTCTCCAGGCGCCGGTGTTTGAGGCTCGGGGTCACGGGCATCTGCCGGAGGAGGCCCTGGGTCGGCCGCTCAGGCCCGGCGGCGTCTCTGTGTGTGTGTGTGTGCGCGCAGGAGAAGTACTGTTACATCTGCCCCGACATCGTCAAGGAGTTTGCCAAGTACGACGTGGACCCCCGGCGGTGGATCAAGCAGTACACGGGCATCAACGCCATCAACCAGAAGCAGTTCGTGGTGGACGTGGGCTACGAACGCTTCCTGGGCCCCGAGATCTTCTTCCACCCGGAGGTGAGGCCCCGCCCCCGGAGCACGTCCCGGGCGGCGTGTGCGGGGCGGTGCCTCCGCCTCGGGTGCGTGATGTCCGGGCCCGCCCCGAGCCGGTGGGCGCGCATGCGTCTCTGTGCGTCAGTCCGTGCGTCCGTCCGTGCGTCTCTCCAGTGGGGCGGGGTGGTCCCTTTGCCTCGCCACAGCCCTGCTCACCTGCGTGTAGTTAGCGGCGGGTCGGAGCACGAGGAGCGGTCGGAGGGCGTGGAATTGGAGTGAGCCGCGCACCGATGGGACCACGGCCGGTCCCAGGGGCCGAGTGCAGGCTGCCCCTGCGTAAAGGGGGCAGCGGAACCTTCCCCCCATGCCAGCTTCTCACCCAGGACGCCTGCCTGACGTGCCCCGGCCGCCGGTCACTGCGGCTGCAGCTGCAGCTCCCGGCCGCGGGCTGGCCTTCCCCCTGCGAGCTGCTCGGTGACACTCACGGTGTCACTGTTTTAGCGGGCAGTCACAAATGACCACTGTTACTTTTGTAGATGCAGTAATTTAGGGTTAAATAGAATGCATTTTTTCAAAAAATTATGTATTTATTTTCAGAGAAAGGGAGGAGGAAAAGAGAGAGAGAAACATGAATGTGTGGTTGCCTCTCCTGCACCCCCACTGGGGACCTGGCCCACAACCCAGGCCTGTGCCCTGACTGGGAATCGAACCATCAACCCTTTGGTTTACGCCCCCTGCTCAGTCCACTGAGCCCTGAGCCAGGGCTGAATAAAATGCATTATAAAAATAGGCCCTGGCTGGTGTGGCTCAGTGGATTGAGTGCCAGCTGTGAACCAAAGGGTCACCAGTTCCATTCCCAGTCAGGGCACATGGCTGGCCTGTGGGTCAGGTCCCCAGTAGGGGGCGCAGGAGAGGCAACCACACATGGATGTTTCTCTCCCTCTCTTTCTCTTTCTTTTCCCCTCTCTCTAAAAATGAATAAATAAAATAAAAAAATAGTTTGGTCTCTCTTCCCACCTGGTTCAGTTTGCGTTCAACAGGCAGGTTGCCCACCTCTGCCTGTTTTTAGACAGATACAAGACTGTTCTGTGCAGGGAAATGGCACAGCGTGTGTGTTGCTGGCACCTCATGGTGTCCTGCTCGTCCACGCGTGTCCCTGACTGTGCTGATCGGACGCAGACGTGCAGCTGGCCGTGTCTGGGGGACAGCTGGCGGGCAGCTGGGTGCCAGCTCCTCCCCGCCCAGCGCTCATGTGCATCGAAGCCCCCCTGGGTTTCCAGACATACCTCAGGTGTGACGGGGGTTCTCTGTGCTCCAGCTCCCGGAAC
This sequence comes from Phyllostomus hastatus, assembly GCF_019186645.2. Lineage (NCBI taxonomy): Eukaryota > Metazoa > Chordata > Mammalia > Chiroptera > Phyllostomidae > Phyllostomus > Phyllostomus hastatus. Next base: position 1,375,933 of record NW_025333796.1, read on the forward strand.
GGAGGGGGCCGGAGCCGAGGCCGTTTCCTCGGCGACGCGACTGTGAGGTTGCTTCCCTGTCGAGGCGCCCCGCAGCGACCCTTCACTGACTGTGTTTCTTCCTTCTAAACCCTGGCTAATTTTTCCATAAATCAGTGTTGTGACCGGTGTGCTCACTGCACACTCACAGTGTCTCTCGTTATTTCACACGCATCACGCACACGCTGGGGCGCTCTCACCGGCACGTCCCGCTGTGTGTGTGACGCGGGGCTGGTCCCCGTGGTCGTGGGGGCGGTTTCCCTCCCTCCCCCCCTCTCTCGGGCACACGGGGTCACCGGCCCCGCACACGCAGTCTCGTGGGCCGCATCCAGCCTGCTGGTCGTCCCCGTGCGGTGCGGTCAGAGGCACGCTCAGTTCCGCATGCGTTAAAGACACTTTCCAAAAAGCGTTTTTGTTTCTTCCTGTCGAGGGGAACAGGTCACGTTTCTCTTGTCTCCCCACAAAACGCAGTTCGCCAACCCCGACTTCATGGAGTCCATCTCGGACGTCGTGGACGAGGTCATCCAGAACTGCCCCATCGACGTGCGCCGCCCGCTGTACAAGGTAGGAGCCGCCGCCCGGGCAGGGCGGGGGGGTGCCCGGGGCTCATTCCGCCGCCAGTGGCCCAGCGTCCTCAGAGCAGGCTGAGAACTCGGCCCCCAGGCGTCCCCGTGCTCCCCCCGCCCCGTCCCATCCCAGAGGACTTGCTGAAGGCCAGTGTGGTGGCAGAGGGCTTCTCCCGGCGTGCGGAGGCCTTACGCGTTTGCACGCAGGACGCGGGGACCTGGACGTGTTGAAGTATCTGCTGCCTCTCACCCTCAGCTGGCCAGCGTGTTTCAGATCAGGCCACGCCGACTGCACGCCTGCTGGGAAGATACACGTGGTCTGCCCGCCCGCGCTCCCCGCCGGTCCTGTCGGGGGCAGACTCGGGCTCGGTGCCCACGCCGTGCTGCGGGGCGCGTGAGGGCCTGGCCTGGGGCAGCCCCGGGGGGACGCTCCCCTAGCGCTTCTTCCCCAGATTCTTCTTTGAAACCTGAGGACCTGCCAATCCGTGTGGTCACAGGGCGAAGGGATGTTGCTGGTGGTCAGATGCTGACGGCAGGAGGGCACGGCCGGGCGGCCGCCCTTCACCTTCCACTCCTCTGTGCCCGGGCGTGAGGGCGCCGCGCCCCTCGCTCAGCTCGCCCAGGCCCAGGCGGCGCGTTCCAGAGCGTCGGGGTTGGGCTCGGGAAAGAGGGATCGGTACAGCTTTTCTTTTTCTTTCTTTTTTTTTTTTAACTTATGTTGTTAGGGTTTTGTTTTTTTTTAAGATTTTTATTTATTTATTTTTAGAGGGGGAAGGGAGGGGGGGAGAGAGAGAGAGAGAGAGAGAGAGAGAGAGAGAGAGAGAGAGAGAGAGAGAAACATCAATGTGTGGTTGCTGGGGGTCATGGCCTGCAACCCAGGCATGTACCCTGACTGGGAATCGAACCTGCGACACTTCGTTTCGCAGCCTGCACTCAATCCACTGAGCTATGCCAGCCAGGGCAACAGCTTTTCATCTGTAAGGTGGGGTACTGTGCAGTCTTTAGAAAGAATGAGGTGAGTCAGTGTAAATTCAGATGGGGAGAGACCAGTCTCCATTGCTAGGTGAAAAAGCAGCTTGTGAGTTTACACTCAGTATCTCACTTGACGTAAAAATGTGGCTCGTGTGTGTACGGAAGGAAAGGTCCTGAGTGATACCTGCTCAACTTTTTCCTGGGAATGTCCATTCTTTAAGATTTTCAGTAAATTTACTTGCTGTTTTTTTTCTTTACTCTTTTTTTTAACTTTGAATACTTTTTCACGCTCCAGTTATTACTGATGTGCGTGACTAAACGGAAGCGACCGCCCCCACAGTCCAGTGCCCGTCTGACACTGTGCATGGTCGCTGCACTGTCCCGGACCGTGTTCCTCTGCGGCACCTGCCGTGTCTGCAGCTGCCGGTGCTTCTCCACCTTTTTGTTTGTTCTCACCCGGCCTCCCAGGGCGGCCGCCCTCGACCGCAGGGAGCTCGGATTGTGAGGGGCGGGCAGAGAGGGGGGTTCTCCAGAGAAGTGACCAGCAGGGTCCCCGTGCTTTCTCTCCGTCTGCCACTGCCTGTGCCGGGACTGAGCGTGAGGAACGGGCCCTCGTGCAGTGCGGCCCCCCCCGCCGGACCTGCGACATTTGTAGCATGGGCGGCCGGCTGGGACCCGGGGCGGGAACTGGCCACGCGCTCTCAAGGCGGGGTCCTCTGCTCTGGGGACCCTCTGGTCCTTCTGTCGGGCCGCCAGCGGCTCGGGTCTCGGTGAGGAGGCGGGCAGCAGGCAGGCTGGGGCCGTGGAGGGAGAGGCCGAGTCCCAGCCGTCCCGTCCCTGGGACCAGCAGCCGCCCCGGGCACTTCCTCTCGGGCCCTCGGGCGCGGCACAGCTCCCGTGGTAGAGACGGGCGCGCTCTCTCCGGCATTGCCGGGACTGCAGCCGACTCGGGCGGAAGCCCAAACGGTGCCGACAGAGGCGAGGGGCATTTGGGAGACAGGGAAGGGGACAGGGACACCCGCGGCAGGACGGCGCTGCTGTCGGGGCAGGTAAATGACACAGTGACACTGTCTCCCAGCTCCATTTCTGCTGGTCTCTGATGTGCCCGTCCGACCCCGTCTGAGCGGGTGCTGGCGCCCCCTCTCCGGTCAGGGCTGGCTCCTGGGGACGGCCGGGGCCAGGAGAGGGCAGTTCTGTGTGACCCGTGACCTGGGCTGCCAGGGACCGCGGGACCCGTGTCTCCCGCTGGGTCTTGTGACATGTGCTCGCCCGTCCACACGGCCGGCCCCGGGACGCCTGACCGGAGGCGGGGCTGCCCGGCTCCCTGGAGGGCGCCTTGTTTCCCCTCCTTTTCGGTCCCCCCTTCGCTCCCCGCCCCCCCCCCCCGCCCCAGTGATGGTTCCTGTGAGAGAGTGAGTCTGGGCGTGCTTCACTCCCCCTCACGGTCCCAAGGGACACCCTGCACCCTGAAGGGAAACAGGTCTTCCGCCAAAATCTGGCAGGAGATTTAATGAGGCTCCCCACGCCGGTGCCCCCTGCCCAGGCCTCTGCCGCGGCCCCTTAGCGGGATCCGAGGGTGACAGAGGGGACGCGGCGTCAGGGGTCCCGTCTGAAAACACCTCCTGCCGGCGTCGCCCTTCCCAGAGCTCAGGCGCCGATCAGAAGACCCGTTTCCCCGAGGTCATTAGGGCCGGGTGAGCCGGGCGTCCAGTGTCGCCTGGCCGCAGGCTGTTGCCGTGACCGCCAGCCCGGCGGTTCACACGGTCCGCTCGCTGTCCGGTCCTCGTGCGGCTGCCGGGCTGCACGCAGCGGGCACTGGGGGCGGGGCTGCTGCCCGGTCCCCTCGGTTGTAACCGTGGGTGGGGAGACGCAAGGGGAGGGGTGTGTCTGCCAGGGGGGAGCGCCATGCCCTCCTCCAGTGGCGCTCGCTGCGTTTGGCCGGCTGTCCCCTCCGACTGTCCCCTCCGACAGGCCAAAGTGGGCCGGTCGCTGGGGGGGTCGGGCAGGCGGGGTGCATGCGGGGTGGGCAGGGGACCCCCCCCAGGAAACCCTCTGCTTTGTGTCTTCCAGAACGTCGTTCTTTCAGGAGGCTCCACCATGTTCAGGGATTTCGGACGCCGGCTGCAGAGAGATCTGAAGAGGGTGGTGGATGCCAGGCTGAGACTCAGCGAGGAGCTCAGCGGCGGCCGGATAAAGGTGGGGGCCGGGCGGGGGGCGGCGGACTCGGCTCTCCCTCCCCCCTGACCGGGAGCCGGCGGAGCGGGGTCGTCTGCGTGTCGGGGAGGAGAGCCGTGTTCGAATCCCCCTCCCAGGCACGCAGGGAGGTGGCCTCCCGAGGCGGTTGCCTGACTCCTGCCGAGCCAGCGTGCGGTGGAGACCAGCCGGCAGTGCTGGTGCCGCAGCAGCGATCTGCCCCCCTCCCCGCCCCTGCCCCCCGCCCCAGCAGCCAGCAGACCCCTCTGTGCTGTGCGATCAGGCGTGTGGTGACCGGTCTCTGGGCCGATGGGGCCCCTTTCCAGGCGGGACTGCTGACGTCCTTAGGGACGCTCTCATGGACCCAAACATCCCGCCTGCGCAGGGGTCACAGTGTAGCCCACCCCCGGGGCCAGCCGCGCCCTGGCCGGTGACCCTGCGTGGGCTCCGGGGCAGGGGTGGGCTTCGGCGCGGGGTGACCGGGAGCACGTGTGGGCCCCCACCTGCTGCTCACACTGCCGGCCAGTGTCCCTTCTCACGGCACTTTGGGGACGCTTCGTGTCATTTGGAGTTACTGCTACATGGCTAAAACATCTCATTTGTTCAGTTTAAAAATGAACTGGGTAGTTGCTTGGATTTTTCCCTTATTTAAATGCCCTCAGTGTGAAAAATAAGTCCTCCCGGGCTTGCCTGCTGAGTTCTCAGACAGAGTACCCCCTGGGCTGGGGGCCTGAGGCTAGGGCAGGGGGCAGGGGGGGTGGGGGACAGGGTGGGGGTGGGGGGTTGCGAGGCGAGAGGCTGGGTGCTGGGGGTCAGGTGTGGGAGAACTGAGGGGCTGGGGGGGGTGGGGCTGGGGGCCCGATGTGGAGAGGCCCCGCCGTCAGGGTGGGCGGAGACGGCGTCCGTCCGGGGAACGGTGGTTGGAAAGCCCCGTCCACACCGGAGTGACCGTGTCCCCTCCCTCGGCAGCCCAGGCCCGTGGAGGTGCAGGTGATCACGCACCACATGCAGCGCTACGCCGTGTGGTTCGGCGGCTCCATGCTGGCCTCCACCGTGAGTCCCCGAGCCGCGCTGCGGGCCCCTGTGCGCGTGGACGGGTGTGGTCTCGGGGAGGTCAGAGAGTGGGTGTGGCCCCGGACAGCCCCAGAGATCCCAGTGCTCGCTGAAGCTCTCAAGTGCCCTCGCTAACGAGGGGCGAGCACAGGTGTGGGGCCCTGGAACCCACACGTAACCTGGGACGTCCACACTGGCCGTGGCTCCAGGGACTGTCCCCAGTAGTCACGACCCCCACCCCCCAGATGTGTGAGTAGGGGGCGGGCTGCTAATTCAGGGTGGGGTGTGGCCGGTCCTCCGCAGGCTGAGCAGGGGTGCAGCTGGCCCCAGACGAACTCAGCGTGGTGGTCAGCACGGTCAGCGCGCCAGGTCTGGAGGGAGGGAGGCTGGACGGGGGGCGGGGGTCCCCAGTCCCGGGGCACTCAGGGCCCTCGCGTGTCGCCCGCAGCCCGAGTTCTTCCAGGTCTGCCACACCAAGAAGGACTACGAGGAGTGCGGCCCCAGCATCTGCCGCCACAACCCCGTCTTCGGGGTCATGTCTTAGCGCTGGCTGCCACGTCGGGCCGGCGGCGTCCCGTCAGCGCGCAAGTGTCCTTCGGAGCCGCAGACGCCCGCGGCCCCGAGAACGCGGCGGCGTTCGGTGTCGAGGTCGAGGAGGGGCCTGTCTGTGTGGCCGAGCGCAGGAGGCGCCCGCACCGGCGCGGCACCGGTCACCGCGAGCCGCCTCCGCGGCCCCCTCCCCCTCGCGTCCCCGCAGCCCACCCGAGCTTCTAGCGAGCCCGGTTCTGAAGGGCATACCTGCAACTCGGGAAATGGTCAGGACACACCCACCACCTGGAACGTGGGGAACCATAGTCCTCCCCCCCACACACCCCCACAAAGGAGCGTGGGGCTGGTCGCCCTGTCCCTTCCAGCCTATTTTTGTAAATAAAACGTCGTAAACTGGAGACGCAGAGGGCTGTCTGTGTCTTCTGTCCCTGTGTGTCTTGTGGTGTTCGGTGCAGCTGGTTGGTCCCCAGCGGCTGCTGCCGTCGCCGCTGGGGCTGGACCCTCACTCCTCCTGGGGACGCTCGCCCTGGCGCCTGCCGGTGCCGAGCGTGGGGGGGGGGGCACGGCCACGCGGTTGCTGGCAAGTGCCTGCGTGGGCTGGGGTGACGGACGCCCGGGCACCACAGAGCCGTGTGGGAGCCGCCCAGATCACGCGCACTGTCGAGTTCCTGGGAGAGCCCCCCAGCCCACTGCGCAGGGGCCGCCCGCTGTGGGTGGGTGCAGGGCGAGACACTCCCCGCCCCCGGGCGGCGGGGGGGGGGGGGAGACAGGCAGCCAGGCTCTCAGGCTCTCGGGGGAGGTGCCCTGCGGCGCCCTCTCGCCCTTCTCCCGGGTGCCCACGTTCCTTCTGAGCAACATTGAGACCGGCTTCCCCTCCGTGGGGGGTCTGGGGGTTAGTTGATACGGAGCCTGGGGGGAGTTTCCTGGCTGATGTGGGGTGGGCTGCCTGCAGGGACCGCTCCCTCGTGGTGGAGGTGGCCTGGGGGCGGGTCAGCGTTCGGGCTGGGGGAGGGGCGCCCCGGGTGACTTCCAGCGCCCCCCCCCACTGCCCCCCCCCCCCCGAGGAATGCAGAATTCACGACCTGAGGTGTGCGCGCAAGGGCTCTGACCTGTGCCCAGGGGATCGCTGGCTTGCAAGGTCATTTGCTAAATTAGATTTAATTTTATTCCATTCGTATAACGTTGTTTACTGCTTGTAGAGGGGAAGGGAGGAAGAGGGAGGGAGGGAAACATCCATCAGTTGCCTCTCGGAGGTGTCCTGACCGGGGACTGAACCCACAACCTTTCGGTTTACTGGGCGATGCTTCCACCAAAATAGGGGACCGATCTGGGCGATGCCTGGTGCAGGGCAGGTGCCCACAGAGGACCGAATTAAGCCCCTTAATTCCGATTCCCCTGAAGAGACACGGTCCCCGGTTTTCCCCGGCCGTGCGCTCTGCCCTGGGAGGTGGGGTGTTCGGGGAACCTCAGGGGACAGGCGGCTTTGAGTACTGGAGGTGTCGGCTCCTGTTAGCTTACGACTCTGAACGCTGTGACGTCTTGCCCTTGCGTGGGGGCACCTGGTGTGACGGCTCCCCTGCACCGCGGCGACCTCGAGCAGTGAGGTCAGTGGGAGAGCCCGCGGAAGGCACTGTCCCTCGGAGACCGGGTGGACGGATGTGTCTGTGACAATCTGCTGCGACTCCACGGGGGACGCGCTCGTGTGTGACTGGAGTGACGGATTCCTCCTTTACGACCCCTCCCTCCCTCCTCGTTTATAGAAATTACGGTTGTGCCAGACGAGCTCGTGAGGCCGATCCAGGGCTTAGCTTACTTAGCCCCTCGAGGGCGCCCGTTAGGAATATTTACCCGTTAAATAATTCTTGACGTAATTGGGGGATATTTCATTATGTTTCTTTTAAAAGTAACTGTCGGGCTCGTTAAATAGGAATAGATTGGCCAAATAATTGTGTGAGGCTTTAATGGGCAATTACATCAGTTTCCCTTGGTCAGATGGAAGTAAATTTTTTTTAGAAGAGAGAAAATAAACCGTAGCTTCGTGTTGATGTGATGGAGGGAGTTTCCCAGCGTTGAAATACCAGTTCCTCCCGCCCTGTGTTACGTCCCCACGTGAGCGGGTGTTCTGCCCCCTGCAGGCCGACGTCCCCGGTTTCACACCTGTTCTGAGCCTGGGGCGCTGTGGGTCACGTCTGGTTGTGTGTGTGTGTGTGTGTGTGTGTGTGTGTGCATAGCCCTGCGTCTGTATCACTAGTATCTGCTGCCCGGTGGTGCAGCTGGGGCATCGTCCAATACGCCACGGTTGCTGGTTCGATCTCTGGTCGGGGTGTGCACAAGAATCAACCGACACATGCGTAAGTAAGTGGAGCAACAGATTGATGTCTCTCTCTCCCCGTTCCTCTCCCTCTCTAAAATCAGTTCAGAGTGGCTCAGTTGGTTGGGTGTCATTGTGCAGACTGAAAGTTCACCAGTTCGATTCCCACTCAGGGCACAGTCCTGGGTTGCAGGCCAGGTCCCCAGTAGGGGGCACTTGAGGGGCAGCCACACATTGATGTTTCTCTCCCTCTCTTTCCCCCTCCCTTGCCCTTTCTCTACAAATAAATAAAAAATTACAATCTTAAAAAAACAGTATTTGCTACCAAGAACTGCAGAACTTTTTAATTGGTGAAAGAGGGTTGATAATTTAATTGGTAACATAGCTTTAAATTATTAAACAATAATTACACACCCAAGGGTTGAGGAAGAAAATGTACGTGGTATGGTGTTGGCTGCCTCTTCAGTCTTAAGGGGTCCAGTCAGCAGCAGTGGTTGACGTAACTCTCTCTCGGCCACCGTGGGACCCGCTGCAGCCGCGTTCGGAGCAGTGTTCCGCCCGGCAGCCTCCGGCCTCGAGTCCGCCTTCCAGCTGCTCCTCGTCGGCCATGACCACGTCAGTCTCCAGGGGGTTCACGCCATGGTGGCGTGCGCTCATGACCTTGAAGCCGAGTTAGGAGGATGGAGCCCAGTCAGGCCGCCTGACGTCCTGCCTCCTTCAAACCGGAGCGTCGCCCGCAGCTGGCTCCCGGCCAGTCCCATCCCTGTCTGCGTTCCTCATCCTCACCTGGTGGGACGAGGGCCCCCCGCGCCCCTGGAGTCAGGCGTGTGGGACCTGCGGTGCTGCCGGCTCCCACACTGGGCCTGGGGGGGGACGAGCTGGGGGCAGCGACCAGGAGGCTGTGACGTGAAGCGACCTGGACGTGAGGGGTCGACTGCTCTCACTGCCCACCTCCAGGGGAGCCCTGCGGGGTGTGCGCCGTAGAAACCTCACCCTCGGGGTTGGTGCAGTCGAGCCTGCCTGCCTCGGGCTGTAGGAGTTTTCTTCGGAACTGGGAAGGCCATCATTTGCTGAGTGCTGGCTCAGTTCTGGGCGCTGTGCCAAGCCCCCATGCTTACCAGTGCCCGTCGGCGGTGCCTGGGGGCCTTGGAAAGCCAGGCTGAGGTGCAGTGTGTCCCCTGGGTGGGTGTGTCCCCCCGGAGGGTGTGTCCCCTGGGTGGGTGTGTCCTGTGGGCACACTGCTTGAACTGCTGCCCTGGAGGGGGCAGCAGAGGTTCCCAGTTCACATCAGGACCCCTCAGACCCCAGTTGCCCTCTGCACCCATCTGTAACCAGTCTGATCTGTATACTCTGCTTTGCTCCCGGGCTGGTGCAGCGGAGCTCTGCCTCTGCAGCCGCCGGAAGCCGGCCGGGCCCCCTCCGGAAGCCGCTCCCGTGCCCACGTGCTGCTCTCGGGGACGCGGGGCCCTGTGTGGAGAGCGGGGGAGCGGAGGAAGAGAGAGATTGTGTGGGAGGAGATACACAGGAATACAAACACCAGCTCCAAATGTAGTTAAATTGTAATTTTTTGTAGGATCAAATTCTTTCAATGATTTTAGAAATCGAAATGTGACCCAGCGACTAAGCAGCAAGAGTGGAAACCACCGGGGTTGGCTGAAGGCAGAGGCTCGCCTTCCCTTCTAGACTGAAACATAAAATGTATCCAAGGGCTAGAACAGTAAAAACACAAACAGAAGTCACTTCAATTGCTGTTGTTACAGTAGCCTAGGCTTGCGGACCACCCACCACCGGAGCTAGGCGAGGAGGCATGCATGGCCCGTCACCTTGAGTTTGGACTTCAGTCCCCAGACGTGCGGGAGAGTAACTTCCTGTAGATCTCAGCCGCCACTGTGTTACGGCTGAGCCAGGCGTCCGTGCCGGTGGCTGTGGACGGCACCTGTTCGGACCGACCGCCTGAGGTGTCGGCGTTCACCTGGGCGAAACCCATCTAACTCTCCGTGGGTCTCAGCATAAAGGGGTCTTGAGGAATGGGGAAATAAAAAAAACCCCAACAATCCAGCAACCCTCCATTTCCCCAAAGCTCTGGGTTGTGCAGCCCGGAGTCGGAGCCGACCTTCCACATGGTTGTCCAGCAGAGACCACGTCCTCGTCGCTCACGGACCGGCAGCATGTCCAGAGGCGTGGGAAACTCAGACTCTCAGCCTGCCTGTCTGCCCGCCCTGGACGCTGCCGCAGGCGCCCGGGTGATTCCCGCATGGTCAGGGCGAGCAGGGAGGAGGCAGCCACAGTCCCCTGGAGTCGATAAAAAAACATGCTTAAACGATTCCAGCACAGTCTGAGGGCTGGTGAAATCCCGCGAGGCCGGCGGTTCAATGGTTGAGCGTCCTCAGGGCAGCCGGGGGCGGGGGGGGGAAGGGCTGAGCTGCGGGTACCCCGGGGAGAGAGCAGGCCGCTGCCATGGTCTCCGAGGGGGGTCCCTCGGTGGGTGGCACCGTCACAGGCGGGCGAGTGGCGTGAAGTGTGGGGAGGTGGATGGAGGAGTGTGGGGGGACAGGTGCCCAGGGAGGGGGGGAGGCCGGGAGGGGCCAGGGAGCCAGGGATGAGCGCAGGAGGTCTCCCATCACCCTCTACCTGCCCCACAGACCGACACCTCCCAACTTCTACTGCCGACTTTGCTTTCGTTCTCCCCAGCTTTGCTGAGATACAGCGCACACACAGCACTGTGTGAGTGTGGGTGCACGGCTCTAGCTGCTATCGAATGAATGAATGTCTGTGAGACTAAGGTTTTACGTTTTACACTGAGAAACGACCCAGAATGCAGATGCCTCATTGAGACATTCAAACATGTGGAGGGAAATTAACCGCAGCCGAAGATTGGGGATTTTTTAAATGTTTGCTAACAAGAACAACGAAGCAAATACATCCCCACAACTAGGTTCGTTGCCAGGGGCAGGAGGGGGTGGTGGTGGTGGTGCAGGGGAGGGACAGGGGTGGTGTACATCAGCAGGCTCAGACAAATATCTTCCGGCGTCCCAGGAGCAGGCCTACTCGCTCTTTGAACCCAAGTGGTCATCTCTGCAGCAGCCCAGCGGACGGCCGCAGGAAGCCGGGTCCCCGTCCGCACCCCCTGCACCCAGCCCACACTATCCCGGAGTGAAAACAAACCAAAGCGCACGCAGCGCGCCTCCCTCGAGCACGGTGTCACTCGCGGCGCTCACCGCTAGGGGGCGCTGTTCCCCTTCATCCGAGAGCGCACTGTCGGGTCAAGGCCACGTTGCCCACGCTCACCGCGCTCCGCCTCTCCTCTGCTAATTGACGGTGTTAGGAGCCCGGAGCAGAGGGTCTGGAGGCCAGGGTGGACATCCCGGGTCCTCCCTGAGTGATCGTGCAAACCTCGGCGTATTTCCTCTCCTCGGACCCTCCGTTTCCCAGTCCCACACGGAGGACGTGACTGAGCTGTCCGGGTGGCGGGAGGTGGAAGGGAGGTGGGGGTGTGCCGGCGCTGAGATGATGCGACATCTCTGGGTGCCTGGTCCTTCCCTCTCTTCCAGCCGTTTGCGCTCTGACCCTTTGTATCTCCGGGGAGGGAGCGCCCGAGGGCCAGAGGCGCCCTCGTGGTTCCGCCAGACCCTTGCCCGCCTGTCCCCGAGGCGGACGCCAGAGGGCGCGCCAGCCCCGCGGCTGCCCCGGTTATGGGACCGGCGGCGGGATTTGCAGCAGGGTTACTGCCTGCTGAACCCCCGGGGCTGGGAGGTGCGGGGTACCGGGTGCAGAGCGCGGAGCTGGCCTCGCCTCTTCATTTCCTGGCGAGGACACAGTGCTAAAGACGGGAGTGACTTGGGCACGGTCCCGTTCGTTTGCCCAGAACGAAACGCTCCTGGTTCCCAGGCCAGTGGAGGGGCCACCTCTCCCCGACCTTCAGCAGAGCCTTGCCTTGAGGCCACACGCAGGTGGGCTCCGCAGGCAGCAGCGGGGGGTGGGGGCGTGGGGTAGTGGGGGGTGGGCATGCAGCAGATTTTTGCAGAAGCCCCCAGGGTCCCCTGGAGGGGACCTCCCTGGATCTCTGGGGCCCCTTTCTCCTGTGCCCCTTCTTGTTGTGCCCTTGCGCCTTTGGAGAGCGGAAGGAAGCCTCCGCCCGGCGCTCCGGCCCGGTGACGCGTCCCAAGGCCGCGCCTGCATCTTCCTCCGCACGTGTTAGCTTGCGCTCTCACCTCCACGTGGAGAACCCATCTGGCGAGGCACCTGTGTGTTTTTCCAGCCCATTTCTCGTCAGGTCTAACAAGATCAATCAGGTCACGTGTCCAGTTAACCCGATTGAGCACGCCCGAAGTCCCATGACACCGCCTGCGTGCCAGGGACACGTGCCAAGGGGCAGCGCCGCTCTGCTCCCCTCTCCCTCGGAATCCACGTGCTCCCCTTCTCAGACTCCCGCCCAGGCAGGCGCCCCAGGGGCTCTGCGGCGGGGTCCTGACTGTTCTGGTGGGACAAGGGGGAGTTCATCCACGAACCAGGAGGTGGGGGAGGCAGGAATGACAGCGCCGATGGTGCCATTGGGGAGAAAATTCAGAAGTGCTCGGCAGAAAACCTGACTGGGAGAATTAATGCTTTCCAGTTTGACCTCATACTGCCGGCGCCCTGCTCAGTCTAGCGAGGGAGCGAGCCTGCACAGCTGTGATTGGGCCAGGCCCCGGGGCCCTGCCTGGCCATGGCTGCTAGGTCGAGGTTGGCTCTGGCTCTAAGACGGACCCAAAGAACCCTCCCTTTGGAATTTGAACATGGGCACTTGGAGACTGAGCCAAGAGCAGACAGATGAGGAGGAAGTCGACCCTGAGCTCGTCCCATCTGTGGGAGGTGTGGCCCGAGGTCCAGAGGCCCTCTTACCCTGAGGTCCCTGGGTGCTCGCCCCCACTGTGCCAGCGTTTCTCGGGGTCCCTGGAACCGACACCTCACAGCATACCGTCCTGTTCTGGAGACCGCCTGCATGGATCTGTGTTCCTGCAACCCAGTGCGTGTGGCTTGGAAGAGAGTCCTTCTGAGAGCATCCGCCCCGGCTCCCGCAGACCTGGGAGTTGAGAGTTTTCTGTGTGGTGGCCTTTAGAGATGCGCGGGTTGCTGATTTCCAGCCTGCAGGAGTGCGTCCTGTGGGTTGCATTTAAAATGCTCTGGTTCTGCCCCGGCTGGTGTGGCTCAGTGGATTAAGCACTAGACTGCAAACTGAAGGGTCGCCAGTTCGATTCCCAGTCAGGGCACATGCTGGGATGGTGAGCCAGGTCCCCAGTAGGGGGCGCACCAGAGGCAACCACACATTGATGTTTCTCTCCCTCTCTTTCTTCCTTCTCCTCTGTCTAAAAATAAATAACATCTTTAAAATAAAATGTTCTGGTCCTGTTTCCCTGGAGAGCCCTGTGGCAGGATTGAGCTCGGTTGCGGGGGCCCTGACTCGTGCACGGTGTGCACGGCAAACACAGAGGCGGAGGCGAGGCCGAGCCTGGGACCCCGAGGAGTTCCCGCCCTGGTGGAGAGGGGCCTGGGACGCGGGTCAGAGGAGCCGCACAGGAGTAAGTGCTGGCTGTGAAGGCAGGTGGGGCAGAGACAGGGAGGGGGAGGGTGAGGCAGGTTGTTCAAAGACTGTCTGGTCTGTTCAACTAGGTCACACACGCCCCCTGCAGGCCAGATGCATTTCTCAGCAAACCTACTTCTTCTACGTGTATTTGTATTGCCCACGTACCTTTCAGAAATCTTGGAGCTAGGTTTGTATGTCTTTCTAAAATACACTTCAGGGTTTTGGCGGCCCAGACGAAGGTCAGTGGGCACAGACTCTGAGTGGGTGGGCACCGGGCGGGGACAGAAGCCTGATGTCCCAGCTCTGGGCGCAGGGCGGGCGAGGAGCCCGGGCAGGAGGCCAGACCCCCGCCTCCCGTGGTGTCTCGCTATCGCTGAGCCAGGCCCACTCCCCTTCCCCACGTCCTTGAGCAGTTCTGATGGCCCTGCAGCTGCCTCCTGGCGCCTGTAGTTCAAGTTGGGAATGGGTCCAAAGAGACCCTCCGGGAGCCCAAACCCCGTGGCACCTCCCGGATGGTACAAACTGATTTCTGGCTGATCCTGGGACTGGTTCCGCCGGGTGGACCCCCTCGCTCCGGGCGTGGTAACTGTGGCCCACGCAGGGAGGACAACATTAGCAATCTGAAAGGAATACCTCTCTCTCTCTCCCTCTCTCTCTCTCTCTCTCTCTCTCTCCCTCTCTCTCTCGTTCTCCCTGGTCTGTCCCTCCAAGCCGGGGTGGTGGCAGTGGGGATGCTCGCAGCCTCGGGCCCAGGGTGTGGCACTAACGAGCAGTAACAAGCACCTGCCACCAAGCAGGGCCGGTGGGGAGACAGGACAGAATCCGACAAAGTAACTGCCTCCATTGTTACCTGTGCCGTCGTCACTTCTGCTGCCACGGGTACCGTTCTTCCCATCTCCACGACCACCGCCATCTCCACACCCTGCGCACCCCACGGCCCCGGCCCCGGGCTCCCGCATGGTTCTCCTGGACCAACCCACCGGAGAGCTTCTGTGCAGGAGTTCCCAGAGCCACCAAAGGCCGGCTCGCCCGGGTGCCCCGGAACTTCACTGCATCCCCCACCCCCCTGACCCCACGAGAAGCCTGACCCCGAGGCCCTCCCCTAGCCCGGCCTCGGGCGGCTAAGGACCAGGGTGCGCTTTTGAAATAGTCCCTGGAAGCAGCATGGATTCGGATGGTGCAGTCTGATTGCACAGCCATGAGAGATTTGAAATTACTTTCTTGTAGGTTTGGGGTTTCTTTTCCAGTCGCATGGGTGGAGAAATAACAGGGCCAGTGAGGATAGCTGTCAGTTCCGCTGCATGCGGCCTGGAGGGAACGAATTTATCCCGTTGTAACTGAAGATTAGGCCCAGTGATTATTTGTAGTTGGGAGCTCTCTTGAGCCATGTAGAATTCCTGGCAGTCAAACATTTTAAGTGGTTTTTGTTTTTGTTTTTTTTCTCTCCCCTTCTCGAATTCCTTTTTGTGAGCTCCTGCCTGGGCCCAGGCATAAACCGACAGGGAGAGTTTGCTGGCGGTCTGGCTCACCCCTGAGACAAATCTCCACCTCAGGGAGGAACAGGCCTCATTTTCTCCTCCTCGGTGCTGACAGCAACCTCCCCACGTTCTGTGTGGGCGGGAGGTGAGCCGTCAGAGTAGCTGGAGGCGGGGACAGAAGTCACCGAGGGGGTGGGGCGGTCACAGCTGCTCTGTGGCAGGCTCACTGCTCTGAGCCCGGGCTCCTCATTAGCTGCGTGACCTTGCAAATCACCGATCTTTCTGTTCTCGGTTTTCCTCGTCTGACAATGAGACTCATGACCTCCTAGGGTTGTTTGGGAGATTAAAAATAACACTGATACCTCAGAACGATTCCCGGCACGTTGTGAGCGTGAAGATCACTGTAAGCTGAGCACACGGTTCCTTTCCCGGGGAATCGCGGGACCACTTGCAGGCAGCGTCCAGAGAACCCTGATCACCGAGGGTGCTGGCTCAGGAACCGGGCACTTTTGTTTTTAAGTAGAAACTTAAATTTAGTTTGTGATGATAAATGAGTAAAACCTTAGAAAAAGAGAAAGAATTAAACTTTTTTTCTGATTTCATTTTGGTTAAAATCTTTAAAAACCAGGAGCACGTCCCAGGCCATCATACCTTACGACACAGCCAGCTGCCAGTGTGGCACCTAATGCTGCTGAAACTTGAGTTTCTGTTAATATTAAGTCCTAAGGAAAACAGACTTAAGTTGGAAAACATTTTTTTAAAAGATTTTATTCACTTACTCTCAGAGAAGGGGAAGGGAGGGAGGAAGGAATGAAAGAAACATCAATGTGTGGTTGCCTCTCGTGCGCCCCCTACTGGGGACCTGGCCTGCAACCCAGGCATGTGCCCTGACTGGGAATCGAACCAGCAACCCTTTGGTTTGCAGTCTGGTGCTCAATCCACTGAGCCACACCATTGTGTTAACGGTTTTCTGATTGCTTTGCACTGCTCTTGTTCCCTCCTTTCTTTCTGTCTACGTGGTGGTTCAATGACAGCCTTTCTTGTAGCGGTGCTGTGATTCATTTCTCGTTCATGGTTGTGTGTGTGTGTGTGTGTGTGTGTGTGTGTGTGCTGATTCTGCAGTCATCACGAGGCGTGCCAAAAACACTCTGTTGCTACGGTCACAGAAGTAAGGAGGTCTTTCTTACAGGGGGCACTGGGGGGTCAGGCAGATGGAGGTGCTGTCTGGAGCTGGGCAGAGAGAACTTTGGTGCCACGATGGCCCAACACCGGAATCCTGGCCTTCGGGGTCACCTGACTGCTTCGTGCTGTGAAAGAGGAACTTAACTTGGAGACTTACAATATTCTCGCCCACCCCAGAGGCCACGATTGGTGACAAAAACAGACTTCCAGCATGAAAGTGATTGCTTCTACAGCGGGAGAAACGGAGGATTCTTGATCTCATAACCTTCCAAGGTCCCGGGGCCTTTCTGAGTGGGTGGGTGTTGGCTTCCACACACTGTCTGGAGCTGGCTTCGCCGGCCGGCTGGTTCTGCTCAGCGCCTCGGTGCTGGCCCTTGGTCTGGGGACTGTCTTGATCTCCAGCCTCTGTGTTGTTCTGTTTCCTCTGGCCGGGTAACAACGTCCCTGCACACCTGATGACTTAACAGAATGAACACGCGTTTTGACCATGAACCTGAACTTTGTGCAGGACTTGGTGGGGATAGTGGGTGTTTCCCTCATTTAACATCAGTTGGGGCGGCTTGCAGCCTATGATCTGGAAACTTCTGAGGATTTGTTCACTCACCTATCTGGCCGTTGATGCTGGGTTTTGGCCGGAACCCTGCGGAGGACTCTTGGCTGGAGCTGTCTCCACGTGGCCTCCCCACGTGGTCTGGGCTTCCTGCAGATAGAGGGAGGACCCCCCCAAAAAGTAGAATTATCTTCTGGAGGGCAGGACCCTTGTAGTACAGACTTCCCCCACTAGGTGAGTGTTCTGGGAACCCATCTGTATTGGTGTGCCAGCTGGTGTTGTTGTGAGAGGCTGCATTTGGCTTCTGTGAATTTGTTTTTGAAGACTCTTTCAACACATTTGCCCACTGCACGATGGGTGATTTCCAAGAGCACCTGCCCATACTGTGCTGAGTGTTCAGCAGTTTTTGACCAAAAACGACAGGACTCCCATGCTCCACCTTCCCTAGTCACCCAACCTCCCCCTGAGTGACTTTTTTGTTTCCCTGGATGAAAGAAGTCCTCATAGGGAAACGTTTTGCAGATGGGGAAGAGGTGAAACAAAAAACGGCAGCAGCACTAAAAGGCATTACCATTGACGAGTTCAAAGTGTTTCGAGCTGGGGGGAAAAACGTCTCGCTAGGTATATTGCCTCCAATGGAGAGGACTTTGAAGGCGACTGACGTTTAAGCATGTAAGAATAAATGCACAGTTTTTGATAAGTAAGTTCTGGTTTTCTGGGTCCCCCGTCGTGTCCGTGGCTGGGGTCCAAGGACTGGCGGCATCGTTGCGGCATTTCTGGCGTGCCATTCTGCCCCACTCGTGTGTGCCTCTGTGACTGTCCCACGCTGCCCCAGCCCTCCTCCTGCTCCGGGCCTGGGCACCCCGCCCTCTTCCGGCTCCGACGCTCCGCCCTCCTCGGGACTCCGCCAATTACGGCTCAGACCCACGGGGCGGCCGGGCTTCTGTCGTCGGCTGTCTCTGACGTTCTGGTGCCCCAACCACGTCATCCCAGAGGCCCACGTGAACTTGGCGGCCGCTGGGCGGGGGCGGGGCGGGGATGCCCAAGCCCGGGAGAAAGTCCGCAGAGTCTGGGCTTTCCAAGTCCCCCCTCCTGTCAGCAGAAACGGTTAGATTTAGGGACCGCGAGATTGAGGATGTTTGGTCGCACAAATCAAAACCCACCAGCCTCCTTGGGTTAACCGGGACAAATTTATGGTGAAGAAATTATGCTTTAAGGGAAATGAGACGCTGTGAGATGAACTAAGATCCCGCTGCTGGCAGGGCCATTTTTCCTGGCGAAGTTTTGAATTTCTCACTCGGAGAATGGTTCTGTGGGTGCTCTCACGGATGACTGAGAAAGCGATATATTTGCAAAACGTGAAGTTTTCTTCCCCGGGAGCTCATCTGTCCCCGACTCCGTAGCAGAGATGTTTTGATTTACCCACCAGCCACGCTTTCCCTCGGAGGGGTGATGAAACTGGCCAGCCGCTGAAATATGAGGCAGGCTCCTTTGGACGGGGGCGAAGCCATGTGACCAGCCCGGCCGTTCCACGCCAGGGCCGGCTGGCCCCGGGAACGGGGGCTTTGAGGAAATTTATAGGATGAATGGGAAAACGAAGAAGATGAATGGAAATGGGGAAGAAAAGTAAATAAATCCTCATTCCCAAACCACTGAGAGCCAGAGTGTGAGGGAAATACGGAGATAAAAACGGATGCCTCGCCGTTTTAAAAGCGATTATGCAAAACAGGGTATAAAGCAAGCAGAATATTTGTATTAAAAACAGGGGTCCAGCGGTAGCCCAGGGAACTCAGAAGTGGCGGCAGGGGCCGCGGAAGCAGGGGCGGCCCCTGCCGCCCATTCAGCTCTCAGACCTGCGGCACCACCCACCTCCCTGGCACTGGACGGACAAGCTCCCCGGAGTGCATACGGTGTCTACAGGGCAGTTCCTGGCCCTGAGGAGCCACCGTCTCGTAGGGGACTGTGCCGGGCTGAATAACTGCCCCCAAAGAGACCCCGGTCCTCTGGCTGTTGTATGGCAGAGGAGGCTGCACAGGCGTGGTGGCTAAGCATCCCGAGTGGGGGGATGATCCTGGATCGTCTGAGGGGGCCCCACCAGTAACTGCCACGTCCCCGAGTAAGGGAGGCAGCGGGAGGTGTGGCTGGAGAAGAAGGCCCTGGGAGAGCCGGGTGTCAGGCTGCCGGCTCTGGAGACGGACGGAGGGGCCGCAGGCGGCGAGCGGGGCGGGTCTAGGAGCCGGAACAGGCATGTGGCCCTGCCTGCGGACACCTGGGCTGTGGTCCAGTGACGCCCAGAGTGGACTCCCGCCGTTCCAGTCTGTGGCCCTTTGCTGCAGCAGCCGGAGGAGGGGTTTCGGCGGAACGGGTAACGTCTACGATACAAAGTTAAGGAATGAGGAGCTGCCTCTCCGAAGATGTCTGTCGCTTCACGGCTGGCGAACGAAACGTTTCCATGGTTTCTTTCTCTGGCTTTAGGATTTGCTCGGTGGTCAGTGATCAAATGTCCTCGGGGTCAGCGATTTTGGTCCGTTTGTCGGTGCGTCTGCCGGACAATCTAATGACGGGGAGAGGTGGGATGTCGTCTGACTTTTTAATGTTTATGTTTCAGAGTTTTCCTTTTTAAAGAGGTAGGTTGAAACTTCTGTGTGCAAACACATTGTGGCCTTATCAGATCTTCACGTTGGATATTGTGTATCAACTCTAACGGTACTGCCATTGGTTAGGGAAAAAGTTAAATTTTATATTTTATTTATTTTGTAAAAGATTTTATTTATTTTTAGGAGGGAGAGAAAGAAAGAAATATCAATGTGTGGTTGTCTCTCGAGTGCCCCCTACTGGGGACTTGGCCCACAACCCAGGCCTGTGCCCTGACTGGGAATTGAACTGGTGACCTTTTGGTTCACAGGCTGGTGCTCAGTCCACGGAACCACACCAGCCAGGGCTATATTTTATATTTAAATTTTTAAAAATCTTATTCTTCCATCACAGTGTCTTCTCAAAATTATTTTGTATTAGTTTCAGGTGTACAGAATAGCGATTAGACAGTCATATATAAGTTTGATTTTTCTTTTCTGAGCCTTTGACTATCCTCAAAGTTGGCAACTCTCCCATTCCACGGAGAAGCTGGGCTGTGGGCGTTACTGCAAACTGTGCCCAGGGCCCAGAGATTTGCTGGGCTCTAAGTCTGTCTCTTAACACGTGGGGTCAAGACAAATGATTCACAGGTGCAAACAGACCCCTTCCCCGAGGAGAGACCCCGACCAAGTGCCGAGTTTCTTTTCTGCGTGACCTTTTTCTGAATTCGAGTGGCCCCTGCGGTAAGAAGCCTGCTCCGCCCTGTCTCACTGACAAGGAGAGAAATCTGCCACGGTTCTTTTCTAGGATTTTTGTTTTCTAGTTGTTGAAAGGTATTGTAGCTTACGCAGACAGATGTTTTCCACTTATCATTCTGTGCATGTCTGAAAAAACAAAAAAAAAAAACCCAAAACAAACCTCAGTGACGGTGGCGGAGAGCGCCCGGAACAAGTTTGGGATCAGGGCCCGATGCTTGCGAGTCCCCTTGGGACTCAGAGTCACTGAAAAGCCGTGAACGGCATCGGCAGAGGCACCTTGTGGAAAAGAGGGCTCTGCCGCATTCCGTGGGGTTTCCTCCCAGTCTCCCCCTCGTGTCCGTGGAGCGTGCTTGGGTCCCGGTGAGCCTCCCCTGCTTCGCTGGTGACGGCTCATCCTCCCCTGGCTGTTCCCTTTGCGCGCTCCCCGCGCGCCCAGCCGCGCTCTGCCTTGACTCGGCATCGCCCTCTTTGCTTCGGACACACCGGTCTTTTCACTAGCAGACTTCGAGCTCCCGCAGCAGTTTTAGGCCGACGGGAAGGTCGAGCAGAACGCACAGCGCGCCCCCGCGGCGGCGCGCCGTCCTTTGGCAGACGCCTGCGCGAGCAGTCCCGCTCCGCACGGGGCGGACGGCCAGCGCTGCTCCTCCACGGCCGCGGGGCCCAGCGGACGGGGACCGTGGGACCCTTCCTTGGACCGTGGGAGACGGTAGGACTCCCAGAAATCCCGGTTTCAGGGCGTGAGCGCGTGGGAGAAGCGTGCCGCGGGCATCGCCAGCGTTCACCGCCTTTGCGTTAAGATCGTGCGGCTTTAAACCCGTGTCCAGCCGCCCCGCGGGCCGCCGGCGGCAGCTGTCCACGTTTAGGCGTGAACGACCGCTTGGAGAGCAAAGCGCTTTGCTCTCGGTCCGACACCTGCAGGGATGGCGACCCGGCGTGGGCCGGACGACCGCGCCGACTTGGTTTTCCGTCCTTCCGTGGAGCCGGGGCGCCCCGCGGCCCGCTGTCCCCCGTGAGTTTTAGAGAAACGGAACCCCGCGTGCCCGCGTTCCACAGAGGGAAACACGGACTCTTGTCGCCGCCCTGGACTCGGCAAGGCTGGCGCTGGCGGCTCTCCGGGGAGCGTGGGTGCGGGTGGGAGCCCCGCGGGACAGAACCGGTCTGCACGGGTCGCGGTGGCATTTCCCCGTGAAAAGCGACTGTTCGGACAGGTCCACTCCCCCCCTTCACTCTGTCCTCGTCGCGGACCTGTCCTCAACTGCTAGCTTCGGGAGGAAAGAATCCCAGTTGTTGTTTTTTAAAAGGTCTTGAAACACTTCCATTTGGAAACCTAATCTGCAGGGACTGTGGGCTTAATTAGCCCGAGGCCCGTTGGTGGGTTTGCGGTGGTCTCTTCCGGGAGCAGTGGGCGCCGCGGTGGGCGGGGAGCGTCTGAGCTCGGCTCTTGCGCGGGGTCCGGCCGAGGCCGCCCGGTGGCGCCCACCCCGCTTCTCTGCCCCCGGGTAGCGACTGTGGCCCCCGAAGTGCTGGACCCCTGCAGAAGGCCCACCAAGTCTCGGGAAGTGCAGGAGAGGCGGTGCCGGAGGGTTACTCTTCCGCCAGGGATCTGATGGTTTTGAGGCTCCCGCAGTAGAATGGAGGCGTCACAAGGATACGATTTTCATGGGTGGGGGTGGGGGTGGGGTGGTGGCTTCTGGTATTTGTTGTCTCACGTCTACTCAAGCGTCTGCTTGTGACCGACATAGCGTGGGGGCTGGGGGGACAAGAAGAAAAGAGAGAGAGGGGGTTCCTGCCCTTGGCACGGTATCCGCTGGCGGCAGAGGCAGGCAGAGGGTTGGAGTGTGGTGGTGGGGGCGCTACCCCAGAGCGGGGTACAGAGGGAGGGTGGGCACCCAGGGGAGGGTCCACCCCACAGTGGCTGGATGGCCTCCCGGGCCAAGCTGGGGCATTCTCTCGCTGCCGGGTGACTGGCAGGAGTTTCACAAGGGCAGGACCTTTGGAGTTGGGGCGGGCAGGAAAACGGTTTCTGGCTCCGCTGATGAGTCAGGGTTCTGCAGAGCTGAGCCTCGGTGACGGAGGCAGAAATCCTCGTACTTCAGTGAGGTCCTCCTCGTGTGTGTGTGTGTGTGTGTGTGTGTGTGTGTGCGTGTGCAACATGTGACGGGTTCCTTCCCTTCCTCCCTCCCTCTCCCTCCTCCTCCCTCCCTTCCCTCCTTCCTCCCTCCCTCCCTCCCTCCTTCCTTCCTTCTCCCTTCCCTCCTCCTCCCTCCCTCCCTCCCTCCCTCCTCCTCCCTCCCTTCCCTCCTTCCTTCCCTCCCTCCCTCCCTCCTCCCTCCCTCCCTCCCTCCCTTCCTTCCTTCCTTCCTCCCTTCCTCCTTCCCTCCCTCCCTCCCTCCATTGTTTACTAAGCACCAACTCAAAGCCGAGACCCCGGTCTTTTTCTGACCCAGGAAACTCTCTGTCATGCTGGTGGTGTGAGAGCTTCCGCTTTGATTCATTTGCTGTGTAAGCCCCACCTTGGGTCCCGCGACACCGCGGTCAGCTGGGCCTCATCCCAGCCTCTCTGCCCGTTTCCCTTTTCAGGCTTCCCTTCCCTGTGTCTTTCCTTAGTGAGGATGTCTCTGGCCCCTTCTTCTTCTTTCCGTGCAAGATTGGGTCCTTTCTCATCGCTCCACCTCATCGCTTCGATCAGAGGGGCGGGGGGGGAGAGAGGGGGAGAGAGAGAGAGAGAGGGAGAGGGAGAGAGAGAGAGAGAGGGAGAGAGGGAGGGAGAGGGAGAGAGAGAGGGAGAGAGAGAGCGGAGAGGAGGTTGGCTTTCCTCAGCTTCTGGACGACTTGGGCACCCGGGCAGCTGTCCCCGCTGCTCTTCCTGCTCACGGACACGTGGACGTCGGGGCCTGCACCCCGACTTGCTGTGGCTGGAGCAGCCTGAGGGGACGTGCGCGCTCTGAGGCCTTGCTAGGGCGGCCGCAGCGGAGGACCACAAACCGCGCGGCTGAAGTCCGGCGTTTCTTCTCTCCCGTCCGCAGCCTGGAGATGCGGGATCCAGGTGTTGGCCCTGCCATGCGCCCCCTGGAGGCCCTCCGGGGAAGGACCCCTCCTGGCTTCTAGGGTGTGGGGCATTTTGTTTTTGTTTCTAAAGATTTTACTGATTTGTTTTTGGAGAGAGGGGCAGGGAGGGAGAAAGAGAGGGAGAGAAACACCGATGTCAGAGAGAAACACCATCCTTTAGTTGCCAATCACGCGCGCCCTGGCCAGACACAGAACCCGGGACCTGGGCACGTGCCCTGACCCGGAACCCCAGTGGCGACCTTTGGGTTTGCAGGGTGACCTCCAGCCAGCTGAGCCGCTCGGGTCAGGGCTTGGTTTCTGGCGTCCGCAGGGTGGCCACCGGTCCCTGGTGTTCATGGGCTTGTAGATGCGTCACTCCAGTCTCTGTCCCCATGGTCACATGGCCTTCTCCTCCGTGTGTGTGTGTGTGTGTGTGTGTGTCTGTCTCCAAGTCTCTCCTTCCTTACGGGGTCACCAGCCCCTGGGTTAGGGACCACCCCGATCCAGTGTGAGCGCATCCGTGACCTGACCACGTGGCAGAGACCCTCGGCCACGCCAGGCAGCATGTGCGCAGGCGCTGGGGACTCAGACGGGGGCGTCTTTGTGCGGGAAGCCGAGGTGCTGCCCTCGAACCCCGGAGCAGAGCACATGGTTAGGCGGGAACCAGCGCCCACCCACGCGGTGCCTTACCCATAATGCACGCGCGCTGGCCTTGTTTTCTCTTGAGTTGATCGGAATTCAGGGCGATCGTTTGCTCTCAAGTCCCCCTCAGTGGGAGGAGAGTTTGGTGGGAACACGTTGACCTTCCTGCCGGGAAACACCAGGGGCAGGGAGGTGGCAGCTGAGGCCCCCGATGGAGCAGTGATGGAGGACGCTGGGGACAAGCCCCAAGCACGAGACACAGAGACACAGCCGCTGAGGCAGGATCGCAGCGGGGGTGGGGGGGGTGGGGGGCCTGAGACCTCAGCGGGCGGGGCCTGGGGAGCTGACCAGTGACTGTAGTAGTGACGCCAGCTCACCAGTGTCTGCACAGCCATCCCACACGTGCGCTGTGCTCACCGCTGTGGTCGTCGCGCTGACTCTCACCGTCACGTGGGAGGCAGGTGTGGTTCGTCTCCTCCTTGTGCGGGCGGGGAAACTGAGGCAGAGAACAACGGGGTAACCTGCCGGCCTCCGGAGTTGGTGAGGGGCGGGGTCAGAATGTCGGTGAGGGGCGGGGTCAGAACGCAAAGGGAGGGCAGCTCAGCTCCGGAGCCCGCCAGGCCCGCCCACGTCGACCTGCCTCAGGGACATTTCCGGTGTCCCAGGCCCTGCTGAGCCGTAGCTGCTGCGTGGCCCGTGGGCTGGGTGTCCGGGCAGGTGGACCTGGGGGGACGGAGCCCGAGATGCTGGTTTTGTTTGCAGTAAGTTCTAAACAACGGAGCTGACTATACTCAGATCATTGAGAGTAATTTGGTTTGCACCGAAACGATCGATTCCTTTGTTATTATAGTTGTTGTTCCTTCCCATTGGCAAAATGCCCCTTTTGGTGTTTTTCCCCCCAGTTTTATGGAGATATACTTGACATACAGCTTCTGGAGGAGCTTAAGCTCTGCAGCGTGATGGCTTCACATACGTGTGCTGTAACACGGCTACCACGATGCTGAGTTAGCATTCATCTCCTCATTATAGTCACAATTTAAAAAAAAAATCCTCACCCGAGGATATTTTATTGATATGAGAGAGATAGAGAGAGAGAAATGTCGATATGAGAGAGAAACATCGATCGATTGCCTTCTGTAGGTGCCCTGACTGGGGATCGAACCCACAACCTTTTGGTGTATGGACGATGCTCTAACCCATGGAGCCCCCCGGCCAGGGCCGAGACACTCTTTTTCTATCATGTCATTTGCGGCTCTGATGAACCGACGGCCTCCACACGAAGTCCCCTCCTTGAGTGCACGCCCGTCCGGTCTTTCGTCGGTGCTGCTGCTGTTGTTGTTTGCTGTCACCGAGCCGTCTCCGGGGTGTCACCTGCAGCGCCGACGAATCGATGTCGGCTTCCAAATGAAGTCCGGCCCAGGCTGTTACGCATTCTGCTGAAGCGGCTCCTTGCCGGTGGCGGCAGGAGCACCCAGCTGGGGCGAGCCCTGTATTAGCATTTTAATTGCGGGCCGATGGCGTTCCTGGGGCGAGGCTCAGCCCACGAGGAGGCAGCAAGCAAGTTTCAATTAGTTCTCGCCCTGCGGTTGACTGACCGCAGCCCTGAAGGATTCCTCCCTGCGGCACTCGGGGAGCAATGCCCTCGTGTCCCGGAAGCAACGGGGAGCAGTAAGGGAAAAAAATCGCCTCTACCGAGACGTGCGCGTCCGGGACCCCTGCTGGAAGACAGGGTAGATTGTCTTGGTGGGGGCGGGGGTTCTCACTGAAACAACACAAAACCAGCAAAAATCCAGGGCTCTTCCCAGCGCCTGGCTGGGTGTCGTCTCCCGAAAGCTAACAAACAGGGTGCAAAATGACAGGCCCCAAACACAGTCCTTCGCCCCTGCAAGGACAGCACACGGAGACTCGGTGGCAGTATTCAACCCCTCCCAGGAAGGTGACCTTTCGGTCTGAGATTCCCGGAGAGCAGCACCTGGGGGGCCGTCTGCACGGTGGGGGAGACCACGCAGGTGCCTCCCCGCCACAGGAGCCGGCCTGGCCTGAAACGGTCTTCTCTGTGGCCAAATGACACCCTTGTCCCGTTCTTCCCCCTGCAAATGCCTTCCGCTCGGTGAGGCCCCCTGAGCCCCCTTCTGCGTGCTCGGTGGGGTGCTGCCCGGTCCACGAATCCCCGACCGACACGACGGAATCTCGCTGGTGAGCAATGGAGACGCCCCTCCTGAGTGCCCCTGCCGCCTGCCGTGTGTTGTGGGGCAGCTGGCTCATCAAAACGACATCTGTGAAGCTCAGCAAGCGTGTGACCAGGTTCCTAGTTCCTCGGGGGGGGGGTGAGAGCTGACACCCCGATGCTCGGCACCTTTTGGAAGCGCCGGGGCAGCTTGTGAAAATGCAGATTCCCGGGCCTGTGCGCAGATCTGGTTCCGGAGGCCCGGGGTGGGCACTCCGATGGCGCTGCCGGTCCCTTCCCCGGACTGAACTTCAGACAGCGCTCCTCCTCGCTGTGGGCCGCTGCCCCCCTCTCCTTAGAGCGTGCGGTTGTGAAGTCTTCCTCTGCCCCTTGAGGTGCTCACCCTCCAGCCCCCTGCCCGCCCGGGTGGGGGGGGTCTTTCTGGAGGAGCTGGGAGCCACCCCTTTGAAATGTCATCATCCAGAGAGACTGCCCCTTCTTCCCCCTGCCCCACTGTCCCTGTGACGGGGGAGGAGCCTCTCTGCTCCCTGGGTACCAACCAGCAAACCCAGGCTGCCCAGCCTCGCCCCCAACACCCCGCTCCGGCCCTTTCCCACCAGCTCGCCCAGGCCTTACGGACTCGCCTGCTTTTTAATTTTTTTCTCCGGGGCAGCTGAGTCAAACCTCTCTCCCGCCGTATTGCAGCGCCTTGAACAAAGTGTGCGTTCCCCCCTTAGCTTCCTCACCTTCGCTGTGATGGTGTAGCCTGAGCGTCTGAATCTCCCAAGCTCCCAGGTGGCAATGCTGGCCTGGGGGCGACCCTCCAAAGAGCAGGTGTCGACAGGCGACGTGAACGGGAGAGATGCTGCGTGTGTGTCTTGGGTGGCAGGTCCCTGTGCACGGGTCCTGCCCCCTGCCCTTGGGTGGAACTGTGGCCGCCGTGGTGGTTCAAGAGGGGACTGGTGTCTGGGGGCCTGGGCGTGGGTGGGGCTGGGTCACCTGTGCTGGGCTGTCACCTTCCCTGGGTGTTGGAGACGACACGGACCCCCCTCGGTTTGCCTGGTGGCTCTGCTCAGATGGTCCTTGCTCCTCGTGCCCCCTAACCGTCTGGGTCCTTCCTCTTCTCTTGCCCGTTTGGAGTGATGTCTGACCCTGTGGAATGCTGGGAAATGTTTGACAAAGTGTTCTCATTTAAAAAAAAAAGGAAGGAAGGAAGGAAGGAAGGAAGGAAGGAAGGAAGGAAGGAAGGAAGGAAGGAAAGGTGTTTCGCTTTTCTCGGTGTGGAAGGGGTGGCAGGAGCTGGCAGCCCTGCCCACGCCACTCAGGCTTAAAACCGACTTCAGCTCTGACCTCCTTCTCTCCCTTCCCTCCGGAGTCCAGCATGAGGACACAGGGCTGGGCTTCCCGCTGGCCCGCGCCCTGCGGACAACCCTGACACACTCCCGCAAGCTCGTCACTGGCGTGACAGGTGTCCGTCTCCGGCTTCCTGTGGGACTAGGGGTTCACGGTGCGGCCAGCCCCGCCCCTCGGGGTATTCCGGGAATTTGTGGGAGCACTCCTGGGGGTCACAGGGATGGGGTCCCAACTGGCATCAGGGGACAAAATTCAGAGGTGTCCCCTGGCGTGCAGGACAGGGGTCTCTGGAAAGGCTGGCCTCGCTCAGCACGGCTTCCAAAGTTCATTCACGAAGGCGGAAAGTCTGTGTATGATTTCTGGGCCTAGAACCTAATTCCACTTTTCTTCCGAATGTGGAGTTTTTTGTTTGTTTTTGGATCTAAGACAGACTGACTGTCCTATTGTTGTTTTTTGAATCCTTACCCGAGGATATGATCATTGATTTTAGAGAGAGAGGAAGAGGGAAGAGAGAGGGACAGAGAGAGAAACACACTGACCGGTGGCCTCCAGTTCACTCCCCAACCAGGGATCGAACCCGCAACCTTCTGGTGCACGGGGCGGTGCTCCAAGCGACCGAGCTGCACGGGCTTTTGCCCCGGTGCCCTCCCCCTGGTTTCTCCCCACTTCCCGACCTCGTTTTTCTCAAGGCCGACCTTACTCATCACACGCACATCTAAGACAATGCCATTTATTTTTTTGGGGGGAGGGGTAGTTTTGTCCGAGAACAAAACACATATCACTGATTATTACAAATTATTTTTTAATAGCTCCTTTAGTAGAGTCAGGCATTGCGTACCCATGTGCATGTATATTTTGGAATTTTGTATAAAGCTTACATTGTCTTTGGCGTTCTTTGAGGGGATGGAAGGGGGGCGCTGGGGACTGCTGGGCGCCCTGAGAAAGCCGTCCCCTGGGCCCACAGACACGGCAGTTCCGAAGCCAGCCCGGGCCCGGCACAGAGGACGCCGTGTGCGCGCCCTTACTCAAACAATGACCTCTGACCCCGACGAGCGGGCTCTGCTCGGGGGCACAGGACGCTCCGTGCGGGGCGTGCGCAGGAGAGGACTGACGACTCCCGGGCCGGTCTGCTCTCGCTGTCGGTAGCGGTGAACCTCCCCGGCGGGTGGGGAGCCGTCGGGGAGCCGGCGCCCAGCGTCAGAGAGAGCTCCTTCCTCTGGGGGGGGGGGGGCGGGTGTCCGGAGCCCCCAGTGGGCCGAGGCCGGGTGGTGCTGAGGTCTGCGGGGTCACAGGTGAGGTCACGGGCTAGAGGGGCTGGGAAGGTCCCTCCAGAGCTTGGGGCTGTGGATATCTGGGGTCGGCGTGGGCGGCGTCCCAGAGACACCACAGACGTGCGTCTAAACGACAAACACGGCTTCTCACGGTTCTAGGGGCTGGGTCGTCCCAGAGCCGGGTGCTGGCCGGTTGGGCGTCGGGTGAGGTCCTGCTTTCCGGCTGGCGACAGCTGTCTGCGCACAGTGGGGACAGAGCACTCTGGGCTTTCCGCCCCCTCGTGAGGACGCTGAGCCCACTCACGAGGGCTCTGCCGCCTGGGACAGAGTCACCGCCCAGGGCCCCACTCCGCAACCTGCACGGTGGGGGTGAGCTTTAACCTGTGCGTGCCGGGGGGTGGGGGGGCCCCCACATGCCGCCGGCAGCATCTGGGATGGAAACAGTCAGAATCGTGTTGACAGGTGTGGCTGTGCGGGCACTTGTGGGCTGACTGTGCGCCCCCGAGCCCTGCCCACCGGGGGCTGACGGCAAACCTGGGGCTGGGGCGTGGCTGTGGTCGGGGTGGGGTGCACCCTGTCCTTCCTGGGCCCCGTCTGTGAGGCCCCGCTGTGACCAGGGGCCCCGACGCCCGCACACGGTCTGGCTTGGCTCTTGTCCCCGAGGTACACTGCCCGCAACCTCTGGGGGAGAGAGTGCTCTGGGTATGGATTCCTGCTTTTATTAACACCTGACCGAGGGGCGCTCTGCTGGGACGGGCCGCCCCTGCCGCCTGCCATCTAAACCCACGCTGCAGCTGCCACCCGCACGGAGAGGACATATGGCCGCGCTGAGTGGTGGGATGGCCCCGCCGTCCCTGAGGACACTGCGAGGGCACACGGGCTCTGGCCCTGCTCGGCTCCTGGTCCGGCCTGACCTTTGGGCTTTGACCTTTGAGCTTCTGTGCTGGTCAGATGACATCACCTGCACGAAGGTGCAAGAATGTCAAGACAGTCGTTGTGATGCTTTTCTTTATCTAACGAGACAATTTCTTTGAAGCAAAGTAGACATTTTAAAAGAGAATACTCATTTATTATTTTTTCTTAATCCTTACCTGAGGATACGTTTTTAAATTTTTAGGCAGAGAGATGACTCGGGGGGAGAGAGAGAGAGAGAGAAACATTGATGTGAGACAGAAACATTGAATGGTTGCCTCCCATATGCCCTCGGACCGGGGATCGAACCCGTAACTTTTTGGTGTATGAGACGAAGCTCTAACCACTGAGACATCCGACCAGGGCAGAAAGATACTCCTTCAGATAAACATCTAAAGATATGTATTTACTGGGCTCCGTTTGGTTTGGTTTTACACTTTACGCTCTGCCATCTGACCCTGAGTTCTGCGTGTGCTCCTGGCACCAGCGGGTGCCCTCGTCAGAGCCGGGGCGGGCGCTCTGCAGGGTGGGCGGTGGAGGGTGGAGCCAGGCCTCCTTGCAGGAGTGAGGAGCAAACACAGGGTCCCCTGGGGTGTAAGTGGCCCCCGAGGACCCTTTTTGTGCACCCGTGGGTGCTGGCCGCCTCAGCTTGGCCGGTCGAGGTCCTCCCTCCATCCGCCTACAGAACTTCCTCTTCCTCCCCAGCTGAGCCTCTGTCCCCATTAACCACCGACTCCCCTCCCCTCCCTCAGCCCCTGGGTCATGGTTCCGCCCCCTCTGGGGGCCTCACAGAAGTGCAGCCACGCGGTGTTTGCCTTCGGAGACTGGCTGACGTCCCCGAGCATCCTGTCGTTGGGGTTCACCCGTGTTGCCGCCGCCGGCACCAAACTCCCCTTCTCTTTACGGCTGAGGACTATTCCATGGTGTGGACGGCCCACGTCTTGTTTATCCGCGCACTCGTGGCTGGGCATCTGGGTCTTCCCGCCTGCTGTCTGTTGCGCAGGACACTGCTGTGGGCGCGGGTGTGTTCCTGGGGCGCGGTTTACGGAGAGGTGCAGCTGCCACGGCCGAACCTTTTCAAGTGCATCGCTTGCCCCAGGGATCCGATAGCGCCTTCAGCTCCCTGGGCGCACACCAGCTCCCAGGGCGCCCTGGCCGTGTCCGCCGTACGCGGGCCTCCCTTCAACCCGCGGGTGCCCTGCTCTGCGCCGGCGTGGCGGGGCCTCCACCTGCTCCTCTCTGTTCCGGGGCCCCCCCGCCTCCAGATCTGCCCGAGCCCCTGGGCTCTATCAGTTCATGGCCGCTGTGCTTGCCGGCGGGGTCCCTGTGACTCGGCCCGAGGGTTAGCCCCTTCTTACCCTCAGACCACGAGGCCGAGCCCTCGGAACGGAGTTCAGTGTGGATATCAAGGGAAACTCATAATGAAGCTAATCAAATATGTGATTAACTGTACGCACCATGGTTACTGTGCTCCTTGGTAATTAGGCATGGCTGATTAGCATCTCGTAAGTGAGTATAATGAGTTTCACTCCGGTGTGGACCACCCAGGCATTTCTGGAGTGGGGAGTGCCTGTGTGCATGTGTGTGCGTGTGCGTGTGCATGCATGTACATGCGTGTGCATGCGTGTCAGTGGAGAAGGGAAGGTGGGAAAGGGTCATTTGGAGAGGTGGCGAGTCAAGGAGTAGCTGGAGGGGACAGTTGTGACCCCTAAAAGCAGGACGGGGCTGGTGTTACTCCTTATGAGGGTGCAGGTACGACTCTCCTTTCTTCCTCCTGCCTTCTCTCCGACTGGCCATCTCTAAAGCAACTTCCTCTTCTCTTTCATTCATTTTTCTGGTTCCCTGCTGACCTGGAGGGGTGGGGTGGGGCTGGGACTGCTATCAGGACGCACTGAATGTTACGATCAGAGAATGACTCCCTGCTCCAAAACAGCTCTGAGCAGCTCCGGCCGGGTGGCTCTGTGGGTTGGAACGCCATCCTGGGCACCAAAAGGTCGTGGGTTTGATTCCCGGTCAGGGCACATGCCTGGGTTGTGGGTTCAATGCCTGGTCAGGGCGCATACAGGAGGCAACCGATCGATGTTTCTCTCTCACATCCACGTCTCTCTCCCTCCCCTTCTCTCTCTGAAATGGATGCACATATCCGCGGGTGAGGATCAAAAAAAATCGCTCTGTGCAGCTGCCTGAAATTCTAGCCACTGACTTAGCTGGCCAGCTGCTCTCAACAGGGGTGGGTGGGGTGGTCGGAACCTCGGGCCAGGTTATAGGACGCCTGGGAACAGTCTCCCAGCCTACGTGGGACCCCGACCTTGTCTGCTTTGAATAATCATCCTGCCTATATTTATGCAACTTAAAAACCACGCACAAGGATGCCTAGGGATCAGAAATCTCTCAGTCCTAAGGATTTACTGAATCCATTGCTGATCCTCGGAACAACAAAACAGAGAGCGAGGAATCCCATTCCACGGCCACGGGGTCCCGCGGGGTCCCACGGGGTCGCTGTCACCGCATCTTTGACTTTGCATCGACACCTGTGCCGTTTTCCCTGCACATCTGAGGGGGGCGACTCAGACGCACTCCGGTCTGTGTCCTGGAGGAGCCGGGACCGCAGCTCTGGTGCCCGAGTCTGCTCGTGCCTCTTGGGGTCAGACTGGAGTCAAAGGACAGGACACCGGGTGGGTGCCCGGGGACCTGCTGCTGCTTCTGTCCCCGTGTCTCTGAAACCCTCAGGCTGAAAAACCCTGTCACCAGAAACAATGGCCGCCAGGTGGTCATTCCATGATATTCTGTACGGTTTTGAATCACATTCCCTCCAACGTTTTTCTCGCCGTCCGTCAGCTCCTTGGTGTGGAGGACCCGGGACCACAAGGGCGTGAACGGAGGGCCAGGCTGGAGCGGAGCAGAGGAGGGTGTGGGTCCGGCAGCCTGCCTGGGCTGGCCGCCCCTGGCTGAGCCACCTGGGACCAGCCGTCTCACCTCGCTGGGCTTCGTCTGTGAAATAACCTGTGATTCCAGGGCCATGTCCTGGCTGTGACTCTGAGCTGATTTCTGTCCGTCCCGTTAAACAAAAACGAGTGGGATAAATCTGTCAGAGAGAGACACGCACCGTAGGGTTTCACTGGTATGTGGGATCTGACAAACAGTAAATGAGCGGACAACACAGAGTCACACGCACAGACAGATAACAGACCGATGGTTATCTGTGCTGGTGCGGGAGGGCGGTTGGGGGGCGGGGTGGGGAAGGGGGAGGGGCTGAGAAGCACAGACTGGCGGTGACAGAGCAGTCACCGGGACCTAAAGTCCAGCACAGGGAGGGCAGTCAGTGACATTGTGATAACCATGGATGGGGGGGCCAGGCGGGCCCTGGAAATATCGGGGGGGGGTCACTGTGTAAATCATATAAATGTCCAATCGCTCTGCTGTGTGCCTAAAACTAATCTAGTAATGATCTATAGACAGGATCCCTGAAAGTATAGTCCTCTAAAACTAATCTAATGTATGTCAATTGTCATTAAAAATTTTAAAAAAGTCATGAAAACCAAACTAAGTGAAAAAAGAAAGAAAGGAAGGAAAGGAGTGGGAAGTGAGAGGAAAGGATCGTGCGTGGCAGGCGAGACACCAGCTAGACTTCGTCACACCCGAGTCACGCGGGGAGCCCCCCTCGCGGCCAGGTAATAGCACGCACGTTTGACACGCGTAACCGCGAACTTCAACATGCTTTATTCTAGCCCACCCGCGGGGCGGGGGCTGCGGTTACCTCCACCCCACACTCCGGGAAGCAAAGGCGAGGAGGCCTTTGGGTTTGGGGTCACCAAGGGAGAAGTAGTGGGGCAGGGATTCGAGGCTCTGGAACCCGAACCCCTCCTGGGAGTCACCGGGAGCCCAGGAGCGCGGGGTGGGAGGGGCGGGGCTAGAAAGGGCCCCGCCCAGTCGGGCAGAGGAGGCGGGGCCGGGGAGGTGGGGCCTGCACGGCCCCGGGGGCAGAACTTGGAGGTGTTCAGGGGTGAAACGCCCGCTGTCTTTTGCCCTGCCCACGAGCATGGGACACGCTCCCGGGAGGACGGAGCCCGTGTCCGCCGTTTTCACGTCTCTCCCTCGGGGAAGTCCCTTCCTTCTGAGCACAGGGAGAAGAAGGACGCCACAAGCGTAGCCCTCGGTGCTCACGGTTCCCCCGCGTCGCCAGGCTGTCCCGCCGCAGGGGAGCGGGGACGCGGAGCAGAGGGCGGGAGGAGCGGAGGCTGCGTGGGAGGCAGATCCGGGGGCACCCAGGGTCGCCGCTGGGAGCCGTGTGAGCTCGAGCCCCCTCGTAAAGGAGGGGGGAGGGTCCCGTGTGCCTTACAGGCGTGGGGTTGTGAGGATGAAATGAAAAACAAACCCAACAAGACCCCAAAACAACCGTCACACAAAGCGCAAGTGCCTGGTGAGTGGTGGCCTTTGGCGAACGTCACTCTCCCGTTTGATTGTCTCGTCTCCCTGCTTCTTGGTGGCGTTTCTCCCCGGGGGCCCCTGGCCACCGCCCCTTCGGTTCC
The DNA here is from genome assembly GCF_019186645.2 of Phyllostomus hastatus. Lineage (NCBI taxonomy): Eukaryota > Metazoa > Chordata > Mammalia > Chiroptera > Phyllostomidae > Phyllostomus > Phyllostomus hastatus. The sequence goes on from NW_025333796.1 coordinate 1,409,622, forward strand.
AGGCCGGCGCTCCGCCTGGCTCCTGAGACGCTCCTGGGCGCAGCGCGGCCCCTCCCACTCTCGGGGCCTGCGTCTCCGAAGACACAGCCCTTCACTCCAGCCAGCCGGCCTGCCTCCTTCTCTGCCTGGGCCGAGCGGGCAGCGACCCCCACGGACCTGGTCCCTGGACCTCGGGGCTTCCTAAGGCCCATCTCTCTCCTTCTAGAACATCCTCTTCTCCCTCGATGGTGCCCTCGGGCCGTTTCCCGGGCCGGCGTGCGCCCCTCTGACGTTTCCCAGGCCCAGGTGGACCTCCCTCCAGGACGCTGCCCAGCACACAGCACTGGCTCCGTTGTCCCTGTGCTCACCGGGGCTGGCGAGACCTCAGGGAGGAGGCAGGGTAGGGACGGTGGCATTGGGGCGTGGGGTGGGGCCTGTTCGGAGCCATCTCCCCCGAGGGACCTAGAAGCTGGGGACCTGGCTCTTCAAGGACACAGCTCCTGGAGGCGGGGGGGAGCTGAAGCTGGGGGCGAGACAGACACCCTGGAACGGAACTCTCAGAAGGGCAGGGGAAGGTCCGCTGACAAGCAGATGTGGGCCCCCAGGCTCTGGCTACAGATCCCCGACAGAGGCCGCCGTGGTCCTGCCTGCGTGTCCTGGGCAGCCCCCCCCACCCCCCAAGGCACGGGTCAGCAGCCCTGACCCGTCCGAACCCACCATCTCCTGGTCTCTGTGGGTCAGAAGCTCACTGGCAGCTCACTGGGCTGAGATCACGGGGTGGGCCGGGGGCGCTCCTTTCTGAAGACTCAGGAAAAGCCTGTTTTTTTGGGGGGGGGCGGTGATCAGGGTTAGACAGGGTCCCGAGGGTGAGAGGTTCCCGGGATGGGATTTGGGTCCTTAGCAGACGAGGAAGAGGCCAGAGCTCACTGGCTCTCCTCCGAGTGGGGACACCGGCGGGACGCACCTGTCCACCAGCCAGAAGAGGGCTCTGGCCGCAAACAGAATTGGCCGCCACCTTGGTATTGAACTTCTCAGCCTCCAGAGGGTGGGAAACGAGTGTCTGTTGTTTGAGCCGCCCAGCCCGCGGCAGTTTGTTACGTCGGCCCGAGCAGACGGAGAAGGGAGATTTTCCGAGAGTGGGCACGGGGCGGTGGGGAGGGGGGACGGGGCCGGGCCACCGCGGTCCTCCTTCCCCTCGGCGTCTCCCCAGCTCTCTAACCCTCCGGCAGATTCTCAAACCCTGTTCGTCATTGTTTGTCTAATCCGCGGCGGGAAGGTAATAGTTTCTCCCACTAGAGAGCGCTGTGAGCACGCTGCATGCAAGTGCTCGGACCGCTGTGCGTGCCTGCAGTATGTGTCCGTTGGCACAGTACCGTCCATGTATATGTGTGTATATATGTATTCATATGTTCAGAAGTTATTTTGTTTTACTGGCTTTTAGACGGAGAGAGGGGGACTCATGGATCTGCTGTTCCGCTCACTCATGCACTCATTGGTTGGTTCCTGTATGAGTCCCGACCCGGGATCGAACCCACAACCCTGGCGTATCGGGACGACGCTCTCACCCTTGGAGCTACCCGGCCAGGGCAGGCAGCTTTCGAGTGAATACTTCTCTGCCCTTTATGTTCAGGTCCGCGGTGACTGAAGCCCCAACCCAGGTATTTATAATGGGACCTATCCCTAGGGGACTAGTGACCGCGGTTGCCAAATCTCATCTCCCTACCGTGGGACGAGACCCCAGATTCTCCGCCAGCCTCTGTCGGCTGAGGGGCTCATGGGTCAAGGTCTCACCGGCCAGTTTCTTCCAGAACCGCTGGTGTCAGCGGCGGCAGCCACTTGCTGTTCTAAGGCAGCCGGTCCCCAGGCTTTTTGGCACCGGGGACTGGTTTTGTGGGAGGCAGTTTTCCACGGAAGGGTGGGGGGGGGCAGGAGGCGGGGCTCAGGTGGTAAGGCTGCCCATGTCTGCTGTGCGTCCGGCTTCCTGACAGGCCACAGACCGGCACCAGTCTGGGTCCCGGAGTGGGGTGTGGGGACCCCCCACTCGAAGGAACAGTTCACCCGCGTATAGTCATCTCCTTAGTAAGACTGTTTCTGTATTCTGAACGTTTGCATTCATTTAGAAACTTAGGGGGGGAAGCGAGTTAGAAAGAGGAGAAAGGAGGTAGGAGCTCCCTGGAGCGCGGCTGGTGCGCCTCCCGGACACTCACGGTTCTTTCCCGTTACCCGGTTCCCTCCGTTCCCGCAGACGTCAACCGTCCGCCCGCCTTCTCCCGCCGCAGGTGGGCGTGCGGCGGCGGTGCCCTCCCGCGCGGTGTGCGTAGACGCCGGGTCTGAAGGGAAGGAGGGCGGATTGCTGTCCGCGACACTGAGGACGCACCGCAGCCCCGTGCGCCCGACCGACGCACTGCGGCGTCTCCCGTTTCAGTCCCTGCTCTGCACGCCCCGCCCCTGAGCGGAGGCTTTGGGCCACAAACCCTTGGCCCTTGTGAGCGATTCCCCCCTCCCCCATCCAAGCCGTCCCCTGTCTCCACGGTCAGTGTGGGCCCCTCCCCCCACTCGAGGGAATAGCATGCGAGCCCGAGGTCTGGAGAGTAGGAACTTCGGACACGAGGGGCAGAGACCCGCCCCGGGGAGGGAGCTGCGGAGTGTGGGGCCGCGCGCCGGGCCCCAGACACTGGGCCGTCCTCCCGCCTGCCCTCAGAGGCCCTTCCCGGCCCATGTCTGCCGCGCCACGTGTCCCTCCTCCTGAGCCCTTACCCGTGAGAGCTGACTCGGGCGACGCTGAATGGTGAATATGGGCCGTAGTATCGACGTTTCCCACTCGAGGCCCTTAGGCAGACGTGCTGGTAACTTAATTATCTGCGGAACCATCTCCCACCCCTTTCTGGGCCTGGCCTCGGACTCCGCCTTTGACCCAGCACACTCGGCGGCCACCGATCAGAACCGGCACCAGACTTGTCCCCTCTTCGCCAGCCACTCTGGTGTCATATGATTCCTCCACCACTGCAGGGTCACCGGAGGGACTCCATCGGGCGCACTGGGCTCAGGGACCACCAGAAGGGAGAACCACCCTTTTACGGAAGAGACGAGAACCTCTGTGTCGTCACCCCAGGAAATCTGGGGGACCGGGACCAGGACCTCGAGTCCTGGCCCGGTGACCTGCTGACGGCATCACCCTGCTTTCCAGAGAAGAGGAGAGGTGCCCCATTTTCCCCGTTCGGAGTTGACGGTGAAACCACAGAGCCTCGGGGTCGGAAGGAGCCTAGTGCGGCCTCGTCTCCGTGGTGGGAGAGGCCCGGCCGCCCGGCCTGCCCCGCACCCTTTCTGTGGCAGGGAGCCCTCCGTCTCGAACCCTTCTGTCTGGGGTTCCAGCTGAATTAAACCTTCTCCCCGGGGACTGTCCAGCACTGGCCCTGGCTCCTCCCCAGCGGAGCCCCTGGAGCTGCTGGCCGTGTTATCTTTGCCTGGGGGCACAGAGCTTCAACTTGACTTAAGTGCACCCCCCCACACACACACGGCTTTCACAAAGCAAACGTGCCCTGGCTGGGTGGCTCTGTGGGTTGCAGCGTCGTCTCATACACCAAAGGTTGCGGGTTCGATCCCCAGTCAGGACGCGCACAGGAGGCAACCCATCCATATTTCTCTCCCACATCAATGTTTCTCTCTCTCCCTTTCCCTTCCTCCTCTTCTAAAATCAGTTGCCATGTCCTTGGGGGAGGATTAAAAACAACGTGACTATAATGGTGACCATTCTGAGTGCCCTGTTGGGCTGGTGGGCAGACACCTCCAGGCAGAAAGACGTTTCGGGGCTCCCCTGGTTCCATGGGGACACGCTTTCTCGTCCACACGGGAGGCCCAGTGCTCTCAGGGCACGTGACGACCACGCGGGGCGTCTGCAGCCGGGGGAGCCACAGACCAGGCTGCTGTCCTACGGGCTCCACGCAGGTCGCCTTCCAAGGGTTCTCTGGGGGTTGAGATGGCTTCCTCCAGGTCCCTGAGCATCGCCCTCGGTGCCAGGGTGACGGATGGGAGCTCTTCCCACGACGTAAGCCGTTTGGGCACGAAGTGTGCTTTCCCGAGGCACTTTGGAGCCCATCGCCCGTCCACCGGCCTCTGACAAAGCTGCACATTATCGGAAACGCCCGGGGCGCCGAGCTCCCCTGCTCCATAACTCAGGGAGCGCGCGGGCCGCTGAAATTCTAATGCCTCATTTTCATGACGAACGAGGCAGCGAGAGCCCCAAACGGCGACCATGAATCTCCGGTCCTGACCGCGGTCCGTCGCCCGGCGAGGGGCCGCGTGCCCGGCCCTTCACCTCCCCCCACGCGTGCGCACGGGGCTGCGGGAGGCGCATGCACAGAGCTGACCCCCCCCGCAGGGCTGCCTCGCCCCCGCGGCCCCGGCGCCCTGATCACTCGAGTGGGCTCCACTCTAAGGCGCGGGGACGGGCCGAGAAGCCGGGGTGGTTAGTGGTTACACTGGCCGTGGCTCACCACACAGAGCGCTTGGCCAAGGGGCCGCCGGCAGCCACGGGAGTGGGAACACGCGGGAGTCACACGATGAACAAGGGAATAAGGGGGGGAGGAAACAGAGACCCTGGCTGATACAGACACACAGACACGCAGACACAGGCCTAGGAAAGTGAGGACGACAGTCGCACGACCCTGACGGTCCTCCTTCCTGTCCCTGGCCGCCTGGTCATCGCTGCCTGTTGCAACAGCCTTCCTGGACTGCCGGCTCCGTGCCCGCGGCGTCCTCAGCGCCGGTTAGGTCTCCCACGGGGTGCGGGGACCCAGGCCCGCGTTCCTGAGGGGTCCAGGCCGCTAGGAGTCCTGCCCAGGTTGAGTCTCGGTTTCCCGTGGACCTGGGTTTCCCGTGGACCGAGGGCCCGCCCGAGTTCCAGAGCAGCCTTCCTTCCCTGCGCCGCGGACTGGCCGCAGCCTGTTCACTCCGCGCCCTGAGGACCCCAAAGGGGGCAGGCAGGTGGCCGGGGAGCAGGGGCGGGCGGGAGGCGGCTGGAGGAAGCACCACCCGCCTGTCTGGGGAACGGTCAGGGGCCGAGGGGCGGGCAGAAGGAGGGGTCCCAGCAGCCTCACGGGCTGTGGCTGGGCGTCCGGGTGGAAGGGAGCGGGTTCGGGGAGTTTGGATGCTGGGCCCGGGGAGCAGGGGAGGGAGGAGCTGAGTGATGATGGGCAGTGGCGCCTGGAGCACTCCCGCCCGGCCTCTGTCTCCGCGGGCTCCCGTCTGCGTGCCCCCGCCGGTGTCCGGGCCCCTCCTACATTGCCCCCTCACCCCTCCCTGCCTCAGCTGCCCGGAGCTCCCTGACGTCCCCCCTGGGGCGGAGTCCCCCTCCACGCCCCCTCTAATCCACCATGACGTCAGCGCTCATCCCCCGGCCGGGGACAGCTTCCTCCTGTGCAGCAGGTGCTCCAGCGTCTTGCACGCCCTCAGCACTCCTCACGCTATGTGTTCGTTTTGCTCGCACCCTGTCTGTCCGTCCTGGCACCACCTGGGAGCCCGCTCGCGAAGCAGAACCTGTGCACAAAGCTGGGGGGACGGAAAACACATTAGGTGGTCCTCAGGCCCATTCGGAAACTCACCTGCGCTTACTCCACAGGACGAAAGCGTTCGCTGTCCGGCTTGCTGGGAAGGGACTCGGCAACGGGGGTCTCCGGACTCCTTCCCGGACCAGAGCCGTCCTCCGGCTCCCCGGCTGCTTGTCTTAAAGCACCGGGTTCCTTTCCTTCATTTGCATTGATGAGATGGGTCCAGAATTGATTAAGCCTTCTGTGGTTTTGCAGCCCATAGATCACTGAATCCTATAAAAGCTGGAAGGGAGTTTAGAAAGAATCATCGCCCCAAACTTCGATCGATGCGTAGGAGAGCCAGAGAGGTTAACCGAGTGGCTGGAGTCACACAGCAACTTCCTGGCAGAGCGACGAGGAGAACCTGGGTCCTTGTCGGCGGGATCAGCTCTGCTCCTCACCCCCCCCCCGCTGCCCCCGGCCCTAGACATGGAGGCTGAAGCACGTGGCGTCGGACGAGCTGGTGGGGAGGAAGCGACAAGGAACCGTCCCGGCCCCGTCTCACGCCCCTCCGTCTGTGTGCCACGTGGGTTCCGGGCAGCGAGCAGTGCTGACGTTTTGCTGGAGAAAAACGCGGAGGCACCGGTGTGCCTGGGACAGACCCGGGGTTGTGACACCGGAGAGGCGGGGACAAGGGCAGCTTGAAATGGGTCGGAGACAATGGTCCTTGGTGATCCGCCCTCTGGATTCACGGCTGCCGGGCACCCAGAGGCAGGACAGGGAGACGCCTGCGTGGGGGTGGGGGGGCCGTGCGGGGCTCCCTGGAGTTGTCCGATGTTAAGGACCGGTGCTTGGATTGGGTGTAAGGACGGGCTAGGAGCTGGGTCTGGCCGACTGATTACACAAGAGGACCCGCCCGCCTCGTCTAGCAAGAACCGGGGGCCGGCAAGCCCCCATCCAACGTCGGCTGCCCTGACGGCGATCACACGGTCGGGTCGGCGCCCGGCGAACCAGGCGCAGCCTGAGCTGGCGGGGAGGGCACTCGGGACAGAAGCGGATGGCTCTTCGGCGAAAACGACCCTTGTTCCTTTCCCCCTCGTTCAGAACATTGTTCTGATCGGCCCGCTCCTTGCCGTGTGAGATCCCACTGCCCTGCGCGAAGCCGCGCCCGGAGGGCCGTGAGTGTCGCAGAGCCGTTCTATTAGTTTTCCTGAAGAGCTGTGATGAGGAGGAACGGTGGTAAACCGTTGGCATATATACCCTCAGCGGCTTTAAGATGAAATCCGTTCCGCGGTGCGCCCCACGGTCTCACAGCCGTTACCGGAGCCCGTGGGGCAGCCCCATCGCGGGCCCCGCGCAGGTTTGATGGGAACTTGCACCCGCTCCGCATTGCCCGGCGACGGCCCGGCTCGTCCAATCCTCGGGGCACCATCTCTCCAGGGGCAGCGAAGGGAGGCTCCAGGGACGGAGAAGGAGCGGGGTCTGGGTCTGGGTCTGGGGGGGGACCTGCACCCCCCTTTCAGAGCGGCACAAGGAGGGGGGTCAGATGCGTGGATGTTCTTGGGAGGCTTCCTGGGAGCCTTCCCGAGCGTGTCTGCCTCAGTGGCCCTCCAAACAGAAGGAAACCGAGCTACAGAACAAGCGCCCACATCTCACCTCAGACGGTCTGGCAGGAGCGTCCAGCCTCTGGGCGTCTCCGGGCCGCACCCGCAGGAGAAGAACAGGTGTCTTGGGCCACACATTCAATGCACTGTGACACATGATCACAAAATAATCTCAGAATGTTTTAAGTGAATTCGGGATTGTGTGTCGGCCCCCGGGTTGGGGGTCGGACACCGCTGGCTACAGCAGGATCCCTCCACCTCAGTGCCATCGGGTCCTCCCAGGGCCACCGCCCAGCTGAGCCCAGTGCAGAGGGTGGAGTGAGGAACGCACCCACCATGTCCCCCGCCCGCTGTTGACCAGCCAGGGCCTCGTCACTGCCCCAGGCCATTTCTGGGGTGGCCTCGCTGCTCGGGCCACCGCTGCAGGCACCTGAGAGTCAGATCCGAGACCCACAGACCACCCCTGCAGGGGAGGGTGGGCCCGGGCCCTCCCCACCCCGGGGGCCTCGGGTGTTTTCTCAGCCGTCCAAACCCTGTTTCCACTGGAGGTTGGTATTGAGGTCATCCCGCAGCGCTAAGCGTAAGGGCCCTGCCACTGGCACCTGGAAGACTTGAACTTGGAAGTACCTTGAATTTGGAGTCGATTTATTATTCATCGGTGCTGGGGGCGACCGCCAATGCAGGAGGAAGGCGGTCTCTCCACAGAGACCTGAGCTGCATGCGCTGGCGAATGCACATCGAGCGTGGGAGCGGGGAGGAGGTAGCGGGAGGGCGGGTGCATTTCACGAGTCTTAAATGCGTCACGGGAACCCCACCTGGCCAACGACGGGGGGTGGGGACAGCGAACGGGGGTGGAACAGCACCTGGGAGGCATTTGTGTGGCTCTTTAGATGCCTGGTGGGCTGGACCGGGCGACGTGGCCCCTCAGCGCCCAGCTCTCCTCGTGGGGCCCCTGGAAGACCAGACTCCCAGGCCCCCAGCAGTTAGGCACGTGACTAGTTCCAGCCAATGAGCTGCGGAGAGCTGTTTCCAGGGTGCCGCTGGGCTGCCGTCTCCTGGTCCGGGAATGTGGGGTGTCGTGGTGACTTGGGGGTATGAGATGGGAGCAGCTGGGATTGCTGAGTCCCCTGGAACCCCCACGCAGAGCTCAGAACTGTCGCCCGCATGCGCAGAGGGTGTGGTACGGAAGGCAAACAAGTCATTTCTCTATGCTAAGCTAATGAGACTTTGGAATTTTTTTCTTCAGTTTACCCTAGCTTATCTTTTTTTTATTTTTTATTTTTAGCTATTTTTAGAGAGGGAAGGGAGGGAGAAAGAGAGAGAGAGAGAGAAACATCAATGTGCGGTTGCTGGGGGCCATGGCCTGCAACCCAGGCATGTGCCCTGACTGGGAATCGAATCTGCGATGCTTTGGTTTGCAGCCCGAGCTCAATCCACTGAGCTACACCAGCCAGCTAACTTATCTTCTTTTAATTTATTTTATTTCAAAATCTTCTTGGGGATATATTTATTGATTTTAGAAGGAGAGGAAGGGAGAGAAAGACAGACAGAAATCTCCATGTGAGAGAGAAGCATTGACTGCTTGCCCGCCGCCCACACCCCGACAGGGGGAGTGAACCCACAGCCTAGGTGAGCGCCCCGATGGGGAATCACACCCCTAGCCTTTCGGTCTATGGGACGTGCTCCAATCCACGGGGCCACGCTGGCCAGGGCTGGTCTGGCTTACCTTCACTGATAGAACAATTGGGTACCGCTGGAGATGAAAATAACAGAGGGGGCAGTGGTCAACCTGCTGTGTGAGGGGCCTTGTGACAAGTTCCCATCTGGTTCTCATCGTTTCTTTTCTTTTTAAAAAGATTTTATTTATTTATTTTTAGAGAGGAGAAGGGAGGGAGAAAGAGAGGGAGAGAAACATTAGTGTGTGCTCGCCTCTCCTGCGCCCCCTAGTGGGGACCTGGCCCACAACCCAGGCACGTGCCCTGACTGGGAATCGAACATGTGACCCTTTGGTTCACAGGCCGGAGCTCGATCCACTGAGCCACAGCAGCCAAGGCAGTCTCAGCAGATCTTGTAAGATTGTGTTGGACTTCATCTGTTTTGTTGTCCCGAATGTCCAGTCTTCGTCGGCTGTGAAATATGCAAAGTGCTGACGGGGCTCCCGTGGCCAACACACGCCTCACTGCCACGTGGGTGGGCTTCATTCTTCGTGATTATGTCAGTGCCGGGCCATCGCTCACGTCCGCCGGTGCTGTCTGCCTTGGAGATTGATGGGGGCCCAGACCCGGCGCGCATGCAAGAGACCGCAAACAACTCGCTGTCTTCTCAGCATCTTTGTGGCACGGGAAAGATATGCAGTGACTCCACAAAGCTTGCTAATAAACAGGCACCGGCTTCTCCGAGTTTCCCCTCGGGGGCCTTGGAAGGAGAGTCTGGACATGTGGGATTGATTTTGCAACTCCTGGATCTTTCCCCCGCACCGTGGCCGAGTCAAAAACCCACACTTCCCACTCAAAGTGTCTCACTTCTAGTTCAGGGAGTGGTTTGGAGAATGATGTACAAGTCTGCTAGGCAGAATTGAATCGCTTTTATGTACGTGGCCTTGGCCTTCATATCGATGAGTGTAAGATGCTTGGGTTGCAGCCAGAAGGGACCCGCGAGAGTCCAGAATCCCACACTCCCCGGAGGCCGGCGGGGAAATGAACTGAGACCAGCACGGAGTGGCTCCACTCTGGCTGTGCAGCGCCGTTCTCGGGGACGGTGGTCCTGAGGGTCAGGAGGGACGTCCCAGCATCTGTACGTCCCGAAAGCCCGACAGATAATCCTGGCGTCCATCTGGGTGTCAGGACCCTGGATGTGGCCTTCGTCTAGCAAGGGGCAGGCAGCTGGCCAGGGAGTGCCCTGCATGTCTGAGCCCAGGTCCCGTCGGCGGGGGTGTGTGCCCCAGGCTCGGGAGGGAGCGTGAAGCCAGGCGTGATGGGGTTGGCCGGTCCGGGTGTCCCAGCGGCAAGCGCGTGATGGACATTCCGGGCCAAGTCCCGGGCTGCCCTCTGAAGGCGTCAGCTCCCCAGATAAAACCACGAGCCTATGCGGTCGGCGTTACTCTCCTCACTTTGTCTCCAAGAAGAGCAAGACCCACAGAGAGTTAATAACTCAGCCAAGAGGACATAAGCAGTGAGTGGGCATTGGGGGGTGGGACCCCGGTCTCCTGGCGGAAGACCCCTGTTTCCTCCCTCCCGGCTGGAGGAAGGGACACAGTCGGGACACTGGAGTGCGGGGCGGGGGCAGGGGAGGCACCTGCAACTGCCTTTGGAAGGGACACCACGAACCGCATGGGCGTGAGCATCCGCGCAGACCTCAGCGTGGCCGCCGGCGGATTCGATGTGATCCTCCTGGTGCGAGGGTCGTGCGAGGGACGAGAGCCACAGACAGTGGAATGAGGGGGAACTAGCAGCAGGGTTGGGGAAGAAAGGGGGGCGAGGGATGGGTGACTGGCGGTCAGCGGGAGGCGGTGGTCAGACGGGGGCCATCAGTGCGGACGCTGGAAAGACCGGAGTGACCGCAGCTGACTGGTCACGTGCCCTCACAGCGAGTGTGGGTGGCTCTTGTGGGGAAGAGTGGGCGTGGGGGAGCCACGGGAAGCAGGCATTGCAGCAACGAGGGGGTGGGTGCCCCTGGTGCCTGCAGGGGGAGGGGAGGGACAGGTCTGTCTGGATGACTCAGGGGCTGGTGGGGGCGCAACCCCACTGCTCACGGCTGAGCAGGCACTGTGCCCGGTCCCTGTGATTGGGGGGCAGGGGGGTGGGGCTTGTTTGACCAGACGGCCTCATCTGTGGAGTGGCGGGGGGTGGGGGGGGGACTCAGCGCTGGGCCATTGGAGGCCCCCGGTCCACCGCGCGTCACGTCAGCCTTCGGGGTGAGTCTCAATTCCAGGCCTCACGCCTGAACCAGGCCTCCCTGGGAGGGTCATAGTGACCACAGAGACTGACGACGGCGGGTGCCCGCGGAAGCCCCCTGGGTGTTTCTCAGGAAGAGGAGAAACGGGTCCCATGCAGACACCGTCCCCAGCCCCCCTCCCCGCCCCTGGCTCAGCCGCGGGTTAGAAAGGCTGTGTCTTTGAGTCGGAGTGGATTAGCCACGGGCGCGAGCCTCCTCGTACTCGAGAAGAATTGCTTTCACGCAGTGGCTTTGGTCTCCAATCCATTTGCTAATTGTCATTATTTCCATTAAAGCAGGTGCTCCAAGGCTTTGCACTGTGGCAACACACCGTTCCCAGTTTGAGTGACTGCCCGCGGCCGGGAGCGTTTAACGTCGTAGTTCTCGCCGGGTGGTTGATGGATAGCGAGCGGCAGTTAGGGGCGGGCCCCGCCCCCCGCAGCTCCCCTGCCTTTTCGTGCTTTCGTCCCGTGGGCACGAAGCTGCCTGGTGACGACTCTGGGGACGTTGCTGGGGCCGGAATCTCGGAGCGGCCCCTTAGCCTGCTCTTGGGGGTTGGCACTCTCAGGCCCCCCATCTTCTCGTTAGTGAGGTGGGCGGCCCCTACCCCCCAGGGACACCGGGAAGGGCCCAGGAGAAAGGGGACCCCCTGCCTGGTGCCCTGTGCATGGTGGGAACCTGCCTTTTTAAAATTATGTTTTATTGTCCAAACACAGTTGACACAATGAACGTCACAGGACTCTTAGGCGTAGGACACAGCAAATAGACAATGACACAGCTCACACAGTGAGGCCACGCATAGTGATTAGAATATTACTGACTCTGCTCCCCGCGCTGGACTGTATGTCCCCGTGACTGTTCTGGAACCGCCTGTCTGTGCTCCTCAGTCCCTCCCCCTCCCTCGCCCAGCCAGCCCCCAGCCCCCTCCCCCATCAACTGTCAAAATATCCTTCTTATCCATGAGATTGTTTCTGCACTGCTTGTTTGTTTATTTCGTTTGTCACATCCCACATAAGAGAAATCCTACGGTATTTGCCTGTCTCGGTCTGACTTATGTCACTTGGCGGAACGCCCTCTAGGCCCGCCCACGTGGTCACTTCCTTCTGTCTCACGGCTGAGTTACGTTCCCGTGTGGACATCCATTCGCCCAGCGACGGGCCCCTGGGCTGCCTCCAGAGCGGGGCGGTGGTACATAACGCTGCAGTGAACATGGCGGGCGCATGTGTCTTTTCGAATTAGTGTTTGGGGTTTCTTTAGTGCCTGGAGAAGGAATTGCTCACTTGTTCTTTGTCTCTTGTGGTGAAGTCTATTTTGTCTGATGTCAGAGTTGCCACCCCGGTTTTTTTTTTTGCATTCCCACTTTGACGACGAACTGCAGAGCCTCATCTGTAGAACCCGTGTGAACCTGGATGCTGCGGGGTCTTCCGCCGGTGGGGGGAGGGGAGCGGAGCAGGGCGAGGCTCGGTGCTGCGAGGTGCCCCGTCCACCTCTAGGTGCTGAGACCCAACGCTTGTGGCCGGAGACCTCGGATCGGTGCAGCAGGGGGTGCCACGCTCCGGGAGGCGCACTCCCACGGACGTGTGGGGTGGTCGCTCTCAGATAAAGAATTCCACTGTGTGCTGAGGTCCGATTTTAATCTTAGCCAGCTGCGCCCGGGGTTTTTAGCCAGGGAAAGGGGACGTAGTTGCAGTCACCCAGGAGGTGACCCTTCTTCGTGCCACTGTCTCCGTGTCCACAGTGGAAAGGGAGGGGCCCGGGCACCCCTCGCCCACTGGACCCCAGGACTGTCTCTCCCACGAGGGGACCCCTGGCTTCTAAGGGGCCCGGAGCTGAGATGCACATACATGAGCACCAGGGACGGGGCTGGGGCACATGTGTGGGGACCAGGCCCGTCTTGTTTTCCCAGGAGCCCCGGAGCCCGCACGCAGAGCTGGGCCTGTCGCGGCCCTCTGCCCTTTGGGACCGAGGCCGAGCACACTCACCGTGCCTGGTGGAGTCTCACTTCGAGGACACGTTTGAGGACGTGACTCCTGCCCTGGCTGGTGTGGCTCAGTGGATTGAGCGCGGGCTGTGAACCAAAGGGTTGCCGGTTCGATTCCCAGTCAGGGCACATGCCTGGGCTGTGGCCTGGTCCCCAGTGGGGGCTACACAAGAGGCAACCACACACGGATGTTTCTCTCCCTCTCTTTCTCCCTCCCTTCCCCTCTCTCTAAAAGTAAATAAATAAAAATTAAAAAAGTAAAAGAAAGCTGCTTAAAAAAAAGAAAAAGAACGTGACTCCTGCCCTCCTTCGTCTGTAGCGTTTGTCCTGCCCCTCAAGCGCTGACAGCGCACGTTTTATTTTACGCTGGGAGGGGCGTTCTTTGCGCGAGACACTCGACAGGCCTGCGTGGTGCGCGCCTTCCGCTGTGACCTGTAGGTGCACGTGGTGGGGAAGGGCGGGCGTTGGGGGGTGGGGAGGATGGAGGAACGGAGTCCTCCTGCTTTGGTCCGCAGTGCTGCCTATCTGGCTGGGGGGACCCCCCCACCTTCTCCCCTTCTGTCCTGGAGCCCAGGCCTGGCTTGCTCCGCCCCCCGCTGTCCCGTGTCCTTCCAGGTAGGGCAAAGCCTGGCCCAGAGCCGGCGCCGTGCGCAGTCTGGGCAGCCGTGTGAGGTCCGGGTCCCTCGAGCTGCCCGCGATGTTGCTTCAGTGACAGTCCGCGCCCTCCGCCGCGTCCTCGGGGAACCGCGGGGCCACTCGGCGCTGGCCCGCCCGAGCCCCCGGCTCACAGCGGCAGACACAGCAGGCGCGCGCTGTGCGCACCAGCGGCCGGGCACGCTCCGCCTCGGGCAGGTGACTGACAGCTGTAAAGCCGAAGGCGAACTACCGCCTTCTTCGGTCCGGTCGTCTGGGACACAGCACGCCCCTACTTAGGAACCTTCCGCGGCGGCCCCTTGGCCGGAGAGGGCCCGCCAAGGTCAGGTGCCGTCTCCGTCTGGCTGTGGGATTCGTCGGGGCTGGCGGCTGCCTCCACGGTTTGGGAGAACCCTGGCCCAACGCTCTATCACTCAGCGTTCTCCCCACCCTCTGGGCCGCCAAGAACCCCACCTTGGCGAGTTCCGTCAAGGCGCCTGTGTTCCCCAGGGCGGTCACAGCCAGTCCGCACGCCAGACTTGTCTTAAATCCCGTGCAGCGTCTCCCGCTTGAGGCCCTGTCCCGGATGCTGGACGCTGGACGCGGGCCGCGGCAGGGGAGGTGGAGGGAGCGTGTGGTCCCGCGTCTGTGGCGTTCCCACCTGGCTAGCACGGGGGCTGGCGGGCCAGGGCGCAGCTGGCCAAGCGTGCTAACGGGCCTCCGACCCCAGAGCATTGCGTTTATAAACACAGTCGTATTTGAGTGTTTTTTTTTTGTTTCGGTCAGACGGACTCGCTCTAGTCTTTCTTCTAGGGCAGTCCTCCTGGCAACCAACTGTTTCTTTTCAGTTCGGGTTTTTCTGAGAATGTCTTAACTTCCCCATTTTTCAAGCAGCTTTATGGAGCCACAATTCACCCACCACACGGCTCACCCAGTCGGCGGTCGGGCGGTTTTTAGGACACCCACAGATCTGTGTAATTCTCACCACAGTTGATTTTAGCTCGTTTTCATCACCTCAAAAGTAACTCCAGCCCTGACCAGTGCGACTCAGTGGATTGGGCGTCGCCCCGCAAACCTAAAGATCGCAGGTTCGATTCCCGGGCAGGGCCCATGCCTGGGTTGCAGGTTTGTTCCCTGGTTGGGGTGTGTATGGGAGGCCCCCAGTCAATGTCTCTCTCTCTCACATGGATGTTTCTCTTCCTGTCTTTCTCCCTCCCTTCCCATCCCTCTAAAAATAAATAAACAAAATCATTAAGAAATAAAAGTAACCCCATATTCTTTAGCACTCACATCCCAAGTCCTTATAACCTAGAACGTTCAGAGAGAACAGAGTCGGCCTGACTCTGACCTGAAGTCGGGCTTAGACTGGAAGGGTTGCGGGCAGTCCGTGATGTCCCCAGGATCTCTGTCGAGAGAAGAACATCGGGGTTGGTCCTGGGAGCCACACGTCTGTCCCCTCCCTTTCGGGATAGAACTTCCGACTTTACTGAGGTCGAAGCAGACCGAGGGGCAGGGTGGGGTCACAGGAGGAGCAGAGCGGGGTCACAGGAGGAACAGAGGGGTCACAGAAGGGGCAGAGTGGGGTCACAGGAGGAGCAGAGCGGGGTCACAGGAGGGTGTGGCCACGTCCACTCAGAGCGCTGTCACCGTGTTTCTCAGTGGGACGCAGCTGGCATTCTGGGTAGGACCCCGCTCCTTGGACCGGTTTATCCCGTGTAGTTCAA